>NW_026570971.1:10528190-11265690 GCF_026225935.1 Boleophthalmus pectinirostris | reverse complement strand
TGCACTGGAAACGGTCGAGATTCACTTAAAGGTCCGATATTACGTGAAAGTGACTCTTGTGAGATTTAAGTCGTGTTATAATGTCGTTTCCTCCTCAAAAACAGACCTGGACTTGTGTTTTGTTTCATTCACATGTTTGAGTAACTCTTTATTATCAGTCTACATCTCAAAAGCTCAAAATGCTCTGTCCCACCTTGTGATGTCGTGTAGTGGTAGATTTCAAGTTAACAGCTCCTTTTGCCTTTAGTTCAGTAGAGATTTTAAAAACACAATGGAGCAGCACAGAGAGAGAGACGGAGAAAGAGAGCGACAATGAGAGTGGAGAGAGAAAGAGAAGGAGAGACAGAAGGAGAGAGTGGGGGAAGAAGAGGGAGAGAGAGAGTACTCCTCAGTAAAGAACAGAGAAAGAGAGAGAGAAACAAAGAGAGTGGAGAGAGAATAAGAGAGAGAGAGAGAGAAAGTGGGGGAGGAGGGAGAGAGAGAGTACTCCTCAGTAAAGAACAGAGAAAGAGAGAGAGAAACAAAGAGAGTGGAGAGAGAATAAGAGAGAGAGAGAAAGTGGGGGAGGAGGGAGAGAGAGAGTACTCCTCAGTAAAGAACAGAGAAAGAGAGAGAAAGACAAAGAGAGTGGAGAGAGAGACAGAGAGAGAGAGAGAGAGAGAGAAAGTGGGGAAAGAAGAGGGTGAGAGAGTACTGCTCAGTAAAGCACAGAGAACGAGAGAGAAAGAGACAAAGATAGCGGAGAGAGAGAGAAAGCGAGAGTGGGGGAGGAGGGAGAGAGAGTACTCCTCAGTAAAGAACAGAGAAAGAGAGAGAAAGACAAAGAGAGTGGAGAGAGAGACAGAGACAGAGAGAGAGAGAAAGTGGGGAAAGAAGAGGGTGAGAGAGTGCTGCTCAGTAAAGCACAGAGAACGAGAGAGAGAGAGAGAGAGTGCACACAGGAAGAGACAGAGAGAGCACAGACAGAAAGAGAGAGAGAAAGAGGGAGGGCAAATAGAGCACACAGAGAGAGAGTGTGGGGGAAGAAGAGGAAGAGAGAGAGCTCCTGAGTACAGCACCGAGAATGAGAGACAGAGAAAGCAGACAGAGAGAGAGAGAGAGAGAGTGGGGGAGGAGGAAGAGAGAGTGGAGAGAGAAATAGAGAGAGAGAGAGAGAGGAGAATGGGAGAGAGAGAGAGAGAGAGAGAGAGAGAGAGAGAGAGAGAGAGTGCGTGCACACAGGAAGAGACAGAGAGCACAGAGAGAAAGAGAGAGAAAAAGGGAGAGACAAATATAACACAGAGAGAGAGAGAGAGAAAGACGGAAGAAGAGGAAGAGAGAGAAACAAAGAGAGAGGGGGGAGAAGAGGGAGAGAGAGAGAGAGAGCGCACACACAGGAAGAGAAAGAGAGCACACACAGAGAGAGAGAGAGTGGGGGAAGAAAAGGGAGAAAGAGCTCCTCGGTACAGCCCAAAGAGAGAGAGAGAGAGAGAGAGAGAGAGACAGCACAGAGAAAGTGAGCACAGACAGAGAGGAGGGAGAGAGACAGAGAGAGAGAGAGAGTGTGGGAAGAAGAGGGAGAGAGAAAGCTCCTCAGTACAGCACAGGGAGAGAGAGAGAGAGAGAGAGAAAGAAAAAGAGAGAAGGAGGGACAGAGAGAGACAAAGAGAGCACAGAGAGAGAAAGAGAAAGTGAGAGAGTGGGGGAAGAAGAGGGAGAGATAAAGCTCCTCAGTACAGCACAGAGAGAGAGAGAGAGACAGAAAGAAGAAGAGAGTTGGGGAAGAAGAGAAAGAGTACTCATCAGTACAGCCGAGAGAGAGGGAGAGAGAAAGAAAGAGAGTGGGGGAAGAAGAGGGAGAGCGAATACTCCTCAGTACAGCACAGAAAAAGAGAAAGAGAGAGAGAGACAAAGAGAGCACAGAGAGAGAGAAAGAGAGTGGGGGAGGAGGGAGAGAGAGTGGAGAGAGAGAGAGAGAGAGAGAGAGAGAGAAAGAGAGAGAGAATGGGAGAGACAAATATAACACAGAGAGAAGAGAGAGAAAGACGGAAGAAGAGGGAAGAGAGAGAAACAAAGAGAGAGGGGGAGAAGAGGAGAAGAGGGAGAGAGAGAGAGAGAGCGCACACACAGGAAGAGAAAGAGAGCACACAGAGAGAGAGAGAGTGGGGGAAGAAAAGGGAGAAAGAGCTCCTCGGTACAGCCCAAAGAGAGAGAGAGAGAGAGAGAGACAGCACAGAGAAAGTGAGCACAGACAGAGGGGAGGGAGAGAGACAGAGAGAGAGAGTGTGGGAAGAAGAGGGAGAGAGAAAGCTCCTCAGTACAGCACAGAGAGAGAGAGAGAGAGAGAGAGAGAGAAAAAGAGAGAAGGAGGGACAGAGAGAGAAAGAGAAAGTGAGAGAGTGGGGGAAGAAGAGGGAGAGATAAAGCTCCTCAGTACAGCACACAGAGAGAGAGAGAGACAGAAAGAAGAAGAGAGTTGGGGAAGAAGAGAAAGAGTACTCATCAGTACAGCAGAGAGAGAGGGAGAGAGAAAGAAAGAGAGTGGGGGAAGAAGAGGGAGAGCGAATACTCCTCAGTACAACACAGAAAAAGAGAAAGAGAGAGAGAGAGAGAGACAAAGAGAGCACAGAGAGAGAAAGAGAAAGTGAGAGAGTGGGGGAAGAAGAGGGAGAGATAAAGCTCCTCAGTACAGCACAGAAAAAGAGAAGAGAGAGAGAGAGAGAGAGAGACAAAGAGAGAGAGAGAGAGAGAGAGACAGAGAGAGAGAGAAGAGGGGAAGAGAGAAAGAGTACTCATCAGTACAGCGAGAGAGAGGGAGAGAGAAAGAAAGAGAGTGGGGGAAGAAGCGAATACTCCTCAGTACAGCACAGAAAAAGAGAAAGAGAGAGAGAGAGAGAGACAAAGAGAGCACAGAGAGAGAGAGAGAGAAAGAGAAAGTGAGAGAGTGGGGGAAGAAGAGGGAGAGATAAAGCTCCTCAGTACAGCACAGAGAGAGAGAGAGAGAGACAGAAAGAAGAAGAGAGTTGGGGAAGAAGAGAAAGAGTACTCATCAGTACAGCAGAGAGAGAGGGAGAGAGAAAGAAAGAGAGTGGGGGAAGAAGCGAATACTCCTCAGTACAACACAGAAAAAGAGAAAGAGAGAGAGAGAGAGAGACAAAGAGAGCACAGAGAGAGAGAAAGAGAAAGTGAGAGAGTGGGGGAAGAAGAGGGAGAGATAAAGCTCCTCAGTACAGCACAGAGAGAGAGAGAGAGACAGAAAGAAGAAGAGAGTTGGGAAGAAGAGAAAGATACTCATCAGTACAGCAGAGAGAGAGGGAGAGAGAAAGAAAGAGAGTGGGGGAAGAAGCGAATACTCCTCAGTACAGCACAGAAAAAGAGAAAGGAGAGAGAGAGAGAGAGACAAAGAGAGCACAGAGAGAGAGAAAGAGAAAGTGAGAGAGTGGGGGAAGAAGAGGAGAGATAAAGCTCCTCAGTACAGCACAGAAAAAAGAGAGAGAGAGAGAGAGAGAGACAAAGAGAGCACCAGAGAGAGAGAGAAGAGAGAGAGAAAGAGTGAGAGAGTGGGGGAAGAAGAGGAGAGCGAATACTCCTCAGTACAGCACAGAAAAAGAGAAAGGGAGAGAGAGAGAGAGACAAAGAGAGCACAGAGAGAGAAAGAGAGAAGTGAGAGAGTGGGGGAAGAAGAGGGAGAGATAAAGCTCCTCAGTACAGCACAGAGAGAAGAGAGAGAGACAGAAAGAAGAAGAGAGTTGGGAAGAAGAGAGAGTATCATCAGTACAGCCGAGAGAGAGAGCGAGAAAGAAAGAGAAATACTCCTCAGTACAGCACAGAAAAAGAGAAAGAGAGAGAGAGAGAGACAAAGAGAGAGACCTCCTCCACACACACACACACACACACACACACACAGCGGCCCCACACATGTCCGTGCGCCGCGCCGCCACACTGTTTGATCAGCGTGTTTACCCAAAACACGGCGCGTTTCCGAGTGTGCCCTGTGGCGGAAATGTGTTACTGCGCACACATACAGAACGGAAGGAGGGAACAGGTACTGGCCCAAACAAAGTGCTCTCTCTCTCCCCCTCTCCCCGCAGTTAATAACGCCGCTAATAGGTCGGAGTCTTTCTCTGGCATGTGCAATGTAAACACTTGTTAAGAGCACATCCAACCCAGAGCGGAGCCGGGAAATTACAGGCATTCGGGGCGAGCTAACGTCGTGAAGTGCGCGTTCGCCGCGACTTTACGGACATATTGAAGACATTAACAGCTGAGATGGATCCCCGCGTTCCAGAGCATGACCTCATGATTAGGGCAGTTTTGTTTCTCCGAACGGGGCTGTTTTTTTTCACCGGCTAGCCCCCTAAAAGCGCACCGAGCACACCAGGCCGCTTCGCCCCAGGCCGTGCCCGCTCGCCCACTCGACGGGGGGAATCATAATACACTTACGGCGCTGTTGCCATGGCGAGGTTATTTCGCGGAGCCGGGGGGGACATTTAAAAGGCACTGTAATGAAGTTTGAAGTGAGTGGTGGTTGTGATTAAACTAACATCGGAAAAGCTGTAAATTGTTGTTTTTACAATGAGACAATCTCAAACAGTGGGGGAAAACACTTGATCACAGCCGGGACACCTTCATTTGGTCAAGACTTAAGTTTGTGTAGAGTAGTGTGAAGACTTTGTCCATGTTCATATCTGTAACATTAGGAGACGTTGAGGGCTGAAATCGTAGTAACTCCCTAAAATTTAATCTAAAAATATTGGGGTTTGTGAATATTAAATTTAGTTTTAAACTTTTCTTTTGTGTTATTTTATATACTTTTTAATGACAATGTATTTTGTATTTTGTTAGTTGAGTTGGTAATCTCAAGGGCTGTTTCTGTTTTGTTTTTGTTTTTTCAAAATAAAAGCCACAGGAAAGATCAGGCCATTGTTGCGGTCATGCTGCCACTAAAATACAACATGTAAAGGGGGACATGGTTCTTCTGGTCTGAGATCTGAAAAGGGTCTTAGAAGAGAAGAGAACCACGTACTAGAAGACTACCTACTGTTGACAGCCTAAGTGTTTAAATGTACATTTTGCATTTTAGAGATGATTAAAAATTTAAAATATATTGGTTATTTTAAAACTACAAAATCTGACTTATCTAGTCCCTACCAAAGAAAATGTAGGGATGTAACAATAACCAAAATATCGTGATATCGTATCATCAAAAGTCTCACAATAATATCGTGGACTATCACAATATATCGAATTACAAGTTCCTTTGCTTAAATCAGACATGTCAAACTCATTTATTTGGCCCGTGAGATCATATTAAATATGTATTAGAGCTTTTCTCGCCGGCTACAGACAGACTACAGACACATTATTTATTACCTTGTCTGTTTGTTTGTTTGTTTGTTTGTTTGTTTGTTTGTCTGTTAGCAACATAACTCAAAAAGTTATGGACCGATTTTGATGAAATTTTCAGGATTTGTTGGAAATGTGAAAAGGAAGAACTGATTTCATTTTGGGGGTGATCCGGAAGAAATCCTGGATTCTGGATCACTTTGAAATTTTAGTTAACATTGTGGTAAATGGGGCCAAAAATTTAGTTTCTCAATATCTCGGTTAATTATTGACCAAACCCCATGAAATTTGACTCAGGGATGGACAATGGGATCCTCTTTCATATTCCAAAGGCTGATCCGGATCTGATCCAGAAGACTGATTTTATCGCAATTTATATATAAAAATGGGGGTAGTCCTTGGCGGAGGTCTGCGCTCTCTGAGTGCTTTTCTAGTTTAAAATGTTATTATTTATATTTTATGCTTGTTCTTGACTCAATGTTTAAGCAAAACTATTATTAAACATTTATTTTGATAAGAAAAGGTTTAACATTACATATCTTGAAAGAAGAGAAAACATACAGATGTTGTTTAAATTTTTCATTAAATATTTAGTTTTAGTCCCAGTTTTTAATTTTGTCCCTCTGTGAATTTGAGTTTGACACCCCTGGCTTAAATGCAGGTTTTATAGTAGCAACAGCTTATAAACATTGGGAACTACATATCCCAAGATTCATTTCAGCGCAGACAACATGAAGAGAGATGTATTTTACTTTCTTAAATTCTTGGGATTATGACGGAAATAATTCACACCAAAATCATGTCAAATTATTTTAAAAGCAAAAAAGAGTCCCATTTACATTTATATCAGCCTCTTCAAAATATCGCAATAAATATCATGATAATATCGTAACGAGAGATTTGGATATTGTTGATGTAGGTTTTTTCTTAGCTGAAAAAAAATCCATGATAGATTCCACAGCCAAAATATTAGAACATTTAATTTTAATAACTTAAAGACTGTTTGCCTGGTATTTAGGTCAATTGTGTCTTTCCCTGTACAGATATATTGTATAAGTAGATCTTTTCATCAAAATAAGTCTGCTGCATTGTGTCTGCATCTAATTAAAAATAAAACAGATTCAGAACCAAGGTTATGGAGTGAAGCATTTCTGAGAAAGGAGTCTTGACAAAGATATAAAAGAATCAAGTACAATGAAGGCATTTAAAAAACACATAAAATGGAGTGAATAATAGTGAAGATTTTTGTTTGAAATTGATTAATAATTCTGCCTGAACTTAAATGTACTGATTTGAAATGTTTTAAAGTGACTATCGGTGTTGATGTTTTGTCTGAAAAAGGGAACAATTGGGCAGATAACATAAGATTAACTCTTCTTTCTGCTCCTTTTCATTCATTTCTTGTATGTTTGATGTCTTTTTATTAGGGGTTTAACGATATCCAAGTCTCACAATACGATGTCATCACGGTATAAACCTCACGGTACGATATTTATTGCGATATTTTGTGGACAAAACTGTTAATATGCTACTTTTTCTTCTTAAAATGCCTTGAAAAGACTTAATCCAAAGAACTAAGACTTAAAAGTGTTTAGAACTGTTATTTCTTCTTGTAGTCTGCACTGAAATGGAGCAAAGGATCATGGTCTATGTAGTTCCCTCTGTCTTTTTTTTTTTTTTTTTTTTAGATATTGCTGCACCATAACTCTTAATTTAAGCAAAGACACTTGTAATTCGATATATTGTGATGGTCGACGATATTATTGTGAGAACTTTGACGATACGATATCACGATATTTTGGTTACTGTTGCATCCCTACTTTTTATACTATATGAAATAAATAAATAATAAAAATAATAATTATTAAAAAGTTTTCTGTCTGATAATCAGGAAGTGCGCAATAGCATGTTACATGTTGTTTGCTTTAATGTCACAGCAAAACTCTGCTCTAGTCTCTGTCCTGGAGAGTGGTGAATAGGGGTGTGCAAAAATATCGAAATATTGATATATCGTATCGTTTAATGTGATGATACATTACCGATATCGTGGGCTGCTGTATCGATATATCAATAAGAGTATTTTTTGGTATATTTTACTAAATTATTTTTAAGTTTTGTTGCTTGTTTAGTGGAAGGAAACATGGACATTTTCACTGTTTTGATGATTAAAATGATGAGATGATGATATGACGTTTGCTTAAGAAGTGGTTTAACAAAGACTTTCAGTGTCACAGCCATGACTTAAACATGATTTTTTTCCTGAACCATACTGAATTGATTTGAAATATATCATATCGAATCAAAAGTGCACTGTATCCAGATATGTATCGTATCGGCAACTTCTTAATGATACCAGCCACTAATGGTGAATAATTAGGACGCTCTGAGTGAGGAATAACTTTGGACCGCTGCAAACCGTTTAAAATAAACTAGCTCAGTTTTTATCGCTTCCATGAAAGTAAAAATCACATCCAGCGCCTTTAAGCTCGAAACTGCAACACTCAAGCCTAAAATATCAAATACCTTTAACATATGCACAAGCAATTAGCAGCAATCCCTCACTTCTGCTGTCTCTCTGTAGCCCCCCCCAGCCCCCTGATTTGGCCGTTAAATCCATGTGCGGACTTCCCCTTTAATAATTACCCAGCAGTCTTCATGTTACCCACAGGACACGGATAAATCCCCCATATGCGCGCCTGGATTTCCAATAGATCCATCCATTCACACTTGTTAGCGCCATTCCCAGCTATTCCAGCCATATGACTAATTATCTGAGTTTTATTTTGCTTTTTGGGGGCCCATCTGGAACGCGGCGCAGAGGCTGGGTTACGACGGGATGGGAGCGCGGAGTGGTGCGGAGAGCAGACAATGGTTCTGTTTTGTGAATTGGAGCCGCTCTTGTCAGTTACCTTCCAGTCTTGGCTGTCCTCCAGTCTGTAGCGGATCTGGTATTTGGCCTGGAACAGGAAGTCTTTGAGAGCGGGCGGAGCCTCCCAGCGCACACTGAGCTGGTCCTCCAACTGCCCCACGCGGCTGACCGTCACGCCGGAGGGGGGGTCGGTGGTCACTGCGAGGGGAGAGAGGAGAGAGAGGGAGGGGTTAGGGTGGGGACGGGTTACAATGGGGTTTTCTATGTTGACATGTGTGTTATGGTGAGTAGGTGTAGCCAAGTCAATGGGTCAGTTTGGCCTGTTGCAAGAGTTCCTTCATCGCTATCAACGTCTGACAGAAATCCAACAAGGAATAACTCAATCACAGCCTCCAACAACAGTATATGTTATTTATTAAAGGTACAGTATGGAACCTTCTAGTTGCTGCATGTCACCTTCATGATTCCACGGAAATAGAAAGTTAAAATAAAACAAAATATATCAAAATTTCAATATATTGTGTTGTTTAATGTGATGATACAGTATCGATATCGTGGGCTGCTGTATCGATATATCACCAAGAGTATTTTTTAGGGGTGTAACGAAGTCCAAGTCTCCCTCACGGCACAATATTTACTGCGATATCGTGGGAAAGCTCACGATTAGGGATGTAACGATATCCAAATTTCTAGGTGCAATGTTTTAACGATATACATCTCATGGTATGATATTTATTGCGATATTTTGTGGAGGTTAACAAAATTAAATATGCTGCTTTTTCCTCTTAAAATGCCTTGACAAGACTTAATCCAAAGAACTCAGACTTAAAAGTGCTTAGAACTGTTATTTTTTCTTGTAGTCTGCACTGAAATGGAGCAAAGGATCATGGTCTATGTAGTTCAATTTGTCTTTTTTAGCTATTGCCGCACCATAACCCTTAATTTAAGCAAAGAGACTTGTAATTCGATATATTGTGATGGTCCACGATATTACTGTGAGAACTTTGACGATGCGATATCACGATATTTTGGTTATTGTTACATCCCTATTATTTTTTGGTACATTTTACTAAATTATTTTATTACAGAGCTACAGTTTTGTTGCTTGTTTAGAGGAAGAAAACATGTTTATGCGACACATTTGACATTTTCACTATTTTGATGATTAACTTTGCAAAGACTTTTACTATCACAGCCATGATTTAGCCTTTATTTTTTACTGAATCGTATCGAATCGATTCGAAATACATCACATCCAGAGGCAGTGCTACCATTAGGCAAAAGTAGGCGGCTGCTTAGGGCCCCCAAACCTGGAGGGGCCCTCAACCAATTTCTCTCAGTGTCTCTAATAGTTGAGGCCTCAGAGCAATTAGATTTTCTCTCAATATGACATTAAATGAGAGCAATTTACTAATAATAATCATATGTAAAGGATGTAAACAAAATATAATTGTACTAGTAAAAAACGACTAAAACTACATAAAACTACTTTCAGATCTGGTTATCTAGTGGGCGACCTAACTAATAAGACAAGTTTCCAATCTACCATAATTCAAATAAATAGAGATGTGTACGCATCAAAAACAATGGGGAAAAACGGACAATAAATATATTTTAAAAACTGAACAGAAAAAGGGTGCATTATAGTGAGGGCCCTAAAATCAAGTTCACCTAGGGCCCCCAAATTCCTAACTCAACCACTAATTGCATCGAATCGTATCAAATCAAAAGCTCAACGATGTATGTATCGTATCGGCAACTTCTTAATGATACCCAGCCTTCGTTAAACCCATATTTCATTCAGCATGGAGACAAATATTTTACACTATACTGGCATATTATTATAGCATACTGTGGAATATTATAGCCAACAAGCAGGCCAGGTTCGTGAAAATGCAAGCTCTGAAAAGTTACATACTCTGACTTTAAATGTTTTCCCTATGATCAGTATTAAGTTTTATTATATTTGTTCAGAATCCTTTGAGAAGCCTTTTTTTTTTGTCAATGATCATATCATCTTTGCACTGTTTCCTTTCGACCTCTTGTATATAACTGTGATTATACTGTATTTATATTACAATATTTGTGTTTTACTTACTGTACATTAGGGCTGAGTATCATTCAGAAGTTGCCGATACGATACATACCTCGATACAATGAGCTTACGATTCGATACAACAATAAAAAATAAAGGCTAAATCATGGCTGTGATACTAAAAGTCTTCGTTAAACCACTTCTTGTGCAAAGTTCATATGAAACACAAACATTTTAATCATCAAAACAGTGAAAATGTCAAATGTGTCGCATAAACGAGTTTCCTTCCTCTGAACAAACAACAAAACTGTGGCGCTGTAACAAAATAATTTAGTGAAATATACCAAAAAATACTCTTGGCGATATATCGATACAACTGCCCATGATATCGATACTGTATCATCACATAAACAATACAATATATTGATATTCTGATATTTTTGCACACCCCAACTGTACATACATTTATATAATTTATGTCTTATTGATACCAGTCTCTTGCCATTTTTTATTTTGTTTTTACCGCTACTTATTTAGAAGTTTATTACCATTTTTTTTAAACATATACATATTTTTTACTCTGTGTTATTGTAATATAATGTGATGTGTGAGCTACTGTGGCCAAGTAATTTCCCTTGTGGATCAATAAAATCTGTTTAAGTCTAAATCTAAGTCTAAATCTGCTGCATATCAAACTTAAACAGCACCTTTTGCACATAAACTGCAATCATATTTGTATTAAACATCTGTAAATAGATGTTAAAGCTCTGTACGTTTAAGTAGTGAGAGTATAAAGTGTGTCTGACCTGTACGTTTTAATACTAATGTCGTACGAGTGTGTTTTTATAGTGAATGGGTGAGAGGGCGTATTGTACCTTTTGTCATGTTTTACAAATTGTGCGGGTTTTGTGGCTGGCTTTGGTCCAGCGCGGGACTAAGGATGGAAATTAGCCTTGGCGACAATCCTGCATATTTACAAGTCCATGTTTGTCTTTTGCCTTATCTCGTCTTTTGTCCCTTTAATAAAGAAATACAATACAATACAATGCAATACAATATTCTTTTTAACGTAGCTCTATGCCCAACCCTACGAGACCAGTGTGATACTATATGGAAAAAAAAAATCACAAAACTAGTCACGGATTTAAATCTATTAATGTGATTTTTTTTTTTTTTTATTCTCATAATAGAGGTAAAAATGAAAGAAGTCATGACAATATCACAGAAATCCAAGTCAGCTGATCTCACATTTAATATAGTACTTTAATTTGACTTTTTATCTATACTTTTTTAAATATATGAACAAATCGATGTATTTAGTCACCATTAATACAAATAATTCAGAGTTTTTGTTGTAGAATAAATGGTTGTAGCGCGAGAGTTGAAGAGAAGAGACTGAAGTTCTAACACACGGGAAGTATATTTACATTAGTACAGGCGCCCAAAGAGACACAAAACTTCAACAAATTGTAATAGCGTTGTCCAGTCCAGTCTAGTCTAGCTATTAAGGGTGTACAAAAAAAATCGAAATATGATGCAGTATCGATATCATGGGCTGCTGTATCGATATATCCCCAAGAGTATTTTTTTTGGTATATTTTACTAAATTATTTTCTTACAGAGCTACAGTTTTGTTGCTTGTTTAGAGTAAGGAAACTCGTTCATGCGACACATTTGACATATTCACTGTTTTGTTTTGTTCCTTTTAAAAACTTAAATCAATTCACATCAACAGCATTCTTGCTATAATCTGGCATATTTACATTGCAGTGTTGTAGATGTTCATTAATATGCACTGTCCCTATTAAATACATAAGTAAATAAAATAAAATACAATAAATTAAAATAATAATATAATAATAATAATAATAATAATATGATAATAATAATAATAATAATAATAATAATAATAATAATAATAATAATAATAATAATAATAATAATAAATAAACATAAAAATAAAAAAATAAAGAAATGAAATAAACAATGTCCTGAGACCGGGGCCTCATATTTAAAAAAAAAAAAAAAAAAACAATAGATAAAAAAAATAATAAATATAAGGCAATGTTAATTATAAGGCATGTTAGGGCACAAGTGTCTTATTTGCAAAAGCCAATAATTGGACTCCACCTCTTTTCAGAAGTTGGCACGTTGAGCTCTAGTTGAGTCGTTAACAGTTCCATTGTATAAACTTGTCTGATTTTTGATATCCACTGTTCAACGGTCTGTGTTTCAGGTTTCAGCCAGTAGATCGTGATTATTTATTTTTCTCGCAGGCATCAGAAGAAGATGCAACAGAAAGCACTGATCATGAGAGAGACCATCAGGGTATTCACTGTTTTGATGATGAAAACGTTTGTGTTTCATATGAACTTTATGCAAGAAGTAGTTTAACTAGGGATGTAACAGTAACCGAAATATTGTGATATCGTATCGTCAGTTCTCACATTAATATCGTGGACACACACACAATCACAATATATCGAATTACAAGTCTCTTTGCTTAAATTAAGAGTTTGACTTTGCTCCATTTCAGTGCAGACTACAAGAAGAAATAACAGCAGTAAGCACTTTCAAGTCTTAGTTCTTTGGATTAAGTCTTGCCAAGGCATTTTAAGAGGAAAAAGTTGTTCGCCTCCACAAAATATTGCAACAAATATCATACCGTGAGATATATATCTTGAAAATATTGTGCAAATATCGTAAAAGATTTGGTTATTGTTACATCCCTAACCATGAGCTTTTCCATCATATCGTGAGCTTTCCCACGATATCGCAATAAATATCGTACCGCGAGATGCAAACCGTGACAATATCGTATCGTGAGACTTGGATATCGTTACACTTGTAAGTTTAACAAAGACTTTTTGCATCACAGCCACGAATTCGTTTTTATTGAACCGATTTGAAATATATCACATCGAATCGAAAGCTCACTGGATCAAGATATGTATCGCATCGTGGCCTATGTATCGAGGTATGTATCGTATCGGTGACTTCTTAATGATACCCGGCCCTACGAGCTGTGTTTCAGTTGTAGGGAGTATTATACCACCGATTACGTAGGTCAAAATAACAAGGACTGTGCTGGCCGTGTGGGGCAAAAACACAATCAGTATTACTTTGTTGTTATCATTTTTAATTATGGCGAAAAATATGTAAATCTGACTCAAAATTTCTTACTTCATTCTCATCTAGGAGTTGTTCTTATTAAATTGAATCATAAATCTTTTACAGTTTACCAAACCAAATTGCTCGCTGGTTGAATCATTACATTCATATCTCACAATCGTCATGTAAAAATTTGACTTCCATAATCCATTCCAACATAATAACAACTAAATATTCAGAGAAAATGTTTAAAATATGCCAGAAAGATTACACAAACCAGCCCCATTTCACACCGCGGGGTAATGCTAGCGCCGCAGATGTAGTCAGAAGCACTTAACTCCAACTCCCATCCATCCTCAGCTCGCTCGCCTCTCCCGCTAGTGTCCGGATCTACACATGGCCCGGATTAACTTTCCCCCATCCTGAGTACAAAACTAACAGCTCGCGGCTCCTCTCTGCGCGCTAAGGTCACCCCGCTAGGTCAACCCATCCGTCTGCTTTCCCCGGGAGGGCATCAGGGCTAATGTCTCTATGTGGAAGAGCTCCTCGGGCCGAGCTGCGGTCGGGAGACTTGATTTGTGAGAGCGGAGGGCTTCTTCATCTGACAACAATTATATCCCTCTGAACAAACAAACATGCGCTGACAGACCATTATTTTAACTTTTCTTTGAGATCGTTTCAATATCGAGAAGAGTAGCTTTTTTGTGATGTCCACGATCAGCGGTAAACAAACATGGCAGCCCCCCCGAGGTTATGGTTTGGGCGGAGGAGTGATGTAAAGATAAAGAGGTATTGTGCTGACTTCAATAAATCGAGTTAAAGCGTGGCGATGTCAAGAAAAGAACCGCATCTCGGAGCGGTAGTGTTCAGATCCAGGCTACTGACAGTGTTGCCATACAGTTCCACTATACGGGGTTTTTATGGGATTTATACTTTATGTAACTTTTAAAGGGTCCATATAGTGTTATTTTGTTGTTTCCTCATCACAAACAGACCTGGAGTTGTGTTTTGTTTCATTCACACATGTTTAACACACAAAACTTGCATATTTACGCTGAGTTCTCCTCTCAAACTCTCTTCCACCTTGTGATGTCATGCGGTAATACAGGAAGTGCTCGTCTAGGTTTTAAACTCTAGAATTATTTGATTAATTTCAGGCTCTGGAATTGCCGGTCTCTAGTGAACTAAAGGTAAAAAGTCGCTGTTAACGTGAAAATTACAGCTTCGTGACATCACAAGGTGGAATAGGGCATTTTGAGCTTTGGAGATGTAAACAAAACACAACTTCAAATATGTTTTTGAGGAGGTAACAACATTATAATCAGGTTTAAAGCTCAGTCAATTTTGGATAGGGATGGGGTGTGCAAAAGTATTGAAATATCGATGTATCGTATTGTTTAATGTGATGATACAGTATCGATATTGTGAGCTGCTGTATCGATATATATTGCCAAGAGTATTTTTTGGCATATTTTACTAAATTATTTTGTTACAGTGCTACAGTTTTGTTGTTTGTTTAGATGAAGGGAATTCATTTATGCAACACATTTGACATTTTTACTGTTTTGATGATTAAAATGTTTGTGTTTCATATGAACTTTGCACAAGAAGTGGTTTAACAAAGACTTTTAGTATCACACTCATGATTTAGCCATTATTTTTTATTGAACCGTATCAAATCGATTTTAAATATATCACTGAATTGTAAACTCGGTGTATCAAGATATGTATCGTATCGGCAATGTATGTATCATAGTTGTGTTTCTTCATATTGTTAATCACTATTTTCAATTCAGTTTTAATTTGTCTTGTCAAAAACAAAACAAATATTCAATATAACAATATATTCAATATATTCAATATGAACATAAACAAGAGAAGACCGATTGTGGACCCCCATTAAAAAGACCCAAACTGTTCATTTATGGTTAGAAATGACTGAATCTTGATTTCTCTTATAATTGTTTGATTGCACAGCCCTAAGATCAATGATATGTCAGTGCTGAGATCGGTATAGTCGATATGTTGCTGAAGTAAATATAAACGATAATCGATATTAAAACTCATTTATACCACTGTCAATAAGCCAAAAGCAGATTTAAATTACAAAAACTATTCTAAATCTACAATATTGTTAAAGCTGGAAGCAGAAGGGGAAAAAGGGGTCTGTTGTCCCGGGCCCCAGGGTCTTAGGGGCCCATAATTGGAGCCTCTGCCTATTAATCAAGATTAGACGGGGGTCCATGTGAGGCTTCTTGCCCCGGGCCCCCAAATTTCTGTCGACGTGCCTGGCTGCAATAAATAAATAGCAGAATGAAACACTTTAGTTCTTGGTTTACATCAGTGGTGAGTCTTAGAACTTATAAATTCAGTCTTAAATCTATAGCCAGAAAATAACCACAGCTTTCCCAGGAGTGAAAAGAAAATGTACACACTAAATACATATTAACCCCAGAAATGTTGCTCCAGGTTTCATATATAGAACAATAAGTCAATATAGTAATTATGGTGACAGCCAGGCCTATATCAGATGATGGTTTCATATGTTGGTACTGGTAAAATTCACTCTATCGGGATGGTATTTTTACAACATGAGGCTTTATGTTCATTGTTCACAGATACATATATATTTTTGTGAACTTAACTACATCTTTTCTGCCATTTGGGGGCCTTGCTTTGGATTTAAAAATAAGGGTATTGTCAAATATTGTTCATCAGCGACAACAAAAATATCAGTACCAGCTTCAAAAACCCATTTTAGACCATCCCTAGTTTTGGATTCTTCAATTTTGTAACTTTATAAAATGTTGATGTATAGAAAACAGGTTGAATTAGGCGCCCGTTGCCCTCTGCTGCTGACACCAGGGATAGGGCTTTTTTATTTCATTTAAAAATATAGGAAAATATTTAAAAAGTATACTATGAGACCTTGAATGGAGAAGAGTGGGCTGGTGCATGCCAAAGCCATAGGTAAATGCTACAATAGTGATATAAGCAGAAGGTTTACACGCGTGGGCCGGGTGATTCACAGAGGCATCCCCTGCATGACGGGAGCTCTTCGGCTAAAGCCTCCCTCTCCTCCCACACACTTGTAAATGTTGTGAGCCTGTTGTTTGGGTGTTGTTAGCTGACGTTTGATTCCGGGGATGAGCAGGCGTTGTGTCATCCCAGTATCAACAGAGCTTCGTGTTGCCTCTCGTCTTTCGGGTGGAATGTGAGTCTGGAGGTGTTTCCGGCTCCTCTGCTCGTGCGGAGGGTGACTCAGCCTCAGGTGTGGCTGCTGCTCACAGGAGCTTTACGGCCTGTTGTGGTAACAGTGAAAGGAGGACGGCCGGGCAACGGAACTCCAAAACAATCCTCCTCCAGTGAGAGCGAGAGGACCAGCCCTGCCCCACGGCTGTGTGAACAGGTGTGTGACAGAAGAGGCTGCTGCATACACACATACATGCAGACTGCAGCCTGATGGACACTGGGACAGCCTTTATATGGCCTGTCTGAGCGGAGCTGAGCGGAGCTGAGCTGAGTGTTACAGGAGAATCAGGTGAACATTTCCAAGCTCATCATCTTGTGTTATTTCAGCTCCACGTCCTAAAGCCTCAAAGCCCAGAGAGTGCCCCAGTGTGTGCCTCAGGATGTGAGCGGGAGAGAGAGAGAGAGGGATTAGGTTAAGGATCAGTGCGGAACATTCTCACTCCACAGAACCCTGTGTGCATGAGACCTCCTCAGGTGTGTGAGCGCATACATGTGCTTGGACTGAATGGAAGGGATTTAAGGATATAAAGAAGAGAAAAATAAGGTCTCACTGTTCAGTGAGCACAAACCAGTCTGAGAACAGAGCAGTGGAAGCTGGCAGGAAGCAGCTCAAAGTCAATGCTTTAAAAGGGAACAGACTGACATTGGTCATAGAGCTGCACTTTCCATTGAAGCCTTTAATGCTCTTCATTTTAGGTTGAAAGCGTTCAGTTTATTTTGTTTGAGGTCAGCCAAATTTGTAAGATTAGCACAGGAGATAATAATAGCGTTGTAAATCTGGCATGTCTTTGTTGTTTGGCTGGTTCCCAGCCTGAGCCTGGGGCTACGCTAACACAGGTTACAAAGCTTTCAGCAAGGCAGGGGTCAAAGGTCAAAGGTGACTTCCTGTACTCACCCACGTCTAGGATATCCAGAGTGAGCACGTCAGACACTTCCCAGCCCAGCTGGTTGGAGGCCTCCACCCAGATCTCGTAGGGTGTGAACAGATACAGGTCTCTGGTGATGCGACAGGCGTAGGGCTGACCTATGCTGTAGTCCTCACACTTCTTCTCCTCATCGTACCACCTGCGGCAGCACAAAGCACAAAGCACTGTCTGTATGTCTCTAACCGCAGAGGACAATGCTCTGATGCCATGAATGGAGTCAGCCCCCTCCTGATTACAGCCCATGTGAAAGCCATTGCTCACATCAGATTGGTTCCAAATGAAATACTGGTTTTCTCATAAAGTTTAACTTGCATGAACAATAGGCTTTACCCTCTGGCTCCCAATATGAAGTGGAGTCTGCCAAAGAGATCAAGCTATGATTGGATATTTTATCCTCTGTCCAGCTCCTTCAGTTTATTTCATGTTTGTGAGACATTTCTCATAGTACAATAAATATAATAGTACAATAAACATAATGGAGCAGAATAAACGTGCACTTGTACTTGAGAGTCTAGTGTGTAGATCCTGTGCTTGAACTTGAGGGTGTAGTGTGTAGTTTCTGAGTTTGTATTTGAGGGTGTAGTTTGTAGTACCTGCGCTTGTATTTGAGGGTGTAGTTTGTAGTACCTGCGCTTGTATTTGAGGGTGTAGTTTGTAGTACCTGCGCTTGTATTTGAGGGTGTAGTTTGTAGTACCTGCGCTTGTATTTGAGGGTGTAGTTTGTAGTACCTGCGCTTGTATTTGAGGGTGTAGTGTGTGCTGATGTTGGTCTCTCCTCTTCCCCCTGGGGCCCAGCTGCAGGTCAGGTCTTTGGTGTTCCTGGACCAGCAGGTCAGAGCCACTGGCTTCTGTGGAGGCACTGCACAAAGAAAACAAGGCAGGATTTAGAGCTGTGTTCACAGCTCAGCTGTATGTCTAAAGCATTTTAGGTATGCAGGATATTTAAAGAAGACCAGAAGAGTTCATGTTGTTAGTTGTAGTGTAGAATGACAGAAGATGTGGAAACGATAACCCAATCCCTGCCTTTGTGCCTGTGGCACAGACCCCTGCCAGCTCTGATTATGTGTGAGAACACAGGCTTCTAACACCAGCAGAGGAGGGCTGCTATTACACGTACCTCTGTGCTCTCAACTGACTTTATGGGAACACTCCCTGTGTGGTGCCCTCTGAGGCCACACAAGTGTAAAGTAACTCAACAATGACTTCTAGCTTCGGAGCCACATCACAAGTATGTTTTGTGTGGTGTATAAAGAGAGTACAGAAAATGACAGAAGTTAGAAGAGGACAAAAAGCCAATGTCTTACTTTTGGAAAAACAGGAATGTATTATGCAATGGTGTCTACAGGGGAACACAGGTTCAAGGGTGCGTGGGTGTATGCACATGTCAGGCATATAGCTGATGAGTGATAGTGCGAGTAATGGACCACACAGGTGGTCAGAGCAGTGACACAGCAGAGCCCCTCACAGAGGAGCAGAGGGCACACACTACACAACATACAGCCACAGCAGCCCTGCTGCACAAGCGTTTGTCTGTCCTGGTACACCTCAGGTCACCTCAGGAGTTCAGACCTAGGACATTGTCATCTTCTATGTGTCCAGACCATTAGAGGAGAGTCTACAGCAGACTTCAGCAGAGCTCATGCACCCTTCCATACAGTGTGGGACTGAGTGATTAGAACATGCTCTGGTCAGACTAGACTTACTGCCGACGTAGAGGCAGGAGCCGGCCAGGATGTGGCCCTTGTGGTTGTGACACACCAGGTTGTCACCAGACTTTTGGCTGGAAGCGTTGAGTCCTACCAGCGTCACACTGAGGTTGTTGGGGCTGAGCACTCTGTACAGAGAGCTGGCCAGAGGCTGGCCGTTCAGGGTCCAGAACAGAGAGCTGGCATGCACCCCCAGCTCAGGGTGCACCCAGCAGCTGGCCGTCAGGTTGGAGCCCATGCGCAGGACAGGATCCTGGGGATAGATGGAAGCCATATCTGGACACACAGAGACGCACATGTCACTAAAGTTTAACCATGGCTCTTCCACACAGTCTACTGCAGCCATCTTCGAAACCATATCATAAATGTCCACATCTTAAAATGGAGTAGCCTAAACGACAGAGCCTGCAACACTTTCCACTGTCTTTCCTCTCAGTGTGACTGTTCACCCAAAATGACTGCTCATTCCCCGTCTTAAAATACATTCAGCCTATTTTTATTTGAGAAGCTTCACAGGAGTATTCCTCCACTGTGGTGATCAGAACACACCAAAGACACACGCCTATAGGCCTTGTATTTCTCTTCATTAGTCTGAGCCGTTGAACATCCTGATCTGTAAAGTATGTGTCATACACAAAAACAACAAAGCCATATCACATTGATCACATTCATGAGTGAGGGCTTCCTCTCTGGAGTTCACTGACATTTAAAGATCATTTCCGTATAAGGCATTATTATGATCATAAATATTAGTCGCACAATTATGTTGGCTGTCAGTTTACACAAGATTTACGGCTTGAACATCAAATTTATGGCCTGCTATATTCTGCGGGCTCGTGTGAATCGCAAGGCAAACAATAAGAACAAAGTGAGCGTGATATGAGAGCAATAAAAACATAATATACAGTTATGCGGTTAGTCATAGTAAATATGTGAGTGGCAGCTGCTGCAAAAGCAAACTCATTACTCTTACTTACTACAATAGTGCACTGCTCAGAAAGGGTTTGAGCGTTTACTCAAAGATAAAGGTACAGGAAACTAACAGAACCGTGCAACAAGTCCTGAATAAAAACTATACACGAACTAGGACTGTCAATAGTATCAAAATCAGATATGAATTGGTATTAAACTAGATACTCATTTGAGCAAGCATTGATACTGCAAGAAATGGCATTAACAGGCCGAAATTTTAACTTTCCTGAACAGTTTTAGTGTGATTTACAATGAAAATAACATTCTATTACTTAAAAAGGAACATTTTTATCCTCACTGTAGTATTGTAATTGGTATCGAGTATTGAGCCAATTCATTAGTATCGAAATCGAGTTTGAAATTTTAGTATCGTGACAACACAAGTGGTGAGTTCTTCAAATTCCGTTGGACCAATACTGAAAGCCCATTGGTCCATTTAGCAGATTTGGAAGTAGAACACGTTAGCGACTAGGATTAGTATAACCCAAATGTAGAAGTTGATTATTTTTCCCTACACAGTCACCAATCGACGTTGTTTACTGTGGTTAATGAAAAAAATACGAAAAATAAATAGGCAAGCTGCATTAGAGATCAGGACGATATCATCAACACAATAACTAACTCCATTTGACATTAATTGTATATTTCTACTAAATATTACCATATGCCTGAGAGACTGTTCATGTTAAAGAGACAGTACAAAATTTTGGACATAGGACCTCATTTCCTAGTGAGCCAGAGTGCTGGAGATGTGTGGAGTCACTTTTTTAAATATTCCATCCAGTCCTTGTATTTGCAGAGGTCGCTGGTGCTAGGCTAGTGCATGTCAATGGTCATAGTTATCCTGCCACTAAAAACAGACTTACCCACTCCACAAAAACACCCGAAGCAAATCTATTATAACGCCAGACTGTCAATGTAAATGTCTGTGTTGATAGAATCATTTTAAAAAAGTAAAACCAACCTTGCATTTGAAGGATTTATGTTTGAGCTGCAGCAGTGAGTTGTACTTCCTGATAGAAAGCTTGGCAGCGGCGGACTGATATATGAGAAAATAGTCCCTCAACATGTGACGATTCATGCGATGCAAGGTTAGTTTTATTTCAAACATTATTCTATCAACACAGATATTTACATCGACAATCTGGCATAATAATATATTTGCTTTGGGTGTTTTGTGGAGTGGGTAAGACTGTTTTTAGTGGCAGGATAACTATGGCCATTGACATGCACTAGTCTAGCACCAGCGACCTCTGCAAATACAAGGACTGGATGGAATATTTAAAAAAGTGTCTCCACACGTCTCCAACACTCTGGCTCACTAAGAAATGAGGCCGTATGTTCAAAATTCTAAAACTGTCCCTTTAATAGCTAAAAGTCCATGAGTGACAATTGCACATTGTGGTTCTTACCTAAATTTTGTCTATTCAGGCACCTGTAGTCTATTTGGGAAGCTCAGTTTGAGATTTTTAAGCTATTAAAAAAATAATAATAATAACAAAAATAAAATAACAAAACTACAAAAAAATGTTCAGTTTGTTTCATTACGTTGATCTTAATAAAGATGCACCGATACTGACACTGGTAGGGATGTAACGATATCCAAATCTCACAGTACGATATTAACACGATATGCATCTCATGGTACGATATTTATTGTGATATTTTGAAGAATATAATTGTAGATGGGACACTTTTTTGCTTTTAAAATACCTTGACACGATTTTGATGTGAATTATTTCCGTCATAATCCCAAGAATTGAAGTAAAAAACATATCTCTTCATGTTGTCTGCACTGAAATGAATCATGGGATATGTAGTTCCCGATGTTTATAAGCTGTTGCTGCTATAAAAACAATGCATTTAAGCAAAGGAACTTATAATTCGATATATTGTGACAGCCCACGATATTGTGAGACTTTTGACAATACGATATCACCCTAGATCCCTAGATGCTGGTATTGAATATCGATGCATATACCGAAAAATTCGCTGGATCAGGTATCAGTTACACGATACTGGTTAAATTGGTGCGATTGAACTATTAATTTACAGGCTGATATTGGCTTAGAGCGTCAATAAACTTTTAAAGCTGTTCAGTAGTAGATTTGATGGACCAATAGCAACACAATCGGATCTCTTGTGTGATAAGTTAACTTTGTTTTGAGGAAATATTGACTATTTCCGTCTCTACGCTGGTATCGTTTAATATCGGACACCGGCAAATCCTGAGGCAAAAGTTTCAACATCGCTATTGGACCTGAAAACGCTGGATCAGTGCGTCCCTACATCTTATATACAACCCCGAGCACTATAGGACTACTAATACACGCTACTCCAGAGTCATACAAGCGCTCACGAATGGTATTTCTCATCACTTGGTAGGCCTAAGTGAAGCGGACCAGGATTAGCCCGTAATGCGCTGATCCCGCTGAATAACAAGCCGGGTTTATTTGTTCCACGCGGGAGGAGACACTGGTCCGGACAGCCCAGCGCCGGCAGCCCTCAACCTCCTCCGAGCAGTTCAAACGCGGCGCTGAGAGACACAATTACAAGTGTTTATTGTCCCTGTGCGATGCGTTCGATGACAAATGAGCGAAGACACGGCGTTTGTTTGGAGAAGCTGCGGCCTCCTCATCACGACACAGTAGACGCCCAAGGAGGAAATGGACACCTAAAACAGCAGCACGCTTTGGGTTTGTATGCTCTGAAAACGTCTGTGGATAAAGTGTGTTCAAAATGGAGTTACGTTACGTGTAAAATAAAGTGATAATGCGATACGGTTAGCAAAAGTATCGAAAACCAGACGCTGAAACTAGTATCGAAACTCATTTAAGCAAGTATCGCTACTGGAAACACAAAACAAAACACATAACTGGATAAAATTGTACTTTTCCTGAACCGATTCATCTTGACTTTTATTAGAACTAGAGTAAGACCACATGGTGCAATAAACAAATACTAAAAGCTTGTGGTATTACAATACTGTCTAAAAAAAGCTCTCAAAAAGACCTTTTGTGTATAAAAATCAATCTTGAGTATTGAGTCTATTCAAGTTTCATTTCATTTGTTTCATTTTATTTATTTGTTTGAGCAAGGTTAAACAAAATCAACAACACAAACAAAAAAACAAAACAAGGATATGTAAATGTACATATTTGGGACCTGGTGCTCAAAAGGTAAAGTAAGAAAAGTTTGAAACTGAAATAGTATCGTGACAACACTATAATGTTCTGATGATATTATGGGAATCCATCGGAAAGGTGCTAAATGTTACTGTAAATGCCGTGGTTAAGGTTAAAGTATCGCAAAAAACGTAAATGGATTCCAAAATGAAAAAGAATACAGACTTAAATTTTGATCCATAATACACTTTTAACTCGAAGCGTTCAGCGTTCAACATGTTTACCTAAATTTGGTTAAAAATGCACTTTAACAATTTACAGTATCAATAATTGTTCGACTAGTTGACTAATCGACTACTAAAATAATCATCAGTTGCAGCCCTAATGATGGCAACAACACTAAGTTAAAGTTAAATGTAAAACTGTGGGTAGTGTTTGACCATTTCAGTATAGAATGAAAAGGTTATAAGTGTAAATTTCATCGTTTTGCTCAAGAAGAAAAGTAAAGAGCCGGGGGTTACAGTGCAAGTTTTAGTGCCGTCAGTATTAAAAAAATAAATATTATAAACTTACGATGCAAAAAACAGGCTTTCTCTGAGACCAAATCATCATCAAAAACACCTGAATTTAAGTTTTATATCATGAAAAGTAAGTAACAAGAGAATAATATTTTCTAAAACGACAATATATCATTTCAGTTTTTAGAAATTATAGATGTAAATTGCTCCGGAAAAGCTGCTCTGTGGTGCAGTTTTAAACATTTTCCGACAACGTGCTCCTATTAATGTTGTCACAATGCTAAAATTTCAAACTCTTTTATACTAAGGAAAGGACTTGAAGCTAAAATATGTTCTCTTTAGACAATAGGACAACAAAATAATAGTATTTACTTAGACATTGCCATGTGGTCTTAAGATAGCTGTGATAAAGATCAAGACCAGTCTAAAACTATGCAGGACAGTTCCAAGTGTTGCATATTTTTGTGATTCTAAATTGTACCAATACTCGCGAAAAAGACTAGTTTTAGTGTCGTGTAGCATCCGTTAGTATCTGGGCATCGATTTCTGACAACGCCATAACCCCGTAAACTCAAAACGTCCTTTAAGCCCAGGTGAAATAAACAACTCTTCTGTATATTTCCTCACACTTCCTTTCCAAACCCACACCTCTCCATTGTACGGCGGATTATCTGGGCTCGTTCTCATTGATGTTTTGACACACACGTTTGAGCGTAAGCCTTGCCTTTTTTTGTACTGTCAGTTCTCCCAACGGCTGCTGTCATCGTTGCCTGTTCAGAAAGCACAAAGCCCGACTATCCTCCACTGAGCCCCACAATAGACTCTACATGCGCAACATTCGGAGGGGCAGGCCAAGCCAAGTGGGAGAAGTCACGCAACATTTAGTGACAATGGGCCATGCGAAACAACCTAAAGAGATGGAAGGATAGGTTTTATAGTCAAGCAGAGGTATTGTGCTAACTGTGGAGGTTGCCGTGTGGAGAGAACGGACAGCTACTTAAAGTGATGTCGGAGCGGAACATGTTCGGGCACGATGAAAAGCAAAATGGACGAATTTGAAGGCTTTTTGGGCAGGGCTGGGTTACATTACCGAGAATCTGTTTCGAGAATTATTTCAACATTTCGATGAGTAAATAGTTTAAGTGTGGTAACCGTCACTTGCTTGCACGCTACCAGGGTGAAAGCAGTGTTTTTTTCCTACTGAAGTGGGACAATTCCTAAAACATGCTAAGAAGGTATGTCTAATGAGTCAAAAACACGTCACACTGCTTGACATAAATATAGATTTGAGATCATTTTTTGACTTAAATATAGCTTTAAATTCAAGAGAAAACAATTTTACTTTTTCTTTTAACTCTCCCTAGGTGACTATTTCAATATATTTGTAATTTATGTTCGATAAACTGCACTATTTTAAAGATTTGGGATTGAAAAGGTGATTCACGTGCTTTCAGATGAATAATAATTTTACGATTTCAAAATTTTTATTTCAAACTAACAATCTCGCTACAATACGAGGCGATGTTATGTTCTGAGTAGACTTTTTGTGCGCAGATATAGATAGATTTGCGATGTGATGTTTACAATAAAAGCCATTTTAACTTAAGAGTTCTCAATTTTGTCAACGTTTTTCACAATTTTGACTCTACAAAACATTGTGTAGCTTAAATTTTGTGCCATACTCAACGTATTTAGGTACAAAAAATCAAAATAAAGTAGATTTCCAGTTTAGAATTGTTTCCTTATTTGGACTAAAGGTCACACAACCAACTATTTGGCATTTGCAACCCTCGCCAAGCTTGTGTACGCCAGCTCCAATTACTATAACACACAGGGCGAAAGGTAAGACGAACAATCCATTATGGCAGTAAATAAAATGTAATGAGCAATTAGGGGCAGCCGTAAACAGCGGGAGGCTTTCTGATCGGGGGCCCCACAGTCTCCTAAGGGCCCCTCCAACTACATTCACTTTTACTGGCCTCAATGAGCTACCATAGGCCCCAGGATCACCATAAAACTTAATCCGACTACTTAGCTTTGATTTATGCGCGTGCGTCGGGTTTGTCCGCTGCGTAACGCTCTCCCCATGTCACAGTGAGGTTGTAAAACGCGCCGAAACCATGTGGTAAAGGAATTATGGTGGGACCTGTTGAAATTGGGCCCAGCGGGTGCTTCCTCGGGCTACAAGACGTCAGCTGAAGAACATTCATAACCGGGGCCTGTCACTGGACCAAGCCATGCGGTGGTCGGAGAGCAAAATATAAGAAGGCATTGTTTTGTATCGAGCTCCAGTGCTGCAATGTTACGAGTTTTTAGGTTTAAAACGGTGTCGAAACTTGCTGAATTGTTTTAACATTTTTGAAAAGTTGTGTTTAAATATACTCACTGTCTTTCTTGGGGTGTATGTGTGTTTATTTTCTTAAATTAACCCCAAAAAAACACTGACGCAAATTACGCTACTGAATTATTTTGATTTGGAGATAAAATCGTTGGATAAAATTGGAAGTAAACTAAACACAAATCTGATAATCCATGTTTTGTTGTAGGGAATTCCTGTTCATGAAATTAAACTCAAACTTTGATTTTTGAGCACATTAATTTATTTCATTTATTTTGTTAGTTTTTTGTAATTTGGCCCTTAATGGTTTCTGTATCTACAAAGAAGATCGTATGGATATTATAAAGCTATATTACACGGTATGTTACAAAAAGAGTGTTTATTAAATAATATTGCAAAAATACAACATTTCTGCACAGATTTTAGAGTCAAATTGCAGTTTCCCAGCGTGTCACGAGCCTAGTAGTAGTGTTAGTTGTAGTTAGGGTGTCGTAGTGCTACCTCCTGACCTCTCCGTGGACCGTAGCGTACATCCAGAGCGCCGTACTTACGTGTGGACAGTGTTAGCACGCCGGGGATCTGCAGCATGGGCAAAAGCAACACTAGATCCAACCACACGACTTCCATTTTCCCAAACTTAGTCCCGAAAATTGAGTTGCGTTCCTCTCCTCGCTGTTGTTCGGATGTCGCCGCACCGATCGCCTAAATTACGCACAGAGGAGAGAGCAGAGAAAAGCACAAGCACAGTTCAGAGTCAGTGTTCCGGAGTAGGTGAAGCGTCCGAGCCGAAGTGGAGAAGCGCCCTGCGGAGTGTGACCCAGTGGAAAAACTCCTCCTGTCGAGAATCCATACGGCGGCGCGTTACGGCAAAGACGGAGAAAAGAGTGCGTCTATCCCGCCCTGGCCGCTTCTACTGCCTTTTTAAAGCTTCCTACAGCTAAATCATGGACAAGTTGATCGTTTGGCCCCTCCCTCCCTCGCTCCCTCCGTCTCACCCCCTTTTCCTCGGCCCGTCTCTGCCCCAGCCTCTCTCTCTCCCTCTCTTTCCTTCTTTCTCTCTCCTTCTCCTTCTCTCTCTCTCTCTCCAGCCCTCCGCAGTGATGATCAGACGCTCACTCACTTTCACCTCTGCACTGTCTGTCTGACAAACTCATTGTAGCTGTAGTTTCCATGCCTCGGGTCTTGCGCTGTTACGCACGATAACGTAGGTTGGCCCACGTTTTCTCGGTAGAAATGCGATTAGTTTTTATGAATGTAATACCTTTTTAGCATATTATTAACAAGTTTTAAAACGATAATAGGACAAATTTGCAACAAGTAAACACAGTTCGAGTCGAATTTTCACAACTTTATTGCAAAAAACGTTGAAAATGTAGCCTAATTTACGCGTCTAAATATGCAAAATTGCAAGGAAGCACTTTGAAATTAAAACTGAATGTGCAATATGAAACTTTTCTAGCCACCAGCTAAGAATTATTGCTTTGTCTGGAATGTTCCACAGTATGGCATCGACTATCTCTTTGGAAAAGAGCAGGTTGCGCCAACATGCCAGTCAAGTTACAGGTCAGATCTCTGGAGAAGTGACCCCACTGGCAGAAATAATGCGTGTTTTTCAAGTAATTCCTTTTTTTTTAGCAGTTATAAAACGATAATAGGACAATTTTGCAACAAGGAAACAAACTTCAAGTTGAATTCTCATAACTTTATTGCAAAAACTTTGAAAATATAGGCTAATTTACGCGTCTAAATATGCAAGATGTTAAGGAAGCAATCTAAAAAAAATTTAAAAAGTGCACTATCAAACTTTTCTCTTGGAAGTTTCACTGCCAGCTTCTGTTTATGGAAGAATTATTGCTTTGTCTGGAATGTTCCACAGTATGGCATCGACTATCTCCTTGGAAACGAGCAGGTGGCGCCAACATGCCAAGTCAAGTTACAGGTCAGATCTGTGGAGAAATGACTCCACTGATAGAAATAATTCATGTTTTTCAAATAATACCTTTTCAGCAGTTATAAAACGATAATAGGACAAATTTGCAATAAGTAAACACACTTCAAGTCGAATGATCATAACTTTATTGCAAAAACTTTGAAAATATAGGCTAATTTACGTATCTAAATATGTAAGATTTTAAGGAAGCAATCTGAAATTTTTTTAAAAAGTGCATTATCAAATTTTCTCACGGACGTTTCGCCACCAGCTAAGAATTATTGCTTTGCCTGGAATGTTCCACAGTATGGCATTGACTGTGTCCTTGGAAACGAGCAGGTGGCGCCAACATGCCAGTCAAGTTACAGGTCAGATCTGTGGAGAAGTGACCCCACTGACAGAAATAATGCATGTTTTTAAGGTGTTCTTGAGCAATAAAAACATCTGTAATTGAATAATCTTAAAAAATCTTAAAGGATCTTAAAGGTCCCATATACGACCATTTACCGATCTATGTTTTAATGTTGTTTTCTCAGCACAAAAATAGACTGGAGTTGTGTTTTGTTTCATTCACACATGTTTAACACACAAACTCTGCATATTTAGGTGAGTTCTTCTCTCAAACAGAAAATACTCAGTTCCACCTTGTGATGTCATGTGGTAATACAGGAAGTGCCACAGTGCTTATGTTTTTAAATGCCATACAGTTTCACCTTTTTCATTTGTGATAATTTCAGCCCTGGAATTAGCAATCTCTACAAAACAAAAGATAAAAAGCAGTCGTTAACTTGAAATCTACTGCTTCATGACATCACAAGGTGGAACAGAGTATTTTGAGTTTTGGAGATGTAGACAGACTAATTAACCAGGATTACTCAGACATCTGTGAATGAAAAAAAAAAAAAACCCACAACTTCAGGTTTGTTTTTGATGAGTTAAAGGCATTATAACATGTCTTAAAGCTCAGAAGAATCCAATTTGCATAAAATGTCACACACCTCTGACTGTAATGCATGTCTCTTGTTCCTTGTCTTAAAAAGTTTGCTTGAAATTGGAAATAAAGTCCACTCTGTGAATTTAAAAGTTGGGTAGATTATAAATAGTGCTCTTAACAATACTTCAAAGTATTACATTAACATATTTAGAACTCCATGTTACATTTTTATTGAAAATGCAATATAGTACCTAAAACAACGGAATAAACATGTTTCATAAGATTTACTTAAACTCATACATTTTTGATGGTCTGAGTCTCCCTTCCCTTTGTTCTCCATGCTACATCACTCTAGCCAGGTTGGCACCAGCTAGTGCCTCCGCTCAATTTCATTTCTCTCCAGGGACTAGGTCAGGAATCAGAATACACTAGACGGTTCACAAAAACCCTGTAAGTGTGAATCCGGGCATCAGCCAATCAGCGAAGAGACATATATTCTGTGTTGGTAACGATTCCCAAGATCCAGGATGTAAAGCCGGAACAAAGAGAATGTTTGGTGAGTTTTATCAAAGGGAAAGATGTTATTGCCCTTCTTCCTACGGGATTTAGGAAAAGCTTAATATCCCAGTTATCCCCGTTAGCGTCGCATTGCATAAGTCACGACCAAATAGCAGCGATTGGTTAAATTAAAAAGTACCCGCCTACTATTCAGAGAACGAATTCTAACACTGCAAGGTCAGACAGTTTCTACGAAGTGAAACCGACTGATGAATCAGGCTGACGTCACTCCCCCTTCATAGCGCTATCACAAACCAAACAGTGTGTATCCCGCTAATGAAACTACTGCACATCACATCAGGTTTGTGAAATTGTCGTGCACAATTTTGTATCATGCTTTTTTATATTTATGAAGAACTGCATGCGTGACGTTGGCTTGTGGGTGGAGCACTGGACAGAATCTCACAGCTAACCATAATGAGGGTTTGAATAGGGCCCAGGAGAGATCGCTAAATTACTCAAACATGCACCGATGATGTCTAAAACCTCCACAGGCATGTTTATGATAAGGGAACATTATAACATGGTACAAAGCTAAAAAAAAAAAGCATAATACACCTCTTTAATACAAACTGACAAAGCGCACCATAATCCCATCACATCCGTTGGGTTCAGCCGGCGAGTGGGAGCACAGACATGGGCCCATTGACAAAGACCAGTGAGGAGCATAAATCCAGCCAAGTGCCACTGTGTTGTACAAGTTCATCACTTGAATGGGCGCTGTGACTAAAGCCTGACTAATGGAGGTCCCAGTGACATGCAGTTAGCAGCAGTTAGTCAACAGGGGGCAGCGTAAGCCATCACCCCCTCCCTGCCGGCGCACACAAGACACTGTGGTTCATTCTACTGCCTTCCCGCTCACAGCTATAGTTCAGAAAGTCCAGTAAATGGGATCGAGTGTGATAGAATGTCTCCTTGTTGTCGTCTCTTTCCGGACAAATCATCTTGACCTTTGACCCCTGGTGTGTCAGCGACAGTGACTGAATAGGTTATAACTTTGGCATCCTGAATGGACAAAAAAAGAAGTCAGTCATTGGTGAATTGCAGAGTAATGTCATTGCCCCTTTTGTACATGATGCCCATTTTGCATCTTTAGTTAACTGCACATGCATCAATAGAAAGTAACTGTTTTAAAATCATTTACAGTATTGGCAGATTTTTAAGTATCTCCACCAACATCCAATATCTGTATTGGATCAGTGCATCTCTATCTGTAGTGTCCATGCTATTAAAATGGTGAAGATCTCACTAGAATTAAAGGTCTATTAGATGGCTTGTTGGCAACATGTAGTGAGCCCCATGTGTGATTAGTTAGTTTGGGGGTTTGTGTTAAACATAGAAAAACAAAGAAGTTTAGCTAAAGGAAATGGTACGGAAAGGACAATGACAGTAAACATAAAACTAGTGAGGTATGAGTAGCCTAAAGCTGCGCTCAGACCACAGAGTCAAAAACATACGGGACGCCTCTACTTGGACGCCTTTGTATTTGAGGCAGACGCCTTCATCAGGCGTCTTGGACGCTGTGGACAAACATCAGGAGAAAAACACACACGTCCAGGGTGTCTGTTGCAATCTGTGAGTGCCTTGTTCCCCAGTCTTTCTGTGAAAGATAACAGAGCAGGATGAGAAAGCTGCTTTAGTGTATTTATTACATAAAACCATCAGCGGAGGCCATCGGCTCGGCGGCAGCATTTATAGATTTTCGTTTCTGGCTTCCAGGTCTTTTTCTTTTTCTTCTCTTTCTTCCGGATAATGACGTCGCTATGTCATTGGAGAGTAGTCCTCGATTGGTTGACACGACATTCAGCACCAAAAGTTCAGCCTCTTCAACTGAACGAGAAAGACATGACGTGCCAACGCCAGATTGGCGCTGCACTGCCACCTGAAGACGCGCCACAGAAACGCCAATCACCATGTGAGTTTGAAAGCTTGGGTCATGCTTGCAAGCCGGACAGACCTCCAGCGAGATAATCTGACAATGATCCTGTATCTTTAAAATCTAGAGATATGTTCCTATTTTATGAACTGTTCCCTCAGCCAAGTGGATGACAGCCCAAGTTGCTTAAGACACTGTAAATGGGTCAAATGTAGTGGACAAACTATGCAATTTCCTGATCTGTTTTAAAGTTGTTTCCTCATCAAATACATTCCAGGAGTTGTGTTTTTTGCTTTGTTCACACATGTTTAACACACAAACCCTGCATATTTAGGCTGTGCTCTCCTCTCAAACACTTCACTGAATCATTTGGATAATTTCAGCTTCATGACACAAGGTGGAACAACAGAGTATTTTGAGTTTTGGAGATGTAGACAGACTAATAAACCAGGATTACTCAAACATGTGCGAATGAAACTAAACACAACTCTATGTTTGTTTGTGAGGTGATAACAACGTGGCTAAAAGCTTACTACACAAGTCACATGTGCGGAATATAGGACCATAGACATACTGTTGCTTTGTCTGGAATGTTCCACAGTATTGCATTATACTTAACCATATTGTGTTTATTTATCTAAAGGTATTTTTATTGCAACAAAAATGCTTCACCTGCGTATAAGTTCAGTGCCATACAGTGGAGCATTCCAGGCAAAGTGATAACACCATAGAGACACCCAAAAGTTACATCAGCCTGTACGTGATTTTAAAAACGTGGGGTGCCTGGGGCGAGACTTATTTTGCTCAAATACATGGGGGGAAAGAAGCGGACACAGGCAATTGAAACTTACAACACAACATTTCAACACACTGCGCAAAATCAACTGAACCAAGTCGACTGCAATGAGACAGACAAACTAATCAGGAGGTCTCCCCGCCGTACCCACAATCCCCGGCTCAGCTCTGATCCTCCGCCCCGGCTGATTGGACCTTTTGAAGAGGTCGGGACCACCATGGCACCCCACGACACCCCGCCTGCACCCCCGCTCCTGCACCCCACCCGGTCCTGCGTGGGGAATTGTGTGTGTGTGTGTGTGTGGTTGTTAAGTTATTGCTTCCATGATTACACGTAGGGGCTTGGTTTCTATTGAGGACGAAATAAAGAGCAACTGCATAATGAGAGAAAGATGTCTGGGTCACGGTGGATTGAAGCAGGGCTATATTTTGGCATTAGAAGGTGAGCGCCGAAGTCTGGCTTGGACTGGCAAACTTCAGAATAAAATGTTGTAGTGACTAGTAGGCATATTGGCTTAAGTAGGATACATTTTCTTAGCCAGGCTGGCGCCACCTAGTGCCTCCGCTTAATTTAATTTCTCTCCAGTGACTAGATCAGGAATCAGAATACACTAGACGGTCTGCAAGAACCCTGGAAGTGCGAGTTCGGGCACCAACCAATCAGCGAAGAGTCATACATTCTGTGTTGTCAACGATTCCCGAGATCGAGGATTTAAAGCGGGAACAAAGAGAATGTTTGGTGAATTTAATCAAGGGGAAAGACGTTATTGCTCTTCTTCCTACTGGATTTGGTGCATTACATACGTCACGACCAAACAGCAGCGATTGGTTATATGAAAAAAAAAAGTACCCGCCTACTGTCGAGCGAACAAATCCTAAAGCTGCGAGGTCAGAGGTTTCTACAAAGTGACACGGACTGATGAATCAGTCTAACATTTTCTTGCTTAAAGGTCCTATATTACGCAAATTTGACTCTTGTGAGCTTTTAGCCACAGTGTTAGGAGTAACACATTATAAAAGTAACGAATTACTGTAATGTATTGATTTTTGCAGTAATGAAATAGCCTGATTCATCAGTCGGTTTCACTTCGTAGAAACCGTCTGACCTCGCAGCGTTAGAATTCGTTAGCTCGACGGTAGACGGGTAATTTTTTTATTTAACCAGTCGCTGTTATTTGGTCATGACGTATGTAATGCGCCGCTAACGGGGCTAACTGGTATATTAAGCTTTTCCCAAATCCCATAGGAAGAAGGGCAATAACGTCTTTCCCCTTGATAAAATTCACCAAACATTCTCTTTGTTCCGGCTTTAAATCCTGGATCTCGGGAATCGTTGCCAAAACAGGATGTATGGCTCTTCACTGATTGGCTGGTGCCCAAACTTGCACTTCCATGGTTTTTGCGAACCGTCTAGTGTATTTTGATTCCTGACCTACTCGTTAAAGAGAAATGAAATTGAGTGGAGGCACTAGGTGGCGCCAGCCTGGCTAGAAATGTAAGGCATTACAGGGGAAAAAATGGTAATTGGTACAAATGTCAGTAACGCGTGCATCATAATGCTTTCTTAACCTGGATTGAAGTGGTGGGTTTTTCGTTTTTCTTCATACAAATTCGCTAAATTCACTACGATATCAGCAGCAGTGAAGCGCCATTGTTACAGTCCTAAATGTCTGGATGGGTCCGGAGGTGTGCCCGTGTAGACCGTCGGGTGACCGCGGGCGAAAAGACGTAAACGTTTTAAACTTTACCGCTCTGGAGGGTGGTTTCAGATTTTTACATTTTTAAGCCTCAAAAAAGCCTTCACCGTCTAAACGAAAGGCACTTCCGATAAAATATTTTGTCGGTTTTTACCCGCAAGTGTTCTCGTGTAAACAGGCCCTGGGTTTGCACTAAAAATTGTCTCAACTCGACTCTGTTCCTCTTAAACCGCTAAGATTGTTATCCGGGCTATTACATCATGTTAGAATCTTGTTACATCATCAAAAACACACCTGGAGCTGTGTTTTGTTTCATTCACACATGTTTGAGGGATGATTTATTATTAATTAGTTGTCATCTCCAAAGCTCAAAATGCTCTGCTCCACTTCGTGATGTCATGAAGCGGTAGTTTTCAAGTTATCAGCTCCTTTTACCGTTAGTTCAAGGCTGAAATTATCCATTTTAGTGAATGGGAATCACCACATGACATCGGCAAGGTGGAACAGAAGATCTATGCAGGGTTTGTGTGTTAAATGTGTGAATTAAAATAAAAAAAACAACCCCAGGTACTAAGTTTGTGTTGAGGAAACAACATTATAGTGTAATATGGGCCCTTTAATTACAAGTTAGAATTCCGTAAGCCTGTTATTTTGTAGATTAGCTCAGAAGACATCATTTTCAACGCTTTAGGCAAAGAGGCGTCACCCGGTGTTCACCCAAGCAGAACTAATTGCTAGACTAATAAAAAAAACTTAGATCATCTAGTGTGTTATTTTATTTTGGGTGAGGTAGTCTGTAACACTTCGGTTTAAGGGGCATGTTTTATTTGACAACTAAGAGAGCTTCCTGTTAAAGTATACGCAACATTTGTAGGACTTTTTCCCCTTTTTCCCATTAAAAAGATAAAATATTAAGGTTTTAAATTGTTAATCGCTATGGTAACAACAGCATTTTTCATCGTTCTGAAACACATGGAGACTAACCATGACCTACAATAAACTAATAAGCAATGAGGCAAAAAAAAAAAAAATGTTGTGTTTCTGTAATGTTGGATTTAAGTTAGATGATTTCTGTAGTATTAACTCTCCACTAAAACCAACACAAACAAATCCACCAAAGTACAATTAGTGCTGTCAAGCGATTAAAAAAAATGAGAGATTAATAAATTATGATCTGTAATTAATTAATCTAATGAATCTCTTTTTTAATCTCACCTAAAAATTGCTGAGAAAAGCTTCAACTTGAGGTATTTTCATTTGAATTCATTATTACATTATTTTCATACTATCATTAAAGTTTTAAAGTATAGTATTAAAGTAAGTATTATTAAAGTATCATCATTATTACTATTACTAATCTGCATAAATAAACTCAACTTTACAACATATGAACATCACCACTCTAGAGCCACATCAGCCCGTTTGACATTATAATGTGTTTAATGCAGATTTATAAGTCTCATAGAAACAAAACTTAAAACCACATGGCTAATTTGCATAAACTAAGTGGAGAAAAAAAAAAAAAAACACTCTTGTGCGCTGATGCGGTTCAGCTTCTACTAAAAGACACGACTCAGTGGATTATAGATGTTCTTTCTGTGACAGAGGGGTGTTCTGCTGAAGGTGAGTCTGTTCTGTGTCTGTGTCGCGATGTTTTCAGAGATCAGACGTGTGCATGGTTTATCGCAGATGCGGCGAGAACGGGAATGAAAATTAGGCTACAGTTCTTTGCGGGAGCGAGCGGAGCAGGACTGCACAGTGCGAGACTGTGTCCTAACAACACATAAAAACAGATTTTATAATAAGGCAACTCACATACAGAAACAGTAAAATTAGAGATTAAAAATAAGATTAAAAAACATAACACGCTAAATATAACTGTAATTAATTTGACACCCCTAAGTACAATATCGTCCAATAGCAACAAGCTAGTAAGAAGAGATAGACCAATAGACATTTTCACAACAGTCTAAAGTGTACGGAACTTACAATTAATACTTTTCTATGGCAAAATGTCTGTGGAAATGTCTCGACTACTCTCCACCAGCTTCATAAATCTGCCCCATCACCAAATCTTCAACCAACAAGGTCCACAAAGGATAAACATTCTACCATAAATAAATTATCCACAACTATCAAGGTAAGAAAGACGAAAACTTAAAGGCGAACAACGACGACGCATTAGTGAACTATTTCCGAGCAAACATGTAATCTGTAAACATCTGCAGCATTCGAACTGCACAAATCTCTCTGTCTGTGCTAATATCGACATCATGAAATCAAAGTTACTTATGTTTTATTCATGACCATAACGTTACTTTTGCTCAGAAGTAGTTTAATAATGCGCCGTCGTTGTTCGCCTTGAAGTTTTAGTCTTTCTTACTGTGATAGTTGTGGATAAATTCTTCATGTTCATCCTTTGTTGACCTTGTTGGATGAAGATTTGGTGATGGGGCAGATTTATGAAGCTGCTGGAAAATACACCAGACATTTACACACACATTTTGCCATTTGCATTAACCAGAAGTTCTGCAAACCTTACGACCTTTGTAAAAAAAAAGTCTATAGGGGCCACTATTTGGTAGATGCGTTTGTAGTCAATTAAAATGGTATATTTGGGGAAAAATATACACTGCCATTCAAAAGTTTGGGGTCACCCAGACAATTTTGTGTTTTCCATGAAAAGTCACACTTTTATTTACCACCATGAGTTGTAAAATGAATAGAAAATATAGTCAAGACACTTCTCTTTCTACTCTGGTTAGAGCCTTTTGTGCTGTTCTCTGAAGGGAGTAGTACACACCGTTGTAGGAAATCTTCAGTTTCTTGGCAACTTCTCGCATGGAATAGCCTTCATTTCTAAGACCAAGAATAGACTGTCGAGTTTCACATGAAAGTTCTCTTTTTCTGGCCATTTTGAGCTTGTAATTGACCCCACAAATGTGATGCTCCAGATACTCAACCTGCTCAAAGGAAGGTCAGTTTTATATCTTCTCTAACCAGCTAAACTGTTTTCACCTGTTCTAACGTGATTGCACAAGGGTTTTCTAATCATCCATTAGTCTTCTGACACAATGAGCAAACACATTGTACCATTAGAACACTGGAGTGACAGTTGCTTGACATGGGCCTCTATACACTTATGCAGATATTGCACCAAAAAACAGACCTTTGCAGCTAGAACAGTCATTTACCACATTAGCCACTGCATAGAGTGTATTTCTAATTAGTTTAAAGTTATCTTCATTGAAAAAAACAGTGCTTTTCTTTCAAAAATAAGGAAATTTCTAAGTGACCCCAGACTTTTGAACGGTAGTGTATATCCTAATCCACACTATATATATCGGCCAAAAAGTATCGGCAGACCTTATTGGCCATCGGTTTCCCTGGATTCTAATCAGTCGGAATCAGACATGAAAAAACAAAACAAAAACACATTGGTCTATCTCTTCTATTGACTCTTGTGAGCTTTAAACCATGTTATTATGTTGTTATCTACATCTCCAAAGCTCAAAATGCTCTGTTCCATGTCATGAAGCTACCTTTAGTTCAGTAGAGATGGGCAATTCCAGGGTTGAAGCACCTCCTGTATTACAGCACGACATCACAACATTCACCACATTCAGTTTGAGAGAAGAACTCAAACTAAATATGCAGAGTTTGTGCGTTCAACATGTGTGACTGAAACAAAACACAACTCCATATATGTTTTTGACAAGGAAACAACATTATAACATAGATCAGAAAATAACGTAATATACTGTAGGCCCTTTATTGACCCGGGACAGTCCAGGTTTTGAGCCCAGTCCTAGCAGATTTATCCAAAACCAGTGATTTGTCCCAGTTTTATACAAGAAATTTCCCAGGTATCTCTATTTTTGACCAGTTTGATCCCAGTCACCAGTAAAAAAGAGGCATACATTGTCATTTGTGTAGGTAAAATATAGAAAAGCTGCTTAAAAATGACCAAAACACAAAGAAAATGTGACTATACTGACTCACACGTTAGTCTCTGCATAAAAAGTGTTACTTATTTACGCACTCCTTTCACAATTTTATTATTACCAACCACCAAAAAACAGTAATTTCCCAGTTTTTATTTTGAAATTTTTGCTTATTATGAATTTGTTAGTAATTAGTAAGTGGTCCTGAGAATGAAAGTACAGCTCGTATATATTCGTTGGTCCTGACTCCTGAATAACCTCTTAATCAACAACTAAAACACTTGCTCATTTGCTGCCCCTTTGTGGCAGGAGTTGATATCTGTTTCAGAGATTTTTTTTGTAGCCTAAATAGGTGACCAGATTTTTAAATTTCTAAACTGGGACACACCGTTGTTGGGATGTTTGGTATAAATAAAATTATGAAAAGACCGTGTAACATTGTGCGTTCTCGTGTCATGATCTGAGGAGTTTCTGTTGTGCCTTTTTATTTATTTATTTTGCTTTATTGTCATTTGCAAAGAGAGTTTTCTGTATTTTGGTTAAACAAATGACGATTTATGTTCCTCTTTACTGTTGGCAAGGATCAGATTAGTCGAGAATTGTAATAGTCCTGTTTTAGTCCTGGTTTAGACCTGATGTAAGTCCTGGTTTAGTCTTAGTTTAGTCTTGGTTTAGACCTGCTGTAGTCCTGGTTTAGTCTTAGTTTAGTCTTGGTTTAAACCTGATGTAGTCCTGGTTTAGTCTTAGTTTAGTCTTAGTTTAGACCTGATGTAATCTTAGTTTAGTCTTGGTTTAGACCTGATGTAGTCCTGGTTTAGACCTGATGTAGTCCTGGTTTAGCTTTAGTTTAGTCTTGATTTAGACCTCATGTAGTCCTGGTTTAGTCTTAGTTTAGTCTTAGTTCAGACCTGATGTAATCTTAGTTTAGTCTTGGTTTAGACCTGATGTAGTCCTGGTTTAGTCTTAGTTTAGTCCTGGTTTAGACCCAATGTAGTCCTGGTTTAGTCTTAGTTTAGTCCTGATTTAAACTTGATGTAGTCCTGGTTTAGTCTTAGTTTAGTCCTGGTTTAGACCTGATGAAGTCCTGGTTTAGTCTTAGTTTAGTCTTGGTTTAGACCTGATGTAGTCCTGGTTTAGTCTTAGTTTAGTCCTGGTTTAGACCCAATGTAGTCCTGGTTTAGTCTTAGTTTAGTCCTAGTTTAGACCTGATGAAGTCGTGGTTTAGTCTTAGTTTAGTCCTGGTGTAATCTTAGTTTAGTCCTGGTTTAGTCTTAGTTTAGTCCTGGTTTAGACCTGATGTTTTCCTGGTTTAATCTTAGTTTAATCCTGGTTTAGTCTTAGTTTAGTCCTAGTTTAAACCTGATGTAGTCCTGGTTTAGACCTGGTTTAGACCTGATGTAGTCCTGGTTTAGTCTTAGTTTAGTCCTGGTTTAGTCTTAGTTTAGTCCTGGTTTAAACCTGATGTAGTCCTGGCGTAGTCTTAGTTTAGTCCTGGTTTAGACCTGATGTAGTCCTGGTTTAGCCTTAGTTTAGTCCTGGTTTAGACCCAATGTAGTCCTGGTTTAGTCTTAGTTTAATCCTGATTTAAACCTGATGTAGTCCTGGTTTAATCTTAGTTTAGTCCTGGTTTAGTCTTAGTTTAGTCCTGATTTAAACCTGATGTAGTCCTGGTTTAGTCTTAGTTTAGTCCTGGTTTAGACCTGATGAAGTCCTGGTTTAGTCTTAGTTTAGTCCTGGTGTAATCTTAGTTTAGTCCTGGTTTAGTCTTAGTTTAGTCCTGGTTTAAACCTGATGTAGTCCTGGTTTAGACTGAGTGTAGTCCTGGTTTAGACCTGATGTAGTCCTGGTTTAGTCTTAGTTTAGTCCTGGTTTAGTCTTAGTTTAGTCCTGGTTTAAACCTGATGTAGTCCTGGTTTTAGTCTTAGTTTAGTCCTGGTTTAGTTTAGTTTAGTCTGGTTTAGACCTGATGTAGTCCTGGTTTAGTTAGTAGTCCTGGTTTAGACCTGATGTAGTCCTGGTCTTAGTTTAGTCTGGTAGTTTAGTCTGGTTTGGACCTGATGGTCCTTAGTCTTAGTTTAGTCCTGGTTTAGTTTTACCTGGTTTAGTCTTAGTTTAGTCCTGGTTTAGACCTGATGTAGTCCTGTTTTAGTCCTTAGTTTAGTCTTGGTTTAGTTTAGTCCTGTTTAGTCTTAGTTTAGTCCTGGTTTAGACCTGATGTTTTCCTGGTTTAATCTTAGTTTAATCCTGGTTTAGTCTTAGTTTAGTCCTGGTTTAGATCAAACTGGTCAAAACTGGAGACACCTGGAACATTTCTTGCATAAAACTGGTACAAATCAGTGGTTTTGTGTAAATCTGGCGGGACAGGGGGACACAGGGATCAAAACTGGGACTGTCCTGGGTCTGATCACACTAAACCCAAGAAAGAACTGATCACGTCTGAGTTTGTGTGTAGAATCTGTGCGTTGTGTAAGTATCAGTGAGTCTGTCCCTGTGTTTGTCTGTGATCCTCAGAGCTGCAGGACCTTTACTCTGCAGCTCCGGACCCCCTCCCCACATACTTCTCTAAAGCCCCTATAAGAACCCTGGCATTCTCCACAATAATGCATGACAGATGTACATCAACCATGCTCTCTCTCTCTCTCTCTTTCTCTTTTCTCTCATTCTCTCTCTCTCACCCTCTCTTTTCTCTGTCTGTCTCTCTCGCTGTTTTTCTCTCTCTATAACTCTCTCATTTCTCACCAACTCCCCCCCTCTCTCTCTCTCTCTCTCTGTTTGTCTCCTTCTCTCTCACACTATCTCTGTGTCTCTCTCTATTTCTCACTCTCTCTCTTACTCCCTCTTTCTCTCTCTATCGCTCTATTTCTCTCACTCTCTTCTATTTCTCCCTCAGTCTTTTTCATTGTCCTATATTATATGTATTTCGCTCTATATATTTTTATCCCTCTCTGCCTTTCTTTCTCTCTCGTTCTCTTTTTCTCCCTCTCTCTCTTTCATTCTCCCTCTTTTTCTCACTCTCTCTCTCTTCTTTATCCTTTCTCTCTTTTCGCACTCTCTTTCTCTCTATTTTTCTCATTCTCTCTTTCTCTTCTTTCTCTCTCCCTCTTCTCTCTTTCTTTCTCTCTCCTCTCTTTTTCATTCTCCTCTTTTTCTCTCTCTCTCTTTCATTCTCCCTCTCTTTTCATCTCTCCTCTCTCTCTCTCTCTTTTTCTCATTCTCCCTCTTTTTCTCACTCTCTCTCTTCTCATTCTCCCTCTCTCTTTCTCACTCTCTCTCTCTCTCATTCTCCCTCTTTTTCTCTCCTCTCTCTCTTTCTCTCTCATTCTCCCTCTTTTTTCACTCTCTCTCTCTTTCATTCTCCCTCTTTTTCTCCTCTCTCTCTCTTTCTTTCTTTCATTCTCCCTCTTCTTTCTCTTCATTCTCATTCTTCTCTCTCTCTCTTTATCTCTCTTATTCTCCTCTTCTCTCTTTCTCCTCTCTCTCTCTCTCATTCTCCCTCTTTTTCTCTCTCTCTCTCTCTCTTTCTCATTCTCTCTTTTTCTCTTTTCTCTCTTCTCTCTCTCCCTTCTCTTCATTCTCCCTCTTTTTCTCTCCTCTCTCTCTTTCATTCTCCCTCTTTTTCTCCCTCTTTTTCTCCCTCTCTCTCTCTTTTCATTCTCCTCTCTTCTCTCTCATCTCTCTCTCTCTCTCTCATTCTCCCTCTTTTTCTCCTCTCTCTTTTTCTTCCCTCTTTTTCTCTCTCTCTTCATTCTCCCTCTTTTTCTCCCTCTCTCTCTTCATTCTCCCTCTTTTTCTCCTCTCTCTCTTTCATTCTCCCTCTTTTTCTCCCTCTCTCTCTTTCATTCTCCCTCTTTTTCTCACTCTCTCTCTTTCATTCTCCCTCTTTTTCTCACTCTCTCTTTCATTCTCCCTCTCTCTTTCATTCTCCCTCTTTCTTCTCCTCTCTCTCTCTTCTCTCTCCCTCACTTCTCCCTCTTTTTCTCACTCTCTCTCTTCTCTTCTCATTCTCCTCTCTTTTTCTCCTTCTCTCTCTTTCTTCTCTCTCTCTTTCTCTCTCTCTTTTTCTCTCTCTCTCTCTCTCTCTTTTCTCATTCTCTCTCCTCTTTTTCTCACTCTCTCTTTCATTCTCCCTCTTTTTCTCACTCTCTCTTTCATTCTCTCTTTCTCTCTCTCTTCTTTCTTCTCTCTTTTTCTCTCTCTTTCATTCTCCCTCTTTTTCTCACTCTCTCTCTTTCATTCTCCCTCTTTTTCTCCCTCTCTCTCTTTCATTCTCCCTCTTTTTCTCCCTCTCTCTTTCATTCTCCCTCTTTTTCTCTCTCTCTCTTTCATTCTCCTCTTTTTCTCTCTCTCATTCTCCCTCTTTTTCTCTCTCTCTCTTCTCTCCCTCTCTTTTCTCCTTTCTCATTCTCCCTCTTTTTCTCACTCTCTCTCTTTCATTCTCCCTCTTTTTCTCACTCTCTCTCTTTCATTCTCCCTCTTTTTCTCACTCTCTCTTTCATTCTCCCTCTTTTTCTCACTCTCTCTTTCATTCTCCCTCTTTTTCTCCCTCTCTCTCTTTCATTCTCCCTCTTTTTCTCACTCTCTCTCTCTATTTCTTTCTCTTTTCTCTCTTTTCTCACTCTGTTTACCTACCATTCTTTCTCTATTTATCCATTTTCTCACTCTCTTTCTCTCTATTTTTCTCATTCTCTTGTATCTTTCTTTCTCTCACTCTCTTTTGTACCTCTCTTTCATTCTCCCTCTTTTTCTCCAACTCAATCTCTTCTCTCCCTCCCTCTTTCTATTTCTCACACTCCCTTTCTCTTTATGTCTCGCTTTTCTCACTCTCTTTCTCTATTTCTCTCTCTTTCCTCACTGTCTTTCTCTGTCTATTTTTCTTTTCTCACTCTCTTTCTCTCTATTTTTCCTCACTCGTTCTTTTTTCTCACTTTTTTTCTCTATTTCTCTCTTCTTTTTCACTCTTTCTTTCGTTTTACCTCACTCTTTCTCTTTTTTCACTCTCTTTGCCTCCCTTTCTTTCTTTCTTTCTTTCTCTTTTTTCTCACTCTCTTTTTCTATTTCTCTCTCTTATCTCACTTTTTCTCTTTCTTTTCTTACTCTTTCTCTATTTTCTCACTCTCTTGATTGCTATCTATCTCCTCACTCTCCCTTTACCTCTCTTTCTCTCTCTCTTTCTCCATTTTTATCTCTCTTCACCTCCTTTCTCTCTCTCTCTCTTCTCCTCTTCTCCTCTCTCTTTACCTCCCGTTCTCTCTCTCTTTCTCCCTTTTTCTCTCTTCACCTCCTTTTCTTTCTCTGTCTCTCTCTCTCTCTTTTTACCTCCTTTTCTCTCTCTCTCTCTTTCTTTCTCTCTCTTTTACCTCTTTTCTCTCTCTCTTTCTCCCTTGGTCTCTCTTTCTCCCTTTTTCTCTCTCTTCACCTCCTTTTCTCTCTCTTTCTCCCCTTTTCTCTCTTCACCTCCTTCTCTCTCTCTCTCTCTCTTCACCTCCTTTTCTCTGTCTCTCTCTCTCCCTTTACCTATTTTCTCTCTCTCTTTCTCCCTTGGTCTCTCTTTCTCCCTTTCTCTCTCTCTTTACCTCCTTTTCTCTCTCTCTTTCTCCCTTTCTCTCTCTCTTTACCTCCTTTTCTCTCTCTCTTTCTCCCTTTCTCTCTCTCTTTACCTCCTTTTCTCTCTCTCTTTCTCCCTTGGTCTCTCTTTCTCCCTTTTTCTCTCTTCACCTGCTTTTCTCTCTCTGTCTCTCTCTCTTTTTACCTCCTTTTCTCTCTCTCTTTCTTCTTTTCTCTCTCTTTTCTCCCTCTCTCTTTACCTCTCTTTCTCTCTACATTTCTTTCTCTTTTCTCATTCTCTTTCCCTCTTTTTACCTCCCTTTTTCTCTCTCTCTCTCTCTGCCTTTCTCTCTCTCTTTACCTCCCTTTGTCTCTGTCTCTCTTTCTCCCTGTCTCTCTCTCTTTCTCTCTACATTTCTTTCTCTTTTCTCTCCTGTCTCTTTCTCTCTTTACCTCCCTTTCTCTCTGACTCTTTCACTTTACCTCCTTCTCTCTCTCTACCTCCTTTTCTCTTCTGTCTCTTTCTCTCTTTACCTCCTTTTGTCTCTGTCTCTCTTTCTCCCTGTCTCTCTCTCTTTCTCTCTACATTTCTTTCTCTTTTCTCATTCTCTTTCCCTGTCTTTCCCTCTTTTTACCTCCCTTTTTCTCTCTCTCTCTCTGCCTTTCTCTCTCTCTTTACCTCCCTTTGTCTCTGTCTCTCTTTCTCCCTGTCTCTCTCTATTTCTCTCTACATTTCTTTCTCTTTTCTCATTCTCTTTCCCTTCTCTTTCTCTCTTTTTACCTCCCTTTCTCTCTGACTCTTTCACTTTACCTCCTTCTCTCTCTCTACCTCCTTTTCTCTCCTGTCTCTCTCTCTCTCTTTACTCCTTTCTCTCTCTCTTTCTCCCTTGGTCTCTCTTTCTCCCTTTTTCTCTCTTCACCTGCTTTTCTCTCTCTTTTTACCTCCTTTTCTCTCTCTCTCTTTTCTCCTTTTCTCTCTCTTTCTCTTTTTCTCTTTCTCTCTCTTTTACCTCTCTTTCTCTCTACATTTCTTTCTCTTTTCTCATTCTCTTTCCCTCTTTTACCTCCCTTTTTCTCTCTCTCTCTCTCCTTTCTCTCTCTCTCTTACCTCCTTTTCTCTCTGTCTCTCTCTCTCTTTACCTCCCTTTGTCTCTGTCTCTCTTTCTCCTTGTCTCTCTCTCTTTCTCTCTACATTTCTTTCTCTTTTTCTCATTCTCTTTCCCTCTCTTTTCTCTCTCTTTACCTCCCTTTCTCTCTGACTCTTTCACTTTACTCCTTCTCTCTCTCTCTACCTCCTTTCTCTCCTGTCTCTCTCTCTCTTTACCTCCTTTTCTCTCTCTTGTCTCTCTCTCTCTTTACCTCCCTTTTCTCCCTGTCTCTCTTTCTCCTTGTCTCTCTCTCTTTCTCTCTACATTTCTTTCTCTTTTCTCATTCTCTTTCCCTCTCTTTCTCTCTTTTTACCTCCCTTTCTCTCTGACTCTTTCACTTTACCTCCTTCTCTCTCTCTTTACCTCCTTTTCTCTCCTGTCTCTTTCTCTCTTTACCTCCTTTCTCTCTCACTCTTTCTCTTGTCTCTCTTCTCCCTTTCTTCTCTCTCTTTACCTCCTTTTCTCTCTCTCTTTCTCTCTTTTTCTCTCTTCACCTCTTCTCTCTCTGCCTTTCTCTCTCTCTTTACCTCCCTCTGTCTCTGTCTCTCTTTCTCCCTGTCTCTCTCTCTTTCTCTCTACATTTCTTTCTCTTTTCTCATTCTCTTTCTCTCTTTTTACCTCCCTTTCTCTCTGACTCTTTCACTTTACCTCCTTCTCTCTCTCTCTACCTCCTTTTCTCTCCTGTCTCTTTTCTCTCTTTTTACCTCCCTTTCTCTCTGACTCTTTCACTTTACCTCCTTCTCTCTCTCTTTACCTCCTTTTCTCTCCTGTCTCTTTCTCTCTTTTTACCTCCCTTTCTCTCTGACTCTTTCACTTTACATCCTTCTCTCTCTCTTTACCTCCTTTTCAATCCTGTCTCTTTCTCTCTTTTTACCTCCCTTTCTCTCTGACTCTTCACTTTACCTCCTTCTCTCTCTCTACCTCCTTTTCTCTCCTGTCTCTTTCTCTCTTTACCTCCCTTTCTCTCCTCTCTCTCTTCTCCCTTGGTCTCTCTTTCCTTTTTCTCTCTTCACCTCTTTTTCTCTCTCTCTCTCTCTCTCCTTTCTCTCCTCTCTTTACCTCCTTTTCTCTCTCTCTCTCTCTCTCTCTTTACCTCCCTTTCTCTCTCTCTCTCTTTCCTCTCTCTCTCTGACTCTCCTTTCTCTTCCTCTCTCTTCTTTCTCTTTCTCCTCTGTCTCTCTCTCTTCTCTTCTTTACTCTTCTCTTCTCTCTTTCTCTCCTTCTCTTTCTCTCTTTTTTCTCTCTCTTACCTCCCTTTCTCTCTGACTCTTTCACTTTACCTCCTTCTCTCTACCTCCTTTTCTCTCCTGTCTCTTTCTCTCTTTACCTCCCTTTCTCTCTCTCTTTCTCCTTTTCTCTCTCTCTTTTCTCCCTCTGTCTCTCTCTCTTCTCCTCTTTTTATTTCTCTTTTATTCCTCTCTTTTCTCTCCCTCCCTCCCTCTCTTGTCATATGGAGTCAATGTGCGCATCAAGCGTCTCTGAAATCACAGGCCTCCGCCGCCGCCGCCGCCGCCGCCGCCGCGCTCGGGATTAGCCGTTTGTTTTTAGCGAAACTGCTAGTGGCGCTGATTCCGTTTCCCAGCGCTTTCATCTGGGGACCACCGCAGTTTGACAAATCACGGACAGAGTTATAAAAGAGCCGGAATAAGCCCTCGTAATTATAAACGTGTTAGAGTTTGCGCCGCGTTGAATGGGAGACATTAAAAAGGATTAGCATAGGAAATCGAGCTAATCCGCTAACAGTGGAAATGCATTAATTCTGGCGCGGCCGTAAACAAAGCGTCTGAGAAATGATGCCCTCTGCCCGGGTGTTATTGTTTTCATGCTCGGTTTACACGGGGCTTTGAGGGGCCAAAAAGACTCTACGGATTTTCCCGCCCCCCTCAAAAAAGTTTACGTTAAAGCTGCATTGTGTAACTTTTCAACTGAGGGTCCGTCGCTTGTTTGCAGTGTTGGGAAGGTGACTTTAAAAATTTATTCCACTACAGATTACAGATTACATACCCCAAAATGTAGTTTGTAACATTAAATGACTTAAAGTGAGTAATGTAATCTGGATACTTTGGATTACTTGATTTGCTGTAGAGAAGCAAAGACGAGGAAATCGTAACATAAGATGTTTTGTCTAAAAGAAAATAAAAAAGCCCAGACTTTACTTAACCAAATTTAAAATGTTATTGATAGAAGATGAGGAGACACGTCCACGCAGTATGGTTTAGTCCTGGTTTAGTCCTGGTTTAGTCCTGGTTTAGTCCTGGTTTAGTCCTGGTTTAGTCCTGGTTTAGACCTGGTTTAGTCCTGGTTTAGTCCTGGTTTAGTCCTGATTTAGACCTGGTTTTAGTCCTGGTTGGTTTATCCTGGTTTAGTCCTGGTTTAGTCCTGATTTAGTCCTGCTTTTAGTCCTGGTTTAGTCCTGGTTTGTCCTGGTTTTAGTCCTGGTTTAGTCTTGGTTTAGTCCTGGTTTAGTCCTGGTTTAGTCCTGGTTTAATCTGGTTTAGTCCTGGTTTAGACCTGGTTTAGTCTTGGGTTAGTCCTGGTTTAGTCCTGGTTTTAGTCATGGTTTTAGTCATGGTTTAGTCCTGGTTTAGTCCTGGTTTAGTTTAGTCTGGTTTAGTCCTGGTTTAGTCCTGGTTAGTTTTAGTCCTGGTTTTAGTCCTGGTTTAGTCCTGGTTTAGACCTGGTTTAGTCCTGGTTTAGTCCTGGTTTAGTCCTGGTTTTTTAGTCCTGGTTTAGTCCTGGTTTAGTCTGGTTTAGTCTGGTTTAGTCTGGTTTAGGTTTAGTCCTGGTATAATCCTGGTTTAGCTCTGGTTTAGATCTGGTTTAGTCCTGGTTTAGTCCTGGTTTAGACCTGGTTTAGTCCTGGTTTTAGTCCTGGTTTAGACCTGGTTTTAGTCTGGGTTTAGTCCTGGTTTAGTCCTGGTTTAGACCTGGTTTTAGTCCTGGTTTAGTCCTGGTTTTAGTCCTGATTTAGTCCTGGTTTAGTCCTGGTTTTAGTCCTGGTTTAGTCCTGGTTTTAGTCCTGGTTTAGTGGTTTAGTCCTGGTTTTAGTCTGGTTTAGTCCTGGTTTAGTCAGTCTGGTTTTAGTCCTGGTTTAGTCCTGGTTTAGTCCTGGTTTAAACCTGGTTTAGTCTTGGTTTAGTCCTGGTTTAGTCCTGGTTTTAGTCCTGGTTTAGTCCTGGTTTAGTCCTGGTTAGACCTGGTTTAGTCTGGTTTAGTCCTGGTTTACCTGGTTTAGTCTTGGTTTAGTCCTGGTTTTTAGTCCTGGTTTAGTCCTGGTTTTAGTCCTGGTTAACCTGTTTAGTCTGGTTTAAGTCCTGGTTTTAGTCCTGGTTTTGGTTTAGACCTGGTTTTAGTCCTGGTTTAGTCCTGGTTTAGTCCTGGTTTTAGTCCTGGTTTAAGTCCTGTTTTAGTCCTGGTTTAGTCCTGGTTTAGACCTGGTTTAGTCCTGGTTTAGTCCTGGTTTAGACCTGGTTTAGTCTGTTTAGACCTGTTTTAGTCCTGATTTAGTCCTGCTTTTAGTCCTGGTTTTAGTCCTGGTTTAGCAGAAAATGTGAAAATAGGAAAATACCTCTGTGTAATCCATTTATTTCAACAAAGTAACTGTAATCCAATTACCACTCACTGAAACAGTAACTTGTAACTGAATACAGTTACTCATAATTTGTACTCTGATTACGTAACTCCGGTACATGTAATCTGTTACTCCCCAACACTGCTTGCTTGTTTTAACTGGAGATGCCGGAATGTTCCACAGTGTGACATTAAACAGCTTTACCTTACATTTATTCAATTACAGTGTGAAATCTAATAAGTCGACTTTACTTGTTGGGATGTAACAATAATTGAAATATCGTCAAAAGTCTCTTAAATGTCTCTTAAAGTCGCTTAAATGCATGATTTTATAGTAGCAACAGCTTTTAAACATTGGGAACTACATATCCCATGATTCATTTCAGCGCAAACAACATGAAGAAATATGTTTTTTAATTGAATTCTTGTAATTATGACGGTGTTATGACCCAGCTCTTTTGGGTGTGGGGAAGTAACAAAAATAATCAAGATGGAAAAATTTAATAAATTAAATAATGTTTAATTAACAGGAATGTAAAGGTAAATTAACAAAAGACTAAAATATACAGAAAATAACCTAAACTAAGAAACAGAACAACAGAATAAACTGAGTTTTGTGCCACGAGTGGTAAAATTAAGGGACACACACAAAACCAAAACACAAGTTCCCCAAATTAAACCACAAAAGCCCACAAACAGAATCGAGTGACCAAATCAAAAAAGGGACAAAACAGAACTACATTCAACTACACACACGGACACAAAATGGCAGACTGGCCACCAAGGCCAGCAGCCTCGAACAGGTGCTGGTCATCTCCTTAAATAGGGGCGGTGGCTGCAGGTGAGGTGGGCGTCGACCTGCCCCACCAATCACGGGCCAGGGCTCCCACAGCAGGAATCAGGAGAGCGCGGCAAAATAATTTAGAACACTCAAAACAAATTAGAACAAAAGGCCTGGGGCCGTAACAGACAGAAATAATTCTCACCAAAATTTTGTCAAGGTATTTTAAAAGCAAAAAAGTGTCCCATCTACAATTATATCAACCTCTTCACAATATCGCAGTAAATATCGTACTGTAAGATGCATATCGTGATAATATCATACCAAGAGATTTGGATATCGTTACATCCTTAATTTACAAGTGTAGTGTACAGTAAATTCCTCTTTTATCTAACAAGGCACAGCAATCTAAGTGAACTTTAGTTTAATTCACAGAACTCGTGTTGTAAAGCTGAGCAAACTAATAAGTAAATTCCTCAAATCTGAAATATGTAGTAACGTTTACTTTAAGGCTACGTTTATATGATGACAGTCTGAACAATAGTCGTGTTTTAACTTTTTATTCCACGTTTAGTCGAGTGTTTTGGGGAGGAAATCTGTGTACAAATGGTGACGCAAAAATGTGTCACATTCGATTGAGTACGTTTGTACTTAAAGCAACAAGGGCGTCTTTGGACATACGGAAGTTTTCACACCACACATTTTCATCAGCTACTCCTTCCACAAAGTTGTCCCACCATCGACTGCAACGAACTGGTGCATCCAGAATTTGACAGAGGTGACTGCAGATCCTTCTCTGTTCACTAATAGTATCTCTGCACATTCTGTACATTTGTCGGGATGCCTCCTGTACGTTTATTACCGGTGCCAGAGCAGCTTGAAGGAAATGATCCGACATGTTTGTTTCTGCGTACTGTATGTATTTGACGTAAACGTGTACGTGACGTGAGCAGATCTGACCAGAGTTTTGCGTCTTGGGCAGTGTAGACGGAAACACTACAGCGGAGCGTATTCAACTTTTTCACTCTGGAGGTGGTTTCAGATTTTTGCATTTCTAAGCCCCCAAAACCCCCAAAACCCCGTGAAAGTGCCTTTCATTTAGACGGTGGCAGCAGGAGACTATGGACCAGTGGACTCACTTGGTCACTGCATCCAACAGATCAGTGTGTGGATGCAAAACAACTTTCTCCAGCTAAACTCTGACAAGACTGAAGTCATAGTGTTTGGTCCACAGAAACAAAGGGACAGTGTCAGCAGTCACCTCCAGTCTCTCTCTCTAAAACCTTCAAATCAGGCAAGAAATCTAGGGGTAATAATGGACTCAGACTTGAACTTTAACAGCCACATCAAGTCAATAACATCTGCAGCCTTTTACCATCTAAAAAACAGAGCAAAAATCAAAGGTTTACTGTCTAAATCAGACTTGGAGAAACTTATCCATGCGTTTGTCTCCAGTAGGTTAGATACTGTAATGTTCTGCTCACTGGTCTCTCCAAACGAGCTGTGAGACGCTGCAGAACATCCAGAACATCCAGAACATCCAGAATGCTGCAGCTCGGGTCCTGACTCGAACTAGGAAGTACGAGCACATAAGTCCTGTGCTCAGGTCTCTGCACTGGCTCCTGTGCCTCAGAGACTTTAAAGCAGCTCTGTTTGTACAAGTGTCTCCATGGCCGAGCACCAAAGTCCATCTGTGACATGTTAGTGTCATATGAACCATCTCACACTCTGAGGAGCTCAGGGACCGGCCTCCTGCTGGTGCCCAGAGTCACGACTAAACAAGGGGAGTCAGAGTTTCAGGTTCATGCAGCTAAAACCTGGAACAGTCTGAACATGTGAGACAGACTCTTCTGTGACGCTGTTTAAATCCAGACTCAAAACATTTCTGTTTAACTGTGCATAATAACTGAAAGGTTTTCATTCCGCACTCTTCTCTTTAATTTATGTCTCTCTTTTTTAATTTTAATCTTCATGATTATTTATGTTTTGATTTGTTTTTATTATGATTTTAATGTATTTCTTATTCTGTAAAGCACTTTGAATTACTTTGTGTACGAATTGTGCTATACAAATACACTTGCCTTGCCTTGCCACTTCCAATAAAATATTTTGTTGTTTTTACCCACAAGCGTTCTCATGTAAACAGGCCCTAAGAGTAACTTCTCTTACTTGGTGAAACTATGTAAACCGACTGCCTTGAACTGAGCAAGTAAATCAGATAGGGGTACAACTCTTGTTCTGATATAGCGCCACTCCGACAGACCCCCACCCCGACATTCCATCATTCCGATAACCCTCCATTCCGACACTTTTTATCATGCCATTCTGACATCCTGCTCATTGTTTGGAGTATCACCTTTTTTGCCTTGTGTCCTCCGCGTGGACCGTGTCTTCTCGCTTATGCTGCGTGGGCCATGGCTCTAAACCAGAACTAAAACCAGAACTAAACCAGGACTTAAATCAAGTCTAAACCAGAACTAAAACCAGAACTAAACCAGGACTAAAATCAACTCTAAACCAGGACTAAAACCAGAACTAAACCAAAACTAAAATCAAGTCTAAACCAGGACTAAAACCAGAACTAAACCAGGACTAAAATCAAGTCTAAACCAGAACTAAACCAGAACTAAACCAGGACTAAAACTCAACTCTAAAACCAGGACTAAAACCAGAACTAAACCAAAACTAAAATCAAGTCTAAACCAGGACTAAAACCAGAACTAAACCAGGACTAAACAAAATAAAACCAGAACTAAACCAGACTAAAATCAGTAAACCAGGACTAAAACCAGAACTAAACCAGAACTAAAATAAAATCAAGTCTAAACCAGGACTAAAACCAGAACTAAACCAGGACTAAAATCAAGTCTAAACCAGGACTAAAACCAGGACTAAAATCAAGTCTAAACCAGGACTAAAACCAGAACTAAACCAGGACTAAAATCAAGTCTAAACCAGGACTAAAACCAGAACTAAACCAGGACTAAAATCAAGTCTAAACCAGGACTAAAACCAGAACTAAACCAGACTAAAATCAGAAACTAAACCAGGACTAAAATCAAGTCTAAACCAGGACTAAAACCAGAACTAAACCAGGACTAAAATCAAGTCTAAACCAGGACTAAAACCAGAACTAAACCAGGACTAAAATCAAGTCTAAACCAGGACTAAAACCAGAACTAAACCAGGACTAAAATCAAGTCTAAACCAGGACTAAAACCAGAACTAAACCAGGACTAAAATCAAGTCTAAACCAGGACTAAAACCAGAACTAAACCAGGACTAAAATCAAGTCTAAACCAGAACTAAACCAGAACTAAACCAGGACTAAAATCAAGTCTAAACCAGACTAAAACCAGAACTAAACCAAAACTAATAAATTAAAATCAGTCTAAACCAGGACTAAAACCAGAACTAAACCAGACTAAAATCAAGTCTAAACCAGGACTAAAACCAGAACTAAACCAGGACTAAAATCAAGTCTAAACCAGGACTAAAACCAGAACTAAACCAGGACTAAAATCAAGTCTAAACCAGGACTAAAACCAGAACTAAACCAAGACTAAAATCAAGTCTAAACCAGGACTAAAACCAGAACTAAACCAGGACTAAAATCAAGTCTAAACCAGGACTAAAACCAGAACTAAACCAAAACTAAAATCAAGTCTAAACCAGGACTAAAACCAAAACTAAACCAGGACTAAAATCAAGTCTAAACCAGGACTAAAACCAGAACTAAACCAGGACTAAAATCAAGTCTAAACCAGGACTAAAACCAGAACTAAACCAGGACTAAAATCAAGTCTAAACCAGGACTAAAACCAGAACTAAACCAGAACTAAAAAGTCTAAACCAGGACTAAAACCAGAACTAAACCAGGACTAAAATCAAGTCTAAACCAGGACTAAAACCAGAACTAAACCAGGACTAAAATCAAGTCTAAACCAGGACTAAAACCAGAACTAAACCAGGACTAAAATCAAGTCTAAACCAGGACTAAAACCAGAACTAAACCAAAACTAAAATCAAGTCTAAACCAGGACTAAAACCAGAACTAAACCAGGACTAAAATCAAGTCTAAACCAGGACTAAAACCAGAACTAAACCAGGACTAAAATCAAGTCTAAACCAGGACTAAAACCAGAACTAAACCAGGACTAAAATCAAGTCTAAACCAGGACTAAAACCAGAACTAAACCAGGACTAAAATCAAGTCTAAACCAGGACTAAAACCAGAACTAAACCAGGACTAAAATCAAGTCTAAACCAGGACTAAAACCAGGCCTACACCAGGGTTAAACCAGGATTTAACCAGGAATAACGCCACCAGTCAGTGAAAATACAGAAAAAAAAGAGTGCTGCCACAATTTAATAATTACCTTGGTAAATGGTCACATTTTTCTATAGCGAAGTGGATTAAATGAGTGTGACGTCGCCCACAGTGTTCAGCGCTGCTCAAATGAGGCTTGCGATACTCACGGTTACAGGAGTGAATCCAGAGGCGAGCAATGAATAGGATTTTTTGGACGGACAAAATATAAAAAAAAAAATTCAGGATCATGTAGAGCGGGTTAATACGAACGTTTTAAGACCGAAATGATGAGGCTCACTGCAGCAGTTACAGAGAGGGATGACAAGATCCTAATGTAAGTCAATTGGAGCCAGAGTCAGAAGGAGCCAGAAGAGCCTCCTGGAGAACTTCCTATTTGGCACATGGCAGCTAGAATGTTTGCTATGTCCACTCATATATACGGACTACGGTCGGAATGGCAGAATGTTGGGAAAAAAAAGCTAAAGTGCCGCCACTCTGACCAAGGACAAATGTTGGTCTCCATGAAGATAGGAAGGTTTAATACCATAAAACACTGTGAAACATTCCAAACAAAGCAATAACAGCTCCGTGAATACAAGCATTTGACGGAGCCTCCACCAAAAAAGTTACACAATGCACCTTTAAAGGCTTTGTACATGATTTTATTCCCATGTATCTGTGCAAAATTTGTTTTGCCTCAGTACAGATATATTGTATAAGCAGCTCTTGAGGTCAACATAAGTCCACTGTGTGCTGTCTGCATACGATTAGAAAACTTTTTTGTTAATAATCAGGAAGTGCGCGTTAGCAAGCTAGTTGTTGTTGGCTTTACCATCACGCAAACTCCGACAGTTGTGAAAAGCTCTTAGAGACTCATCTCGGTGAATTATTAGGATACACAAGGTAAGTGAGGAGGAGACTTGAGTCATTATTTTTAGGACTTGGGACTTGACTTAATAAAATAGACTAAGACTTGGGACTCGACTTGGACTTGAAGATCAGTGACTTGGGACTTGACTCGGACTTAAGGCCTGTGACTTGAGAAGACTTGAGAAGCACTTTAAATCTGAATTCTTTATAAGTACAATTTAGTTTAAAATTCATCTAAATTGCAAAAATCTAAGCTATATTTTGGTTTAGAGAATTGAAATGATTTGAAGCTCAAAGCAGACGACTTGGACTTGACTTGGACTTACGGACCAGTGACTTGAGACTTGACTTGGACTTGCCTGTATTTGACTTGGGACTTGACTCGGACTTGAGGTCAAAGACTGGAGACTTACTTGAGACTTGCAAAACGACGACTTGGTCCCACCTCTGCTGTGGACCATCGCAAACCATTTAAAATGAATAAATTTGTGTTTTCATGTTTTCAAGACGTCACTTTTAATAACTTTTTTAGGAAAGGTCACGAATAGAAAAGAAACAAGTAGAGTTTTTGTCACCATCTTTGTCTTCAGTGGCAGAGTGGTTAGCGTTTTTACATCTTAATCAGGATGACAGTCTATTGGTCTGATATTTGCACTTTTAAAGCTGCAGTGTGTAACTTTTCAGACCGAAGGATCCGCTACCTGCTGTGAGACGTAATCCTCCATGGTATTAAACTTGTCTTTCTTATTGGAGACAAGCAGGTGATGCCACTAGGCCAAGTTACACGCCAGATCTGTGGAAAACTGACCCTGCTCCCAGTAAAAATACATGTAAAAACGTATTTTCGGACAATTTAAAAGACCAGTATTTGAAAAAATGTGAGTTAAATCTGTATCAAACCATACAGTGAGACATTTTAAGCAAAGAAATAACAAGTTACATGAGGCTCCTTTAAGAAAATGCGCTACATCGACTTTAAAATCCAGTATAGGCCGATATTTTGTTTGGGCAAAACACCTACAAAATTGCTCTACTCTAAAAAAAAAAAAGACTAAAAAACCAACACTGTTACAAATGCAACCTAAACCAGCTCTTTTAGTTCTTTCTACCTCTTTTTTATTCCTTCTGAAATAAAACAAACTCAAGTGGAACATATAATAACAAACACGCACCACCATTTCCGTACAGCAGAGGGCAGCACTGTCACTCTACACACACGTCCATATCCAGTGCTCTGTTGTATTTACGTGTGTTCGAATGGGACCCAAGCTGCAAAAGAAACCCTACTTGTCCAGAATATTGTATCAGCTGTGAGTCAAAGCTTCCAGGAGCAGCCCTATTTGGATAAGACAAAGGAATGTCGCATGAAAACCCGATAAGACTAAATTTCATAAAGCGTGTCAGTCTTTATGAACGCAGTACTCCTTAAACACACACAGATAAAGGTTTTCCCTGGTAACGTCTACGCAGTCGGTCTTTTCTACACTCTGTTTCAATCCGGAAGGGTCTGGAATCGGACCATAGGCTGTGTGGATCTGGTTGGACACTTAAGGTCATGTAAAAAATATATATATATACATTAAAAAAGTGTTACCGCAGTTGTATTAAAGGTTGTATAGAGGATTTTTTAAGGGAGTTGAAATACAGCGACAGTTCTTTTTCAAATGTTGTGCATGTGTGACACCACCTTCCTCCTCCACAGCCTCAGTAGAAACACCTCCTCCTCCCGCCTCTTTACTCTACAAATCACATTTGTTTACATCCAGTGCGCGTTCAGAATTACAGTTGAAGTGACCTGCCTAGAAATATTTCAGCGACCGACGTGTCAGTTTTTAGACCCTTCGGACGTTCTTTTGCGGCGAACTTGTCGTGGATTCTCGTCCGCCATCGCAACAAACTTTGTGCGAATTGCAAGGAAGCTACAGCTTGAAAAAGCCTCTAAGAACCGCTGCATAAACCACATAATCCCCGAGCGCACAAAAAAGCGTTACACAAAAAATGTAGGGAGTTTTATTGACAACCTAACAGCCAATAGATAAAGAGAGAGCCTCGTTTTCTATTGGCTGATGTTTATCTGGCCTCACTACGTCCACAGTTGATAGATTTTCATTCTTTTTTTTTTTTCGGTTATCATAACTACAAGGCTGCTGCGTCTCTGTAATGGTATTTTAAACTTTCAATGACAATTTGAAACAAAAAAAAAAATCCTCCATACAACCTTTAAGGTGAACTTTTTACTCATCTGCAAGCATTTTGGAAATTTTGATTCTAACAATTGCTATACACACATATATATATATAACACAGAGTTACATATTGCAAAAGGTTACAAAAGGGTTAGTCCTTTTGTAACCGTAAGAAATCAGCCGCCCTCCCCTATGAGACATCTCAGAGTTACCAAATGAAAGAATCTCAAATTTTAGCTCCATCCCTTGAGTCGTTCCTGAGTTATGGCCCGTTGAAATTTTGGGCCCATGCTCACTTTTTCTGAAGCCTTAATTTATAAGCATGTTTGAGAGACCATAACTTCATTAAAAAAATAAATAAAATAGAGTTAGGAAGCTGAAAATTTGTATTATTGTAGATTATTTTTCATCGATTCTGAATCGGTTGTCAAGCATCTTTATTAAGGGGCAAAAAATCTCACCCAAAACCTCACATTTGGTTGCCGCTCAATTTTTATTTTTATTTTTGAGGTCCAAGATCTATTTACTCCAAGCAGATATTTACAAACTAACTGCTGAACCTGAATATTTGAGAGAATGACCATTTCTAACGACAATCTCACACTTTTCTGGGCTTTCGTGTGGATGGTGTAGAGTCCCAAATATGGTCACAAACCAAATATGATCTTTTTGGCCTCTGCTTTGGACCCTCGATGGGCACAGTTAGATGTTGATAAAATTTTTACCAGAGAAACTTTGGCATATTCTGATTAGTTTAAAGTAATAAAAACATCTGCGATTATCTTCCTTCATTTCAAACGGAACTTTTGAAAATGAGCTCTCGCGGGTCATTTTTGGTGGAGACAACAGATTCAGAATCTATGACCAAGAATCTACAATTTACACACATTTTTCAGCGTCCTAGCACTATTTTTTATGAAGTTATGGTCTCTCAAACATGCTTATAACTTAAGGATTCCGAAAAAACTGAGCATGGCCCCAAAATTTCAACGAGCCATAACTCAGGAACGACTGAAGGGATTGAGCTAAAATTTGAGATTCTTTCATTTGGTGATTTTAGAAATTTTTAGAATTTTTTTCAGCCAAATTTGAGATAGCTCATAGGGGAGATTCCTTAAAAATGGCTGATTTCATATGGACTGACCCAAAACTTGACCTTTACCTTTTTTAAATTTATTTATTTATTTATTTTGGTCACAGGTATATTTTGACATTAATTCATAAACAGTCATATTTAACATATACAGACCGAAAAGGTGCAGGCTGAAGCTTAAGTTTATTCTGCCTTTACCCTTTATTCCTTTGTCAGAGCTTCATCTTGACATCAGTTCATCTTCATAAATACAGCAGGAGGAAACAAACTAATCAGTAACAGAACAACAAAGTTCTACAGCACAAACTAAGTCTCATATTTCATGTATCTGTCCAGAGTTAAACATTTAAACTTCTCTATGAAGTGAAAGAAAGTGGTGCACAATTTTAGGTTTTCTGTACAGTTGTTCCAGAGCTAGAGATACCTTTAGAGATCAATAAAGTATTTCTGTCTGTCTCTTGGCCTGCCACAACTTTCTGTAGTTTGGCAATATGTGTATTAATTTGAGTTTTCCACATTTGGCGTTGATAACAGGACGGACACTTTTGCCTGGATCCAGAAAACACACATCTTAAATATAATCCAGTACTAAATATGATGAGTCTGATCACCGATGACTCTGCCTGAGTTCAAATGGGTGTGATTGACAGGTGGATTAGCCAATCAGAGACACCCACGGTCCAATTGTGTATAAAAAATATCACAGAGGATTGAAAAATGATTGCAGAATCATTGAGCCAAATCACCAGATGCTGTTAATTTGAGGTGAGGGGAGGCTGAGTTTGTTCTAAATGTGTGACTAAAACATTACACGTGCGTCACTGGAAGAACCAAACCTGAACTGAACCCGTGTTTGACCCTGGCTCAAGGGTCGAAAAAAGGAGTGGTGACCAGACTGATATCCTCATGTCCTCTCAACTGAATGATAAAGCATGTTTTTGAAGGTGTTACTTGAGGTTTAAGACAAACGTTGACTGACAATAAACTGAGCCACAAAAGTGCAGAATTATCACTTTTTTTTTGTTTAGTTTGGTTTACGCCACATTAACAAACTGAGTCAAAAAACAAAAAAACTGATTTAAACAGCATATTTTCAAGAGTCTGTGATCTGTACGAGCATCCATGGGACTAGGGGTGGAGGCGATATCTTGATATTTAAAATACATCGAGATATTTTTAAAACTAGATATTTTTTGCTCCATATTGTCCAGCCCTACATGGAGCTTTAACACGTGGAATTTGGTTGTACTCGAGTCCGACTGTAAGTATTTCGCCAATGAAGATCTATTTCATTATGAAGTCACTGAATTATCTCGCTGGCTGGTTCTGCATGCCTGTCTATGGCTGAATGTGAAGCAGTTACCGTGGGTGATACAACAACACACAAAGGAGTGGGGACCAGACTGATGTCCTCATGTCGTCTCCACCGAATAATACAACATGTTTTTGAAGGTGTTACAAGCAAACGTTGGCTGACAGGTAAAATGAGCCACAAAAGTGCAGAATCGTCACTTTATTTGTTCAGTTTGGTTTACACCACAAGTCACAAACCTTAATCAGCTCTTTCTGCAGCTTTTATTCTAAACAATAAAGTCATTACAACACTTTATAATGCAAATCAGTAAATGTTTATTAACCAGTAACTAGTCATTTACAAAAATTTAATAATTAGTACAAGTAGTTAAAAATAAACTGTAAAATTTTTAATTGTTTGTAGATGATTCATCGATTTACATCACATTTCACATTAATCATTTATAAAACTTAGTTCGTTTTTACCTCTGTCGACTTTTAAAAACTCCATCCAGAGTATTTTAAGGACAATTGCACATTTTATATCTTTAATCTGCAAATGTTTCTCTGTCTTATGTCTCTATTAATTTATTTATACCGTTTCATGTTATAGTTGATGTTTTCTGTTTGTGCTTTTGTTTTATTCTGCCTCTTGGCTTCAGGTCGTCATTGTAAATCAGAAGGTGTTCTCGACTTGACTTACCTGCTAAACGTTTGTAAATGATTATTTAACACTTGCAGAGTTCAATTACAAAAACAGATTTATATGTTTGGAAAAATTGACAATAAGTATTTCTCTTTTTGTTACCATGTTTTACAGATATTCTCAATGAAAATAAAGTACAGTGGATTTTATCAAGAAGAGATGGAATATTATTTAAATTGCAGTAAACTACATTTAGTTTTTTAAAGCATTTCTATACAAAGAGTTAACTATAAGCCTAAGATTATTTCTTATCTGTTTGTGAAAATGAACTCTTCACTTGGTAATGTGTAAGTCATTTTTAGCAAATGATTCGTTAATGGTTAATAAACATTTAGAAATGATCCGTGGGTATGTCGCATTATAAAGTGTAACAAAGAAAACAAGAACAAAACAACAAAAAAACACTAAAATCTATAACTTTTTTTGCCCACTTTTTTCTATTACTTGTTATGATATACAACTACTACTTTGTGAATACACTGTTTGATACTGTTACTACTACTATATTACAAATACTATTGCAAGAAACACTATTGCTGCTTATTTACTTTCTAAGTTTTACAAGAGTTGGACAAAAAAACCTGCGCGCTCTTATGAAATCCAGCCTTCCTCCCTTTGTGCCTGGAGGCTGAGCAGTGTGACTTTACGAGCCCGGGTGCAAACGAGTCCACGGGGGGAGGGGTCTGTGTGACAATCTGCTGTATCACCATGCATCTGCTTTCTCTGCAACTTCCTCAAGCTATAAAACCAAACCGCAAGACTGAAATCTCTGAAAGCGTGATCACAAAACACAAGCTCAAATATGAAAATACGTGTCATGATATGGGTGTTGTAGAAGCTGTTGTCAAAAGAATTGTCAAAAGCGTGAATTACAAAATGCAAAACAGGTTACCTTAGATGACCCGGGCGTACAATTCTGCAGAACAGACCACACCCATGGGTAATTTGGGTTACCGTGTCCTTGGCGGGTGCCCAAACATGCTTGCAAAACGTGCACAGCCATGAGACTTCTCCGGAGAGATGATAATGACGGTATTTTTATCTGCAATGGACTTTAATACGTGGAATTTAGTTGTATGCAAGTCTGACTGGAAGTATTCTGTCTATTTCGTTCCAGAATCAATGAACTTTCTCGCTGGGGGGGTTTTGCATGTCTGTTTATGTGAGGTATTGATTCAGTGCACACATCAGCAAACAGAGTCAAGAAACAAAAACAAAAACAAAATGGATTTTAGCAGCACATTTTCAAGAGCCTGTGATCTAAACGAGCGTTCATGGGACTTTAACACGTGGAATTTGGCTCTACGTGAGTCCGACTGAAAGTATTCCATCAATGAAGTTTTATTTTGTTTCAAAGTCACTTGATTATCTCGCTGGGGGACTCTGTGTGTCTGTCTATGGCTGAATGTTAAGCAGTTACGGTGGTGAAACAATGCAACTCAAAAAAAACCCCACATATTTTCAAGAGACTGAGATGGAAAACATGGAATTTTGTTGTCAGCGATTCCAACTCGAAGTATTCCACCAATGAAGGTCTATTTTGACAGCAAGTCTGGCGCCACCTAATGCCTTCGCTAAATTTCATTTCTCTCCAGAGACTAGATCAGGAATCAGAATACACTGGACGGTTTGCAAGAACCCTGAAGTTGTAGACCACATACTGGCCAATCAGTGAAGAGCTGTGAAGCCATGACGTCAAACTCAAGCGCCGGTCTGGGTTCCTTTTGTGGTGCAGCACAACAGTAAACAAAGTGGTCGAGATGGATGTAAATGAAGACGTACATTCTGTGTTGGCAACGAATTCCCGAGATCGAGGATTTAAAGCCGGAACAAAGAGCATGTTTGATGAATTTCATGAAAGGGGAAACACGTTATTGCCCTTCTTCCTACGGGATTTGGGAAAAGCTTAATATACCAATTAGCCACATTAACGGAGCATTACATACGTCACGACCAAATAGCAGTGACTGGTTAAATAAAGAAATACTGCATAGCATCGAACAAACGAATCCTAATGCTGCAAGGTCAGATGGTTTCCATGAAGTGAAACCAGCTGATGAATCAGGCTAGTATTTTGTTCCATAGTCACTGAATTAACTTGCTGGGGGGGTTCTGCGTGTATGTGTATGGCTGAATTTTAAGCAGTTACTGTGGTGATACAATGCACACATTAGCAAACAACACAGAATGTATGGCTCTTCGCTGATTGGCTGGTGTCCAGACTCGCACTTCAGTGGTTCTTGCAGACCGTCTAGTGTATTTTGATTCCTGACCTAGTTGCTGGAGAGAAATTAAATTGAACGGATTGCACTAGGTGGCACCAGCCTGACTCTAGGCGGGAGCGGAACTGCACAATGCGGGCGGGAGCGGGAGCAAGACTGAAAATTCTGTCCCGCAAAGACCAAAGCATAATAGGCTATCACGTTAATATTATTAGTCGGACAAGTGGAATGTTTGAAAAATAGAAAAGTCCCCCTACTCCAACAGTGAAAAAAATGTCGAAGTAATGGGACGCTTGAAAAATAATGTTTACATCGCTACTTTGTTGTGTTGTTTAACGGCACAAGTCAGATCACTCATTTTAGTTTCAGCCAAATCAGTTCTTTATGCTCAGATCGTGACATTAAAATAAGTCAAACTCGAGTAACAGAGCTTCAGACAGAGCAGTGCCTCCAGTTAGCGTCACACCAGCAGGCAATATTGACGACATCAGCGGCGGTAATGTATCTGTAGAGTGTAGGGATTTGATCTTGAAACTGTCTTCTGGATTATGTCGGTAAATTTAAAACCACCAAGTATGTGAATGTAGTGAATAAATCGTGCTCTGTAAAGAGTCTTTGAGTGTCCATTAAAGCACTGTTATATAAATCCAGTTATTATCATTATTATTATTAGCTCAAGAACACGCCTTCATGTTCATGGGCCCAGATTATGACAACAATAATACAGTAATCCAGGCTTCTTGTCTTTGTCACAATAACATCCAACCTCAGCGCTTCACTTATGCAACTGTGCGTGCGCTTTTAGTTCGGTCTGGGGTTTTTTTTTAAATGTCATGAGGGGTCCTGAAAACACAACTGCAAAAAAGTCAAAGTCAAAAGTTGGAGTACGGTTTTAACTTTTCTCCTATAGTCTTCCTGGAGATTTAAAGGCTTTGCTCCGGAGCTGGAATGTTTCAAAGTATGGCACTGAACTTCCTTAAAGGTCCTGTAAGCTGCACTACCAGTCAAAAGATTTAGAACATCCTCATTTTTCCAGTTATTTATTGCAAGTCATGCGAGTACAAAGGTAAGTGCTGAACAGCCAGAGGTTAAAAAGATAAAAGATGAAAGATGAAAGATATAAAAACACAAATCCAATCTCTGCCAAAACTACCTCAGGAAAAAAGAGCACGATGGCAAGGCGAGACAAGTTTATTTGTACAGCACAATTCGTACACAAAGTAATTCAAAGTGCTTTTCAGAATAAGAAAAACATTAAAATCACAATAAAAACAAATCAAAACATAATCATCATAAAATTAAAGATTAAAGAGAGAAAGAGAGAATTTAAAAAGAGAGAGAATTTAAAAAAAGCTTGAAAACATGGACAGTCTCCAGACTTAAACCCCATCGAGCTGGTTTGGGATGAACTGGACAGAAGAGTGAAATTCAAGAAAACCTACAAGTGCCACACATTTATGGGAACTTCTGCAACAGACTTGGGAAGAACTTTCTGAAGAATATTTGATTTCTATTTTAAAAAGAACGAGCCACGAGTGTGTGCAGCTGTTATATCTGCCAAAGGTGGACACTTTCATCAATCAAAAGTTTAGAATACGTTTTGGTCAACAGGAAACAGTAAAAAACTTAAAAAGTGTGGTGTTCTAAAAGCTTTAAATTGTGTTATAATGCTTCAACTCAACAAAAATATAGGCTACCTGGAGTTGTGTTTTGTTTTATTGTTTGAGTAATCCTTTATTATTAATCTGCCTATAATAGGGGTGTAACGATATAATGATATAAGTCTCACGATACGATATCTTCACGGTATGAACCTCACGGTACGATATTTATTGTGATATTTTGTGTTTTCCTCTTAAAATGCCTTCTCAAGACTTAATCCAAAGAACTAAGACTTAAAAGTGCTTACAACTGTTATTTCTTCTTGTAGTCTGCACTGAAATGGAGCAAAGGATCATGGTCTATGTAGTTCCCTCTTTCCCTCTGTCTTTTTTTTAGCACCATAACTCTTAATTTAAGCAAAGAGACTTGTAATTTGATATATTGTGGTGGTTATTGTGAGAATTTATGATATGACGATATGATATCACGATATTCTGGTTATTGTTACATCCCTGGTCTGCGAACCTCATAATGTTCTGTTCCACTCTGTGATGTCATGAGCCTGTAGTTTTGAAGTTACAGCTACCTCGTGAAGGCGTATGGAGTTTAAAAACAGAGCTTCATGTAAGGTGGGAAAAAAAAAAAGTGTTTTCTGTTTGAGAGAAGAAATCAACCAAAATAAGCAGGGTTTGTGTGAATAAAACAAAACACAACACCCGGTGTTTGCAATGAGGAAACAACATTACGACACAGATGAGAAAATTGCATAACATGGCTCCTTAACTTGCATTTATTCAGCAGTGCATGTTTTACCTTGCAAAACAACAGCCTTCATTTCTTTATTGCAAGCTGGTTAGCCTCGCCACAGTCCTGAGGTTTTTATGTTTTTATATGTGTATATGTATGATGATGTTTTTTCCTCATACTGATTTATTTTTTTTACTTCCCTCTGTTCCCTATAGACTTATTTACTTACTTTATTATTATATCTATTATTATTATAGACAGTGGGTTAGGGGAATAGTCACATTACATTACTGCTAATTATTTTCTTTCTGTGACATCTGCTTTATGTGCACAAAAAAGTAAAAAAAAGAAAGAAAAAAAAAGTAAAAAGTAAAAGGACTGGAGGGACTATGTCTGTGGGCTGGCCTGGAAACGCCATGGGGTCCCACCGAAGGAGTTGGAGGAAGTGTCTGGGGTGAAGGAAGTCTGGGAGTCCCTGCTTAGACTGCTGCCCCTGCAACCCAGCCCTGGATAAGCGGAAGAAAATGTATTATTATTATTATTATTTATTTATTTATTTATTTATTTTTATTGTAATTTATTTATTCATTTATTTTCATTTTCCCATTATTTATCTTTCCTTTTTCTGGTGACAGTGGGGGAGGGGAAAATGGTCACATTTATTTATTTATTACTAATTATTTTCTTCTTTCTGTGACATCTGCTTTATGTGCACAAAAAAGTAAAACGCAAAAAAAAAAAGTTATGTCATGCTTGTTTTCATGCTGCTTGTCTCCATGGCGACCGGATTGCCGTATTCCGATAACACTGCGCGCAATCTCCAGAATTTTCCAGGCTATTCTGGACCAGCGCAGGGGTCAGTGTTGTCAAAAGTCACAAAGCCGCCCTGTGCGAATCTGCCTCGTCATCCCGAATGCAAATCGAACCGTACCACGTGCCTCCTCGAGTCCAATGTGCGCCGCCCGTACGCACGTTATATAACACCACTTTCGGTTTGAGGAATACCCGCGCTTTGATCCGCCCGTGCGCGCGCCTCACTCACTCACGCACACGCTCGCGCACGCACAGTTCGCCCGTGACTCCGCCGCCGCCGCCGCTACCGCTGCTGCTGTGTCATGTTGGACGAGTACAGATTCCTCCCCTCCCTCCCCTCCTTCCTTGTGCTTCTGCTGCCCTCTGCGCCCGCGACGCCACTTCCAACGCCAACCTCGACGCGCCGCTCACGTCCGACTGACAGCGAGGAGGGGGGAACCCGGACCGTCACCCGTTGGCAATCATTACGCGTGGATAGGACGCACGGGGACTCTACGTAGACGCATAACAGCCAGAGGTGAGTCCTTGTAGTCGCAGTCGTAGCCTATTTCACGTTTTGGAACCGCCCCGAGAGCCACATCGTACTACGGCGTGTTAATATCATTTGACAGCGCGTTATCGTACACTATTCAACGCTTGACACTTCGGTTGGTGTTTTGCTCACTCGTGAAAAGTTGTCAGCTTAAACCACACGTAGCGTTTCCTTGATTTGCACAAAAAAAAAAAAAAAAATGTGCATGGGGAATTGAAAGTTTGCCATTGTCCGGCGGTGTGACTCCGGGGCTGGGCGTGCGTTTGTGGCGTGGAGCTGTGATATTGCTCATCGCGTCCAAAAAAAAGTAAGTAGTTTCGTGGAGAGTGTGGAGAGTGGCCGATTTCGGATGCCAGCTCCGTGAATCAGCGCCAGGCAGCTCCCAGTGAGTCAAACCTTCCAGGAATGGTCATAATTTGATGCGTAGCACACGCAAAACCAGGCGCGCTCTTCGTGGGAATTGATAAGAAAATCTGACTATTCTGCACATTCTTTTTGGGGCTGCGTGGTTCATTCTGTTGTCAGATAAATAGCCTGAAGTGGTACGTGGTAATAAAATCGTAAATCAATACAAGTGTCAAAGGAAAAAAGGCCATGTCATCCCTGTTATGATTTAGTTTCGCAGCATTATAAGTTACGAACAAAGCTGGGGATTAAATGAATACATGAATACGTATTGTTATGTTTTCATGGTGGTTTTCAGAGTACGGAGACTTTCTAAAAAAAATAACCTAAACATTATTGAGTTTGATCGTGTAATTCAGGCTTCAAACTGCAAAGAATCAGTGAGAAAAATACACAACAAACTCCGCTTTTGTGGTGAGTGCACGAGGGATTTTCCCATCTTCAGTCAAGGTGCATTGTGTAACTTTTCAGGAGGAGATGTTATTGCTTTGTCTGGAATGTTTCACAGTGTGGTATTAGATTTAGACTTCGACTTCGACAAACTGTATTCATCCACGAGGGACGCTGTAGCTCACGCATCACAAAATATCAAATCAAATCGAATTTATTTGTACTGTATAGCGCATTTAAAACAGCCGGAGGTTATCAAAGTGCTGAACAACATTTACAGTGACATAAAACGTACAATAAAAATCAAGCGGAATAATAATCATAAAAATAATCATAAAAACAGCGAGGTGCCAAGGTGTTTCTTTCTAACTCTGGGAAAATGCCAAGGAGAAAAGGTGCGTATTATAATAACAAAGAATAAAAAAATAAAAAATTAATTCGATCTTCTTGGAGAACAAGCCAAGACCAAGACCAAGTTACGGGCCAAATCTGTGGAGAGGCGACCCCGCTCACAGTCAGAATACTTGTTTTTCTAGGTATTTTTGAGCGGTAATTAGGGATGTAACAATAACATTAAAAAAATATTGTGATATCGTATCGTCAAAGTTTTCACAATAATATCGTGGACTATCACAATATACCGAATTAAAGGCAGAGGGAACTACATAGACCATGATCCTTTGCTCCATTTCAGTGCAGACTACAAGAAAAAATAACAGTTCTAAGCACTTTTAAGTCTTAGTTCTTTGAATTAAGGCATTTTAAGAGGAAAAAGTAACATGTTCACATTTTTGTTTGACTACAACAAATATCGCAATAAATATCGTACCATGAGATGCATATCGTGAAAATATCGTACCAAGACACTTGGATATCGTTATATAACTGTAATGTAATGTAAGTGTAGAGCTGTTTAATGTCCTACTGTGGAACATTCCAGGCAGAGCGATGACATATCCACAGAAAAACGAGCAAGTGACGGACCCTCCACTAGAAAAGTTACACAATACACCTTTAAAAACAGTGAAACAAATATAAAGCTGTTATTAATAATATGCAACTTGGTGTGAAAGTATTATAAGTAGGGGTGTAACAATAACCAATATATCGTGATATCGTATCATCAAAGTTCTCACAATAATATCGAGGACCATCACAATATATGGAATTAGTCTCTTTGCTTAAATTAAGAGTTATGGTGCAGCAATAGACAAAAAAGACAGAGGGAACTACATAGACCATGATCCTTTGCTCCATTTCAGTGCAGACTACAAGAAGAAATAACAGTTCTAAGCACTTTTAAGTCTTAATTCTTTGGATTAAGTCCAAATGTTCACAGTTTTGCTAGACTCCACAAAATATCGCAATAAATATCGTATCGTGAGACTTGGATATCGTTACATTCCTAGCTGTAATTGAATAAATGTAATGTAATGTAGAGCTTTTTAATGTCATCCTGTGGAATATTCCAGGCAGAGCTATGACATATCCACAGAAACAAGCAAGTGACGGACCCTCCACTAAAAAGTTACACAATACACCTTTAAAAACAGTGAAACAAATATAAATCTGTTACTACCTGGTCCCTGAAGGGTTGACCAGGTTTTGTATTCACCCTGTGTGTCTGTGTGTGTGATAATTCCGCCATTTATGGACCGATTGTCGCCAAATTTGGTATGTGGGTCAAGCCCTCGTGCCCAATGCTGCTGCTGCTGCTGCAAAAAAAAAAAGGTTTGGTGATCCGAGGTCATTTGAGGTCACACAGTCAATTGAAAGGCCACGCATTTATAAATTATAGGCAATTTCAGCCATTTCTGAACCATCTGCAGGCTAAAATATTCCCCCAATCACCACACACGTTGGCACACACATAACCGGGGTATGGGCTGTTTCCGTGGTGATGAACCATCCCCACCGATGCCTCATGGGGGTCCAGGTTGTGCTCGTTATTCTATGCAACTCGATGTGAAAGTATTATAAGTACTCTGAATACAGTTCTCTGATTGGACCATGTATCAGAATATATTACAATATATTCAGTATTCTGTAACTAAACACATTTTCAAAGTATTTTTCCCGTCACTGTGGTTAAGTAAATCATAAATCAATACAAACTGTGAAAGGACGAAAAGAGCATGATGTACTGTGTGTCTTATGAATTAGTTAGGCTAACGTTAAGGTATGCAGACGTATATATATATATATATATATATATATGTAGGCCTATCAGTGGTGGAATGTAAGAAAGTACAAGGAAAGTACTGTACTTAAATGTGAACTGTGAGTCTGCTCGATTCCATGTAGATATTATTGTTTTTCCACATTCACAGGACAGAAATGAGCCTTTCCGGAATAGTTTTAGAATGATTTTGAGCTGAATCAGAACAAGAATAAGAGCAAACATGGAAATATAAAAGAAAATACTCATGGATTTAAAGATCAAAGAAAGAAGTTTTTTTTAATTTTTTTTTATGGTTTCAGAATTGGTATTGAGTATTCGAGTTTGAAGTTTTAATATCGTGATTAGGGATGTAATGATATCCAAATCTCTCGATACGATATTATAACGATATGCATCTCACAGTACGATATTTATTGCGATATTTTGGAGAGGCTGATATAATTGCAGATAGTTGCTTTTAAAATACCCTGACAGAAATTTGGCTTGAATTATTTCCGTCATAATCCCAAGAATTCAAGTAAAAAACATATAACTTCATGTTGTTTGTGCTGAAATGAATCATGGGATATGTAGTTCCTGATGTTTATAAGCTGTTGCTACTATAAAACCATGCATTTAAGCAAAGGAACTTGTAATTCGACATATTGTGAGACTTTTGACGGTACGATATCACGATATTTCGGTTATTGTTACATCCATAATCATGACAACACTACTGCAAATAAGAACATATCCTGCTTTTTTTTTTTATAGATAATCTTGTCGTACCAGTTCAGACCTCTACAAACATGTTCTGAAATGCACGGGGTTCTTGTATTGGTTTATCTGTTCATATTTCTGTGAAATATTAACATTCCCGCCTACAATATGCACCATTAACAGAATTATTTTTAGACATACAGTTTATTGCAAATCCAAACGCAAATGCAGTTATATTTTATACCCAAAATTATGCGGTCCATACTATATTGCAACAACTAGACCTTGCATACATTTGAAAGTTGTTTACTACTTCTTTACCCAATAGAGTACTACTAAGTTGTACTACTAAGCTGTACTACTATTATCATCAGTTGGTTACTATTACTGCTTCATCGAGCTACTTTTAAACCTGTTACTCAGTCTTTGTTCTGCGAGTCTCAAGTAAGTCTCAAGTCTTTGACCTCAAGTCTGAGTCAAGTCCCAAGTCAAATACAGGCAAGTCCAAGTCGAGTCTCGCGTCGCTGGCCCATAAGTCCAAGTCAAGTCCAAGTCGTAGATATTAATTTAGTAATTTTTTTCCGTTTTAAATGTTTTAACAAGATCTTAGTGTGAATCATTACGGTCAGAATAGAAACATTTCAGATTTAAAAGGGCTTCTCAAGTCTTCTCAAGTCACAGGCCTCAAGTCCGAGTCAAGTCCCAAGTCAAATACAGGCAAATCCAAGTCGAGTCTCGAATCACTGGCCCATAAATCCAAGTCGTCTGCTTTGAGCTTCAAGTTATTTCAAGTCTTTAAACCAAAAAAGTACCAAATATAGCCTAGATTTTTGCAATTTATATGAATTTTAAGATAAATTGTACTTTAAAAAAATCACAGTATATTTATATTTATAGAGTATATAAGAGTTGTAGACATTAATTTAGTTATTTTTTTCCTTTTTAAATGTCTTGACAAGATCTTAGTGTGAATCATTACGGTCAGAATAGAAACATTTCAGATTTAAAAAGTGCTTCTCAAGTCTTAGGCCTCAAGTCCGAGTCGAGTCTGAAGTCCCTGACCTTCAAGTGCAAGTCGAGTCCCAAGTCTTAGTCCATGTTATCAAGTCCTAATAATAGTGACTCAAGTCTGACTCAAGTCCCCACTTCTGCTGTTATTACACAATACTTAAGTTTAAAGCTTGATTTCAGTAGTAAGGAATCGATTCGATACTCAATACCAATTCCGATACCATGATATTAGTAAAAAAAATACTCTTTCTGTAAACGATAGAATGTGTTTTTCAAAATTAAGTCATAGTATTTTCTTTTATATTTCCACGTGTGCTTTAAACTTGCTCAAAATCATTCTAAAACTCTTCAAGAAAGGTTCGTTTTTGTCCCATGAATGTGACTTTTTTTTAGTATCGATACCTGCTCAAATGAGTATCTAGTTTTAATATCGATTAGTACGTGATTCTCGATCCTTTTGACAACCCTTTTGCAATCTTCTGTTCACTGTTTTGATATCACCGGATCAAAAGGCTCTTTCTAATGTGGTCTCTTACATAATAGGCCTGTTGAAATGCTGTGACTTCTACCTAAATAACTGTCATAGTTTTGTTGCAGCAGTGCGTAGCCGATAGATAGACCATGATCCTTTGCAGCTTTTTTGGACAGCCAAGAGGGGAAATTATTGTTATTGCGTTGTCAAGCCTTGCACAGGAACAAAAACACTGTAGAGCTCAAAATATTTTCTGTTTCTTTACAATATCCACAATCCAATTTGAGTTGAGATCCAGGTGCAGGCATTTCTAAGCGACAGTGATTGGGATTTTCACAGTCAGTAAATGCATGTGTGCAGCTGGCTCCCACAGATGAATGCTGCTGTTGTGTCCATGGGCAAGACACTTAGACTCACTCACCCCCAGTGTCTGCGTACCCTCGTCTGTGAATGGTTGAGTTGACCTGGAGTTGTGTTTTGTTTAATTCGCAAGTTTAACACACAAAAGTGCTTCTCTCAAAAAGAAAACTTGTGATGTCTGTAGTGCAGGGTGTCATTCAGAAGTTGCCGATACACAACTTCTGCACTTTTGATTCAGTACGGTATATTTCAAATTGATTCAATACGGTTCAATAAAAAATAAAGGCTGTGATACTGAGGCTACGTTTACACTGAAATGTATCAACGTATCGAAAACGATTTGCGTCCAGACACGTCGTTTCTGTGTCCGCGAGTCTTCCCTATCCACACAGCTTTGAGCACATTTGTTTACGTTTTATAGAAATGAAACTTAAAACCGCATGGCTCATTTGGATAAACGGAGCGCTCAAAAAACAGCTCGATATTGTGCGCTGATGCGGTTCAGCTTCTGTCGGACTAAAGGACACGACTCGGTGGAATCTGAGTGTTCTTTCTGTGACAGAGGGGTGTTCTGCTGATGGTGAGTCTGTTCTGTGCTTCTATCGCGTTGGAGATGATTCATGTTAAACTATTCAGAGATTAAACGTCTGCAGGTCGTACACACAGACCGTATATATGAGTGGACATATATTCTAGCCTCTTAGTGTTTTGACGGTGAATGATTTCGCGGACCTACGTCAGCATATCAGCATTTTCAGGCGTCCACACTGTTAGGTTTATCTAGACATTCAAAACAAGAAGAAAGACAAGAGATTAATTCAGTTTTTCTCATGAGGAGAACGGGCAGAGAGTGGGCATCAAAACCAACAGTCTCCACACGTTCTGATGACTCAAGGCCGCTTCTCCTCTTTTTATTTCATTAGGAGGCCATAGTTACAGAATGATAATTCTCAAGGGGAAGGGGAAACAGCAAAGACATAATAAGAAACTGATGCAGCTATTCATAGTTCAAACACATAAAACATGATTAACAATCAGGAGGTGCCGTAGGTATAGTCAGACACCATCATAACTCTTGCATGTGTGACAGTGGGAGTTGGCTTCATGTGAGGAATCATCTCGAAGGTTCACAAGAGCGATAGGACACTGCACACAGTTGTCAAACACACAGAGGTTATTCATTTTCATACAAGTGATTGGTACATTATAAATCAAAGAATTGTAGTACATAAATGGTTAACTCATAGGTCTAGAATAACACACAAGCATTTAGCAAATATGGGATAATAGAATTATTCTGACACACACCTTGCCAGATCAGATCCATACTCAGATGAATTCATGGGAACTGGCGGCACCAGATCGTTCCGTCTCTGAAGCCGTTTTCCATAGAATTAGTGTGAATGAATGTGAAACAACTCAAATATGTACTAGTCTGGACGGGGCCTGAAAGTCTTTGTTTAACCGCTTCTTCTGCAAAGTTCATATGAAACACACCCATTTTAATCATCAAAACTGTGAAAATGTCAAATGTGTTGCATAAACAAGTTTCCTTCCTCTAAACAAGCAACAAAAATATAGCGCTGTAACAAAATAATTTAGTAAAATAAACCAAAAAATACTCTTGGCGATATATCGATACAGCAGCCCACGATACTGATACTGTATCATCACATTAAACTGTGCAAAATATCGATATTTTGATATTTTTGCACACCCCTAGATGCCATATGGAGCTTAACACAGGAAGTGCTCCAGCTCCACTGTGTTTTTAAGCTCCATACACCTCCACTGGAATGATTTGGATGATTTCAGCCCTGGAACTGCCAAGATAGAGATTTAAGCAGACTAATAATAAAGAGTTACTCAAACACGTGTGAGTGAAACAAAACACAACTCCAGGTCTGTTTTTAATGTAGTAACAACATATCACCCACCCATAACCCCTCTAATACCCTTATACTTTTATGCTAATGCAAAAAGTAACAGTTGTAATTTCACTATCGGAACACAAATTGAAGAAGTAGAAGTGAAAAAGTGAAAGCGTCTGTTAGCTCAGTTAGCCTTGGCGCATTGTTCAGTATTTTTCATGATAAGTCCAGTCATGTGTCCAGCTTTAGTTTTGCCTGCAAGATAAGCCCCCTGATTTGTGTGCGTTTGTGCGTTTGTGTGTGAGTGTGTGTGCGGACGGATATTTATCACACTAGGGGGACTTGAATCTGTACACACACTCACATTACGGGGACCTGCCTGCCTTAAAGGGACAAAAACCAGGTCCCTATGACGTGAATCTTTTATTATTCGATCGAAAATGTGGTGTTAAGTCCTATACACAATGAATCAAAAGTTTTAGAACATTACACTTTTTCAATTTTTTTACTGTTTACTAGGGGTGTTACGATATCTAAGTCTCACGTCAAGTATGAACCTCATTGTACGATATTTATTGCGATATCGTGGGAAAGCTCACGATTAGGGATGTAACAATATCCAAATCTCTCTGTAAGATATTTTCACGATATACATCACACGGTACGATATTTATTGCGATATTTTGTTGAGGCTTTACAAAACTGTTATTATGCTACTTTTTCCTCATAATCCAAAGACTTAAAAATGCTTAGAACTGTTATTTCTTCTTGTGGTCTGCACTGAAATGTAGTTCCCTCTTTCTTTTTTAGCTATTGCTGCACCATAACTCTTAATTTAAGCAAAGAGGCTTGTAATTCGATACTGTGCAAAACTGCTCTAAGGTTCATATTTGTAGCCAATATTTATTTTAAACTTTCCAAAATTTTGCCTAAATTATCAATAATAAAGGGGTTTTTTTTTGAGAGAGAGAGAGAGAATTGCTGAATAAATGCATCGTGAATAATCCTGATTCCAATATTGACCAAAATAATCGCAATAATGATTTTTTTCCATAATTGAGCAGCCCTACATTTATATAATTATGCTTTTTTGACACCGGTCTCTTGTTTTTTTTCTACTTATTTTGAATTTATTATTACCATTTATCGTTTTGCTCTTCGTAATTCCATATATTGTGATGGTCCACGATATAATTATAAGAAATTTTACGATATGATATCACGGTATTTAGTTTATTGTTACATCCCGACTGTTTACTGTTGACCAAAACGTATTCTAAACTTTTGATTCATGAAAGTGTCCACCATATAACATCTGAACTCACTTGAGGCTCATTCTTTTTACAATAGAAATCAAATATTCTTCAGAAAGTTCTTCCCAAGTCTGTTGCAGCTCGATGGGGTTTAAGTCTGGAGACTGTGCGGGACACTCCATGTTTTCCATGTTTTTGTTCTTTTTTCCTGAGGTAGTTTTGGCAGAGCTTGGACTTGTGTTTTGTATCTTTTATCTTTTTTTAAACCTCTGGCTGTTCAGTTCTTACCTTTGTACCATTTCAAGCTCTTCATTGGACTTGCACGAGTTGAACTGCAATAAATACCTGGAAAAATTAGGGTGTTCCAAAACTTCGGTAGCGCCTTACACAATATTAACTCTTGTGTGAGCTTTATGCCATGTTAGAATGTTGTTACTTCATCAAAAACAGACCTGGAGTTGTGTTTTGTTATTCACACATGCTTGAGTAACTCTTTATTAGTAGTCTAAGCTGTAGTTTTCAAGTTAGCAACTACTTTTTAGAGTTTATTCAGTAGAGATTGGCGGATGGGTTTGTGCGTTACACATGATATGAATGAAACAAAACACAACCCCGGGTGTGTTTGTGAGGAGGAAACAACATTATAACAGAGATTAAAAAAACAGCGTTGGGGAGGGCTTGTATTTTCATATTTTTGTCTATAGATTGATATCAAAAACCAAACAATGTTACCTCTGTGTTTGTTTTTATTTCAGTTGGGAAAGAAGCCCAAAGATATTAAACCGAAACATAAACTTAAGAATCATTAACTAAAATTACTCCCATATAATTACTGGTTGACCTCACGTTCAGGTCACGAGCAGTTCATGCGAGGTCACGGAAGTGAAAACGTATTACGCTACTACAGCTGCCTGCACTACCAGTATGATCATGTCCTTTAATCCGACTTAAAGCCAAAACATTACATGACTTTGTGGTACTACTACTACTAATATTACTACCAATACTTCTACGACTACTCAAACCTCTAAAAATATGTCTTAATTGTCATAACTTACTTGTTTTTTATGAATAAATGTGTGTATATTTAGCACTCTTCTCTACCCTAGCTTGTACTACTGCTACTGCTACTATTACAACAACTACTGCTAGTACTACTTCACCTACTACTACGACGACAACTACTACTGCTGCCTTTACTTACTACTACTATGATATTGTCCTTAAATCAGACTTAACTCCCAAAATATTGCAGGGCCTTGTGGACTACCTACTGCTATTCCTACTAATACTACTACTTTTACTACTGCTACTACTACTAGTACTACTGCTACTACTACTATGACCACTATTACTGCAGTCTTTACTTCTACTACTATGATACTGTCCTTAAATCAGACTTAACCCCTAAAATATTGCATGCATATTCCTTGCGGGCTTCCCACTGCTACTACTACCAGTACTACTAGGGCTGGTATCATTAAGAAGTTGCCGATACGATACATACCTCGATACACAGGCCACGATACGATACATACCTCGATACAAAGGCCACGATACGATACATACCTCGATACAAAGGCCACGATATGATACATACCTCGATACCCTGACCACGATACGATACATACCTCGATACAAAGGCTACAATACGATACATACCTCGATACGAAGGCCACGATACGATACATACCTCGATACAAAGGCTACGATACGATACATACCTCGATACAGAGGCCACGATACGATACATACATCGATACACAGGCCACGATACGATACATACCTCGATACCCTGACCACGATACGATACATACCTCGATACACAGGCCACAATACGATACATACCTCGATACAAAGGCTACGATACGATACATACCTCGATACAAAGGCTACGATACGATACATACCTCGATACCCTGGCCACAATACCTCGATACACAGGCCACGATACGATACATACCTCGATACAAAGGCTACGATACGATACATACCTCGATACAAAGGCTACGATACGATACATACCTCGATACAAAGGTTACTATACGATACATACCTCGATACCCTGACCACGATACAATACATACCTCGATACAAAGGCTACAATACGATACATACCTTGATACCCTGACCACGATACGATACATACCTCGATACAAAGGCTACGAAACGATACATACCTCGATACAAAGGCCACGATACGATACATACCTCGATACAAAGGCCACGATACGATACATACCTCGATACACAGGCCACGATACGATACATACCTCGATACAAAGGCTACGATACGATACATACCTCGATACAAAGGCTACGATACGATACATACCTCGATACAAAGGTTACTATACGATACATACCTCGATACAAAGGCTACGATACGATACATACCTCGATACAAAGGCTACGATACGATACATACCTCGATACAGAGGCCACGATACGATACATACCTCGATACAAAGGCTACGATACGATACATACCTCGATACACAGGCCACGATACGATACATACCTCGATACAGAGGCCACGATATGATACATACCTCGATACAGAGGCCACGATACGATACATACCTCGATACGAAGGCCACGATATGATACATACCTCGATACCCTGACCACGATACGATACATACCTCGATACAAAGGCTACGATACGATACATACCTCGATACAAAGGCTACGATACGATACATACCTCGATACCCTGACCACGATATGATACATACCTCGATACAAAGGCTACAATACGATACATACCTCGATACAAAGGCCACGATATGATACATACCTCAATACAAAGGCCATGATACGATACATACCTCGATACAAAGGCTACGATACGATACATACCTCGATACAAAGGCTACGATACAATACATACCTCGATACAAAGGCCATGATACGATACATACCTCGATACAAAGGCTAAGATACGATACATACCTCGATACAAAGGCCACGATATGATACATACCTCAATACAAAGGCCATGATACGATACATACCTCGATACAAAGGCTACGATACGATACATACCTCGATACAAAGGCTACGATACAATACATACCTCGATACAAAGGCCATGATACGATACATACCTCGATACAAAGGCTAAGATACGATACATACCTCGATACACAGGCCACGATACGATACATACCTCGATACAAAGGCTACGATACGATACATACCTCGATACAAAGGCTACAATACGATACATACCTCGATACCCTGACCACGATACGATACATACCTCGATACAAAGGCTACGATACGATACATACCTCGATACAAAGGCTACGATACGGTACATACATCGATACAAAGGCCACAAGACGATACTTATCTCGATACAGTGCACTTTCGATTCGATTCGATATATTTCAAAATAACATTAACAAAAATAAAGGCTTAATCATGTCTGTGATACCAAAAGTCTTTGTTAAACCACTTCTTCTGCAAAGTTCATATGAAAAACATCTATTTTAATCATCAAAACAGTGAAAATGTCAAATATGTTGCTTAAATGAGTTTCCTTCCTCTAAACAAACAACAAAACTGTTGCTGTGTATCAAAATAATTTAATTAAATATGCCAAAAAATACTCTTGCCGATATATCGATACAGCAGCCAACGATATCGATACTGTATCATCACATTAAACAACACGATATATTTCGATATTTTTGCACACCCCTAAATACTACTACTACTTTTACTACTACTACTACTACTGCTGCCTCCACGCACTAAAACTACACATACTGTACCTACTATGAAACATTGCATGCACTACCTACTTCTGCTACTACTACCAATACTACTACTTTTACTACATCTACTATTACTATGGCAACTGCTGCTTAAACCTCTAATATACAATAATGAAATACTGTAAAGTTTTATTTGCGTATATGTCGGACTCTTCCCTCCAATCATTGTCTCATTGTGTAGTGGCTCTAGGCTTTCCACGGCACTCGTCCAACTGCCTCCCATGTGATCCCTGACCTTTGACCCCTGTCAGCAGCATTATGGATGAGTTCGCAAAGTCCCGCTTCAGCACAAACAAAAGTCTGTGTTATGATGATCTGCATTTAAAGGACCCTTTATATGCTCCGTTTATGATCTTGAATTGAGATTTGAATCATTTTATTATTTTATGTCATGTTATTATGTATTACTCATTTTGGCCGTTTAAGTGCTCCAATTGCATCCACTTTGCAACCAGCTAACGTTTCTAACACTATTTTAACTGCTTAACTCCTCATTGCATCAGCTGGTTTGTAGTTTGCTGCAGAATCATTGCCTGACTTGCATTTTATTTTACTTTATTGATCCACAAGGGAAATTGATTTGGACACAGGAGCTCACACACCACAATAATATAATAACAAAGAGCAAATTAAAACTATAAATGGTAATACTGAATTCTAAATACGCAAAAAAGATCGCAAGAGACTTCTTTCCGTACACAATTTCAATTTATTTTCATGTATTTGAGCCCCAAGTACGGACATATTAAGATGCTCTTGAGGTCAAAATAAGTCAGTTGCATGCTGTCTGTGACTCTGGAAGTGCACGTTAGCATGCTAGTTGTTGTCAGCTTTATGGCAAAACACTGCTCTGGTCTCCGAGAGTTGTGAAAGATGCTGGTAAACTCATTGTGGTGAGTCATGAGGATGTTCTGAATGCAAAAGGTAAATGAGGAATAACTTGTAATTGTAATTTGTAGTTTGCTGCAGAGTCATTGCCTGACTTGCGTTTTGTTTTTTTAGACTTAGACAAATGTTATCGATTAAATTATTTGGACACAGTAGCTCACTCATCACAATAAATATATTAACTAAAACTAAATAAAAATATAAATGGTAATAATAAATTCTAAATACGCTAAAAAGACACAAAGGCTCTGTGCCCAATTTATTTTCATGCATTTGAGTCCCAGTACAGACATATTAAGATGCTCTTGAGGTCAAAATAAGTCCGTTGCATGCTGCCTGTGATTCAGGAAGTGCACGTTAGCATGCTAGTTGTTGTCAGCTTTATGGCAAAACGCTGCTCTGGTCTCTGAAAGTTCTGAAAGATGCTTATAAGCTCATTGCGGTGAGTAATTAGGATGCTCTGAACGCATAAAGTGAGGAATAACTTTGGAGCACTGCAAACGTTTTAAAGTGACCCGGCTCTGTCCTTCACGTAAAAATCAAGTACAGCGCTTTTACGTTTTACCTCATGAAACGTTAGGTGTTTTAAGGTGGGTCTAAATGATGTCGACATCCAGACACATCCATAAAACTTGCTTAAAATGTAACGGGTGACTGTAGTCTGCGTCATGCTCCGGTCTGTAAATGCTTAACGCTGCTCTGTCTGACCATTTCAACACATGTCACAGGAACGTGCAGGCTGACATGTCACGGGAACATGAGGAGGAATCTTATTTACTTATTTAAAGCCAGTATTGGGTATTACAGTTCTAAGATACACTTTTGTTTATCGGATTATGAAGCTCTTTATAATAAGATGCAGACAGTACTAGGGATGGGCATTCGATGTAAATTTTCTTAATCGATCGTCGGAAGAATTAACGATCGATTAATCATTAACGTTTTTATATTAAAATGATCATCATTATTATTACTATCTGCACTACTAATCTGCATAAATAAATTCAACTTTACGACATATAAACCGTAACGACTCTAGAGCCACATCAGCCGTTTGACATTATAATGTGTTTAATTCAGTTTTGCGCAACTCTCACAGAAACAAAACTTAAAACCGCATCGCTAATTTGCATAAACTAAGCAAAGATAAAACTACAGCTCTTGTGTCGCTGATGCGGTCAATTTCTGTCGGATTAAAAGACATGACTCAGGTGAATACAGGTTAGTGTGACCAGATTTGCGTTTGTCAAAACCAGGACACCGTACGGGGGGAGGGAGGTGGGGACTCGTCATCGACATTGCGCGACTCTCACCTGGTAAAACTTTTTCCCACTGGACACCGAAACATATGTGCCTGCTTTGTAACCTGTGCACATGGACTCACACTTGTCCCGAACGCAACAGAAAGCGTGGAATTTCTTGTACAAATCATCGTTAAATACACATTTGTGCTTCGGTACGTTGCAGACTGACCTACTGTTTGTGTCTCGCTCCTTCTGATGCAGAGAGACACATGTACAGACCCCTGTTTGGTCACGCTACACACAGCAACCTGCATTCGGTTTGTCGATTAAAATTAACGTAATCGATGAAATTCTTAATGATCAATTATCGATTAATCGATTAATCATGCCCATCCCTAGACAGTACACAGTGGGCTTATTTTGACCTCAAGAGTTGCTTAAAGAATAGATGTTTCAGTCTCTACTGCACTAACTGTAAAACATGAATGAAACAAAACATAACATGGCTTAAAGTGCACAAGAGTCCGTTTTGCCTAATGTAAGAAAGTCCTTTAATATGCAGATTTGAGTTGTAATATAGCAAGTCCGGACACTGTAACATCATTGGTCAAAAATGAGTTTAGGGATTTTTTGGGGGGGTATTAGAGATTTCCTTTATCGTGTGAATGAATATCGTGAAAAATATTGAGCTCAAAATGTCCCTTTGACCCTTATTTTTCAGTTCCTGTTCTCTGCTTTTGTTTCATGAGCCAAAAAGAAAGAGTCGTGCAAAGGCAAAAGGCAGAAACAGTGTTTATTTTGTGTGTGATTTAGTTCGAAAATATATTTTATTTTAAAATCCAACCTCTCGCCTCTTTCTTTTATGCACAGGGTCTTAACACATTAAAAAAATACACCTTTGTATTCAATTATACTTAAAATATCTTTAATGTGAAAGTGTTTAGTGTATTTATTCATACTGTACATACAAACTCAAACTGTGTAAAGTGTTGCCACACAATCCTGATCAGCACAAAACAGGAAATCCAAAGCTCTTCTACGTCATTTCAAACAAACTCCATGATGACTCAACCTTGGTGAGGTGTTTTTATAATGGAATGGAAGTCTGAGAAAAATCAAGCAATTAACGATCATGTCAGTTTCTGCCTTTTGCTTTTGCATGACTCCTTATGTTTGCTTTTGCCCGGCTCATACAAAGGCAGAGAACAGGAACTGACAAAGGCCAAAAGGGCAATTCTGAGCTCAGTATTTTTCACATACAAATATTTCTTCACTGTAGCAACTAGTTGTCAAATTTTGGGAGCCCTACTTATTCCAAACAGGAACGCTGAAGTCATTTTTCTCAGTTTTACACTCTGGTGAGTTCAGGTCTTTTGCCTTTGTAGGGCAGAAGTTCTATCTATGGTCGAGTCACTAATAGAAATGATCAGATTCCACGTTTGTATATTTACATTTTGAATCTTTAAATGTAAAGTACAGTGTGAATAATAATATAATAATAATCATAATAATAATAATCATAATCATACTGGGGGTGTAACAATATTCAAGTCTCAAGATACGATATCGTCACGGTATAAACTTCACGGTACGATATTTATTGCGATATCGTGTGGAGGCTCACGATTAGAGATGTAACAATATCCGAATCTCTTCATTCGATATTTTCACGATATACATCTCACGGTACGATATTTATTGCGATATTTTGTGGAGGCGAACAAAACTATTAACTGTTTTTCCTCTTAAAATGCCTTGACAAGATTTAATCCAAAGACTTAAGACTTAAAAATGCTTAGAACTGTTGTTTCTTCTTGTCGTCTGCACTGAAATGGAGCAAAGGATCATGGTCTGTGTAGTTCCCTCTGTTTTTTTAGCTGCTGCTGCACCATATCTCTTAATTTAAGCAAAGAGACTTGTAATTCGATATATTGTGATGGTCCACGATATTATTGTGAGACGATACGATATCACGATATTACTGTTATTGTTACATCCCTAAATCGTACATATTTTTATACTGTTTTACATTGCGCTTTTCACGGCAACACAAAGACGCTTCACAATAAAGTAACACTAAAATGAGGAGGAAAATGTGTCATGAGTTGGGGCTATAGTGTGAGGAAGGAAAAGGTGTTTTGAGCAGTTTTTTGAAGGTGTTTACTGAGTCTGAGTTCATGATGTGAAGGCGGAGAGAGTTCCAGAGGGTTTGGGCAGCGCTGGCAGTGTTATAAAGGAAAACTGGCTCTTGCCCCCCCCCCATCACCATCACCATCACATCAGTAGAATCTGTAAACCACCAAAAGTCTTCATGATTTAATACACAGTTAAAGATAAAAGTGCGGTGAAGATCGTAAAAGTACATGCATGATATTAACTGTAGTAACATATTAACCATCAGTGTAAAAGAGTGAGAGGAAATTCGATTATAATTGAGGACATGACCTTTCCCTTAATAAATAATATCTTTGTTTACTAGAGAGCGCAGTATTGTTTGATATTAGGTCCATAAATGTGATGAAGGCTGATGTGATTTACCCCTGGACACATGAGCAATATGACAACAAAACTAATCCTGATCAGATCTCTGGCATAAAACGCTGCGATTTAGGGGCTCTCTCTTTAACAATCTCTTCTTAAAAACATAAAAGTCCATTTGTTATTATTCCTTACGCATTTTAAAAGCCGCTACACACTACAGGATTTTTCGGTTTTAAACGTGCGACAAAAAGCGCACACCACAGGCTCGAGGAGAATCTTATGACATTTTAAATCTCCGATCGCGAAGACTGCAGCGGGATCTGTCTGCGGACCACGGGATATAAAGTTATGAGTGCCCCTCGTGTCTGCTGTTTCCTGTTTAGAGTAAAAATCACTCACTTTGAGACTCTTAAAGGTTGTATAGAGGATTTTCCAAGGAACGAGAAATCCAGCGACTGTTTGTCCTTTTTCAAATGTTGCGCATGCGTGAAACCACCCCCCCTCCCCTACAGCTCCTACGTAGAAACACCTCCTCCCGCCTCCTCTTTACGCCAGAAACAGGTTTGTTTACAGCCGGTGAGCTGCACATGACTTGTAAACAACTAACTACAGTGTTGGTTAGGCAAGACGGAGAAGTGAGGAGCGGGGGGAGCGGGTGTGCGGACATTTCGTGCGCGGACGAGAAGTGAGGAGCAGGGAGAAGAGCGGAGCAGGGAGAGAGAGAGAGGAGAGAGGAGAGAGGAGAGGGGAGCGGTGTGCGGAGATTCTGTGCCCGGAGAAGTGAGGAGCAGGGGGAAGAACGGATCGGGCAGCGGGGAGAGGAGCAGGAAAGGGGTGCAGAGAAGAGTGCGCGGAGATTCCGTGCGAATGAACTAGCTACAACACGCAGCAGCAAGCGGACTCTTTCTTTGCCTTGAAAATTACGTTTTCAGACATAGGATATCGCTTTCGTGTCCTGAAAAAAACGTTTGTCTCAGCTCTTGGAAATAAAGTACGTTTTCATAATAAGCAGAAGTGACCTGTCCAGGAGTAATTTGGCGACCAGTGCGTCAGTCTTTAGACCCTGCGTCTGCTTCAGTCGCGCCATCGCTGGAATGAATCTTCAAGAATCACCTTAGTTTGGCTTCGCTGCTTTTCCCCTTGTCTTCTTCTTTCAGCGACCTCAAAAACGGACTTTCTTTTGCGGCTAACTGCTCCTGGATTCTTGTCTGCCATTGCAACAAACTTTGTGCGAACTGCGAGGAAGATATAGGTCAAAAAAAGCCGCTAAGAACTGTTGTGCGTTGGTGGAGTAAACAGCGTCTGTGCGGCTTGCGTCTGTGGACTGTGTGACAGTCGTACGTAAACCACGTACCGGCAGCGCAGGGCAAGTCAGTTACGCTAGAAACGTAGGGAGATTGATTGACAGCCTGTCAGCTCACAGATAACGAGGCAGTGTCGTTATCTATTGGCAAATGTTTAGCCCCACCACGTCCAGAGTTGATGAATTTTTATTCTCTTTTTTTTGGTCATCATAATTACAAGGCTACTGTACCTCTATAATGCTATCATTGACAACAATTGACAACTTGAAACAAAAAAAAATCCTCCATACAACCTTTAAGTGTTCAAGTCAAAACTGTGTTATTATTATACGGCGATAAGGCTGGCGATAAAGTGCACAGGATGTAGAGTTACTATCGCTAATCTGGAGTTTCACCTCGATCCGGACGCTGTGCGGATGTAAACAAATGTTACAACCACGACCCCTGGAAAAAAAAAAAAAAGAGGGATAAAACTTGAGTAAATAAAAGAGCGGTCGTTCAGGTCTCAAGTCAGCGGTTTTAATGACAAATACAAATTATAATATAACTTTTTTTGCAAACGTGATACATCAAAAGCACATAATTACCCGAAAAAGGCGGATAAAACTTGAGTAAATAAAAGAGCGGTCGTTCAGGTCTCAAGTCAGCGGTTTTAATGACACGCGACCGAACAGGAGCTCCCCCTGCTGTTCACCGGACCGGATGTGTTTCATAAAACCAAAATCTTTTGCCAACACCAGAAAACAGTATCATATAATATAATCATGTAATAAAAATAATAATCATGTACCAATACAATGAAATAAATCTTATTATGGACTCTCTTTAACAGTAGTAATATTATGTTTTAAATTTATCAAATGTTTAAACTGACTTTACACAAACACACGTGAGGAACTACTTCGCCTTTTTACTTTTAAAACACTTTTCAAACTGGATTAACTTTGCTGTTTTATGGACTGTGTGTCATTATTTACATCGGACAAATTCTGTGATTAATGAGAATGAGATGCAGCAGTTTAAATTTACAACTTTACGAGAGGTGAGTACCGTAATAACACATTTTTTCTTCCAACGGTATCTGGGTAAATCGGTGAACTAAACGAACACCTGCAGGATCTTCGGTGGTTGGAACGAAATCCCGTGCAATTCAAGTCAGTGTGGGGATGAGTTTGAGTTTGACAGTTGTCTTAGTGAATCATATTTCATTGAGTTATGGGCGGGATCTTATCAATATCTCAAATTCATCCCCACATTGACTTCGTTACAGCCACCGAAGGCCCTGCAGGTGTTGGTTTAGTTCACTGATTTACCCAGAAACCAATGGAAGAAAAATTGTGACTGATCCATTTCCATTCCATTATATTAACCTTTTGCTTCCCAAGAAATATTCGTCCAAGTTTACAACAATGATCTAGAAATTATTACTAGTGTAGTGATAAAAAAAATATTGAAAAAATATATTAGTAGTACAAAAGCCCTCTGCTCAGATGGCCGATGTCCAAAGTTTTTTATATATTTTATTTTAACTGCAGTCCAAAGCAAGAAAAATATCTGACGTTTTTGTTTTGTTTTGCTTAAACGTTATTACATCGGCCATCTGAGTGTGCTGTTTTTTCACTTTTATCTCATTGTTCTTTGCATTTGAACCTCTACAAGAACTTTGGTGTGCGTTTTCTGTTTTTATTTTAAGTGCAATGTGGACAATAAAGATGACGGCTGCTGTACACATCTGTTCATACGTGTGTAACATAAGACCTTTAATCAATACTACAATAAAGTAAAAGTATATACAATAACTTTAAACATAGTCGCATTTTGTAGGCATAGGCAGACTAACAATAAAGGATTACTCAAACTCCAGCTATGTTTTAAATGAACATTATAACATGACTTAAAGCTCAAGAGTATAATTTAGTATATTATAGGAACTAGTGTTGTCTTGGTCTCGTCTCAGCCTCAACCGCGTTTGGACTTGTCTTGGTCTTGAAGGCTCTTGGACTCGGTCTTGTGTCAGTCTCGAGGTGTGAGAGTGATAAAAATGGAGATAGATTCATGAAAACATTGATATATATGCACGAAAATAACTGTAAAGTACAAATAAATGACAAAGATGGCCTCGACTTGGTCTTGATGGGTCATTGTCTCGGTCTTGCCTCTGCCTTTAAAAGTCTCTGTCTTTTCTCGGTCACGAGGTCTGGGGCTCGATGAGTGATAAAATGGAGATAGGTTTATAAAAACATTGATATACATGTGCCAAAACAATTGTAAAAGGTCAAAAATAACAAACGTGGTCTTGATTTGGTCTTGATGGGCCGATGTCTCGATCTTGTCTCTGCCTTTAAAAGTCTCTGTCTTGTCTCGGTCACGAGGTCTGACTCGATGAGTGATAAATGGAGATAGGTTTATAAAAACATTGATATACATGTGCCAAAACAATTGTAAAAGGTCAAAAATAACAAACGTGGTCTTGATTTGGTCTTGATGGGCCGATGTCTCGATCTTGTCTCTGCCTTTAAAAGTCTCTGTCTTGTCTCGGTCACGAGGTCTGAGACTCGACGAGTGATAAAATGGAGATAGATTTATGAAAACATTGATATATATATATATGTGCCAAAACAATTGTAAAAGGTCGAAAATAACAAACATGGTCTTGATTTGGTCTTGATCGGCCGTGGTCTGGATCTGGTTTCAGTCTCGGCCTTTAAAAGTCTCGGTCTCGTCTCGGTCTCGACTCTCAGAGGTCTTGGTCTTGTCCTGGTCTCGGGACTCTGTGGTCTTGGACTGGTCTTGGTCTTGATTAGTGCGATCTTGACTACAACACTAATAGGAACTTTAAAAATGCAAGTATTTCAAGGTGTTTTCAAGTATTACTGTGTAAATGTCGCTGCATGATCCTGATCAGCACTAAACAGGAAATCCAAAGCTCTTCTACATTTCAAGCAGATAGAATTGAGAATTGCGATGTTTTTCTAATACTAAAAATTGCTGTTGCGACATCCATCGTGACTCAAATCCAGCGAACAGAAGCGTCACTATAGTTCTGATTTTTCCCTCGTTTTGACCTGACAGGCCCGTGCACACTCACTCCTCCGGTCATATGAGGCTGTTTGGACACTACAACCGAACTGACCGCAATTACAATGCAACTTCTCAAAACTTCGCTGAAAGATTTCGCAATGTCCATTTTTACTGTTGCAATTTATTTAGGAGGAAATGCTGTGATTTTTGAGAATTACTGGTACCGCGAAATAATGAAGAAGTTCGAGTGTTAAAGGTATAAACCCCTGTTTAGTTCACTGTAGGGTTGTAACTAATATTTGTATTACTATATTTTTATATTTTATTTGTACTTATACGTTTATATAAGGCTGTGCAATTAATCGAATTTGGATCGCCATTTGGATTTGTGCGTCAAACGATCTCCAAACTCATATAATCGAGTTAAAACAATTTAAAGCTTAACAAAGATTATTTTGGAATATTTTTGATTTAAATAAGTGTATTTATTTACATTTTTAATATAGAGATTGTAGAACAGTTGGATATATAGTTTATTTTGGATATGTTTATTTTTTTCTCTGCCTTATTTAATGTTCAAAGTATATTTTATTCATTTTATGTTTTATAGGATACAGTATGATATTTATTGCGATATCGTGGGGAGACTCACGATTAAGGATGTAGCAATATCCAAATCTCTTCGTACAATATTTTCACAATATACATCTCATGATACGATATTTATTGCGATATTTTGTGGAGACTAACAAAACTGTTAACTGTTTTTCCTCTTAAAATGCCTTGACAAAACTTAATCCAAAAAACTAAGACTTAAAAGTGCTTAGAACTGTTATTTCTTCTTGTAGTTTGCACTGAAATGGAGCAAAGGATCATGGTCTATGTAGTTTTCTGTCTTTTTTTTAGCTATTGCTGCACCATAACTCTTAATTTAAGAAAAGAGACTTGTAATTCGATACCGTGCAAAACTGCTCTAAGGTTCATATTTGTAGCAAATATTTATTTTCAATTTGAAAGTTTTGCGTAAATTATCAATTATCAAGTTTTTTTTTTTGAGAGAGAAATGCTGAATAAATGTATCTTGTAACTAAAAAAAAAATTGTTTGAATAATCCAGATTCCAATATTGACCAAAATAATCGCAATAATGATTTTTTTTCCATAATCAAACAGACCTACATTTATATAATTATACTTTTTGACACCAGTCTCTTGTTATTTTTGCTTCTTATTTTGAATTTATTATTACCATTTATCTTTTTGCTCTTTGTTATTATATTATATTGTGATGTGTGAGCTCCTGTGTCCAAATAATTTCCATTGTGAGTCAGTAAAGTTTGTCTAAGTATAAAACTAGTATCGAAAAAGAAGTATCGATACTAAAAAGTCCGATTCACAAGACAGAAATGAACCGTTCCTGAATAGCTTTAAAACGATGGAGTTTATAAGCGATTTTCACAACTTTCAGAGAACAGAGCGGAGTTTTGCGGACAAAGCTTATGACAACTAGCAGGCTAACAATGCACTTCCTGATTCGCGGACAAAAAACACTTTATAATTAGATGTAGAGCCCGACCGATATGGATTTTGTTGTGGCCGATATGAAACTGATATAATGGGAGTTGGAGCTGCCGATAACCGATATAATCGCCGATATATTTAGTGATGTAAAAATTCACTGTAAATCTTGAATTGATTAAAAAACTTAGGTTTGGCTCTAGTGGATTCTAAATTGGGTTTATTTAGGCAACATTTATTGTTATTTTGACTCTTCACATCAAATTTACATACAGTAGATTGGCCTAATGGCATTTTTGCATCACATTCTAGCTACTAGTGATGGGTATTCCAGTTTTGTTTAGTTTTTTTGGAGAACCGGCTCGGCTCACTAAAGCAACTGGCTCTTTCGGCTCCCAAGCGACTCTTGAGATGGTTTTGTTGCAAGTAGGACTAAACCAGAACTGAACCAGGACTGAATGTCGGGACTCGGTTTCTATCTCTCTCCTTCACTTAAGCCCAAGATTAGTCCTGGTTTATTCATTTTATGCTGAACTGCAGCCAAATATGCACTTTTTTTTTATCCTATGCACACGCAGATTTCTGAAAGTTTCGTTTTCAGCCGCTGCTGCTGTCAAACTACAGGTCTACATGCGGCATGAAGAGAAAAAGTGAGAAAAAGAGAAAACACGGCTCCCAATAAGAAGCAGGCTCCCGTTGTTCGCTCTAAGAGCCGCTTCGATCGCGACCGACCCATAACTCCTAGCTAGTAAACTACCGCTATTAGCCTTTAGCAGTAAATTCTGCACACCGCGGTAATTAATTATATGCATAAATGTGGATCATTCACACGTCTATTCACAGCTCATTTACATATCAATGCTGGTCCAGTAACAAATATACGGCCAATGTAGTCACTTTACAATAGACCAATAGAAAACAGCCTGTGTGGGAGCTACAGCAGCTAATTGCTAACAAAACCTAAACTAGCTTCAAAGTCGATATATTTCCAACACTCACCGCTCACACAGGCTCCTCCCACATCACAAGTCTGAACTAATAAATGTCCTTTTAATCCAGACTCAAACCGATTGTTCGAAAAAGAAAATAATCTCAATGTTGCGCACGGCTGCGGGTGTAAACAAACACACGCGAGTGAAGTGACGTCACTCTGGTGGTGTGTTCAGGGACAGTACGGACACAGACACAGACAAATTACACCGCAGATAAATACTGATGTGGAGCCACATATTAGGACATTTATCTGTCTGTAAATTGGATTAAATTAACATAATGTAGAGAGTCTAAGATTTATAACGAGGTATAACATGCCCACATGAAATATCGGCACATATCAGCAAGCATATCGGCCGATAGCCGATATGTCTCCAGGTGCCCATATTGGCCGATAATATCGGCCAGCCGATATATCGGTCGGGCTCTAATTAGATGTTTACAGTACTCAGCGACTTATTTTCACCTCAAGAGCTGCTTCTACAAGACAAATTTTGCTCAAAAACATGGTCAAAAATCAGGTAGCTACAGTAGCCCTTTAATGACAAAAAAATAAAAACTACACTAACTTAAGCAAGTCAAAAGGATTATTTGACATAACTTGTGATTTATAGTTTCCATCCATAATCCCGACGACCTGATTTTGAGATTCTTGACGTTGATTTATAAGATTAATGTTTTGATGACGTGGTAGCCAGCTCACGTTAGAGGTTGTGTTTTGTTTCTTTGGTATGTAGCTGACGTTTGCCTCCGGCTCTTCTCTCTCTCGCTGCGCTGTGAAATTCAGACTCCACATTCAAACGGTAACAATAGAAACTGGCCCTGAGTCTAAAAGTCATCTCAGGTCACGCTGAAACAACACACTGGAAACAACAACTCGACTGGATAATTCAATCAAACTGGCTGTAGTGAACTTTACTTAAAGAGTCCGTGTTACGTCATTTTCTGATCGATGTTATAATGTTGTTTTCTAATCACAAACAGACCTGGAGTTGTGTTTTGTTTCATTCACACATGTTTAACACACAAATCCTGCATATTTACGCTGAGCTCTTCTCTAAAATGTCATGTGGCATACATACAGGACATTAGAGATGTAACAATAACCGAAATATTGAGATTTTATCGTCAAAAGTGTCGCAATAATATCGTGGGCTGTCACGATATATCGAATTACAAGTTTGTTTGCTTAAATGCATGGTTTTACAGTGGCAACAGCTTATAAACATCAGGAACTACATATCCCATGATTCATTTCAACACAGAAAACATGAAGAAATATGTTTTTTACTTGAATTCTAGGGTTTATGACAGTAGTAATTCACACCAAATCTTGTATTTTAAAAGCAAAAAAGTGTCCTATCTACAAATATATCATCCTCTCCAAAATATCGCGATAAATATCGTACCGTGAGATGCATATCGTGATTATATCGTACCGAGAGATTTGGATATTGTTACATCTCTACAGGACGTGCTTCACTGTGTTTTTAAACTCCTTCACTAGAATCATTTGGATCATTTCAGCCCAGGAATTGCCAATCTCTACTGAACAAAAGGTAAAAGGAGGTGTTAACTTGAAAACTACAGTTTCATGACATCACAAGGTGGAACAGCATTTTGTAGGCATGGGCAGACGAACAATAAAGGATTAATCTCAAACTCCAGCTGCGTTTTAAATGAGGTTATGACATTATAACATGATTTAAAGCTCAAGTATAATTTAGTGTATTATAGGAACTAATGTTGTAGTACTCGAGACCGGTCTTGGTATTGAGTCCGGCCTTTTTTTGCAGTCTTGGTCTCGTCTCGGCCTCAACCGCGTTTGGACTTGTCTTTTTCTTGAAGGCTCTTGGACTCGGTCTTGTCTCCGTCTCAAGGTCTGAGACTCGACAAGTGATAAAATGGAGATAGATTTATATAAACATTGATAAATAAATGTGACAAAAAGAAAATGACAAAGATGGTCTTGATTTGGTCTCAATGGGCCGTGGTCTCGGTTTTGTCTTGGTCTCTGCCTTTAAAAATCTCGGTCTTGTCTCAGTCTCGATCTTAAAAAGTCTCGGTCTTTGCCTTTAAATGGTTCGGTCTTGTCTCGGTCTTGGTCTCTAAAAGTCTTGGTCTTGTCTCAGTCTTGGTCTCTGGTCTCTAAAAGTTTCTCTTGTCTCGGTCTTGGTCTCTAAAAGTCTTGGTCTTGTCTCAGTCTTGGTCTCTAAAAGTTTCGGTCTTGGTCTCTAAAAGTCTTGGTCTTGTCTCAGTCTTGGTCTCTAAAAGTTTCGGTCTTGGTCTCTAAAAGTCTTGGTCTTGTCTCAGTCTTGGTCTCTAAAAGTTTCGGTCTTGTCTCGGTCTTGGTCTCTAAAAGTCTTGGTCTTGTCTCAGTCTTGGTCTTGTCTCAGTCTTGGTCTCTAAAAGTCTCGGTCTTGTCTCGGTCTTGGCCTTTAAAAGTCTCGGTCTTGTCTCGCCTCTGCTTTTAAAAGTCTCGGTCTTGTCTCGTCTCTGCTTTTAAAAGTCTCGGTCTTGTCTCGTCTCTGCTTTTAAAAGTCTCGGTTTTGTCTCGGTCTCAGCCTTTAAAAGTCTCGGCCTTGTCTTGGTCTCAACCCTCAGAGGTCTTGGTCTTGTCCTGGTCTTGGGACCCTATGGTCTCAGACTGGCTTTGGTCTCAATTAGTCCAATCTTGACTACTACAATAATAGAAACTTTAAAAATGCATGTATTTTAAGTTTTTTTGTGCAGAAGTATCTGAGTACAGACAAAGCAAAGTGCAGTAAACACTGGGACACACTCCCGGAAAAACAAGAACATATCAGTGACGCAAGCGGCCAGCAAACCCATTTCCCACCCAAAATATGACGTAGTGCATGAATAATCCCTATTTTTGACTGAACCAAACAATCTTGACATTTGTTATCTCAATGCACACGTCAAAACTGTCTGTGATTCAGCTCAAAAATCTGTCTGTCCTGTTTGACTTGTCTGACCTGCCCTTGTTGAACATTCAGAAAAGCTTCTGGTTATAGTCCTTGACCAGACAGGTTTTGGTGTTGCTTTGAGCGATGTGGTAGAACCAGGGAGTGGCTTTATGAGTGTAATAAGGAAATGGGGATCTACCAGAGCTATGTCAACAAGCACACGTTTTAAGACACAATGACTTTGCAAAATCATTCAGCGTAAATGGTCCTGACTAGGCTTTGTTTTTGTGCCTATAAAAAGTGCTGCGTGGCTGTGGGAGTACGTAAATACGTCAGAGGAGGTGTTTCTATTATTGGGTCGTTTTAGACAAATATTGTGATTTGAAATGTCCAAGTTATAACATAATGATCCAAAGTGTCACAGATTATAACTTTAAATTGAATTGGACTGGTGAATTAAATGAGTTAAGTTGAATATTCTGTTGACTGTCATTACAAGGCCCAACGAAAACACTTGACAAACATGCACGAGGTCCAGGTGGACTTGGGCCTGCTCTTGTGCAGAGCCTGGTGATCTGTACACAGTCACGCTAATTTTTTCCACCCAGAGGTGATACTTGTGGTGCTGGGTGTAATGAGGCCAGTGTTTGTCCAGAGGAGGAGCTCTGTGTGCACTACATGCTTTTGTTTCACATTTTTCTTATTTAGTTACGGTACATATGATATTGTGAACATATAGCAAATATTAGAGTTCATAATGCTGTGTTAACTTTGGTTTGTTGCAAAATACAGATGTACAGAGAACTTTCCTGGCATGTATTTACTGTACAGAGCAAGTGAAAAGAGTTTCTGAAGGGCTATGGTTAGGGATGAAAACAATAATCAAAATATTGTGATTTCGTATTGTCAAAGTTTTCACAATAATATCGTGGACCATCACAATATATCGAATTACAAGTCTCTTTGCGTATAGATTAAGAGTTATGGTGAAGCAATAGCAAAAAAAACTAAACAAAACAGGGAACTACATAGACCATGATCCTTTGCTCCATTTCAGTGCAGACGACAAGAAGAAATATTGAGTTGTTTTTTTTTCCACAGCCTCCACATAAAATCGCAATAAATATCATACTGTGAGATTTATATCATGAAAATATCGTATCGTGAGACTTGGATATCGTTACACCACTAGCTTCGGAGGTGCTGTATCTGATGTTTACAAAATGTTTAGTCTCTGAAAGCTGTGAATCACAGGAAACAACTAGCATGCTAAGGCACACTTCGGGATTATAGACGCAAGACACATTTTTGGAGCAGTAGTTTTGGAGAAGAAGTAGTGGTAGTAGTAGTAGTGGTGGTAGTACTAGTGGTGGTAGTGGTAGTGGTAGTACTAGTAGTAGTAGTAGTGGTGGTAGTACTAGTAGTGGTAGTGGTAATGGTAGTACTAGTAGTGGTAGTAGTAGTAATGGTGGTAGTACTAGTACTGGTAGTGGTAGTAGTAGTACTAGTGGTGGTAGTACTAGTACTGGTAGTGGTAATGGTAGTACTAGTGGTGGTAGTACTAGTACTGGTAGTGGTAGTAGTAGTGGTAGTACTAGTAGTGGTAGTACTAGTAGTGGTTGTACTACTACCACCACCACTAGTACTACCAGTACTAGTACTACCACTACTAATACCACTACTAGTACTACCACTACCAGTACTAGTACTACCACTACTAGTACTACCACTACTAGTACTACCACTACTAATACCAGTACTAGTACTACCACCACTAGTACTACCATTACCACTACCAGTACTAGTACTGGTAGTGGTAGTACTAGTAGTAGTACTAGTGGTGGTAGTACTAGTACTGGTAGTGGTAGTACTAGTAGTAGTACTAGTGGTGGTAGTACTAGTACTGGTAGTGGTAGTACTAGTAGTGGTATTAGTAGTGGTAGTACTAGTACTGGTAGTACTAGTAGTGGTTGTACTGGTAGTGGTAGTGGTAGTAGTAGTGGTAGTGGTAGTAGTAGTGGTAGTACTAGTACTGGTAGTGGTAGTACTAGTAGTGGTATTAGTGGTGGTAGTACTAGTAGTGGTAGTAGTAGTGGTAGTAGAAGTACTATCTGTGCTGTGGTCCAAGACAAGAAAAATATCTGATGAAGGCTTTTTTTGCCGAAACGTTATTTTGTTAATAAAATAGTATTTGGACATCGGCCAACCAAGTGTGCTATGCATTTTTTCACTCTGATCTGGCTACTCCTTGCATTTGCACCTCTGCAGAAATCTTGGTGTGCGTTTTCTGTTTTCTTTTTAGTAGAAGTACTATCACCATATAATATTGCAGTTTATCCATTCAGGCCCTGTTTATATGTATATGGGTATTTTTAAAAACCGAAACATTTCCCTTCGTTTGTGCTCATCTTTTACACACTGTGGGGAAGTTGGCCAAAGCAGGAGGCAGACAACAACAACAAAAAAATAATAATTTTAAAACAGACTTCTGGAGTTAACACCAAATAAAGTCCAAGTCCAAATAAACAGAAAATAACTCAAATCAAAACCACCAAATAACCTGCACAGAAGTCTCTCTCTCTCTCAATTAATGACACCTGCTTTGCGTGTTTACTCCGCCCTGCAGGAAGTCCCTCCCCCCAGGTGAGGATCAGTTCCAGGTCACTCTTCAGAGCAAAGTGATGATTTTTCCTGGACCCAATTCCCCTTTTTAAAATTAAAATATTTAACATAAACCAAACTGTGCTGAAAATAACTATAAAACGAAATACACAAAAAATAATGAAACAGAACTTAAACCGGTTTTCCCCTCCACATGGTCCAGCCCCCGACCTCCTCCAAGGTTTTAAAAAATGGCCGACATGAGGCACACTCCCTCTTTTGTCTGGACCATGTGGAGCTGCAGGTGAATAAGATGAACAGAAACTGAAATGAATTAACAAATAAAGTGTATTTAAATGTCTAATGTGATAATTAACAAAAAGAACCAGGAATTATTGTAACTGTATTGGGTATTGAGAATGACAAAATGTGAAATTCAATAAATGTGAGTTTAAAATGGGACAAAGACCGACTTTGTCACACACGCAAACCGCAAATTCGCATCTGAAAACAAATCTTTCTAAAAAATCTAGAGTGGAGATTCTGAAAAACTACGGTTTGGCGTTTGTGTAAAATGAGATAAACGTGTTTTAGGAGTTGACGTGACAAAAGTGCGTCCAATGTTTTATCTTTTTCTCTGATGATGATCATGGCGCATCAGAGCAGCAGTCGCATTTCTTCTGGTGCAAACACAGCTGATGTTTCATGTCCATGACCAGAGACGAATGAGGCTCGGAGGTCAGCAATTTTTACATTTTTTAACAGATTTGTGGAGAGGCGAGCCCGCTCAGTAATGCAGGTTTTTCAAGGTATTTTTGAGTAAAACTTAGAACTGTAATGAAATAAATGCTACAGGTTTGAATCTAATCCAGGTGCCGCCCAGAGGCTCGGTGTAGTTATAACGGCGCTCAGTGGTGTATTTATGTGGGTTGATTTAAATGAAAACTATGCTCTGTGCACAATGTTATTTTGGAAAATGGAGGGAGGGGAAATATTCGTTTCTCAACATACTCGGCTTTGTGGAAACGTAGCCTCAATTTCACCTCACTAAATTGTCTATCTTGTTTAGCTTAAAATAATCCAAACCATTGTTCTTTTGTTTTATTTTCCAGAGACGATTGGCTTTGAAGGACATGCACCCACCCTGGACAGATTTTCAAACAGACTGTAGAACTTGTGGCATCGGGATTAGAAGCCTCCTCGTTCCGCCTATGTCGAGATTAACTCTTTGGAGATGTGGTCCGCCGTGCTGGAACTTGTTTGTACGGGTGCCAAACTTATTAACTTATTACCCGGTTCTTGGACAGTTTTCCGATGCCTTCCCAAACTAAACCAGGATCACAGAAGCTCCGTCAGCTGCGGACTGCTCTTACTACCAAGCAGCTGGGGCTAAAGTTGATATTTCTGTAAAGTGAAGTAAAAGTGCTGCAGTAATTTTAGTATTAAGATAACTATAAAAATGGAAATGTAATAATATATTGTGTGTATATATACAAAATTTCAAAATGTTTACTATGTCGACATGAAGCTTAGACATAGTAGTAGAACATAGTAGTGGACAAGAGTACTTTTTAAATGCTCAATTGAAGTATGCAAACACTGCCTACCTCTGCTGTTGTAAATTATTTTGGCGGGTATGAGTTTTTTTGAGTTTTCGTCAAAGCCGTGCCCAAACCGGTGCCATTAGACATGATGGATTCGTGAATTGTCTGGGAGCATCAGAAAGACTTTTTGGACTTAGCAGAGTTTGCACAGTATTTACCGAGAATGCACTGTCCTATGAGGAGGAAGCGTCCAACCCGGGACTCCGACTTCTCTGCCATCGTGGTGCCCTCTATGCACGGGTCCGGGTACCTGGACTACACTGTGGAGAGCCACGCCTCCAAATGCCTGAGCGTAATGGACCAGTTCAGAAGACAGGAGGTGCTGTGTGACCTGGTGCTCCATGTGGCACACAAAGACACTGTTGTGGATTTTAAGGTGAGCAAATAACAACAAGAGCGTTCTAAGGCTACGTTCAGACTGCAGGGTTTAATGCTCAATTCAGATTTTTTTTTTTTTTTTTGCGAGGTCATTCACATTTCCAATAAAATGTGGTGTGTGTGATCTCCAGTGTGAACTTTAAACGCCCCAAAAGTGTCCCGCATGAGCATTGGAGGACACGATGACGTCACACACAGCGAGAGTGCTCAGTGTTTACGGAAGTCGCCTAAACGCTGGGCTTGTCTTCTAAAATATGGTCCAGTTTTTCATAAAATGGACAGGTCACACGTCCACAGCCCACAGTCCACAGTTTGAGACTTTATCCTCCTTGTATTTGGCTCGTAGGCTCTTTATTTATTTGTTGACATTGGAGCCAGGACCACCTGTAGCCATGCTCGACCATTCCTTTGGCAATCATTTCAAAAACCGCCTGGTTCCGATAAGATCCCTCCAATTTGGCCTGAATACAGTGATCCCTCTAAATATTAACTCGCTAAACTCACTTTCCCTCCATTGACTAGACTCTCTGAGCCTGACGTGTAGGTGGGATGAATGTGACCTGACCTTTCAGGCTCAAGTTACATGTCAGCAGATCTGATATGTATCAGTTTTAGGAGCGCACATATCCACGTGGCCTGGGTCGCATTTGAAAAAAATCGGATCTGTGTCGTTCAGACTGTCATTAAAAGATCAGATTCAGGTCGCATAGGGACGAAAAAATAGGATTTGGGTCACTTCAGGCTGCAGTCTGAACGTAGCCTTAGACGGTGTTCTTCAAACTGTGGTACATGTACAGAAGCTCTTTCTGGTTTTACATGAGGTCCATTGTAGTTCGAATAGTTTAATTTAGTTTTCTTGTTAAATGAGATCATTTAAGCATTTTAGCATTTTTTTTATACAAAGTGACATGTGAAATGAAAGAACTCATTAGTCACCATCATTTTGAATAACTTTAAATTTCTCTCACCTCATATTTCAATCTTCGCTCATTTATCCTGCAAAAATCTGTTTTCATTTCCTTGCGATATAATTTTGTATGCAGCCATATTTGTTTTGAAATGGATGAACCATGTGTGTCTCTCATTGGCTAATCCACCTGTCAATCAAGCCCATCTGAATTCACATCTTGATAAACTATTGGAGAAGTGTTTTCTTCATCACAGGCAATAAATGTTAGTTCTGTCGTCTTTTGGTTAAATTCTCTTGTAGCTATAGTGTGGGATCCACTTCTCCAATACTTTATCACCTTATTGACTTATTGTTTAATAAATGATAAAAGTCCACTCCCCCTGAGCTGTCACAAAACTTTTTCACAAATTTTCCTTTATTATGTCAAAGGTAGAGACCCTGTACAGTTTGTAAGTCCAAAAATCATTGCCAAACTTGTTTAGACCTGATTTAGGCCAAATTTACACCTGGAATAGCTGAAAAAATGGACTCTGGAATACTAGTTGTACTTGGTATAAAAGGTTTGCGAACCACTGCTAAGAAAATACTTACAAATGCACGCGTAAGCATTTTGTCTTGTGTATTTGCAGGTACATAAGGTGGTCCTAGCGTCCTGCAGCTCATACTTCAGAGCCATGTTCACCAGTCACTTCAGAGAGTTTGCTGCGTCGGAGGTGACCCTGCGTGACGTCTGCCCCCAGGTTGTGGGAAGACTCATCGAATTCGCCTACACCGCCCGCATCACCGTGGGGGAGAAGTGTGTGCTGCATGTGCTCCTGGGGGCTATGAGGTAACAGTTCAGCCTCTAGTTTCACTTCTTAACATGAATATACACAATGTCACATCCTATTTTTCTGTTAGCGATAATCAGATTTGAGATTCGGTCATTTCTAATTGTCAATGGTTTTAATTCAAAGGTCTAAATTCAGACTTTGGAAGAAGAAATTTGCTACATCCATTCTTGTTTGATGAATCTTGTGCAGTAAGTCGGCTTCCACAAAACACTTGGTTTGAATTTTCCCAGGATTATGTCATAAGTTGCAGTTTTTAAATAAAAAAAAAAAATCCCTGGACTTGTTTTAAGAATTTCTGCTGTCAAAGCACGTTCATTAATACTGTGTGCTTACATCGGCATGTCTGTCCATGTTATCTAGTTGAAATGATTTCTTCATGGCAGTTCCCTCTTCTGCCAGTAAATGTAGATTTATTGTATGGGGAGCAAGCTGAAAAATGTCTGGTTTTATACATGATCAAGTTCTTAAATATTGAAAGATTGTTTGTTTTTAATTGGACAAAATAAAACTGAAATCAAAAATGGTTTGAGTGGAAAAAAAGCTACTTTGTTGTTGCAGGTACCAGGTGGAGGACGTGGCCAAAGCGTGCTGTGACTTCCTCACCAAACACCTGGAGCCCTCCAATGTGATCGGCATCGCGCGTTTCGCAGAAGAGATCGGCTGCACCGAGCTGCTGCAGAAGAGCCGCGAGTACATCAACACTCACTTCTGTCAGGTACTCCCTCTGCCCCAGTGTACAGTGGGGTTAGGGAGGGATGTGTGTGTCTGGTATCTGCCTGTAGGAAAGCAGGAGAAGATTAGGTGCCTGTTTCATTTCATGGCCATTTTACTTTTTTACTTTGTTTGATCCATTCTAAATTAAAAGTGAATGGAAGGGCAAAAGCAGAGCTAAAGTTGGTGGCACATGACATGATTTTAAAATCATCCACAAGTTTAAGACACAAAGTGCAGACCTCAGACAAAAGAACATTTTGTATAAAGGAAAAGTCTGAGGCTAACTGAGGACACAGACGCCACACACTTGTCCTGGCACAGACTGACGGAAGCGAGGCTTTCAATCTCCAACCACCATTAATCACTCACACACCTCATGGGTTCGAGGCAATGTGGGCGAAGTGCCTTGCCTAAGACAAATAGCGGTAGCAGAATCACACTTACCCCACAGACATGATTGGACGGCCAGGCCACACCTCCAGGCTCTCCTCTTACACGCAGACGTCCTCATTTGACCCTGGAAAACAAACGGTGTAATTTTACCTGACTGTTACTGTGCCTTACATAACTCATACCATAACTGTGCTTTTATCAAATGGTGAATGTGTAACCTGCCTGTGCCCTGTGCTCAGGTGACCAAAGAGGAGGAGTTCCTGAATCTGTCCCACTGCCAGCTGCTGGAGCTGATCAGCCACGAGAGCCTCAAGGTGCTCTGTGAGTCTGAGGTGAGGACACAACAAAACCAGCGCTTTTTGAAAAGAATCTTCACCGGCTCCTGCATCTGACTCTGTATAAACAGATTCCAGATACAACTTCAGACACACCCTCGCAATGTTTTTTTTACTCCTTACTACTTTTTATATACATACAGAAGACGAATATATGAAGTAAAATATATGTATTATGTAGCAAAGAAAACATGTAAATATTAAAATCCTCAAAGTAGACACTCTGCTTTGTTGAAAAAGTAGGGTGTTAGAGGGTGTGTCCCAACCTTTTGGTAGTGCATGTTTCAACAGCACCAGTCAGTTTTATTTTTAGTACGTTCTACATTTTAAATTTATACAGAAGACATTGAATATATGAAGTAACATATGTGAAATTATGTAGTAAAGAAGTACATTGTGTAACTTTTCTGGTGGAGGGTTTGTCAGATGCATTTCTTTCTCGAGATTGCTTTGTCTGGAATGTTTCACAATATGGTATTAAACCTTTCTATCTTCATGGAGGTCAAACTAGCGCAAGTTACAGGTCAGATCTGTGGAGAAGCAACGCTACTCGGTCAGAATGCCTGTTTTTCTAGGTATTTTTGAGCCATAAACCCACCTGTAATTGACTAAAAGTAAGGTAGAGCTGTTTAACCTTCACCACAAAAGTTACACAGTGCACCTTTAAATAACACTCGTATTTTTTTTTAATAAAGCAAAAGAATTGAGAATTAGAATATAGAGCATAAAAATGTAGTTATTTCCCTTTTTTTTTTTTTCTTACATAATTCTATATTGCGTCTCTAAAACACGGGTCTCCAACCTTTTTCCTTCAGTGAGCGCCTTTACAAAATGAAAATACCAAAGAGCTACTAATTTTAGCTGCTGCAAAAAATTGAATAAATATAAAATTTCAAAGAGGGAGGAGAGCTACAGGCTGGAGACCCCTGATCTAAAATGTAGAAAGTAGTAAAAATAAAGAAAACCATTGAATGAAAGGGTGTGTCCGAACGTTTGAATGGTGTATTTACATGTCTGTGTCTCTGTGTGTGTGTCAGGTGTACAAAGCGTGTACAGACTGGGTGCGCAGTGACATGGAGGTGCGCTCTCAGTACCTCCACGCCCTCCTCAACGCCATGCACATCTACGCCCTGCCCCCCAAGTTCCTCAAGAACCAGCTGCAGTCCTGCCCCATCCTCAGCAAGGTAAAAACACCAGCTGCACTGCGAGAGACAAAATCTGACGTAAATACGGATGTTAAACGTTAATATTGAAACTGAACCAAATTATACTTAAAAAGTATTCTTCATGTATAATTAGGGGTTTAACGGTACACAAAAATCATGGTTCGGTACGTACTTCGGTTTTGAGGTCATGGTTCAGTTCATTTTCGGTACAGTATGGGGAACAAAATGCAAAACTATTTGCTTGTTTGTGTTTATAAACATTTTGCTTTAACATCATACAAACAGGAAAATAAAATAAATGCAAAGTGCTGCTTAGTAATTCTAATAAGTTAAATAAAATATTCTCAAATAAGCAACAAATGTATGAAATATTATAAAAAATTAATTCCTTGTAAACAGTTAAAACTTTTCCAAAAGTAAAGCGCAGCACTAATAGTTTCAGCATGAAGTTTTACGCAATCTTCATATTTTTGGCAAGAAAAACCAACTTGTCCACATTGTCAGCAGTAAGTGCAGATTTGATGCAGTAACAACGTCCCCAGTGTTTGAAAATACTCTTATCACTACAGACAGATCACGGGTAAGAGGAGGGAAGTGGAGATGAAGTGCCGGCAAAAGGTGAAAGTGAGGAAAGGGGAGGGACAAGTAGTTTTGTGAGGATTCACATGATCCGGAGCGATGTAGTCAAACCGGGGGGGCAATTGTTGTCAAGGCTGTATAAAGTATAAAGCGCTGCGGGCCCCAATCATGGATGAGTTCCCTTTTTTGAATATTAAAGAGCCGAGTCTTCCGTGTAGCTGCACATGTAGTGGTGGAATGTAAACAAACAAAACTGCACAAATTCACTCGTTCACAGCCCTGCGCCAAACTGAACGTCCCGTATCGAAACGGTTCGGCATGAATACATGTACTGTTACACCCCTATGTACAATATTGTTAAAAAGACAAACTACAATACATGAATAACAGAATGCAACTCTTAAATGGCTCATGTTACAGAAAATTGACACTTGTGAACTTTGACACGTTATAATGTTACATCATCAAAAACAAACCTGGAGTTGTTTTGTTTCATTCACATGTATTTGAGTAACTTTTACATTTTATTGTCTATTTTTATTGTCAATGCTCTGTCCCACCTTGTGATGTCAAGAATCGGTACCTTTAGTTAAGTTTGGCAATTCCAGGGCTGAACCGATCCAAAAGATTCTAGTGAAGGTGTATGTAGTTTAAAAACACAGTGGAGAAAGTGGAACTCAGCCTAAATATGCAGGATTTGTGTTCATGTGAGCGAAACAAAACTCCAGGTCTGTTTGTGATGAGCAAACGTTATAACATGGATCAGAAATTATGATATATTGCTGAACTAAATATGGCGAATAAACGACAATATTGAAACCAAACCATACAGCAGAATTAACCCTCAAAGTATTTTAATGTACAATATTGCTCAAAAAAACACAAACTGCAATAAATAATAATAATACAGAATTCAACGCTTTGTATTAGGGCTGAACAATTTTAAGAAAAAACTGCATTGCGATTTTTCTGGCAGATGTTGCATATATATCGATTTCATCCATGTTTTTTTTTCAAATCAGGTTTCAGTGCACATGAACATTTGCAAACATCTCAAAAACTTGCATCATACCAGAGTTTTGTACCGGCGTGACTACTACTGTCAAAATCTGTCATCACTTCACAGGCTTTATTTATTTAGCAGAAGAAACATTGATCGAGATGCCGGGCTTTTGCGTCGCATACGGACTGAACCTGGACTGAACCTGGACTGAACCTGGACTGAACCTGGACTGAACCTGGACTGAACCTGGACTGAACCTGGACTGAACCTGGACTGAACTCAGAATTTAACCCAGGGGACTAAATCGGGACTAAATCGGGACTAAATCGGGACTAAATCGGGACTAAATCGGGACTAAATCGGGACTAAATCGGGACTGATCCCAGACGTGAACTGGGAGGACGGATCCCGGAGGACGGATCCCGGAGGACGGATCCCGGAGGACGGATCCCGGAGGACGGATCCCGGAGGACGGATCCCGGAGGACGGATCCCGGAGGACGGATCCCGGAGGACGGATCCCGGAGGACGGAGCCCAGAATTTAACCGGGAGGACGGATCCCAGAATTTAACCGGGAGGACGGATCCCGGAATTTAACCGGGAGGACGGAACCCAGAATTTAACCGGGAGGACGGAACTGGGACTGGAACCCAGAATTTAACCGGACGACTAAACCGGGTCTAAACCAGGTCTTCGATTAATCGTTAACGTTTTTATGTAATATCAAGTATCATCATCATTATTACTATTACTAATCTGCATAAATAAACTCAACTTTACAACATATAAACCATAATCACTGTAAAGCCACATCAGCCCGTTTGAGATTATAATGTTTTTAATGCAGCTTTGACACATTTGTTTACGTTTTACAGATTTACAAAACTTAAAACCACATGGCTAATTTGCATAAACTGTAAGCAAAGAAAACAGCTCTTTCCTTGTGCGCTGATGCGGTTCAGCTTCTGTCGGACTAAAGGACACAACTCTGTGGAATTTAGGTGTTCTTTATGTGACTGAGGGATGTTGATGATGCAAGTGTGACAAAGTTTACTGAACAAAACCTGGGTCATTTACACGGCTTTGACGCTCCCAAAATTGTGTTGTCTGAGATCGCGATTTTCGGTCCAAAACAATACATCGTTCAGCCCTACTTTGTATCTGTAATGAATTATACAAGTTTATAATTTGACGTCTACAGCTCAAATGTCATTGTAGCACAGAAAAAGAACCAAAACCTTCCCACAAGTGTAAGAAACACCTACTCATGACTAATACTGACCCCTCCGAATGTATTCCTCCATCTGTCATGTATCAATGAGTCACTGTAGTGTTTATTGTGACAGATCTGACAATTATCACTTTAAATCTGATCAGAACTGTTTGTCCTTTTTAGGCCAACTCGTGTAAAGACTTCCTGTCCAAGATCTTCCAGGACATGACCCTGCGCAAAGTCCCCCCACCCCCGCTCAGGGGCTGTCAGCTCATCTATGTGGCTGGAGGGTACAACGGCGGGTAGGCTCTAGTGCCTACGCCTTCACTTTATATATATACTAATAAATATACATATATACTGTGTGCCAGGGGTGTCAAACTCAAATTTAACTCAAAATTTTAAAATGGGACTAAGCCAAACTAAGTATTTATTGAAAAATGTCAACATCTTTTTGCATGTTTTCTTTCGAGATATGTAATGTTTAAACCTTTTCTTCTTAAAATAAATGTTTAATAATAGTTTTGCTTAAACATTGAATCCAGAACAAACATAATATAAAACAACAAAATTTTAAATAATGTCTCGATAGTCAGACAGATTTGATATGATCTTGTGGGCCAAATATAATTCTATAATGGGCCAAATTTAGCCCCCGGTCCTGAGTTTGACATGTCTGCTGTATACACTACCTGTCAACACTTTGGACACAGTTTTTTATTTTTTCATGATTATTTACACTGTAGATTCTCACTGAACTCATCGTAACTATAAATGACATGTGGAATGTGGAAAACAAAAAAATAAACTAAAAATAACTTGACCTTTTATTTTAGATTTTTAAAAATAGCGCTTTGTTTTGATCACTGCTCTGCACTCTTGACCCTGACAAAGCACAGCTGTGAAGTGAAGACCAGACACTACTGCTCAAAAGTTTTAGAACACCACACTTTTTCCATTTTTTTTTTTTTTTTTTACTGTTGAACAAAACATATTCTAAACTTTTGATTCATGAAAGTGTCCACCTTTGGCAGATATAACAGCTGAACACACTCGTGGCTCGTTCTTTTTACAATAGAAATCAAATATTCTTCAGAAAGTTGCAGAAGTTCCCATAAATGTGTGGCACTTGTAGGTTTCTTGGCTTTTACTCTTCTGTCCAGTTCATCTCAAACCAGCTCGATGGGGTTTAAGTCTGGACACTGTGCTGCTGGACACTCCATGTTTTCAAGTTTACCATCTTGTTCTTTTTTTCCTGAGGTAGTTTTGGCAGAGCTTGGACTTATGTTTTGTATCTTTTATCTCTTTTTTTAAACCTCTTTTAATCCATTTCAAGCTTTTCATTGGACTTGCCACACTTGAATTGCGCTAAATAACTGGAAAAAATTGGGTGTTCTAAAACTTTTGACCAGTTAAGTACAAAATAATGAGTTTTCACTTTTCTTTACTACATAATTACTAAATATCTTGCCTTTTTATATTTGATATCTTCCATATGTATATAAAATGTTGAAAAATGTTATGTAGTAACAAAAAAAAAAAACACTGAAAATTAATGTGTCCAAACTGACTCGTAGTGTACTTATATTTTTAAGATCAATCTGAAACAATCTAAAGATGCCTGAACGTGCATCTTTCTTAATTTCGACCATTTCACGTTTTTGCTGAAATCATGACAAATCAAATCAAATCTGACCTGTAACTTGGCCTGGTTACACCTTCTGCTTGTCTCCACGAGGAAGTTTAATACCATATTGTGAAACATTCTAGGTAAATCAGTAACATCTCCGTGGAGACGAGCACCAGGTTGACTCTCCACCCAAAAGTTACGTTACCTTTAAATTGAGAGGATCATTTTGGTGATGACTTAATTGTTAAAGAGCTGAGATTACGGTATTTTCTGAGCTATGTTATGTTTCCCGATCACAAACAGACCTGGAGCTGTGTTTTGTTTCATCCACACATGTTTAGTGCACAACAAAACTAGTGTGCTCCACTGTGTTTTTAAACTTTATACACCTTCACTAGAATCATTTGGATCATTTCAGCCCTGGAATTGCTGATCTCTTCTGAGCTAAAGGGCATTTTGAGCTTTAAAGATGTAAACAGTCATGATTGAGTAATAAAAAAAACTTGGAGAAAAGAGAATATTGATCCACAAGGGACATTATTTGGACACAGTAGCTCACTGTTAGGGGAAGAAACAAAAGAACCAAGATGGAAAATGGAATAAATTAAAGTTTAACAGGGATGTAAAAGGTAAATTAACAAAACAGACTAAAATATGTACAGAAAATAACCAACTAAGAAACAAAACAGAATTATACGAGTTTTGTGCCATAAAACGGGTCACAGAGGCTTACACAAAAACGAGTGATTAAACTAAGGGACACACACAAAACTAAAACACAAACCACATAAACCCACGAACAAAATAAAGTGTGAATGAAACAAAACAACTCCAGGTCTGTTTCTGAGGAGGTAACAATATTATAACATGGCTTAAATCTCACAAGAGTCAGTTTTGCGTGACACTTGTTTCTCTGTTCAGTTACAGGCAGCAGTCTCTGCCCACTCTGGAGGCCTATGACCCCAGGAGGAACCTGTGGATCCCTCTGGCCGACATGGAAGCGCCCTGCAGCGGCCTGGGAGCCTGCACCCTCTTCGGACTGCTCTACACTGTGGGTTTACTGCTACAAATGAAAAAAATTCCTATTAGATTTAATATTCTCAGCAAAACATACCTGGAGATGAATTTTGTTTCATTCACACATGTTTGAGTGATTACTAGGGATGTAACAATAACTGAAATATCGTGATATCGTTAAAATTCTCACAATATCGTGGACCATCAGAATATATCGAGTTACAAGTCTCGATGCTTAAATGAAGTTATGGTGCAGCAATAGCTAAAAAAAAAGACTACATAGACCATGATCCTTTGCTCCATTTCAGTGACTACAGAGAAAGAAGTTCCAAGCACTTAAGTCTTGTCAAGGCATTTTAAGAGGAATACCAGTTAAGTTTTGTTTGCCTCCACAGAATATCGCAATAAATATCGTACCATGAGATGTATATTGTGAAAATATTGTAAAGAGAGATTCCCTAATCATGAGCCTCCCCATCATATCGAGCTTTCCCACGATATTGCAATAAATATCGTACTGTGACAATATCATACTGTGAGACTTGGATATCGTTACGCCCCTAACGTTTACTAGCCAGACTGGCGCCACCTTGTGCCTCCGCTCAATTTCATTTCTCTCCAGCGACTAGGTCAGGAATCAGAATACACTAGACGGTTCGCAAAAACCCCGGAAGTGCGAGTTTGGGCACCAGCCAATCAGCAAAGAGTCATATATTCTGTGTTGGCAACGATTCCTGAGATCGAGGATTTAAAGCCGGAACAAATAGAATGGTGAATTTTATCAAGGGGAAAGACGTTATTGCCCTTCTTCATACGGGATTTGGGAAAAGCTTAATATACCAGTTAGCCCTGTTAGACATGCATCACGACCAAATAGCAGTGATTGGTTAAATAAAAAAATGTACCTGCCTACTGTTGATCGAACGAATTCTAACACTGCGAGGTCAGACGGTTTTTACGAAGTGAAACCGGCTGATGAATCAGGCTGCCTGTTTACATCTCCAAAACTCAAAATACTTTGTACCACACAGCCTTATATTATTGCTTTACGTACACATTGTTGTTTTGTTTCATTTTTATTTTACACCATAGTGTAACCAAATTTTGTGCAAAGTATAATTTAAACAAACTGTACTTAGCCTTTGCTCTTACTGGTTTAAAAAAAAAGTGCAATCACAACTGAACCTGTGTTGCAAATGTTTTAACCTGCAGATAGACACATACAAGTCCGTCTCATTCTCAGTTTATGGACAGGCCTCATGTCAAAACTCAGAACCTCCAGAATTCACTCCCTGAGCTACAGAGGCTGCACTAGCACTGACTCATTGCTGGTTTTCCTGGGGTTTATGTCGTGACCGTTCAGATCAGAGGCATTTTAGGTTTAAACTAATTGAATTTCAGCTCTGAAACTGGCAACCCAAATACTTTCTGATTAGATAATCTACTTGAGAACCAAAATACCAAATTCCTAGTCAGAGCTGTACTTGATTTGAACATTTTTAGCTTGTATCTTGGAGCACAGTTAGGTCATGCTAATAGATTTTAAAATTTAACTCTAAATTTAACTTTTCATACAGTTTTTTTTTTTTTTTTTTACTTAGACTTGGAGAAACCTTTATTGATCCACATTGAAATTATTTGGACACAGTAGTTCACACATCTCAATATAATAATAAATGGCAAACATGATATTTAAAGCCTATTTTGGGAATAAATAAAGGTTATCTAATGTTATTCCTTCATATTTAGTACATCCTTCCTGTTTTTAAGTTAAGCTCTGTCATCAAAGTTGTGCTGATAATTTCAAAGCTCACCTTTTTTTTGTTTAATAGTTTTCCAGATTTGAGCGTGTTACCAAATGCTTTCTTTTTCCACTGCGCCATTTACCCAAGTTATTTCCTGTAAACTGGTCACACCAAGATCGAGTTTCAGGACTTTAAAGGTCAGACCAGTGAATCATTTTGCCTCTTTGGTGATTTTCAGGTGGGTGGGAGGAACCTGTCCCTCCAGAATAACGTGGAGTCCAGCGCTCTGTCCTGCTACAACCCCATGACCAACCAGTGGCGCCAGCGCGAGTCCCTGAACACGCCCAGGAACAGGGTGGGCGTGGCCGAGGTGGACGGGTGCATCTACGCCGTGGGGGGGTCCCAGGGCTCCACACACCACAGCACCGTCGAGAGGTGAGGACGCTCTGACTTACACTTACTCCCTTAAAGTTGGTCTCAGAGTATTATACTACATAAGGGTGATTTTTACAGTTGTAGGGAGTATTATCTGTTACATAAGGGTGAGTTGTGTTGTGAGTTGTACAGCTGTAGGGCGTATTATAAAAAGGTGAGTTGTACAGTTGTAGGGAGTATTATATAAGGGTAAGTTGTAAAGTTGTAGGGAATATTATGTTAAATAAAGGTGAGTAGTTATACAGTTGTAGGGAGTATTATCTGTTACATAAGGGTGTGTTTTTGTACAGTTGTAAGGATTATCTGACCTAAGGGTGAGTTGTACAGTTGTAGGGATTATTATCTGTGACATAAGGGTGAGTTGTACAGTTGTAGGGATTATTATCTGTGACATAAGGGTGAGTTGTTGTACAGTTGTAGGGATTATTATCTGTGACATAAGGGTGAGTTGTTGTACAGTTGTGTGGATTATTATGTTACATAAAGGTGAGTTGTACAGTTGTAGGGAGTATTACATAATGGTGAGTTGTTGTACATTTGTAGGGAGTATTGTCTGTAACATAAGTGAGTTATTGTACAGTTGTAGGGAGTATTATCTGTGACATAAGGATGAGTTGTTAATACAGTTGTAGGGAGTATTATCTGTGACATAAGGGTGAGTTGTTGTACAGTTGTAGGGAGTATTATATTAACATAAGGGTGAGTTGTGCAGTTGTAGGGAGTATTATCTGTTACATAAGGGTGAGTTGTTGTACAGTTGTAGGGAGTATTATATTAACATAAGGGTGAGTTGTGCAGTTGTAGGGAGTATTATCTGTTACATAAGGGTGAGTTGTTGTACAGTTGTAGGGAGTATTATATTACATAAGGGTTAGTTGTACAGTTGTAGGGAGTATTACCTGTAACATATGGTTGAATTGCTGTACAGTTGTAGGGAGTATTGTATAAGGGTGAGAAGTTGTACAGTTGTAGGGAGTATTATCTGCAACAAATTTAGTTATTGTACAGTTGTAGGGAGTATTATATTGCATAAGGATGAGTTGTACTGTTGTAGGGAGTATTATCTGTTACATAAGTGTGAGTAGTTGTACAGTTATAGGGAGTATTATATTGCATAAGGGTGAGTTGTACAGTTGTAGAGTTATCATTACATAAAAGTGAGTTGTAGGGAGTATTATCTGTTACATAAGTGTGAGTTGTTCTACAGTTATAGGGAGTATTATTTTATGAAAGGGTGAGTTGTTGTACAGTTGTAGGGAGTAATAAAAAATAGCTGTGATACTAAGTCTTTGTTAAACCACTTCTGTACAAAATGAATATGAAACACACCCATTTTACTCATCAAAACTGAAAATGTCAAATGTGTCACACGAACGAGTTTCCTTCCAGTGAAGCAGCAAAACTAATTTAGTAAAATCTACAAAAAAAAAACACCTCTTCGTGATATTGATACAACAGTCTGATATTGATACTGTATCATCACATTAAACTGTACAGTATTTCGATATATTAATATTTTTGCACACTCCTAGTCTGGAGGTATAAGGAACAGTGTGATTGGTCTGACAGGTATCCACACTTCAAACACCGCCCCTGCAGCCAGATGTGTGTAATTAAAAAAAAAAAGCAGTTCTGTGTGATATCACATACTACTTGAAATTGCAGAGGTTATTGGAGGCAGCACACAAAGCTGCAAATGTTTTAGTTTGCATTAAAGCTGACAAAAAGGACTGGAAACAGGCAGTGCTATTAATACATCATATACGAAGTTTAGTAAGGGAAGTTTATTTAGTTTCACTTTTCAAGGGGCTTATTGTCATGTGGTGATACAGGAAGTGCTCCACTGTGTTTTTAAACTCCATACACCTTCACTTGAATCATTTGGATCATTTCAATCTTAAAACTGCCAGTCTCTACTGAACTTAAGGTAAAAGGAGATGTTATTTTGAAAACTAGCACTACGTGACATCACAAGGTGGAATAGAGCATTCTGAGGTGGACAGACTAATAATAAAGGATCACTCAAACTTGTGACTTGAGTGCTCAGAAAGTCTACCCCCCTTATCCCCGCCCACTCGTCTGTACTTACTGCAGTTATTTGAAAAATTCAGACCGTGGGTTTCCTCACTGTTGTGCTGCTTTTTCCAGTGTCTCGACTCGTAATCTGCCGTGTCACTGCTGATAAGAAATGTTTCTCAGCGGCGTTGCCAAGTTAAATAGATCTTGCATAAGTGTGCTGGGTAAAAGTTGCTGCTCTCGTAAACATGTTGTAGCCTACACATCATTATCTAATACTGTACAGTTCATACACTGTTTTTAAAAAGTAATTCCACTGATCCTGTAAAAGCCTGTTGCCATTAGATGTTTATCAAGTAGCATTTCCAGATACACGGGGGTTCAGTTGGAGAACAGCGCTGTTGAGTTTAGGTCATTTCTGATTAAACTGCTGATTTTATCAACCACACCAACATGGCCGACAGTTTCTCCTAATCCTTGAACTCGCTCAGAACATAGAAGTATAATAAAATCTGGAAGATGAATCTAAGATGGCGCTGTATTGTTTTGAGGCCTGTCGAGTTTGGCACATGGGCCCAAAAAATATTTTTACATGGGGCTAGGCTCAGTCTTACAAAACTAACTTTTACGCACTTTGAGGATTTACTAATTTCTTTTGTTTTGTTATAAAAATAGAAAAGAATCCCTACAAAATCCAACCTCCGTCAAGTTGTCGATGCTCTGTCAGCCGAACACGGGCAGGTTGAATTCCCAAAAAATACATTGCAATCTGCTGGAGAATTCTTTCTGGGCCCATCTCCTGGGAGCTGCAGTACCTGGAGTGGCCACTAGTCTGTCTGGAGCTGGGTCAGTTATCCAGTTTTTATTATAGATCAGTAGCTCAGAGGTGAAACGGCAAGCACATGCTCCAAGTTGACTCACTAAAACAGATAACGGCAAAGCCAAGATTTGAGCAGGTCTGTGTATATAAATGTGCACAACCTAATTAGTCGAGTGGGAGGGCCAATTATAAAGTTAATGAATTCATTAATCAATGGATTTATACAGTGCCTTTCAAGACACCCAAAGCGCTTTTACAGAGCATTATTCATTCACTGCACACTCGCGGCCCTGGGACAGACTGACAGAAGCGAGGCTGCCAATCTGCACCATCAGCCCCTTCAACCAACACAAACACACGCATCACTTTTATACTCGGCAATCTGGGTGTCTTGCCTAAACACATAATGACGGTTTTTGCCACTGGCGTCCGACTGTGGCACCTGATTTTCCCAGTGGTCTCCCATCCACGTCCTAACCAGGCCCGGCACTGTTGAGTTTCTAAGATCTGACAGGCTTAGACTTTGGCAATTCAAAAAAGCCAAGTGATTTATACTGTATGTGTTAAAATCCTGCTTGGGGTTAGCTCTACAGTCTCTGAAAGTTGTGAGAAGTGTGTAATAAAAAGCGAGGTAGGCAGGTGAGGAGTAACTTTTAAAAATGTTAGATATTTTTATTTTCTCTATATATTTTTTGTAATTATTTGTCCACCATTGTCCGTTTTTGGTTTAGTGCACAGCAGGCAGAAAAGTTGTCTTCCTGTTTGCTTTTATGCTTCATCTTCACAAATATCTATTGTTTCCAGGTGGGACCCAGAGACCAACCGCTGGGCCTACATCAGCCCCATGTCGGTGGCTCGTCTGGGGGCAGGGGTCACGGGCTACGGGGGGGCTCTGTACGTGGTGGGGGGCTTCGACGGGCAGAACCGCTGGAACAGTGCAGAGAAGTACCAGCCTGAAACCAACACCTGGGTGCAGCTCGCCCCCATGGGCACCGTGCGCAGTGGCCTGGGTAAGTCTGACCACAGGTACAGTTCACATTCAACAGTTTGATCATGTTGAAATGGTAGAGGAGCCAAAAACTGAAAAGTAAGAGTATCGTTGATTCTAAATATTAGTAGCAGAGGTGTGAAAAAGTACTGAAAAATTGTAATTCAGTAAAAGAATCTTTAATGCTTAAAAGTGAAAATAACCATCTAAAAATCTACTTGAGTAAAAGTAAAAAAGTATGTCATTTAAAATTTAATTATCTGATGTAAAAAAAAAAAGTGATAGTTTTAATCAATTTTTTTAAAGACAACTGAGGTCACGAACACTTTAACACTTGCATTATGTTATTCTGTATTTTGCATTTGAAAACAAATGGCTCAGAGGTTTGGTCAAGGGTTTCCTTTGCTTATACTCTCGAGAATAATTAAATGCACTTTTTTTTTTTTTTTTTTTTTTCATATCGTCCAGGACGACCTCGATCTGTCTCAGCACCAGCATCATTCAGGTTGATCCAAGATAAAGTGATGGTTCAGTACAATGACTGTACATTCTATAGAGAAAATGCTGCAGTTTCCTTTCATTTCCGGCAGATTTTTTATTTTTTTTACTCAGTAACGAGGGTGGGTTTCAGTGTAACGATGTAAAATTACCTATTTCAAAAACTATTAAAAAAAATTACAAATAACTGCTAAATAATAATCAATAAACATGAAAACTACTCAATTACAGTAACATGAGTAAATGTAATTTGTTACTTTCCACCTTTGCAAAGTAGCCCGAGAAAATACTCAACAGTAACTGTTTCGACACAACATTTTAGTTGGAAATTTGAATTTAAATAAACAAAAATCCTGAACATCTGGTATTTTAAAAGGACAGAATGTAGTGAAAAAAGTCATTTCATTTTTTTCCATTTAGATTTGAGACTGAGCTGATTTTTACGATCTTAAAACATGAAAAACAGAACTAGTCCTTTTTAAAAAAAACGTTTGCAGTGGTCCAAAGTTCTTCCTCACCTTATGTATTCAGAGCATCTTGATTATTCACCAAGATGAGTTTGAGCGCTTTTCACAACTTTAAGAGGCCAGAGCGGAGTTTTGCTGTGACGGTAAAGCAACAACTAGCATGCTAAACACGCAATTCCTGTTTCACATAGAATAAAACTAATTAGTTGCAGACAGCAGGCATTGCTCTTATTTTAACTCTGTAAGAACGGCTTTTATAATACATCTGTACTGGGATAAAACGGATTTGATTTGATTTAATGGTCCCATCTTTCGTTTGTTTTTTGTTTTTTTTCTCATTTATTTTATTATGTTTCCTCATCAGAAACAGACCTGGAGTTGTTTTGATTCATTCACACATGTTTAACACACAAACCCTGAATATTAGGCTTCTCCCAAACTAAAAACACAGTGGAGCACATCCTGTAGAGTGTTTTCAAACTCTATACACCTTCACTAGAACCATTTAGATAATTTCAGCCCTGGAATTGCCGATCTCTACTGAACTAAAAGGCAAAAAGTAGCTGTTAACTTAAAGTACCACTTTTGAGCTTTGGAGATGTAGACGGACTAGTAATGAAGGGTTACTCAAATGCATGAATGAAGCAACTCCAGGTCTGTTTTTGATGAGGAAACATTATAACGTGACTTAAAGCTCATGATTTGTATAAAATAGGACGTTTAATTACATGAAAAAATCGAGTACAGCCTCTTAAACACAGGTTTCCCACGGTCACAGAAATCCTGGAAAAGTCGGGGAATTTTCTTTCACACAACTACAGCGTTCTGTTAAGTTCTCATTATGCTATGATTATTTCTGAACATATGTGCCTTTTGTTTAAAAGAGATGACAATAAATGCACTGACAGGATTTTGTTAAAAAAAACGAATGCAAAAGAAACAGAAAACTCACACCAAAATTCTTGTAGAGGTGCAAATACAAGGAGCAGCAAGACAAAAGTGAAAAAATGCATAGCACACTCAATGACCGATGTCCAAAAGCTTTTTTTTATTTTTAAATAACGTTTTGGCAAAATAAATCCTTCGTCAGATATTTTTCTTGCTTTAGACCAAAGTATAACTAAAAAAAACTATAATACCAAACCATAAGGTGAGTGGAAAGGGTTAACATTTCATATTTAGCCCTAAAAGTCTGAAATTCGCTTTTCAGAACATGTTTGTCGCAGTCTGTTAACGCTGCATCGATATATTTTCATATTTCTCCTCCCTCTGTGTGCGTTCTAGGCCTGGTGTGCATAGGCTCGTACATGTACGCCATCGGGGGATATGACGGGCTCAGGCAGCTGTCGTTAGTGGAGCGCTACAACATCAGCAGGAACGTGTGGGACGTCCGGGCCCCCATGGAACAATGCCGCAGTGCACATGGAGTCGCCGTGTACTCCGGACGCATATACGTCTTCGGTCAGTCTGCTGATGTCTGTTTTCATAAGTTTTAAGTCTGGTTCATACATGCATCATGAATTTCAGACTTCTGGTCATCGCGCAATGCATACTGGAAAGGATTTTTTTGAAAAAGTGAGCATCAAACTGCCATGTTTGATTTCCCAGTTTGATGCGTGTATTGACAAAGCCGATCTTTACTTTCTTGTGTGGTTGTTGGATCCTAACGGCGAAAAATGGCTTGAGAAATGGGCTTCGGAAGTTTGCGAACTCCATAAATGCAAAAGGGAATCAGATCTGTGTGACTGCAAACCTCTGTTCAAACTGTTTCCCTTCCCAACGGAATTGAAAAATAGTGAAATGCGAAGGCGATGGGCAGGACTGATCCACAGGAAGGACCAAAAACGAAACTTTTGGCTGCCTAAGAAATCATCCCGAGTTTGCAGCGAACATTTTGTATGTGGAGCAGCAACAAAGCGGGATGAAAAGATCGGGTTTGACAATAGACTCATCCCACTGGGAAAACAAACATGGCGGTTTGATGCTCACTTTTTTTGGAAAATCCTTCCCAGTATGCGTTGCGCGATGACCAGAAGTCTAAAATTCATGATGCATGTATTGATGATCAACTTTCCCTGAGGATGTGACGCAAACTAGAGGCTCTGTTAGACTTTATTTTTAGCTTTATTTGATTGCAATCTGACCATTAAGAACTGAATTGGCTCGAATTACAACAAGTGAGCTGATTTCACTTCGGTCTTTATTAAGAACACATGATTTGGTGCTGTTAAACATTAAACAGTTTTTTTTCAGTTCATACCTTTTTGTTGAAAATCAAACAGGATCATGACCATGCGCTGTGTTAAATATATTTGAAGTTTTTCTTGAGTTTTCATCTTCAAACATATTTGACAGTGTTTACTAATCTGTACGTGGTGTCTCCTTGGTAACTTCTGAACATACCACCGTAGAGATACATGTAGAAAACCCCCACGCGATGTCACTGCAAAGTACCGCATCAATAAACTCATTGCATTGACTACAGAGCTTTTCCTCAACATGTAATTTAGGCATGTTATATTTGTGTCGGTGATTTGGTTTTGACTTGAATGCCCTTAGACTCCCAGTATTACTGTGTCACTTATTGAGTACGGCTAATTGCTTACTGTAAATAAAGTTTGGCAAAAAAGACAGTGAAGGTTATCCCAGGACATTACAAAGCGTTAAATGACGTGTGTGAGCAGAAAGGACACGACACAGGACAACTTAAAGGACACACATTATGCACTCTTGTTCTTTAATTCTCCTGTTTTCTTTAGAGCTCCCTCTACTGTCAGAAATGGATAATGTAAACAAATGAAGCTCTGAGGAAACGTGACTGATACAATAATAGAGCCATGTGTTTGTTGTGAACACAATTTCGACTTACAAACTGTGGCAGGAGAAGTCCGGATATTTACCTGTGACTTCACAAAACGGGCAGAATGTAAATGGAGCATTTTTAGTGGGCAGAGATGACTTTGTATATATATTTTTTGGTATTTCTTTTGTTTATCCATTAGTCCAAAGATTTTACTGGTATGAATGTGTCCCCTGTGTTTGATGGTGCTGGGGCCGCCTGTCAGGAGCAGTGGGACCCGCCTCCAGATCTTGAACTGGTCTTGGTCAGGACTATCTGTCTAAACCTAAGTCTAAAGTCAAATCCTCCAGCTCAAACTTTATTGATCCACAAGGAAATGATTTAGACACAGTAGCTCACACAATAACAAAGGGTAAAAAATATAAATGGTAATAATAAATTCTAAAAATTCAAAAAAGAGCAAGAGTCTGGTGTAAAGTAAGACTTAATTATATAAACGTAAATGTACAAGTTAAAATAAAATATAAAATCTCAGCTATATACAGGAGGTCACAGGAAGACAGTGCAACAGTGATATGATGATTGACAGGACATGAGGTTTTCTGTTACATAAGGGTGAGTTGTTGTGCAGTGTGACCTTTTGGAGCTTGTTTTGACTTGATGAGGGGAAAAGTGAGGATCTAGGGACCACCCAGATAGAGAGAACATGCCACCTCAATGGCTTAGTTTCCTTCTTGTGATGTCATAAGGGGGCGATTCAGGAAGTAGAAATAGAAGCTCAAATTTCCTGCATTAAGCTGTGTGTCAACTAGCTCAGGTCAAGTCTTAACGCCCTCTGCTGACAACACTGATGTTTATGTTCAGAGCTGAATTCCTGTTACAATGTCCTATAGTAATATAATATTTTAAAGGGTAATTCCACCTCAGTTGACCCCAAAAAATGCAATTTGAACCCTCACATTGTCCAATTGCAAAGAAAATTGGTGCATGAGTAAGTCAGAGCCAAGAAAGCACAAAATCTCAAATTTTAGTTTGATCAGACCATCGGTTTCCGATTTTGGTTTCTTTTTTTGCGTGATCGCTGAATTTCAGATTGCATTTACTCAGCAACTAGTGGACCGATATCACAAACCAATGTATCTCTGGAAAGGACATAAGGAATCTGGCATTTATTTTTGCATCTGAGTACTTTTGAGATGAATTATAGTTTGACCCTGAAATTTACAATAAGGGGTGCGCATCAATGACACCAATAGAAAAAAATTTAGCCCTATAAGTCTTGTAACGGTCCCAAATATTTATATATATAATTTCGCGCTTGTCTTTATATTTTACTTTGCGCCATCTAGTGGTCAATCACAATGTGGAACAAAGTATAATAGAAAGTTCCGCCCGAACCTAATCAACTTGCGCACCTTGCTGTCAACACATTGCCGCGGACATGTGAATATCTCCGGTAAGATGAGAATAAGTCAGATAAAATTTTATGGGAATAACAATGTAAACACTTGTTTATTGTTTTTATTTAGTATATAGCGAAGGGATTTGAAGCAAGATTAACAATTAGCCCCCTCGTGGATGTCAGCCCACGAGGTTTGTGTGCTTTATTATTATATTGTATTATATTGTAAGGTGCAGAGTTAATTTTGATGTTTTATTTATTATTTTCTTTGCTGCCAGTTCTCACGGGTTGAAGAGTGAATAAACCCTGTTAAAAAACCTCGTCCTCATGCTCATTCCTTGAGGGGTGCTACAAGTCTACTACAACATATTAAAAAATCGGGAGGGGTTTTCTTTATTTTTACACATATTTACTTGCCCTCATCTTAAGACATGCCAAAAGACATTCCATTCAGTGTATACGGCTGACAAAGGAACACACATACAGTACCATCCTTTTGTCCCTGTCTCCCTGACACAGATGCATGTCTATAAACTCGGTGAACAGGCAAACTCCCCTGATTTAGTTGCAGCTCATGAAGGACAAACGAGTGAAGATGGACACAAAGGCTGTTGGACCAGTAGTTGCTGAGTAAATGCAATTTGAAATTTGGCGACGACGCAAAAAAGTGAAAAAATGAAATTGCAATATCTCGGAAACTGTTGGTACGGTCAAACTAAACTTTGTAAAATTTTGATGAAACTTGGAAAATTGTGGGTAAATCATGGGCCAGAAAAGCTAAAATTTCAAAGTAGGGTTTAACTCATTGGGTGAACTGAGGTGGACTGACCCTAAACTGCAAAACGTTTTAAAAAGTATCTGCAAAATCTCCTCACTAATCATGACAATTTGCTTCTATGGTGTTTGTACTTTTTTTCCAGGCGGCTTCAACCAGCACGGCTTTTTGTCCAGCGTGGAGTGCTACTGCCCGGAGCGAAACGAGTGGGCCACGGTCACGCAGATGTCCATGGGGCGCAGCGGGATGGGCGTCGCCGTCACCATGGAGCCCTGCCCCGGGAGCCTGCCCGAGCTGGAGGACGAACAACAACAGCAGCAGCAGCAGCAACAGGAGGAGGGGGCAGGGGTCAGGTAGCACAAGGCCACCACCAGGGAGAGTCCAAGAGCTGCTTCTGTCGTCTGCTGTAATGGGCAAGGAACGGACGATTATACTAGATTGTGTTTGAGAGTCTGATGTCAACATTTCAGATGGATGCCGTGGGTTAAATTAATGTAACTTTTATTTATTTTTCTCATTTGACCCATTTTTCGTACCCGTCAGGAGCAGTTCGCAGTTCCCATGAATTTTTATGTAGGTAAATAGACTGCGTTCACCTTCTAGAAGCTGATGATGTTGTGAATTTTTTTGTCAGGAGTACCTAGCTGGAGAAATGTTCTATTTGGAAAACTGAAGGAGCGAGAGGAGACCCATCCAGGGAATAGAACCAGGAACCTTCTTGCTGTTGGTGGAAGTGACGCTTGTGCCACCATATTGCCCAATGTGTTTTTAGAGATTACGTCTACATATTTGTCACACTTATTATCCTACAGAATATAATTACATAATAATAATTCAAGGTAGTACAACTAAAGGTGCACTATGGAACTTTTCTGGTGGAACGTCACTTTTTCCTGATTATTTTTCTAATTATTTTGTTCAAACTAAACGGCAAATAGGTGATTATTTTATTTATTGGTCTCTTAAAAAAAAAAGAGGGGGCATTATGCAACTTAAGAGGTTTTTGACATCATCCCTGCATGTTTGAGTAATTTAGTGATCTCTCAAGTCCTATTCGAACCTCTAAGATTCTGTACGAGACTCTACCCACAAGCCTATGTCGCCCACACTCCCGCATGAAAATTCTCCATAAATACCGTATTTTTCGGACTATAAGTCATTCCGGAGTGTTAGTCGCACCAACCAAAAAAATGTGTAATGAAGAAAAAAATGTATAAGTCGCACTTTTGGGGGAAATTTATTTTATAAAATCAGAGACCAGGAACCAGTTATAGTAGTAATAGAATGGAGAACAGGCTGAACAGTTCTTCAGATAACTAACATAACCAGAACAAGTTTACCAAACTCTCCATCTCACTCTAAATCAGTAAATCCATTGAATTCTTCCTCCTCAGTGTCACTTCTGAGTAACTCCACGACCTCCGGAGGTAAACAGAGCGCCGCTTCCTCTTCTGTGTAGCTGTCATCAGACTCAGCATCAGTTCCAGTTAGAATTATTCTGGCCTTTCTGAATCCCGACAGGATGGTTTTGTTGTCACTGAAGTCCATGTGTTGTCGACTTCCAGGAAAGTTTCATGGTGCATACTCCCGGTTACCTTGAAGCTGCGTTCTCCTTCCCCGCTTTTCCCTAGTCCCTCACAAGTTTCTCGCTCACTCCAAACTTTCTTTCTGTTGCTTGATTAGTTTTCGGCTGAATATTTCACTACTTGCAGCAGGACAGAGGCTCTTTCCACAGGAGACATGCGCAGCAGAGCCAAGTGACAGTGGTACAGGGTAATAGAAGCAGATACCGACACACAAACGTAGAGCCTCTCGTGGCTGTCATTGTGAAAATTTTAATATTTTGCACCGGAGTACAAGTCTTAGAACCATCCAAACCATGAAAAAAGTGCGGCTTATAGTCTGAAAAATACGGTAAACAAACACTCAATACAAATCTGTACACTACAACTTCACAAACCTGATGCGATGTGCAGTAGTTTCCATTGCTCTGAAGGGGGAGTGACTTAACACGGGGAGCAAACAAAAGTGAAACTAAGAAAACACTAACTGCTCTAAATATATCACGTGTTAGCAGTTAAAACCTCACCAAGTAATATACCGCCTCTTTAAAGTATTTTTAGTTATAATTAATCTCCATGGAGACCAGCAAACGGATTAGCCACAACCAGAAAAGTTGCGCAATGCACCTTTTTATAATCCTTACACAAAAATCGAATAACTTTATTGTCATTACAGTACAGAAAAGGACTCTAACACACAATGTTGACGTCGCGTAACATTTTAGTCATTTTTCATCTGTTTTGAGTGGACGTGATTTAGACGCTGTGGACGCACAAACTGACCAATGAGACGCTGCCAAGACGATGAACCACAGTGTTGCAAGAAGTCACAACGATGCTATGTTTGAAATGTGCGTTGTAATGTAATTTAACTTGTACAAAAAGCAAAGTGTGATTATTCTAAGTGTGATTTTTTTTTTTTTTTTTTTTTTTTTTTTTTTTTTTGGTAATGAACTTTTGTATCGTGCGTCTACCTCCGCTCGGACCAGATTTTCGAATGGTCTGTCGCCAGCATTTTCACTCACTTTTGTAATTATTGTAAAGTAATTTGTACAAATAAATGTGATTAAAGTTGAACTGAAATCATGTTTTTTTTTTTATATTTTAGTATTAACATTGTAAGCTGTGAGAATTTGTTAACAGTTTAGTAAAGTTTTGTATTGATACTCTGCAGTGATGTCACGCTGGGGGTAGGGGGGGGGTTCTACATGTATGTGTCTATGGCGGAATGTTCTCCAGTTGTCACGGTGACACATGAGCGAAAACTGCCATACCGGTTTGTCAAAGCCTGATCCCGTCAGATCTCAGAAGCTAAGCAAGGACGGGCCTGGTTAGTACTTGGATGGGAGACCGCTGGGAATATCGGGTACCACAGGGGGGCGCCGGTCGCTAAAACTGTTGTCGTGTCCTTAGGCAAGACCCTTCACCCACATTGTCTAGTATGAGAGTGTTGTGTACGTGAGTGATGTGATCAAAATGACTGTTCGTGGTCCTGTTCGGGAGTTTGATTTTCAATTAAAAGGTGAGAAACAAACTCACCTTTTCAAATTGGCATTTCCCCCATGATTCCCTCGTTTTCTACAGTGTTACTTTTATTTGTAAAGCGTCTTTGTCCAAAAAAGCGCTGTATAAGTCTGATGTATTATTATTAGAGTTGGCTTGTAAGTAGTTTTACGTGTGAGAGACTTATTTAACAGTGCAGCTCATCTCACCTGTTGTACTTCCAACAAAAATCAGCTCTTTCTGAAGAAATTGTGTTAAAATAAAACTCAGATTGACGTCTAACTTGAGTCAAAGAGCTTCAGACGGAGCAGTGCTTCCAGTTAGCTTCACACCCGCAGGCAATGTTGACGACATCAGCTGCAAAGTATCAACACTTGTAGTAACTGAGTAAGTTTTTTAGCTGCGTACTTTTACCTGAGTACAAATCTTCAGTACTCTCTCCGTAAGTGGTGTGTGCGCCAATGATGGTGGTGGTCAAAGGGGCTGATAACGCAGACTGGCAGCCTTGCTTCCGTCAGTCTGTCCCAGGGCAGCTGTGGCTACAGTAGTTATGGAGTTTACCACCACTGAGAGTTGAGTGAATGAATAATGAACTGTAAAGAGCTCCTGGTATCCTGAAATGAGCTTTATAAATGCAATTATTAGTTAAAATGTTTCAAGATCATTTCAAGACAAAAATACAAAATGGATTTAAACAACATTTTCAATTTGATTTTCAACTAAAAGGGTGATCATCTGTTGTATTTCCAGCTAAATCAGTTCTTTATGGTCAGATTATGCTAAAACAAAACTCAGATTAAAGTCTAATTTGTGTAGTCGCTCTTCAAACGGAGCAGTTCCTCCAGTTAGCTTCACACTCCCAGGGAATGTAGACGATATCAGCTGCAAAGTATCAATCCGTTCATTTTCTATTTTTGACGTTATTTTGATTTTCAACCAGCAAATATTTACAATTATTTATTAAGACACTACCACGATCTTGCCACTAGATGGAGCCATCTGTTTATTAACTAATATTGGGTGAGATATAATTTTCATGTTGTAACAATAACTGTGTACAAAAAATAAAAAAATTTAACCAATAAATAAAAGTATAAAGGTAAAAGGACATTCTGACAGCTATAGACAATGTAATCAGTATCAATTATGTACACAACAAGTTCATGTTTTGTTCTTAAAGGGAGGCAGATTATGCAAATACTTGTGTTTTGATTGATTCGGGCATGTTTGGGCGATTCCTGTATTGTCTTACGTTTGAGGCTTGAGTGCTTGAGAAAATGTCTGTTTTCACCTACCCCCTATCCCCGCCCATAACTTTGTAAACTCAGACTCCGGGTCACACATGTAGGGTTTAAAAACGTCACCACGGGAGCTTCAGGGATGGTCCCGGTCGCACAAATACGCGTCCGTTTCACAGCTGTATTTCTTTATTTACAAAAACAAACAAAAGCATCGTCAGCTCTGATTGGCCGAAGCTCAGAGAAAATGCAGATTGTGGGTGTCTGCGGTCTTACAGTTTGGAAAAGTACTACAATCACAACTGAACCTGTATTGCCAGTGCCTTAAAGGTGCATTATGTAACTTTTTTTTCTGGAATGTTTCACAGTACGAAATTAAACAGCTCTGAACTTACATTTATTCAATCAGAGGGGGTTTCATAGCTCTAAAATACTGATTAAAACAGGCACTGTGGCTGTGAGCAGGGTCGTCTCTCCACAGATCTGACCTGTAACTTGGTCTGGTTTGGTCTCCATGACGATAGACTCCAGCATTAGAACTGGCAACCCAAACTACAGATTCGTGTGAGGCTCATTCAGCTTTCGGATTGGCGTCTTGAGAACCAGAACACCAAATTATAACATAAACAACTTGGCCAACACGTCCGATGTTTTGTAATTTAGAATAGATCAAGAGTAGAATTGTTATCGGTAAAAGTTATATTTGTTTTGAGCATGTTTACCTTGTATCTGGGGACAGAGTGACGTCAAGTTTATGGAATTTAAAACCAAAATCTTACATAAAAGGTTTCATAAGTTGTGCTCAATCTGTGTATCATTCAATCATTCGTTTTTCAGATCAGACCAGAACCAGACTGGGACAAAGACCAGGACTTAGACCGAGACCAGACCAGGACTGAGACCAGGGCTGAGACCGGGACCAGGACTGAGACCGGGACTGAGACCAGGACTGAGACCAGGACTGAGACCAGAATTGAGACAAGGGCTGAGACCGGTACCGAGACCAGACTAGGGTGAGACCAGGGAACAGGACCAGGACTGAGACTAGGGGTGAGATCGAGACCAGACCAGAACTGAGACCAGGGCTGAAACCAGGGCTGAGACCAGGACTGAGACCAGGACTGAGACCAGGAACTGAGACCAGGGCTGAGACCGGGAAGAGGACCAGGACTGAGACTGGGACTGAGACCAGAACTGAGACCAGGGCTGAGACCAGGACCAGACCAGAACAGAAACTGGGACCAGACCGAGACCAGACCGAGACTGAGACCGGAACCAGACCGGGATTGAGACCAGGATTGAGACGGGGACCAGGACTGAAATGGTTTAGTCCTGGTTTAGTCCTGGTTTAGTCCTGGTTTAGTCCTGGTTTAGTCCTGTTTCAGTCCTGTTTTAGTCCTGGTTCAGTCCATAGTCGGTGTAAAAGTTCGGCATCGCAGTTTAAGTCACGTAAACAGGAAACAGTTGTTATTCATTTTTTCCATTATTCATTTAAACACAAAATCGAAAACTGAAAAAAACAAATCATTATCTGTTTTTCATTTTGGTTTTGGAGACAAATAATGAAGAAAACAGTTGAGTTTTTTCTTATTTTCTGTTTTATTTTGAAAAACGAATGAACGAATGATACACGGATTGTGCACAAAGGACTGATCTAAAATGCGACTCAAATTGCATAAGTAAAAGTACTCATAGGTATTGTTTACTTTGTTTAAATGCACCTTTGATAGCTAATGATACATTGCAGTGACATCTCGCTGAGGGTGCTCTACATGCATCTCTATTGGCGGAATGTTCAGCAGTTACCGTGGTGACACAATGCACACATTAGCAAAAACAGATACAAAACAAACCATTTAAAGGCAGTCTGAAAACTCAAGAAAAAATACGAAATGGATTTAAAGAGCAGATTTTCAGGAGCCTGTGATCAAAATGAGTTTGAGCGTTCGTGGTCTTGTTCAAGGGTTTGCTTTTCAATTAAAAAGGTGAGAGCTAACTCGTAACTGTAGTTTTATGTGTGAGAGACTTGTTGAACAGCACAGCTCGTCTCACCCAGTGTAGTTCCAACAAAAATCAGCTCTTTCCGAGTAAAATCGTGTTAAAATAAAGATCAGATTAACGTCTAGTGCGCAAAAGAGCTTCAGACAGAGCAGTGCGTCCAGTTTGCTTCACACCCGCAGGAAATCTTAACGACATCAGCTGCAAAGTGTCAATAATTGAGTATATTTTTAGCTGTGTACTTTTACTCGGGTACAAATCTTCAGTACACTGGACGCGTCTTATCTATGGCTTGTATTTTCCACAATGATTAAGAATCAGCTCGAACAGGCTGATCCTAAACTCATCATCACGGAGTCACCCGCGTTCGTCATCCGTGTACGTCACCTGTCCTTAACCCCCCCACCCCCCCACCCGTCACCCTCCGTCTCACCCCCACCCGCCGTAAAACCCCGTCCCCCGCAGCCCTGTTATTCAAATGAAGTCCTCTCTAATCACACGGAGATTTGCGACAAAAGGCGTACCACGGTGCACCTTAAAATATCTATTTGTTTTTCGACTTAACGCGGAATAATGGACCCGGCAGGTGAAACGTGCAGGTGAAACGCGCAGGCTCGGGTTTCAAATGCCATATTCAGACTATGATAATGACCGTATTGACCAAGCGACCTGTTGGGAGTGGGATTAGGAGAGGAAATCAAACGTATGTGTAAGCAGTAAAGATGGGTGCAGGGTAACTTAAAGAGAACGTATTACGCAAAACTGACTCTTGTGAGCTTTAAGTCATGTTATAATCTTGTTTCCTCGTCAAAAACAGACCTGGAGTTGTGTTTTTTTCATTCACACACTCTTTATTATTAGTCTGTCTACATCTCCAAAGCTCAAAATGCTCTGGTCCAACTTGTGATGTCATGAAGCAGTGGTTTTCAAGTTACCAACCTTGCAGTAATGTGGTGACTCCTCAGCCGCATGTGCATTTACAACTGCACTTTTACATTCATACGAGCCAGATAAGCAGAGTTGAAGTGTCTTGCACAAGGACATAACAACAACAACAACTGACAAAAATAGAAATCAAACTCAAGGCCTGTTTACACGAGAACGCTTGTGGGTAAAAATGACAAAATATTTTATCCGAAGTTCCTTTCGTTTAGATGGTGATGGCGTTTTTTGGGGCTTAAAAACACAAAAATCTGAACCCACCCTCCAGAGTGGAAAAGTTGAATACGCTCCGCCGTAGCGTTTCTATCTACACTGCCCAAGACGCAAAACTCTGGTCAGATCTGCTCAAGTCGTGTACAAGTTAAGGTCAAATACGTCATCACCCTGAATTACACAACAACTCATCAACCACATGTGCAACTTCACAGAAATATTTGTATTTATAATCATGCACATTCATATTGACAACTGGAGTGAAGTGTCTTGCACAAGGACACAACAACACTAAAGAAGGACTCCAACTGGCAACCTCCCAGTTAAAGGGCGACTCCTCAACCGCACGTGCCACTGTTAAATTCACCAACATATACAGTAGATACTTAAATTTGCAATCACATGTACCAATTCAAAAATGCAAAATGGGTGAAGTGTCTTGCCCAAGGACACAACAACAACAAAAAGTTCAAACTGGCAACCTCCAGTTACAGGGCGACTCCTCAACCGCATGTGCCAAAATTCAGCATGAGACACAGTAATTGAATTGCAATCACATATTTCATGTAAGTGGGTGTCTTGCCCAAGGACACAACAACACTAAAGAAGGACTCCAACTGGCAACCTCCCAGTTACAGGGCGACTCCTCAACCGCATGTGCCACTGTAAATTCAGCATCATAGAGACACAGTAATTGAATTTGCAATCACATATTCGCGTTCAAACATGTAAGATGGGTGAAGTGTCTTGCCCAAGGACACAACAACAGTAAAGAAGGACTCCAACTGGCAACCTCCCAGTTACAGGGCGACTCCTCAACCGCATGTGCCACTGTTAATTCACCAACATATACAGTAGATACTTAAATTTGCAATCACATGTACCAATTCAAAAATGCAAAATGGGTGAAGTGTCTTGCCCAAGGACACAACAACAAGTGAATAAAGTAAGATTCAAACTGGCAACCTCCCAGTTACAGGGCGACTCCTCAACCGCATGTGCCACTGTAAATTCAGCATCATAGAGACACAGTAATTGAATTTGAAATCACATATTCCCGTTCAAACATGTAAAATGGGTGAAGTGTCTTGCCCAAGGACACAACAACAGTAAAGAAGGACTCCAACTACAAACCTCCCAGTTACAGGGCGACTGCTCAACCACAGGTCCAACCTCAGCTTCATTCAAATAAACACTCAAATATATAGATTTTCTTTTCTGCTGAATATCTTGAATTTTAAACACGTAAATTGTCTAAAAATATTTCCAATTTGAAGAAAAAAGAAAAAAGAAAAAAAAACACAGAATAAAAAGACTTGTTCATAATGCAGTGACTCACACTTATGACGCAGGCACACACAGATGCGGCCTTTAGTGCAATGCCAGTACACACAACAGTACACACAGTACACACAAAGTACACACAGTACACACAAAGTACACAAAAAGTACACACACAACACATTATAGAGTGAATGGTGTCATGAGCAGCCTGTGGTCAATACAGAAACACACCGGATATTTGTGTGTCACAGTATTGCCGACGGTCCAAGACAAGTACACTGTTTAGAGGGGGGGGGGGTGCTGGAGGGGGTGTTCTACATGCATCTCTATGGCGGGATGTTCAGCGGTTACCGAGGAGACGCAGCGCATTAGCAAAAAGTGTTGAAAACGCAAGAAAAGTCAGTTCTTTCTGGTCAGATTGTGTTAAAATGAAGCTCTGATTAAAGACAGAGCAGTGCCTCCGGTTATATTTATATTCAGAAGGTAAAAGGTGAATCTGTGTGTCATTTGTTCAATCGTTTTTCAAAATAAAACCAAAAATAAGAAAATTAATAAACAAAAACAACGATTTTCGTCATTATTTGTCTCCAAAACCAAAATGAAAAAATGGATAACCTGGACCAGACCAGGACCAGACGTGGACCAGACCAGAACCAGACCAGAACCAGACCAGGACCAGACCAGGACCAGACCTGGACCAGACCAGGACCAGACCAGAACCAGACCAGGACCAGACCTGGACCAGACCAGAACCAGACCAGAACCAGACCAGGACCAGACCAGGACCAGACCAGACCAGACCAGACCAGACCAGGACCAGACCTGGACCAGACCAGAACCAGACCAGACCAGACCAGGACCAGACCAGACCAGGACCAGACCAGACCAGACCAGACCAGACCAGACCAGACCAGACCAGACCAGACCAGACCAGAACCAGGACCAGACCTGGACCAGACCAGACCAGAACCAGACCAGACCACCAGACCAGACCAGGACCAGACCTGGACCAGACCAGACCTGAGACCAGACCAGAACCAGACCAGACCAGACCAGACCAGGACCAGACCAGGATCAGACTGTGATTGAGACCTCGACTGAGACCAGGACCAGACCAGGACTAGACCAGGACTCCGACCAGGACCAGACCGTGATTGAGACTGGGACGGGATCAGGACTAGACCGGGACTGAGACCGGAACCAGACCAGAACTAAAAACGGTTTAGTCTTGGTTTAGTCCTGGTTTAATCCAGTTTTAGTCCTAATTCAGTCCTGGTTCAGTCTCAGTTTATGTCACGTAAACGGGAAACGGCCGTTATCCAATTTTTCCATTTTTCATTTAAACACAAAATCGAAAAATGAAAAAACAACCGTTATCTGTTTTTTTCATTTTAGTTTTGGAGACAAATGAAGAAAATAGTTGTTTTGTCGTTTTCTTATTTTTGGTTTTATATTGAAAAACGAATGAACGAATGAAACACGGATTGAGACTCTAAATCATTCTCAAAACAACAAAAGGTAACACGGTGATTTACTGTATGTGTTAGCAGTTTCATTAGTCGGATTGTGTTGTAACAGCGCTCTGAAGGGGAGTGACTTAGCCTAAAGAGCAAAGAGAAGATTGGACTCGTGTGTTAGCAGTTAATACCTCATCGAAGTGTAATACCGCCGCTTTAAAACGAACGCTTTTCCTTTTATAACCGCTTCCATGACCCCGCGCACCTTCGTATCTCGGGGCCCTTTTCCGGACGACCCGCCGGGCCCCTTCGCTCCGGCCCCGTCCCCGGCGCGCGCGGGCGTTTGACCTTGGGGAAGTGACGACCTCATCAACATCGTCGCGGCAACGCTAATCTGCGGCGTTCCTGAAGGATGCTGCTCCTCCAACGAAGATAGCCATGAAGGTGACTTTGGAGCCGGGGCCCACACACAAGCGCACCGCCAGCTCCCGTATTCAAATAAGCATGCAGGACGTGTGCGCGCCGACGAGCTCCGGCACATGCAAATACTGCGTGCGTGTGTGTGTGTGTGTGTGTACAGACCGCGTTCACCGTCCCATGAAAGCCCGCGGCGACGACGGGGGAAGGTCGGCGGTTCGATTCCCCGGCTCTGAAAACCGGAAACGAAACCAACTTAAAGAGCTCGTGTTACGCAATTTTCTACGCAGTTGTAATGTTATTTCCTCATCGCAAACATCTGGAGTTGTGTTTTGTTTCATTCACACATGTTTAACACACAAACCCTGCGCAATTAGTTCTTCTCTCAAACGGAAAACACTCTGTTCCACCTTGTGATGTCATGTGATGATGCTGTCTGCATCTATTCAGCCTGTAAAGTAACGTTGGTGCGCTGTTAGCATGCTAGTTGTTATTAGAATTTACGCTCTGGTCTCGGAAAATTACACAAAATTGACTCTTGTGAGAAGACATGTTAGAACACTGTTACTTCATAAAAAACAGACCTGGAGTTGTGTTTTGTTTCATTCACACATGTTTAACACACAAACCCTGCGTATTTTGGGCTGAGTTCTTCTCTGTTCCACCTTGTGATGTCATGTGGTGATACAGGAAGTGCTCCGTTGTGTTTTTAAACTCCATACAAATTCACTTCAATCATCTGGATGATTTCAGATCTGGAACTGCCAATTTCTACTGAACTAAAAGTAAAACAAAGGTGGAACTGAGCATTTTGAGCTTTGGAGATGTAGACAGACTAAAAATTGTGAATTTTGAAGAGGAAACAACATTCTAACATGACTTAAAACTCACAAGAGTCAATCTAGCGTCATATGAAATGAAACCTTTAAAGGGCAATGAAGCAAAAATAAGTCTTGCCTCACTACAGATATGTTATAAAAGCAGCGCTTGGGGTCAAAATGAGACCTCTTTGCGCTGCCTGCATCTAATCAGCCTGTAAAGCAATGTTGGTGCGCTGTTAGCATGCTAGTTGTTGTTAGAATTTCCACTCTGGTCTCTGATGGTGAGCTCTAAAATACTAATACTTAATAAAAAACAGACCTGGAGTTGTGTTTTGTTTCATTCACACATGTTTAACACACAAACCCTGCGCAATTAGACTGAGTTCTTGTCTCTGTTCCACCTTGTGATGTCATGTGGTGATACAGGAAGTGCTCCGTTGTGTTTCTAAACTCCATACAAATTCACTATATTCATCTGGTTCATTTCAGATCTGGAATTGCCAATCTCTTCTGAACTAAAGGTACAAGGAGCTGTTAACCACTTCATGACATCACAAGGTGGAACTACTAATAATCAAGAGTTACTTAAACATGTGTAAATGAAACAAAACACAACTCCAGGTCTATTTTTGAGGAGTAACAACATTATAACGTGACTTAAACCTCACAAGAGTCAATTTTGCGTCATATGGGATGAGACCTTTAAAGGGTAATGAAGCAAAATAAGTCTTGCCCCAGGTTCAAAACGAGACCGCTCGTTCATTGTAACATTGGTGTGCTGTTAGCATGCTAGTTGTTATTCGAATTTCATCACTGGCCCCTGAAATTACACAAAAATATGTAAAATTGACTCTTGTGAGCTGTAATAATCAATGTTACAATACTGTTACTTAAGGAAAATAAAGAAAAACAGACCTGGAGTTGTGTTTTGTTTCATTCACATGTTTAACACACAAACTCTGCACAATTAGGTTGAGCTCATCTCTTAAACGGAAAACACTCTGGTCCACCTTGTGATGTCATGTGGTGATACAGGAAGTGCTCCGTTGTGTTTCTAAACTCCATACAAATTCATTATAATGCTCTGGTCGATTTCAGATCTGGAATTGTCGATCTCTACTGTACTAAACGTAAAAGGTAGGTGGAACTGAGCATTTTGAGCTTTGGAGATGCTAAAAATAAAGAATTTTGAGGAGATAACAACATTCTAACATGACTTAAAACTCACAAGAGTCAATTCTGAGTACATTTCAATTCTTGTTACCTTTAAAGGGTAATAAAGCAAAAATAAGTCTTGCCTCACTACAGATATGTTATAAAAGCAGCTCTTGGGGTCAAAATGAGACCGCTTTGCGCTGCCTGCATCTAATCAGCCTGTAAAGCAATGTTGGTGCGCTGTTAGCATGCTAGTTGTTGTTAGAATTTCCGCTCTGGTCTCGGAAAATTGCGCAAAATTGATTCTGGTTGAGCTCTAACCCATCTTGAAATACTAATACTTAATAAAAAACAGACCTGGAGTTGTGTTTTGTTTCATTCACACATGTTTAACACACAAACCCTGCGCAATTAGGCTGAGTTCTTCTCTGTTCCACCTTGTGATGTCATGTGGTGATACAGGAAGTGCTCCGTTGTGTTTCTAAACTCCATACAAATTCACTATATTCATCTGGTTCATTTCCGATCTGGAATTGCCAATCTCTACTGAACTAAAGGTAAAAGGAGCTGTTAACCACTTCATGACATCACAAGGTGGAGCTAGTAATAATAAAGAGTTACTCAAACATGTGAATGAAACAAAACACAACTCCGAGTCTGTTTTTGAGGAGGTAACAACATTATAACGTGACTTAAAGCTCACAAGAGTCAATTTTGCGTCATATGGGATGAGACCTTTAAAGGGTAATGAAGCAAAACATGTCTTGCCCCAGGGTCAAAATGAGACCGCTTTGTGCTGCCTGCATCTATTCAGCCTGTAAAGTAACGTCGGTGCGCTGTTAGCATGCTAGTTGTTATTAGAATTTACGCTCTGGTCTCGGAAAATTACACAAAATTGACTCTTGTGAGAAGACATGTTAGAACACTGTTACTTCATAAAAAACAGACCTGGAGTTGTGTTTTGTTTCATTCACACACGTTTAACACACAAACCCTGCGTAGTTTGGGCTGAGTTCTTCTCTGTTCCACCTTGTGATGTCATGTGGTGATACAGGAAGTGCTCCCAGTGTGTTTTTAAACTCCAGACAAATTCACTTCAATCATCCGGTCGATTTCAGATCTGGAATTGCCGATCTCTACTGAACTAAAGGTAAAATGGAGATGTAGACAGACTAATAATAAAGGATTTTGAGGAGGTAACGACATTCTAACATGACTTAAAGCTCACAAGGGTCAATTCTGCATCATATAGAACGAGACCTTTAAAGGGTAATGAAGCAAAGTAAGTCTTGCCCCAGTATAGATATGTTATAAAAGCAGCTCTTTGGGTCAAAATGAGACCGTTTTGTGCTGTTTGCATCTAATCAGCCTGCAAAATAACATTGGTACGCTGTTAGCATGCTAGTTGTTATTAGTATTTCCGCTCTGGCCTCTGAAAAATGACGCAAAATTGACTCTTGTGAGCTGTAATCCATGTTAGAACACTGTTACTTCATAAAAAACATACCTGGAGTTGTGTTTTGTTTCACTCACACGTTTGAGTAAGTCTATCTACATTTCCAAAAGCTCAAAATTGCTCTGTTACACCTTATGATGTCATGAGGTGGTAGTTTAAGTTTTAAGTTAACATCTCCCTTTTACCTTTTGTTCAGCAGAGATCGGAAATTCCAGAGCTGAAATGATCCAAATGATTCTAGCAAAGGTGTGTGGAGTTTAAAAATCTAGTGGAGCACTTCCTGTATTACCACGTGACATCACAAGGTGGAGTATTTTCTGTTTTGAGGGAAGAACTCAGCCTAAACACTGCAGGGTTTGTGTGTTAATTAAACACGTGTGAATGAAACAAAACACAACTCCGGGTAAGTTTGCGATGATGAAACTTTATAAGAAAATAGTGTAATATGGGCCCTTTAAGAAGTATAATACAGAATGACGTGTTTGTGTTTCCTGCGGTTTTAAGGCGGTAAAAAGTATGCATTATGTAAAGTATTCTTGTAGGACAGTGGGTGTGATGATCCACTTTATTTTATATCAACAATTCAACCAGTAGAGACTTGAAGCAGCATCACATAACACTCCGGAGGTGGCACGTACTTCAGAACATTCTCAATGGAGATAAATGGAGTTTTATGCCAAACTGGAAGATTACAGTCAATGGAGCAACAATTCCACGGGGATAAGCAAAAAAAACGGCGTTCCTCGAGCCGAGTAAGAGTCAGGTTTACGGAGATGCAAGCCTCCTCACAGTAAGGACATGTTTTTTAGCACGATAAAAACCTCCCATGAAGAAAACCTAATCGTATTTGCATGTTTTAATGCATTTATTTAGTTATTTTTAAATGTTTTTAACCGCACCAATTTTAAATCTCACGAACATGACCATGAAGTTTTTGTTTTTAGCGATTAACAAATGTAACTCTGATTTGTTCGTAATTACACAAAAAAACACCGGACAAGATGGCGGCCGAGTTGTTTATGCTGTAATTTCAAGTTTTTCTTATCCAATCAGAAAGCAGAATGAGCCTCACTCGAGTTTCTCATTTGGGTTGCCAGTTTCAAAGCTAAAATCCAGCTGGTTTAAACTTAAAACGTCTCTCTCTGATCTAAACGGTCACTACCTAAACGCCCAGCACCTGCCGCCAGTGAATCCTAAAGGTTCTGAGCTTTGACATGAGGCCTGTCTATAAACTGTATGCGTCTCTGTCTGCAGGGTAAGGAAGTGGCAACGCAGGTTCAGTTGTGATTATTGCACCTTTTGAAAAGTGTGAAAGTGCAGGCTACATACACTTAAACAGACATTAACAAATCACTGAGAAGCAATGAAAAGTTTATTGAAAGGATCAGACTTTGACCCGTGCTGGAGATGGATTTGTGAGACAGTAAATGTCCCTTGAGGCTGAGGCGGCTGACGGTTCTGCTGCTGCGGCGAGACGATTAAGACGAGAGCAAACGCAAATTTATTTAAGATGTGATTGGCTCAAACGTAAAGACGTAAAGTGGCGGACAGGAAGTAGAAAACGTGGTCTTCCTGGTCGGGTTTACGTTGCGTCTTAAAGCCACAAGAGGTCAGACGTGAGCAACTTTTGCGTCAGCCCCAAACCCACGTAAATAGGCGAGCGTAGATAGAACGTGGAAGGGCATCAGGTCCAAAAACGAAATTAAAAAAATGCCGAAAACAAGACATAAGTAATAAACAGTAGCTCATAATTACCTATTCATTCCACGCTGATAAACCAACATATTCTTAAAGGGCAAACACTCCACCTTGTGATGTCACGTGGTGATACAGTCAGCGCTCCACTGTGTTTTTAAACTCCATACACCTTCACGAGAATCATTTGGATCATTTCAGCTCTGGAATTGCCGATCTCTATTGAATAAACGCTAAAAATGTAAGCTGTTCACTTGAAAACTACCACTACATGACATCACAAGGTGGAACGGAGCATTTTGAGCGTTGGAGATGTAGACAGACTAATAATAAAGTGGTTACTCAAACTGGTATGGATATATTTTTGACGAGGTAACAGCATTATAACACGGATTAAAGCTTACTTAATTAATTCTGTGTCATGTAGAACCTTTAAAACATTTTGTGCAGGAGAAACTACGACACACTCTCTTTTCTGTGGCTAATTTGTGAGACAGTATATCTCCCTTGGGCCCTGGAGAGGCTGAGGCGGCTGACGGTTCTGCTGCTGCGGCAAGACTATTAAAAAGAGAGAGAACATGTGTTTATACGAGGGGTTTGAGACGTGATTGGCTCAGGCGTAACGACGTAAAGTGGCGGACAGGAAGTAGAAATCACGGCCTTCCTGGTCGGGTTTACGTTGCGTCTTAAAGCCACAAGGGGTCAGACGAGAGCGGCTTTTGCGTCAGCCCCAAGCCCACGTGAATAGACGCGTGTAGATACATGTCTAAAAGCAAAAAAAAAAGCAACGAAAATAAGACATAAGTAATAAATAGTAGCTCATATTTGCCTATTCATTCCACGCTGATAAACCAACATATACTTAAAGAGCAAACAATCCACCTTGTGATGTCACGTGGTGATACAGTCAGCGCTCTACTGTGTTTCTAAACTCCATACACCTTCACACAAACCATTTAGATAATTTCCGCCTTGGAATTGCCGATCTTTATTAAACAAACGGTAAAAATGTAAGCTGTTCACTTTAAAACTACCACTACATGACATCACAAGGTGGAACGGAGCATTTTGAGCATTGGAGATGTAGACAGACTAATGATAAACGGTTACTCAAACTGGTATGGGAATGTTTTTGAGGAGTGAACAGCATTATAGCACAGATTAAAGCTCACAAGTGTGAATTTTGTGTCATGTAGAACCTTTAAAACGTTTTGTGCAGCAGATAATTACAACACACTCTCTTTTCTAAGGTTAATTTCTGTTTCTGTGATCAATTCTGGTTTTGTCGTTTTGTCTTACGACGTTCTGTCCTTACGTATGTCTCTTATGAGTAGTGAGCATAGCCTGTATACTAGTGTGCTGCTCCGGCTCTGCGTTCACTTGCACTGTTTCTCTCAAACTCGGAGGAAAGCATGAGCGGACGGTTTCAAGCTCCCCTCTCGCTGAATTGATTCTACTATGGGTCCTCTAGAAACGCGGCGCGAGCGAGCGGGGACGCACGCACACCCGCGCTCCTCGCACGCACCCGTTCGGGACACTTTTACGCGCCGAAATCGACAAACGGACGCGTAAAAATCAACTTAAAATGCCATTACGCGCGGGGTTTTTACGCGCTGGCACGGTAAAGCGCGCGTCTCCAAAGCGCACGTTCCCAGCTCCCCCCTGTACCCAAAGATGGTATATTCCACAATTTATTCCAGGGAAAGACTGACAGTTTTTTGGGTCATGAAGCAGCTATTCAAGTCAGTGGCCTGCCCTCCCTCCGTAAGAATAAGGAATTAGTACATTTCAAATTAGATAACTACAACGTTGGTGCAAGCGGGGGAAAGTATGACATATTGTCCGTAGCACTAAATAAATATAGTTCGATACAAGATACGTGCTTTTAAAGGTGTATAAAATTAATGTTATTGTTGCATATTTCTCAACGTGCTAAATCGAAAGTGCATGTTGTTTATTCCACTTAATAAAACCGCGCTGCGCCAAAATACGCGAAATTAGCGATGTTTTTTTTGTTGTTTCCGGTCCGTGTGTGCCCATACGAGACTAGTAAAGTATCATTGTGTAACATCGGTGGGATGAAAGTTGAAGCTTGTTATATGCACAGGCCATCCATCACTGACGCTATGGGGTATCGGGTTACGTTTTACATCCGAGCACTTAAGGAAACTATAACTGTAATACGAGCGTACAAAATAAGACATGAAATGAAAAATATAATGTAGAAATTAATTAAATATTTATCGGGAAAGCGTGTAGGCCTATGTTTTGTTTGACGGAGAAGGCTAAAGTAGTAGTAGTCGTTGTCGTAGTAGTCGTCGTAATAGAAGTGAAGTACATAGGTAGTTTTTTTTTTTTGTTTTTTTTTTTGTTTCGTTTTCTTTCAAACTTGAAAAACCGAACAAATAATTTCAAAAAACCCCAAATAAAATAGCTCTCCATGTTGTGATAGTGTAGCGGACAACTGAGAAGATAAGAAAATAGTGATCTTTTGTGATGTTTTTTTTTTTTTTTTTTTTTTAATGAGAAATTTTAAAAATCCAAATACAAAATCACACTTTCTTCTACTTTTTTCTTTTTTTTTTTTCTTTTTAGTCCGAAAGGCATGTTCAAATCTTATTCTAGCAACACCCACGCGCTCCAAAAATAGTCCCAAAAAAAACAAAATACAAAAAATTTTTCACACTTAGATGGATAAGAAAACAACATTCAAAGCTGCACTATGTAAATTTTCTGGTGGAGGGTCTGTCTACATTTTTGTCTCCACGTTAATATTCCACAATATTGTATTACACTTAACTATCTCCATGGAAACAAGCAGGAGACGCCGCCAGACCAAGATACAGGTCAGATCTGTGCAGAGGACGACCCGGTGACTGTAGGTGAGCAATGAAGACGCAATTAACTGAATGAACGGAAGACGGGTACGTTTAAATCCGCACCGTGAAACATTTCGGACAAAGTAATACGATCTCCGTGGAGACAAGCAGGTGACGAAAAGTTACGCAACGTAGCTTTGATTAAAAAAACTAAATAAAAATGTAAAAAAAAATTCCAAAATAGTTAACTCTTTATGTATAGGAAAACCCTATACATGTTCTAAAGGCATGAATGAATGCAGCTTATACCCTTGAATGTGTGTGTTTGTGTGTGTAACTTGTGTGTATTTGTGATTTATGTGTGTATGTGTGTGTGTGTGTGTGTGTGCGTGTGTGTGTAGCATTAGGTCAGGGCCTTGAACGCAGCCTCAGCCCTGGATCCTGCGGTTTTAAGTGGATTAAAATTGCAGGACAGTCCCCCTTCCTGGACCGTAGACAGACCGGTGTAGTTTAGATCGGGACTTAAGTCTGATTACGCCTCACGCTGCTTTTGTTTGTGCGGCTACTGTTCACCGCCGAGGCTCCAGTAAATAAGGGGGCGGAGCTAAAGGTCCTAGATTACGCCAAATGGACTCCTGTGAGCTTTAAGTCACGTTATAATGTTGTTACTTCATCAAAAAAAAACGTACCTGGAGTTGTGTTTTGTTTCATTCACACATGTTTAAGTAAGTTTTTATTATTAGTTTGCTCTGTTAATGGTCTGTTACACCTCGTGATGTCATGAAGTTGTAGTTTTCAAGTTAACCTATTATCTTTGGGTCGGTGGAGATTGAAAATTCCAAGGTTGAAACGATCCAAATGATTCCAGTGAATGTGTATGGAGTTTAAAACAGTCTGTATTATCACGTGACATCACAAGGTGGAACTAAGTATTTCCAGTTTGAGAGAAGAACTCAGCCTAAATATGCAAAACGCAACTGCAGGTATGTTTGTGATGAGGAAACAAAACGCAGAAAGGGCCCGTTAAGCTTTAAAGTACAGTGTAGTGTGTTGTGTATACATTGTGTTTTTCATATACACTTAAAGGGCCAGTGCTCGATTTTTTTCCTTTGCATTTGAGCGCGTCTCGAATGTGTCTTGCCTCAGTACAGATATACTGTATAAGCAGCTCTTGAGGTCAAAATATGTCAGCTGTTGTTCTGTCTGCATCTTATTTGAAAGAATTTTATTGTCCAGTAAGTTGTTGTTAGAGTTACTGTGGCGGCAAAAGTCTGATCTGGTTTCTGAGAGTTGTAAAAAGAAAGTGCTTATAAACTTATCTTGGTGAATATTTAGGATGCTCTGAGTGCGTAAGGTAAGCGAGGAAGAATTTTGGACGACTGCAAAATGTTTAAAATGATCTAGTTCTGTTTTTAACATTTTTAAAACAGTAAAAATCAGGTTCAGTGCCTTAAAGTAATCTCAATTTGTAGGATACTTGATTTTAAATATATATGTCAGCATCTGCTTTGTTAGTGAACATCTTACTGACATTTCTCTTTGTAATTTTTAAAGGGGCACTTTGTTAGTCAGGCGGGCGCCACCTAGTGCCTCTGCTCAATTTCCTTTCTCTCCAGCGACTAGGTCAGGAATCGGAATACACAAGACGATTTGCAAAAACCCCGGAAGTGCGAGTTCGGGCACCAGCCAATCAGCGAAGAGACATACATTTAGTGTTGGCGGCGATTTCCAAGATCGAGGATTTAAAGCCGGAACAAAGAGAATGTTTGGTGAATTTTATCAAGGGGAAAGACGTTATTACCCTTCTTTCTACAGGATTTGGCGCATTACATATGTCACGACCAAATAGCAGCGATTGGTTAAATAAAAAAAAGTACCTACATACCGTCGAGCGAACGAATCCTAATGCTGCGAGGTCAGACGGTTTCCACGAAGTGAAACCAGCTGCTGAATCAGGCTAAGAATTTCTGCTACACCCTTGCAAAGAGCCATCACTGACAGTTTATGGACTGTTTAGGAAAATTCTGGAGTTTTATCTGTGACACAACAAACCGGACAGAATTTTACTGAGTTACTGAAACACATGTGAATGAAACGAGACACAACTGCCCTACAAAGGCATCATGTTTGGTCAAAAATGAGTTTATGTCATTTTGTTAATATTTGAGATTTCCTTTACCATGTGAATAAATATCGTAAAAAATATTGAGCTCAAAACGTCCCTTTGACCCTTATTTGTCAGTTCATGTACTCTGCTTTTATATCATGAGAAGCTTAATATACCAGTTATCCCCGTTAGCGGCGCATTACATACGTCACGACCAAATAGCAGCGATTGGTTAAATGAAAAACGGATTCTAATGCTGCCAGGTCAGACTGTTTCTATGAAGTGAAACCGGCTGATGAATCAGGTTAGCACTTTGTAACCTGCTTGTTTCCATGGAGATATTATAGAATAAATCTGAATGTTCTATGTTCATGGAGATAAGCAGTGACCAGACCAACAAACCTTGTGTTTTCTTCTAGTCAGATAAACAGAGTAAAAAGCCTGTGCACATTTGTTAGAAAAAGAAGATGCAATGAACTCCCCAGACCGTTACAGGTTAGATCTGTGGAGAGTCAAGACAGCTTACAGTAGGACCAGCAGGTAATGCCAGTTGGCAGAGTTTCAGGGTATTTCTGAGGAGTGGCGAGCTTGCATGTCCAAAGTCCTAACAATGGCATTTTCTTCAAGCCTCTTGTTGTAAAGTGTCACGTGTTTGAGAAGTGAAGGTAGACTAAATCTGTCCTCCGCATTTGACCCGCCCTTCTAAACTGCAGCGCTGTGCCCAGGGACCCATCCCCAGATCCTGAGATAGTCTTGGTCAGGACTACCTCAGCTGGAAGATGTTATCTGTGGTGCGAAGAGCGATAGAACCTTTTCAAGAACTGGACTCTTTTATTAAAGGATCCATGTTACACTATTTTGTGATTTATGTTTGTTTTGTCCACATGTTTAACACACAAACCTTGCATATTTGGGCTGTGAAAACACTCTGCCCCACCTTGTGATGTCATGTGGTAATACAGGAAGTGCTCCACTGTGTTTTTAAAGGGCCTGTATTAGCAAAATTGTCTCTTGTGAGCCTTAAAGGGACAGTTCAGAGTTTTGGACATAGGACCTCATTTCCTAGTGAGCCAGAGTGTTGGAGACGTGTGGAGACACTTTTTTAAAATATTCCATCCAGTCCTTGTATTTGCAGAGGTCGCTGGTGCTAGACTAGTGCATGTCAATGGCCATAGTTAGTCTGCCACTAAAAACAGTCTTACCCACTCCACAAAACACCAGAAGCAAAACTATTATTACACCAGATTCGATTTAAATGTCTGTGTTGATAGAATAATTGTAGAAGTAAAACCAACGTTGCATTTGAAGGATTTATGTCTGAGCAGCAGTGAGTTGTACTTCCTGATAGAAAGCTCGGCAGCGGCGGACTGATATCACCTGGCACCGATCTTACCCGCAAAGTAATAGTTTGTTTACCTGCAGCTGCCACAGCGACACATAGAGCACATGAAGAAGCCTGTTCCAGATGTGGCCACGTTCATATCAACACAACTAATTAGAGCCAAGTAAAATTCCGCTGCTGCTGAGAAAATAGTCCCTCAGCATGTGACGATTCATGCAATACAAGGTTAGTTTTACTTCTAAAATTATTCTATCTATATCCACACAGAAATTCACATCGATTTTTCTGGGCTATTAGAACCGCGCTTAAGCCTCTAACCCCATCAAAAAACAACTGTGCGCCCCGCAATCCAGAGCACCTTATACACAAATCCACGCGAGTGTCCCAGCACGACTTCAGTAAACTACAAAGCCGCACCACCCATAGCGCACGCAAACACACACGGAGCAGACAGCGACCGCGCAACAAAACACACCCGCAGACACACTCATCACTCCACGCCGACGAGGAACGGAACAGAGGAACGAACGGAAAAAGCGAGTGCAATGTGCCACTTCTAGCCACAACTGAACAACTGAGTCACTGCGAACACGCCGACAATCCAGCGGTCCCAGACAGCACCCTCCCTACACGCCACAACTAATGAACAAAGCCAAGAGTCACCGTGAACGCGCCAAACAAAGTCCCACTGACCCATCCAACTGTTGTGTTTCGTTTAAAGTCCGGTGCGGTTTATTTGTGAAAAAAGTTCGAAAATAGACCATTTAATGACAGTCTTATAATCCAGAGCACCTAATAGCCCAGAAAATGCTGGTAATAGATTTGCTTTGGGTGTTTTGTGGACTGGGTAAGACTGTTTTTAGTGTCAGGATAACTATGGCCATTGACATGCACTAGTCTAGCACCAGCGACCTCTGAAAATACAAGGACTGGATGGAATATTTTAAAAAGCGTCTCCAACACTCTGGCTCACTAGGAAATGAGGTCCTATGTCCAAAATTCAGAACTGTCCCTTTAAATGACGTTATAATGTTGTTACTTCATCAAAAACATACCTGGAGTTATGTTTGTTTCCCACATGTTTGAGTAACTCTGCATTATTTGTCCTTATTAGTCCTTTAACCTTTTGTTCAGTAGAGATTTGCAATTCCAGGGCTGAAGTTATCCAAGTGATTCTAGTGAAGGTGTACGGAGTTTAAAAACACAGTGGAGCTCTTCCTGTATTACCACATGACTAACTAAATCCCTAAATATGCAGGGCTGTTGCGTTAAACTTCGGTGAATGAAACAAAACACAACCCCGGGTATATTTCTGACTAAAACTGACTCTGTTATGATGTTGTTTACGTTATAGCAGAGTCAATTTAGCGTTATGTAGCTCCTTTAATAGCACTCTTCTTGCATAAATCTGACCCGTCACTGCGACTGGTGTGAGATAACCTACTTTTCAGACACTGTCCCCAAAACTGCATCAGGTGGAAATATTGACCTGGTTTATTTGTGCCAAGACACCGCACAATGACATAGTTTGCGCGTAGGAGCTAACCTAGCCTAGCGTTTTGTAGCGTAGCTTGTCGCGCGGATAGATAAGAGGCCCGGACGGTAGACTAAACACGAGCGCGAGAGGTACCAGGGCCGTGATGTTGTGAGAGGAAGAGATTGGAGGCAGACGGAGCAGAGCTAATACCTGAATGTGGCGGGAAGTGATGTCATTTAGAGAGAAATGAAAGAATTTGTACTCACGCTAAAGTAGTAGTGACAAATATTAATAATAAGAGCACAAATAGATCTTTTTCACAAGAAGTGCCAAGCTGTAGGTTTGTGCGACTTCCGGTTAATGGTTTCCAGTGTTGGGGAGTAACAGATTACATGTACAGGAGTTAGGTAATCAGAGTACAAATTATGAGTAACTGTATTCAGTTACAGTTACTGTTTCAGTGAGAGGTAATTGGATTACAGTTACTTTGTTGAAATAAGTGGATTACACAGCGGTTTTTTCCTGTTTTTACATTTCGGGCTATATCCCCTTTTTTTTTTTTTTTTCCAGTAATTCCACTCATTGCCGGACACTAAACCGGGTCTAAACCAAGATTAAACCAGGACTAAACGAGGCCTGAACTAGGTCCAAACCAGGTCTAAACCAGGGCTAAAACCAGGTCGAAACCAGGTCGAAACCAGGTCGAAAACAGGATTTAACAGGACTAAATCATGCTGCATGGACTGTGTTTCCTCCTCTTCTATCAATAATATTTTTAATTTGGTTAAGTAAAGACTTGGATTTTTTATTTTCTTTTAGCAGATAAAACATCTTATTGTGAAGATTTCCTCATCTTTGCTTCTCTACAGTAAATCAAGTAATCCAAAGTATTCAGATTATGTTACTCCCTTTAAGTAATTTAATGGATTACGTTACAAACTACATTTTGGGGTATGTAATCTGTAATCTGTAGGGGAATACATTTTAAAAGTAACCTTCCCAACACTGATGGTTTCTGTGGCAAAATATCTGTAGAAATGTCTGGCGTATTCTCCACCAGCTTCATAAATCTGTCCCAACACCAAATCTTCAACCAACGATAGGTTGACTAGACGTTCCCTTTTACCCGGGACAGTCCCAGTTTTCTGCCCTGTGTCCCCTGTCCCAGCAGATCTACCCAAAACCACTGAGTTTATACAAGAAATATCCCACATGAACCTATTTTTGACCAATTTGAGCCCTTCCAGCAGTAAAAAGAGCCATAAATTGTCATTTGTTTGGGTAAAATACAGAAAAGCTGCTTAAAAATGACCAAAACACAAAGAAAATGTGACTAGTCTGACTCATATTAGTGCTGAGTGCAGAACAATTTTCCTTAATTACACACTTGTTTCACAACTTACCAAATGCCCCAAACCAGACATGTCCCAGTTTTTTTATTTTGAAAAACTGGTCACCCAAACCAACAAGGATAAACATTTATCCATGAAGAATTTATCCACAACTATTAAGATAAGAAAGATGAAAACTTAAAAGAGAACAACTACTATCATCATATATATATTAAAAAAAAGTGAATAACTATTTTATAGCCCTTCACAATAAGTAATCAGTAATGAATTCTGTTAAGAAATTATTGTTTTTATGATTTTCAACAGTTTTGTTTGTAAGTGTCTTATTTGTTGTTGTTCTGTGTTATATGTGGACCCAGCTAATGGGGATCCAAATTAAAAAAATAAAAATAAATCAATAGTGAACTACTGAGCAAAACTAATGCTATGATCATGAATAAAACATAAGTAACTCGTGAACTCAGACTGATTCTTCATTCAAATGATAGAGATGTTTAGCATTTTAACTGCACAAATCTATCTTTGTCAATATCGACATCATGAAATCAAGTTTTAATTTTAATTCTAGAGTCATTTTGAGTTAACAAGTTACTTACGTTTTATTCATGACCATAATGTTAGTTTTGCTCAGTAGTTCACAAACTCCAGTCATTATTCACCTTTACGTTTTCGTCTTTCTTACCTTGATAGTTGTGGATAAATTCTTCATGTTTATCCTTTGTCGGTTGAAGATTTGGTGATGGGGCAGATTTATGAAGCTGGTGGAAAATACACGAGACATTTCCACAGATATTTTGCCAAAGAAACCATTAACCAAAAGTTCATGAACCTACAGCAGGACACTTCAGGCCGTTGTGAAAAAATCTATTGCGCTGCTTTGTGATTTATGTTATCATGTTGTTTCGTCATCACAAACAGTCCTGGAGTTGTGTTTTGTTTCATTCACACATGTTTAACACACAAACCTTTATATCCAGGAGTTCTTCCCTCAAACTGAAATCACTGTTCCACTTTGTGATGTCATGTGGTAACACAGAAAGTGCTCCACTGTGTTTGTAAACTCCATGCACCATCTCTGCTGAACTAAAGGTAAAAGGAGCTGTAAATCCCTTAACGCCCAATGTCACAAATATGCAACAAACCGTTTGGATTGAGATATAAGCTGAGACAGAGGCTGCATTCCCCCAGTGCTGGTTCATGCATATGCAGGACCTTCCTAGGAACCTTTGGCAAGCTCTTGTTTCTAGTTGTCGGAAATTTGCAACATACCACACATTTCTATTTATTTTTTCGGAGTGTCTATTTGCGCTCTGGGTGTTAATAGTTCAATGGACACAATTCTTCTATTTACACCCATCTCAAGAAAAAAGGGAATGGTGACGTGTCTGATTACGTCATTGGATTTGAGAATCCAAAGAAATAAAATTCAAAACAAAGGTAAATTAAGGTAAAAGGTAAGTCGGTGTTGCTACAAAATTTGCAATCCCGGTCTGACCATTAATATTTGGGTAATTAATTTGAAAGCGTCACAGCATCATGGGTAGTTTATTCATCTTGTGCGATGTATAGCTAGTGGTTATGCGGTTATTTTTTATGCTATAACCAAATTAATAATCTCAATTTAATTTACCATCTACTTAAAGGCAAAAACACACACACAAAACATTTTTTTATGTACATCTATATAAATCAAGCCATTTCAAAACTTGAAAACTGCCGCTTCATGACATCACAAGGTGGATCAGAGCTTTTTGAGCTTTAGAGATGTGGACAGACGAATAATAAAGTGTTACTGAAACATGTGAATGAAACAAAACACAACTCCAGGTCTGTTTTTGACGAAGTAATAACATTCAAACATAACTTAAAGCTCACAAGAGTCAATTCTGTGTAATATACGACCTTTAAAGTTGCACTGGTGGTGTAAAAAAAATAAATAAATAAATAAATAAAAATAAAATAAAATAATAATAATAATAATAATAATAAACAAAATAAAAAATTAAATAAAAAAATATATATATAAAAAATAAATAAATAAAAATAAAGTTGCACTGGTGGACGCATCTGCCACCAGCTTGTTTCCATGGAGATGATTCGCCTAGAGTTTTCACAGTACGGCTTTAAACTTACCTTATCTTTACTTTACTTATCTCGGTGGACACAAGCAGGGTTCATGTCCAGGCCAAGTTACAGGTCAGATCTGTGGAGAGGAGATCCCACTCACAATAAGACAACATGTTTTCAAGCAATAAAACACCTGTAATTGAAAAAAATCAAGATACAAATGTTTGATGTTTGATGTCTGATTTGAGTTTGTAAGCGCTTTTCGCCAAACCAGCAACTAGCATGCTAACGCGCACTTTTATTTTTCGTCTTTGCGTCATTAGTTTGTATTTCTTCCATAATTTTCCATGTCAGTACCTGCACGTGAACAATCAGAACGACATCAGGTTACATCAAACGTAACATGACATTTCCATAATCAGATTACTCCAGAAATCAGATAACGGTCAGATTTTTGGAGCATGTAAAGGAGGCCAACGTCCAGAGGAAATATTATGTTCCCCGAAAAATCCATCACTGTCTGAAACAGTATCTCGTAGTGCTCTTTTGAACGGTTCCTTGACGTGAATGGATGGAACCGGATCTCGTTTTTATTAACTGAATCTTTTTCATTCCAATTTGCATGCAGATTTACACCGATTCACGCTGAACCAACGCAAGAATCAGCTCAACTTGTGTACAAAAACATACCTGGAATTGTAATAATTGTTATATTTTTTAATAATTACAGTGTTGATTATTGTAGTGTAACATTTTTATTTAGATCATACATAATTTCAAAGGATAAACACACTCATACTCTCAATTTGGACCATTTTTTTAACCAATCTGAGCTTTGGTTGTGTCTTTCTTGTGATTATTTTGTTGATAAAATGAGTTCTCACCATAGACTATATATATATACATGGACACAGCTCCATCGATTCTGGCTCCGGTTGACATTTTATTGAAAAGTCGTCGCTCCTCTCTCTGTAACCGTTGCTGTGAGTCTCGTCATTTTGGTCTTAAAATGTTCGTGTTAACCCGCTCTACATGATCCTGGTGTTTTTATTTCGCTATTTTGTGTAATCATTTCCTCTTCCTAATATGGAGCAGAGTTAGAAGGAGCCGGAAGATGCACTTACTATTTGGCATACGGAGGCTAGAACGTTAATTATGTCCACTCATATATACGGTCTACGGTCGGAGCCCTATTCGATAGCATAATACGACTGTCGAAATGAACTACCTACGCATATTCATATAAATGAGTTGAAATTTTATTATCTAACGCATAAAGTGTGATCATCGTGTGCAAACATAATCAGACCTGCTGTCTCTAATCCAAAGAAATATGTAGTAAAACTGGGTGTTGTGCCATTTTTGTTTGAGGAGGTTTGTAACTCACGTAAAAAAAAAAATAAAAAAAAAGCGCTCGTGGAGATCCAGATCCATTTATCCATTTATTTTAAAGAACAAAAAAATATATATGTCCTCTGTGGTTGACTTTCTTTTTTGATATAGTGTGATCACAAAATAGTATCTAAGGACTCTAATCCTTAGATCTAGTATCTAAGTAAGCAGGACTAAAACCAGGTCTAAACCAGGTCTAAACAAGGACTAAACCAGGACTAAACCAGGACTAAACCAGTTAAACTAAAGGACTAAACCAGGACTAAACCAGGACTAAACCAGGTCTAAACCAGGACTAAACCAGGACTAAACCAGTTCTAAACCAGTCTAAAACAGGATTTAACAGGACTAAACCAGGACTAAACCAGGACTAAACCAGGTCTAAACCAGGACTAAACCAGGTCTAAACCAGGACTAAACCAGGACTAAAACCAGGTCTAAACCAGGACTAAACCAGGACTAAAACCAGGTCTAAACCAGAAAACCAGGTCTAAACAAGGACTAAACCAGGACTAAACCAGTTCTAAACCATGTCTAAAACAGGATTTAACAGGACTAAACCAGGTCTAAACAGGATTTAACAGGACTAAACCAGGACTAAACCAGGACTAAACCAGGTCTAAACCAGGACTAAACCAGGTCTAAACCAGGACTAAACCAGTACTAAAACCAGGTCTAAACCAGGACTAAATCAGGACTAAAGCAGGACTAAAACCAGGTCTAAACCAGTACTAAAACCAGGTCTAAACCAGGTCTAAACAAGGACTAAACCAGGACTAAACCAGTTCTAAACCATGTCTAAAACAGGATTTAACAGGACTAAACCAGGACTAAACCAGGACTAAACCAGGTCTAAACCAGGACTAAACCAGTTCTAAAACCAGGTCTAAACCAGGACTAAAATCAGGTCTAAACCAGGACTAAATCAGGACTAAAGCAGGACTAAAACCAGGTCTAAACCAGGACTAAAACCAGTTCTAAACCATGTCTAAAACGGGATTTAACAGGACTAAACCAGGACTAAACCAGGTCTAAACCAGGACTAAACCAGGTCTAAACCAGGATTTAACAGGACTAAACCATGCTGCGCAGACTGTGTCTCCTCATCTTCTATCAATAATATTTTTAATTTGGTTAAGTAAAGTCTGGGCTTTTTATTTTCTTTTAGCAGACAAAACATCTCATGTTACAATATCCTCGTCTTTGCTTCTCTACAGCAAATCAAGTAATCCAAAGTATTCAGATTACGTTACTCACTTTAAGTAATTTAATGGATTACTTTACAAACTACATTTTGGGGTGTGTAATCTGTAATCTGTAGGGGAATACATTTTAAAAGTCACCTTCACTATAAACTGAATTATTACTGCTGTATTGTATTATTATTTTTATTATTATTACAAAAAATGTGTTTCCTTTAAGATAAATAAAGAATCTGTTTATCTATCTACACATCTCTTCAAGTATCTTTATCCTAGTATTTGGTTTCATTAAATCATGTTCCATCACGTGTGTATTGTGCTTGTGTTTCTCACCTCGGCGTCTGTCGTATGTCGAGGTGTGGGCGCCCGCTGTCCGTCACACCTGCACCGTCCCTCCTTCCATGGGGTCTAAGTCGGCGTATTTTTAGCCCGGACGCCCGCTGCTTTTCTGGGGCCCTCGTGCGATCGCGTGCCCCTGGTGAACCAAAGTGTGAACTCAAAGCTTCCTCTCCACACCCAGACCTGCCGTGTGTTTGAACGGGAACAGGATCTCGGCGCACAGTTCGGGCCAAAATATATAATAATAAAACGGCGCTGTACCTGTTTTTTACCGTCTCGAAAATGTGAAAAGCGGAACTAGAGCTTTGTAAACAGTTTGCAGTGGTCCAAAGATATTATTCCTTTTGCTGTGACAGTAAAAGTAACAACAACTCACAACAAAACTGTGAAAAAAAGAAAAGTAAATGCCCAAAATATATAAATATAAGGGGGCCTAGCTGTACCATATTACTTTTATTTTTATTTTTATTTACTTAATTTTATGTGTTTATTTGTTTTATGTTTGTTTTAGGTATTATTTTATGTTTTTGTGTTTTGTTTTCTTGTTTATTTTTGTATTTTTTTAAATGTCATATTCTTTTGTCTCTAATACAAAATACATTTAACAACTAGCATGCTAACCTGCACTTCCTAACAGCCTAAATGCTTTATAATTAGATAAAGACAGTACGCAGAGGACTTATTTGGACATATTATCTAGTTTATGTTTGTGTTTTGTTTAATTTTATATTCTAATGTCATTAATACAAAACAAATTTAACAACTAGCATGCTAACGTGCACTTCCTAACAGCATAAACGCTTTATAATTAGGTAAAGATAGTACGCAGAGGACTTATTTGGACTTATTTTCTTGTTTATTTTTGTATTTTGTTTAACGTTATATTCTTTTGTCTCTAATACAAAATACAGTTAACAACTAGCATGCTAATATGCACTTCCTAACAGCCTAAAATGCTTTATAATTAAATAAAAATAGTACACAGAGGACTTATTTGGACTTATTTTCTTGTTTATTTTTGTATTTTGTTTAACGTTATATTCTTTTGTCTTTAATACAAAATAAATTGAACAACTATCATGCTAACGTGCACTTCCTAACAGCCTAAATGCTTTATAATTAGATAAAGACAGTACGCAGAGGATTTATTTGGACATATTATCTTGTTTATGTTTGTGTTTTGTTTAATTTTATATTCTAATGTCATTAATACAAAATAAATTTAACAACTAGCATGCTAACGTGCACTTCCTAACAGCATAAACGCTTTATAATTAGGTAAAGATAGTACGCAGAGGACTTATTTGGACTTATTTTCTTGTTTATTTTTGTATTTTGTTTAATGTTATGTTCATTTGTCTTTAATACAAAATAAATTTAACAAATAACATGCTAACGTGCACTTCCTAACAGCCTAAAATGTTTTATAATTAGATAAAGATAGTACGCAGAAGACTTATTTGGATTTCTTTTCTTTTTTTTTTCTTTGTTTTTTGTCTTGTATTTTGTTTAACATTATATTCTATTTTCTTTAATACAAAATAAATTTAACAACTAGCATGCTAACATGCACTTCCTAACAGCATAAACGCTTTATAATTAGGTAAAGATAGTACGCAGAGAACTTATTTGGACTTATTTTCTTGTTTATTTTTGTATTTTGTTTAACGTTATATTCTTTTGTCTCTAATACAAAATACATTTAACAACTAGCATGCTAATGCGCACCTCCTGAACAGCCTAAAATGCTTTATAATTAGAATACAGATAGTACACAGAGGACTTATTTGGACCGCATTACTCACATTTTACTGAGATACTTACAGTAGAAAAATAAATCCAAGACAGGCAAATTTAATATCTTATTGTGGAACATTTCAGGCAAAGCAACAACATCTCCATGGAGACGAAATGGCAGGAAGTCCACCAGAAAAACTTCTTAGAATGTCTTTATGGTGTACTGGGAATACTCGATAATTTTCATAGTTTCTTTGTGATTTCAGTTTGATTTTTGTTGCTTCGTCCTACCATTTCAAAATAATTAAAATTGTTAATATATTAATGCAAAAAGCATGATTTCTATAGAATATCTTCAAATAAGGTGAAAAGTATTTGTGATTTTTTATGGAGTTATGTGTATGTAGCTGTGACAAACTGCATTATCACAATAAGCCTATAATTTCCTCTCAATATTTGACCTGTCCAACCATCGATACTACAGTAAAAAGCAAAAACACTGAATTACAAGAATCTGAGTCAGTGTTTTGGACAGGAATGACTCGCTGTTATCACAAGTTTTATGTTTATAGAGGAAACAAACGCAAAGAAAACAGGACATGTTTTTATTTTTTATAATTACCTCGAAAAACATTATGCATCTACTGTGAGTGGGGCTGCCTCTCCACAGAACTGACCCATAACTTGTATAACCTGGTGCATCATTTTCTTGTCTTATTAAATGCCATATCATCTCCCTGGAGACAAGAAAGAAAGTTACATACTGTATCTTTAAAGGTCCCATATTACACAAATGGATTCTTGTGAGCTTTAAGTCATGTTATAATGTTGTTTCCTCATCACAAACAAACCTGGAGTTGTGTTTTGTTTCATTCACGCATGTTTGAGAGCGTCTGCATTATTAGTCTGTCTACATCTCCAAAGCTCAAAATGCTCTGTTCCATCTTGTGATGTCATGAGGTGGTAGTTTTCAAGTTAACAGCTATATTTAACTTTTAGTTCAGTAGAGATTGGCAATTCCAGGTCTGAAATCTTCCAAATTACTGTGGTGAAGATCGATTTAGTTTAGTTTAAATACACACTGGAGCACTTCCGGTATTACCACTAGGGGGGGTGCAAAAATATCGATATATCGTATCGTTTAATACACAGTTTCCCAAAGACTGGGTCATGAATCTCAAGTATTACGCTATTTTCTGATCTACAGTGTGTTATATTGTTGTTTCCTCGTCACAAACAGACCTGGAGTTGTGTTTTGTTTCATTCACACGTTTGCATTTAGGCTGAGTTCTTCTCTCGAGCTGAAATCTCTCCCCTCTAACAGAAACACAATCACTTTTTTTAAATCTTGTCATTTTTTAAAGATGCCAGTTTTGTTTTGTTTTCGTTTATGGTTATACCAATGAACCATAACGATAAAAGAGGCACAAAATTTATCCTCCATGATCAAATTAAAACAAAAGGCGATGTCAAAGAAAAGCACGTGTCCAGCCAATAAGGGGGAACATTTACATTTACAATAGTAATTAATCAAACTTGACTTATTATCCACAGTAGATAGAATTCAGAAATCCCTTGGCGAGCTGCTTGGAAGGACGTGGAGAGCTGCAAGTAGCTCCAGAGATACAGGTTGGAGACTCCTGTTTTATAGTGTATTGGGAAAACTTGATCATTTTCATAGTTTCTTTGTGGATATGAACATGATTTGAACCATTGAAGGTCCTGTAGAACATTGTTTCCCAAAGACTGGGTCATGACTCTCAGGTGGGCCGCAAAAGATTTTTTTTGGGTCGCTGTGTCACGATCTGCATGTAAGGCTGCGTTCAGACTGCAGCCTGAAGTGACCCAGATCTGATTTTTTGGCCTCTATGTGACCTGTATCTGATCTTTTATTGACAGTCTGAACGACACAGATCCGATTTTTTCAAATGTGACCCAGGACACTTGGATATGTGCTCCTGAAACCGATACATATCTGATCTTTTGACATGTGACTTCAGTCTGAACGACCAAAGTGCATTCATCCGACCTACACGTTATCAACAAGACACAAACGTCACTATTCTGCGCTGAAGTAGGAGAAAATTGTTAATGAACTCCGTGTCACTGAAACGAAGCACATCACCACTCACCACTCTTGTCTACGTCTCCACATCCACACGTTCCTTTCAACGGACGTCGCTGCCGCTGTCCAACAAAACACCACGGTCAAAAACCTCGTCCTTCTCCTTCTCAATCTCCTCCTTAAAACAAGTAAGTTGTTCATGTTCTGGCTCCGGTACGAGAGGAACTTTAAAATCTCCAGGTGCTCGATGCTGCGTCCATGTTTGGGCAACTTCCGTAAACACAGAGACGCTCACTGCAGTTGACGTCATCGTGTCTCCAGTGTCACATGTGGGACACTTTCGGGCCATTTAACGTTCACACAGGAGATCACATACAAGTCGCATTTAATTATTACATCCGCCAAAGAGGTTATGTTTTTGCCGGCATTTGTCTGTTTGTTTGTCTGTTTGTTTGTTTGTCTTTTAGCAACATAACTCAAAAAGTTATGGACCGATTTTGATGAAATTTTCAGGATTTGTTGGAAATGTGAAAAGGAAGAACTGATTTCATTTTGGGGGTGATCCGGAAGAAATCCTGGATTCTGGATCACTTTGAAATTTTAGTTAACATTGTGGTAAATGGGGCCAAAAATTTTGTTTCTCAATATCTCGGTTAATTATTGACCAAACCCCATGAAATTTGACTCAGGGATGGACAATGGGATCCTCTTTCATATTCCAAATTGAAAGATACGAGACAAATATTTATGGAAAACACAATTAATATGAGGGGGACTGTAGTCCTTGGTGGAGGTCTGCGCTCTGAGTGCTTTTCTAGTTGGAAATGTGAACCACACAAACAAAAAAATCGCAATTGAGCGTTAAGCCCTGCAGTCTGAACGTAGCCTAAGTCTGTGATATATATTTGTAAACAAGGATCTGTGAACTTATCGTCATTCTGGATCAACATTTTGTCAGAATATCCTGTCCTCAGTAGGTCCAGTGTTTCTATGTTTATTCCTTTCACTACTGCATATGTGTATGAACTGGGATTTTCTGTGCTCACAATAATGAAAACAAAGCACAGAAACAAACTGAATGCTGCTCCTGATCTGCTGCTGCACCTGGACTGGACTGCACAACAAAAACGCAGACAAGCCCAGCTATCTCATTATAAATGTTAAAATGTTTTGTATAATTTCTAATCTTTTTGTAATTATTTTATTGACTATTTTGTTCCAATATTACTGGCTCAATTGAATGCCGAAAAGAAAAAGAAAATGAGCCACATTTAATGTCCAAATAGGCGACTTATGTGTCACGTGGAAACAGAGGGACGACCCAAAACGCAGGACTGCTTCAAAATACTTAATGACAAATCAAAAAAATCCAAAACGCAAGACTAAATAGCCATGACAAGAGACACGGAGAAACTCGGACAGAGACAATGGACCAACAAAGGGCAGACGAGAACACAGGGTATAAATGCACACACATGAATGAGACACAGGTGAGACACATTAGGGCGGGGCAAACAATCAACAACAACAAACAATCAGGAAGTAAAACTCAGAACTACAAGCAGACAAAACAAATTTCAAAATAAAACACAAACTACAACCACTACAAAACATGAACCATGAAATTATGGGGACTTTTTATTGCTGATTCAGTGTTTTTCATTGTTTAAAACTTGAGTAATACTAATTGTTCAGAGAGACATGATCACTAAGTAAAATAAGCAATAAAATATCCTCATTAATGTTCAGTTGTGGTCAAATCCACTTTTATTTTCTGATTTACAAGTAATGTCGATTGACTTGGGTTGTGAAGGTTTGTGACTTTTAAAATATGGGTCCCTAGAAAAAAAAACTTTGGGAAACACTGGTATAACGTAATGACTGAGATGAGTATTTTTTGGTGTATTTTGTTAAATTATTTTGTTACAGCGCTACAGTTTTGTTGCTTGTTTAGAGGAAGGAAACTGATTTATGCGACACATTTGACATTTTCACTGTTTTGGTGATTAAAATGTTTGTGTTTTTCATATGAACTTTGCACAAGAAGTGGTTTAACAAAGACTTTTAATGTCACAGTCATGATTTAGCTTTTATTTTTTCATTGAACCGTATCGAATCAATTTGAAATATATCGTATCGGATCGAAACTGCACTATATCAAGGTATCGGCAACTTCTTAATGATACTTGAGAGAAGAACTCAACGTAAATATGAACGTGTGAATGAAACAAAACGCAACTCCAGGTCTGTTTTTGAAGAAGAAAACACATTATAACATAGATTAAAAAATACTGTAATATGGGCTTTTTAAAGTAATTATTATCTACTAGTACTACAGAAATCAGTACTATACTTATTAGTCTACTACGAGTATTTTGCGAGTGCATCAGCGGCGACTCGTAGGACACATCTGGTTGCCAAGGACACTTTCGGGTGTGTGAAGAATAATCTTATTGTAGCTTATCGTATTCATTTCATACCTAATACTTATTACAAAATGTTCTGTTCCGTAACCTTGAGTGATGCTCGCTACTCTGTTTAATGATACAAAGTTGTAACAGATAATACTCCCTACAGCTGTACAACAACTCACCTGTATCTCCTGTCAATCATCATAATATTGGTGCACTGTCTTCCTAAAACCTCGTGTATTTTATTATTTTTCCATCCAGGACTGAACCAGGACTGAACCAGGACTGAACCAGGACTGAACCAGGACTGAACCAGGACTGAACCAGGACTGAACCAAGACTGAACCAGGACTGAACTAGGACTAAACTAGGACTGCAAACCAGGACTGAACCAGAACTGAAACCAAGTCTGAACCAGGACTGAATCAAGACTTAACCAAGACTGAACCAGGACTGAACCAGGACCAAACCCGGACTGAACCAGCACCGAATGAGGACTGAACCAGGATCAAACCTAGGACTGAACCAGGATCGAACCAGGACCGAACCAGGACCAAACCTGGACTGAACCAGGACTGAACTAGGACTGAACTAGGACTAACTAGGACCAAACCAGGACCAAACCAGGACTGAACCAGGACTGAACCAGGACCAAACCAGGACTGAACCAGGACTGAACCAAAACCAGGACTGAAACCCAAGGACCGAACCAGGACCAAACCCGGACTGAACCAGCACCGAATGAGGACTGAACCAGGACCTGACCAAAGCAGGACCAAATCAAGACCAAACCAGGACTGAACCATTATTATTTTCCTATTTTATTTTGACGTGTACATTTACATTTACATAATTACGCCTCATTTGACACCTGTCACTTGTTCAGGATTTATTATCACCATTTATATTTTTACTTTTTGTTATTATAATACTTTATGATGTGTGGGCTGCTGTGTCCAAATAATTTCCCTTGTGGATCAGTAAAGTTTGTTTAAGTCTAAATCTAAGGTTGAACTTCAGAAGCTCCGGAAGATTCCCAGGGTAAAACTATCAGCTAAAGATAACATTTATAAATGGACAACAGAAAAGCTTTGGTTGGACTCGCAGACCCTCAGACTCTCAGAAACTCTTCACTAGACGCTTATGTCACCCTGATGCTTTGACTTCACGCTGTAACATCATTAAAGGTTTTGTAGAACGATCTCGGTGCTTGTGAGCCTGTTTTATTTTTTTTGCAAGATACAACAGAATCAAACATTTTCTATGGGATTACACCAGTTTTTTTTACATAGTAGGCTAATATCGTATAGTAAAATTTCTATAGTTGTAGTAGAAGGGCCCGGTCAAGCAGAAGTAAACAACAAGGCCAAAAATTCAAGTTGATGCATCTGATATAAAAATGTATTCAACAGATACATATGTACTCTAGTTTATGAAACTGTTTACCTTTTTTCTGTACCATTTTTGTTTCTAAAGTTACATATGTTTTAAACAGACCATGTATGAAACATGGAACAAAAATTATTTAACAAATTTCAAAGACCTGAAAATCATGTAAATAAATGGATGTATTTCATCATATCTTGTGTTATTCCATCTTTGAACTGTTGATGAAGGTACATGATTTTTTTTTTTTTTTTTTTTATTTATGTATTTAAAATGATAAAAATTTGCTTGGAAGGACTGACATATTTTATAGAAATAGTTTCCTTTTATTTTGAAATAATATTAAAGTATTAGGAAGAAAAAAGCGACAAATTATGTAAAATCCTGCACCTTCTACTTACTTGCACAATTTTCCCTCCGTTACTTTTCCCTCCGTTACCATGACCTTTCTTAATAAAAAAAATATAAATAATTTCATTACTCAAAAAGTAAGAGGTTTTTCAACCTAATCTTGTACCATATGGTAGAAAACTATATGAAGCAAATATTCAAACCAGTTTGTTAAGGATATGTAAGTGAGAACCAAGAGTTATCACTGTTTGGATTTATTGACCAAAAAGTGCTGCATATTTCATTCCCTCCGTTACCGACATGAGTTTTTACATTTTTTGTCAACAACTTGAAAGAATATCACAGGTTTAACTTTACCCTGTTGGAGTGTAACTCTTTCCTACATTCTGATACTTTACTTATTTCAATAGTCCCTCTAGTTTCTGAATAAGCTATTTGAATGTAAAAAATCTGCCCCCGTTTCCCTTTGTTACCACTTGACCGGACCCAGTTGTAAACAGGGATCTGTGACCTTATCGTCATTCTGGATCAGCATTTCGTCACAATATCCTGTCTTCAGTAGGGCCAGAGTTTCTATGCTTATTCCTTTCACTTTCACTACTACCTATAGGTTTCTGTGCTCACAAAAATGAAAACAAAGCACAGAAACAGACTGAATGCTGCATCTGATATACGTGTTGTGCCAGACTGGAACATACTACAAAAACAAAAACAGGTCCACCTATCTCATTAGAAATGTTGAAAAGTTAAGACGCATTTTGTATCATTTCTAATATTTTTGTAATTATTTTATTGACTATTTGTTCCAATATTACTGGTTCACTTGAAAAGAAATGTGCTGCATTTAATGTCCAAATAGGTGACTTATGGGGACCTTTTAGTGCTGCTTCAGTTTCTGTTTTTCACTTTTTAAAACTTGAGTAATACTAATTGTTCAGAGAGACACAACAATAAAATATCCTCATTAATGTTCAAATCCACCTTTATTTTCTGATTTACGAATAATTTCTATTAACTTGGATCGCGAAGGTTTGTGACTTTTAAAAATATAGGTCTCCAGAAAAAAAAATTGAGAAATACTGACTGTAGAAAGATCTCCTTTTTTTTCTTTTTGCAAGATACGACAGAAATCAACAGTTGCTATGGGATCACACGTTTTTTGTTTTTTTTTACACATCCTGATGACGTCGCCCTGGCAGATTTTCAAAGCGCTCTCTCTCCTCTACGCCACAAAACAACAGGAGTATCCTCAAAAAAATCTCCCTTTAAACCACCGGGGACACGTTTAGCTGAGAGAAGAAAGCGCCTCGCTGACCTCCGGGGCCCGTGAGCGTCAGGGGGAGAGAGTCAGGGGCCCCCAGACCGGCCCCCGACTGAGTCTATGAATGTACAGTTTACCTGGATGTTTCACCAGCTCGTACCAGTCTGTTTTTATGAATGGAAAGAAAGAGAGAAAACTGTCAACGACAAGTGGATCTGAAAAGAGAGAGAGACACAGAGAGAGGAAGAGAAACTGAGAGACAGAAGAGAGAAAAAGAGAGAGAGAGACGAAACAGAGAGAGGGTGGCAGAGGAGAAAAAAGAAGAGAAAAAACAGAGGAAGAGAGACAGAGGAGAGAAACAAAACAGTCAACAACATGTGGATCTGAAAAGAGAGAGAGAGAAGGAGAGAGAAAGAGAGACAGAGGAAAAACAGAGGGAAAGAAGAAAGAGAGAAAAGAGGAGAGAAAGAGAGAGATAAAGGGAAAGAAGAAGACACAAAAAGAGACAGAGGAGAGAAAGATCGAGAGATGAAACAGTCAACAATATGTGGATCTGAAAACCCAAAGAAAGAGAGAGAAAGAAAGAAAAACAGAGAGACAGAGGAGAGAGAAAAAGCTATAAAGAGAGAGAGAGAGAGAAATAGAGACAGAAAGAGAGAGAAAGAGAGAGAGACAAAATAGTCAACAATATGATCTGAAAACCCAAAGAAAGCAAGAGAGAGAGAGGGAGAAAGATAGAGAGAAAGAGTGAGAGAGAGACAGAGAGAGAACGAGAGAGAAATACACAGAGAGAAAGACAAGAGAGGGACAGAGAAAAATACAAAAGAGAGAGAAAGATCTGAAAACCCAAAGAAAGAGAGTAGAAAGAGAAAGAGACAGAGGAGAGAGAGAGACAGAGAAGAGAGAAAGAGAGAGAGAGCAAGAGAGAGCAAGACACAAAGAGAAAGACAAAAGAGAGACCAAGGAGAGAGAAAAAGAGATAAGGAGAGAAAAAAGAGACAGAGGAGAGAAGTAAAGAGAGAGACAGAGTGAAATAGAGACAGAAGAGAGAAAGAGAGAGAAGAAACAGTCAACAACATGTGGATCTGAAAACCCAAAGAAAGAGAGAGAGAGAGAGAGAGAAAGATAAACTGAAAGAAAAAGAGACAGAGGAGAGAAAGAAAGAGATAAGGAGAGAAATAGAAACAGAAAGGGGGGAGAGAAAGACAGAGATGAAAGAGAGATGAGAGAAAGAGAGACAGAGGAGAGAAGTAAAGAGAGAGACAGAGAAATAGAGACAGAGGAGAGAAAGAGAGAGAAGAAACAGTCAACAACCTGTGGATCTGAAAACCCAAAGAAAGAGAGAACGAGAGAGAGAGAAAGATAAACTGAAAGAGTGAGAGAGACAGAGAGAGAGAGAGAAGAGACACAGAAGAGAGACAGAGAGAGACAGAGAGAGAGAAGAGAGAGAGAGAGAAAGAAAAAGGGAGAGAAAAGAGAGACAAAGAGAGAGAGAAAAGAGACAGAGAAGAGAAGAAAGAGAGAGACAGAAGAGAAAGAGAGAGGACAGAGAGAGAAAGAAGAGAGAGAGAGAGAAAAAGAGAGAGAAAGACAGAGAAAGAGAGAAGAAGAGAAGAGAAAGAGAGAGAGAAAGAAGACAGTCAACAATATGTGGATCTGAAAAACCCAAAGAAAGAGAGTAGAGAGAAGAGAGAAAGAGATAGACAGAAGAGAGAGAGAGCAGAGAGAGAGAGAGAGAGACAGAGAGAAGAGAGAGAGAGAGAGACAGAGAGAGAAGACAGAAGAGAGAGAGAAGAGAGAGAAGAGAGAAGAGAAAGAGAGAGAGACGAAACAGTCAACAATATGTGGATCTGAAAACCCAAAGAAAGAGTAGAGAGAGAGAAAGATAGACAAAAAGAGAAAGAGGCAGAGGAGAGAGAGAACGACAGAGAGAAGAGTGAGAGAGACAGAGAGAGAAAGACACAAAGAGAAAGACAAAAGAGAGACAGAGGAGAGAAAGAGACAGAGGAGAGAAGTAAAGAGAGAGACAGAGAGACAGAAAAGAGAAAGAGAGAGAAGAAAGGGTCAACAATATGTAGATCTGAAAACCCAAAGAAAGAGAGTAGAGAGAGAGAAAGATAGACAGAAAGAGACAGAGGAGAGAGAGAAAGACAGAGAGAAAGAGTGAGAGAGACAGAGAGAGAGAAAGACACAAAGAGAGACAGAGGAGTGAAAGAGAGAGAGAGAGAAAAAGAGAGAAGGAGAGAAAGAGAGACAGAGGAGAGAAGTAAAAGAGAGAGACAGAGAGACAGAAGAGAGAAAGAGAGAGAAGAAAGGGTCAACAATATGTGGATCTGAAAACCCAAAGAAAGAGAGTAGAGAGAGAGAAAGACAGAGAGAAAGAGTGAGAGAGACAGAGAGAGAGAAAGACACAAAGAGAGACAGAGGAGCGAAAGAGAGAGAGAGAGAAAAAGAGAGAAGGAGAGAAAGAGAGACAGAGGAGAGAAGAGACAGAGAAGAGAAGTAAAGAGAGAGACAGAGAGAAATAGGGACAGAAGAGAGAAAGACTGCGAGAGAGAGAGACAACAAGAGAGAGAAAGACAAAAAGAGACACAGGAGAGAAAGACAAAGAGAAAGAGAGATGAAACAATCAACGATATGTGGATCTGAAAAGACAGAGAGAGAGAGCGCAAGAGAGAGAAAGACACAAAGAGAAAGACAAAAGAGAGACCAAGGAGACAGAGAAAGAGATAAGGAGAGAAAAAGACAGAGGAGAGAAGTAAAGAGAGAGACAGAAAAGAGACAATATGTGGATCTGAAAACCCAAAGAAAGAGAGTAGAGAGAGAGAGAAAGATAGACAGTAGGGACAGAGAAGAGAGAGAAAGACAGAGAGAAAGAGTGAGAGAGACAGAGAGAGAGAAAGACACAAAGAGAGACAGAGGAGAGAGAGAAAGAGATAAGGAGAGAAAGAGAGACAGAGGAGAGAAGTAAAACAGAGAGACAGAGAGAAATAGAGACAGAAGAGAGAAAGACAACAAGAGAGAGAGAGAGAGAGACAAAAAGAGAGACAGATAGAGAAGCCTGTAAACGGGGAGAGAGATCGTCAGGGGCCCCCGGATGGATCGGCCCCTACCGCGTCCGCTCGCTCTCGTGTACCTGGATGTTTCACGAGCTCGTACCAGTCTCTCTCTCTCTCTCTCTCTCTCTCTCTTTTTTTTTTTTTTTTTATTTTTATTTTTTTTTATGAATGCGCTTGCAACCTCTCGTCGTCCCTCCTTCTCCTCCTTCTCTCCCTCCTCCTCGTTCCCTCGTTCCCCCCGCTAATGGGTATCATGTGTAGCGTCAGCAGCGGCGTGCACAAAAACATGCTAACCCCCCTTTAGCGTTACCCCCGCCTGATCCGCGCGCACGCTAACACAAACGCTTACACACACACACACACTAACACACACACTAACACACACACACTAACACACAAACACACACACTAACACACACACACACAACACAGACGCCGTTAGCTCGTATGCGGCTAAGTCAGCATGTTAAGAAGAGAGAAAGAGAGTGTGTTTCTTCTTCTCGGGGGGGCGGAGGGAGGTGTGCGAGTGTGAACGAAGCGTGCATTTTGTTTTGTAAGGAGAAGAAGAAGAAGAAGAAGAAGAGAGAGGGGAGAGGTGCGCGAAGAGAAGAGAAGAGAAGAGAAGAGAGAGGGAAGGAGAGAGAATGGAAGAGAAGAGAAAAGAGGGGGGAAAGGACAGAGGTCGGATTGAGAGAAGTTCGAGGGGGGCGAGAGGGGCCCTTGTGGGGTGAAAAGACGGGAGCGAGGAGGAGGTGGGGGGGGGGGAGAGGTGGCGAGACAGTCAACAACACGTGGATATGAAAAGAGAGAGAAAGACAGAGAGAGAGAGAGGAGAGAAAGAGAGAGACAAAACAGTCAACAATGTGTGGATCTGAAAAGAGAGAGACAGAGAGAGAGAGAAAGAGAGGAGAGAAAGAGAGAGACAAAACAGTCAACAACATGTGGATATGAATAGAGAGAGACAGAGAGAGAGAAAGAGAGAGAGAGAAAGAGAGAGAGACACAAAACAGTCAACAACATGTGGATATGAAAAGAGAGAGAGAGAGAGAGAGAGAGAGAAAGAGAGAGACAAAACAGTCAACAATGTGTGGATCTGAAAAGAGAGAGACAGAGAGAGAGAGAAAGAGAGGAGAGAAAGAGAGACACAAAACAGTCAACAACACGTGGATCTGAAAAGAGAGAGAGAGAGAGAGAGAAAGAGAGGAGAGAAAGAGAGAGACAAAACAGTCAACAACACGTGGATATGAAAAGAGAGAGACAGAGAGAGAGAAAGAGAGGAGAGAAAGAGAGAGACAAAACAGTCAACAACATGTGGATATGAAAAGAGAGAGAAGAGAGAAGAGAGAGAGAGAAAGAAAGAGACACAGAGAAAGAGAAAAAGAGAGACAAAATAGTCAACAACACAGGGACATGAAAAGAGAGAGAAAGACAGAGAGAGAGAGAGAAAGAGAAAGAGAGACACAAAACAGTCAACATCAAGTGGATCTGAAAAGAGAGAGAGAGAGAAGAAAGAAAGAGACACAGAGAAAGAAAAAACGAGAGAGACAGAGAGAAAAAGAGAGACAAAACAGTCAACAACACGTGGACATGAAAAGAGAGAGACAGAGAGAGAGAGAGAAAGAGAGAGGAGAGAAAGAGAGAGACAAAACAGTCAACAACATGTGGATCTGAACAGAGAGAGACAGAGAGAGAGAGAAAGGAGAGAAAGAAAGAGACACAGAGAGAGACAAAACAGTTAACAACACGTGGATCTGAAAGAGAGAGACAGAAAAAGAGAGAAAGAGAGACAGGGGAGAAAGAAAGAGACAAAACAGTCAACAACATGTGGAACTGAAAAGAGAGAGACAGAGAGAGAAAGAGAGACAGGAGAGAAGGAGAGACAGACAAAACAGTCAACAACATGTGAATCTGAAAAGACAGAGAGAGACAGAGAAAAAGAGAGAGGATAAAGAGAGAGAGAGGAGAGAAAGAGAGAGAGATGAAATAGTCAACATTATGTGGATCTGAAAAGAGAGAGACAGAGAGAGAGAAAGGAGAGACACAGAGAGACAAAACAGTCACCAACACGTCGACATGAAAAGAGAGACAGAGAGAAAGACCGAAGAGAGAGAGACAGAGAGAGAGAAAAAGGGATAGAGGAGAGAGAGACAGAGAAGAGAAAGAGAGAGACAAAACAGTCAACAACATGTGATTCTGAAGAGAGAGAGAAAAAGAGTGAAAGAGAGAGAAAGAGAGAGAGACAAAACAGTCAACAACACGTGGATCTGAAAAGAGAGAGACAGAGAGAGAGAGGGAGGGAGAGAGGAGAGAAAGAGAGAGAGACTAAACAGTCAACAATATGTGGATCTGAAGAGAGAAGGAGACAGAGAGAGAGAGAGAGAAAAAGAGAGACAGGAGAGAAAGAGAAAGACAAAACAGTTAACAACTCGTGGATCTGAAGAGAGAGAGACAGTGAGAGAGACAGAGAAAGGAGAGAAAGAAAGAGACAGAGAGACAAAACAGTTAACAATATGTGGATCTGAAAACCCAAAGAAAGAGAAAGAGCGAGAAAGGAGAGAAAGAAAGACACAAGTGAGAAAGAAAGAGAAAGAGAGAGAGAGAGAGAGGACAGAAAGAGAAAGAGAAACAGAAGAGTGAAAGAGGGGGGAGAGCGAGAGAGTAAAAGAGACAGAGAGAGAGAGAAAAAGAGAAAGAAAGAGAGACAGAGGAGAGAAAGAAAGGCGAAACAGTCAACAATATGTGGATCTGAAAACCCCACAGAAAGAGAGAGAGAAAGAGAGAGAGGGGAGAGAAAAAGAAAGTGTGAGGGAGAGAGTGAAAGACACAGAGATAGAGGAAGAAAAAAAGAGACAGAGGAGAGAAAAAGAGAGATGAAACAGTCCACAGTATACGGATCTGAAAACCCGAAGAAAGAGAGACAGAAAGAGAAAGAAAGAAGAGGGACAGGGAGAGAGAGAGAGAGACAGAGGACAGAGTAAGAGACAGAGGAGAGAAAGAGAGAGTGAAAGAGAGAAAGAGAAAGATGAGAAAAAGAGAGAGAGTGAGATAGAGAGACAGGGGAGAGAAAGCAAGAGAGAGAATCAGAGAACCAAAGAAAGAGAGACAAAGGAGGGAAAGAGAGAGAGAAAGAGAGAGACAGAGGAAAGAGAGAAAGAGAAGAGAGAGCTTGTCCTGGTTTAGACCTGGTTTAGACCTGGTTTAGACCTGGTTTAGACCTGGTTTAGACCTGGTTTAGTCCTGGTTTAGACCTGGTTTAGACCTGGTTTAGACCTGGTTTAGACCTGGTTTAGTCTGGTTTAGTCCTGGTTTAGACCTGGTTTAGTCCTGGTTTAGACCTGGTTTAGTCCTGGTTTAGACCTGGTTTAGTCCTGGTTTAGACCTGGTTTAGACCTGGTTTAGTCCTGGTTTAGTCCTGGTTTAGTCCTGGTTTAGACCTGGTTTAGACCTGGTTTTAGTCCTGGTTTAGTCCTGGTTTAGTCTGGTTTAGACCTGGTTTAGTTCCTGGTTTAGTCCTGGTTTAGACCTGGTTTAGTCCTGGTTTAGACCTGGTTTAGTCCTGGTTTAGTCCTGGTTTAGTCCTGGTTTAGACCTGGTTTAGACCTGGTTTAGTCCTGGTTTCCTGGTTAGTCCTGGTTTAGACCTGGTTTTAGACCTGGTTTAGACCTGGTTTAGACCTGGTTTAGTCCTGGTTTCAGTCCTGGTTTAGTCCTGGTTTAGACCTGGTTTAGACCTGGTTTAGACCTGGTTTAGTCCTGGTTTCAGTCCTGGTTTAGTCCTGGTTTAGACCTGGTTTAGACCTGGTTTAGTCCTGGTTTCAGTCCTGGTTTAGACCTGGTTTAGACCTGGAGCGAGAGAGTAAAAGAGACAGAGAGAGAGAGAAAAAGAGAAAGAAAGAGAGACAGAAAGAGAAAGAAAGAAGAGGGACAGGGAGAGAGAGAGAGAGAGAGAGAGAGAGAGAGAGAGAGAGGACAGAGTAAGGGACAGAGGAGAGAAAGAGAGAGTGAAAGAGAGAAAGAGAAAGATGAGAAAATGAGAGAGAGTGAGATAGAGAGACAGGGGAGAGAAAGCAAGAGAGAGAATCAGAGAACCAAAGAAAGAGAGACAAAGGAGAGAAAGAGAGAGAGAGAAAGAGAGAGACAGAGGAAAGAGAGAAAGAGAAAGAGAAGAGAGAGCTTGTCCTGGTTTAGACCTGGTTTAGACCTGGTTTAGACCTGGTTTAGTCCTGGTTTAGACCTGGTTTAGACCTGGTTTAGTCCTGGTTTAGTCCTGGTTTAGTCCTGGTTTAGTCCTGGTTTAGACCTGGTTTAGACCTGGTTTAGTCCTGGTTTACACCTGGTTTAGTCCTGGTTTAGACCTGGTTTAGTCCTGGTTTAGTAGGTTTCCCTGGTTTAGTCCTGGTTTAGACCTGGTTTAGTCCTGGTTTCAGTCCTGGTTTAGTCCTGGTTTAGACCTGGTTTAGACCTGGTTTAGACCTGGTTTAGACCTGGTTTAGTCCTGGTTTAGTCCTGGTTTAGACCTGGTTTAGACCTGGTTTAGACCTGGTTTAGTCCTGGTTTTAGTCCCTGGTTTCAGTCCTGGTTTAGACCTGGTTTAGACCTGGTTTAGTCCTGGTTTCAGTCCTGGTTTAGTCCTGGTTTTAGACCTGGTTTAGACCTGGTTTAGTCCTGGTTTCAGTCCTGGTTTAGACCTGGTTTAGACCTGGAGCCTGAGAGAGTAAAAGAGAGACAGAGAGAGAGAGAAAAAGAGAAAGAAAGAGAGACAGAGGAGAGAAAGAAGAAAGAGGGAGAGAGAGAGAGAGAGAGAGACAGAGGACAGAGTAAGAGACAGAGGAGAGAAAGAGAGAGTGAAAGAGAGAAAGAGAAAGATGAGAAAAAGAGAGAGAGTGAGTTAGAGAGACAGGGGAGAGAAAGCAAGAGAGAGAATCAGAGAACCAAAGAAAGAGAGACAAAGGAGAGAAAGAGAGAGAGAGAAAGAGAGAGACAGAGGAAAGAGAGAAAGAGAAAGAGAAGAGAGAGCTTGTCCTTCACACAGGACAGTGGTTGTGTAAGTGACCGTGTTGTGGATGTAATGGTCCAGTCCAGTGAAACATTCTGAAACCACACAGACCATTAAAAACAAATCTAGTGTGTTTGATGTGATCGTGGACACAGGCGATCGCCCCGCTGTCGGTTCACTCGGGTCATTTAAAGGTGGACTGTGTAACTTTTCTCTTGCGGGTCAGATCTGCGGAGAGGCGACCCCCACTGATGACGAAAACACAACAAAAAAGTTAATATTACACTACTTTCTGTTCTCTCTTATAATGTTGTTTCCTCATCAAAAACAAACCTGGAGTCATCTAATTATAAAGTGTTTTTGTCCAATAATCAGGAAGTGTGTGTTTGCATCCTAGTAGCTGGTAGCATTACAGCGACATCTTTTGAAAGTTATGAATGTTTAGTCCTTCAGATTACATTAAATTGGGGTCGGGGATTGTTAGACTTTGAGTTACTCTCACTGAAGTAGTAGTTTTCCCAAATACTTTTTACTTTTCCTTGAGTAATTTCTTGGTCCACTACTTTGTACTTCTACTTGAGTAATATTATTTTGAAGTAACGTTACTCTTACTAGACTAGTGGTTTTCCCAAGTACCTTTTTACTCTTACTTAATTAGGAACCACAACTTTGTATTTCTACTCAAGTCATTTTTAATATTTAATTTTTACTTATTCACGTATTTATTTATTTAAAAACATACACGAACATTTAAAATTGTTCGTAAAATTAAAAAAAAAGAGGTCTTGTAAAAGAGAACTGCCCAGAAGCTGCCTTAGCTTACAGGCGAGTTTCATTGTTGACAAAAGCGCGCGTTGCATGCTGGGAATTATTTTGGTCGGCGGCAAGAAACACTAATTCAACATGACGGACGGAGCGAGAAAGCACGTAAAGGGTATTGATCCTGGTTATTTATCCACTCTAACGGCAGAGGACCCAAGACCATTTGACCAGAAATTGGTCATAAGCATCGATGGAGCCAAATCACCCTTTTCAACCCCGACAAAGCCTGGACCAAACCAAATTTCTGGTCAGAATCGCCAACTACCTGGACAAATATTCACTTTGGTGATATCCACAATGACTTGGTGGAAACTCCTGGGCCATTCACAGCAGAAAAGATGAAAACCTCCAAGAGTCTCGATGTGTTGTTGAACTTGTTGGAGTCCACGGTTTGCTTAGGATCTTCTACGTTTTGCTCTGCGAATGTTTGAAAGCCGTTTAATTCGCCGTTGTCGGTTCTTTTCACTCAGAATATGAAAAAGACATTTTCCTTCTTCCGTGCTTCTATTTGTGCATCCGATAATGCAGCAGGAATTTACCATTATGGGGATAAATACGCGAGGTTACGCACTGTGTTTGACGCTATCATGTTTCTTGCCTCCAACCAAAATATTTCCCAGCATGCAACGCGGGCTTTTAATAACAATGACGTCAGCTGAAACTCGCCTATAGAAGAGGTCCCAGATATTAGTCTACATTTATATGATGACGGTCTGAACAGAAGACGCAAAAGTGGCGTCGCGGCTTCACTTTTTATTCCGCGTTTAGACGAGCGTTTTCGGGAGGAAATCTGCATGCATACAGTGATGCAAAAGTGTGTGGAATTCGATTGGGGTTGCATGCCAGGCGGCTCGGTGGTGATGTATGTGACGTAAACGTGTACGTGACGTGAGCAGACCTGACCAGAGTTTTGCGTCTTGGGCAGTTTAGATGGAAACGCCACAGTGGAGCGTATTCAACTTTTCCACTCTGGAGGGTGATTTCAGATTTTTGCGTTTTTAAGCCCCAAAAACGTCCGTCACCGTCTAAACAAAAGACACTTCCGATAAAATATTTTGTCATTTTTAACCGCTGGTGTTCTCGTGTAAACAGACCCTTAGTGTCGTAGTACGCAAGACTGGTCTTGGTCTCGAGACAGGCCTTAAAGGTTGTATGGAAGATTTTTTTTTTTTTGTTTCAAATTTCAGTGAAAGTTTAAAATACCATTACAGAAACACAGCAACCTTGTAATTATGATGACTAAAAAAAAAAGAATGAAAATCTATCAACTGTGAACGTGTTGAGGCCAAATAAACATCAGCCAATAGACAACGAGACTACCTCTTTTTCTATTGGCTGTTAGGTTGTCAATCAAACTCCCAACGTTTCTAGTGTAACTGACTCGTCGGCGTGCGGGGATTACGTGGATTATGCAGCGGTTCTTAGAGGCTTTTTCAAACTGTAGCTTCCTCACAGTTCGCACAGAGTTTGTCACAATGGCTGACGAGAATCCACGACAAGTTCTCCGCAAAAGAAAGTCAGTTTTTGAGGTCGCTGAAAGAAGAAGAGAAGGGGAAAAGGAGCGAAGACAAACTGAGGTGATTCTTGGAGATTCCTTCCAGCGACGGCGCGACTGAAGCTGACGAAGGGTCTAAAGACTGACGCGACGGCTGCTGAATTACTTCTAGACAGGGTCACTTCAACAGTAATTCTGAACGTGCACTGGATGTAAACAAGTGTGATTTCTAGAGTAAAGAGGCGGGAGGAGGAGGTGTTTCTACTGAGGCTGTGGAGGAGGAAGGTGGTGTCACACATGCACAACATTTGAAAAAGGACTGTCACTGTATTTCTTTTCCCTTAAAAAATCCTCTATACAACCTTTAAGACCGCTTTTTTACGTTCTCGGTCCTGTCTCGGATTCGAGGTCTGACACTTGACGAGTTTGATCATATTTCATTACGGCCTGTAAATGTGCCAGTAAGATAATGTTACTGTAAATGTTATGAACCTGAAAAAACCCACTTGATTCATTTTGAAGTTGTTTTCTGTAAAGTGTCATTGGAAGTGGGATTAAAGAAGAGGTTTTCAAACTGTGGGTCAGGGTCCAAACAGGGGGCACAGAGTGTTTAAGTGCAGTACAGTTGTAGTACTTGTCTTATTTTAAGCTTAAATGAACATTAACCAGATAAAATGGAGATAGATTTTTTAAAAAACACTGATATATTTGAGCCAAAATATCTGTAAAATACAAATAAACGTAGAAAATGACAAAGATGGTCTCGATTTGGTCTCGATGGGCCGTGGTCTCGGTCTTTTCTCGGTCTCGACCTTTAAAAGTAACGCTGGCTTTACAAATTTGCATGCTAGTTGTTGTTGTCATTATAGGGTGAGATACAGGAAAGTGAGAGAGAGAACGGGAAAGATGAGAAAAGGAGAGAGAGAAAGAGAGAGAGTGAGAGAGAAAAAGGAGAGAGAGAGAGAGAGAAAGAGAGAGAGAAGAGAGAGAGAGAGAGAGAGAGAAAGAGAGAGACAGAGGAGAGAAAGAGAGAGAGAGAGAGAGAGAGAGAGAGAGAGAGAGAGAGAGAGAGAGACAGAGAGAGATGAGAGAGAGACAGAGGAGAGAAGAGAGAGAGACAGAGGAGAGAAAGAGAGAGAGACAGAGACAGAGAGAGAAAGATAGAGAGAGAGAGACAGAGAGAGACAGAGAGAAAGAGAGAGATAGAGGACAGAGATAGAGACAGAGGTAGACAGAGAGAAAGAATAGAGTAGAGAGACAGATAGACTAGACAGAGGTCTTGGACTTGTCCTGGTCTCGGGGCCCTGCGGTCTCGGACTGGTCTTGGTCTCGATTAGTCCGGTCTACCAGATAAACACGAATAATACACAAATAATAATAAGATGTTGAAGTAACGCCGGCTTTACAAATTTGCATGCTAGTTGTTGTTGTCATTTTAGGGTAAATGAGGACTAACTTTGGACCACCGCAAACCGTAAAATGGACGTTTTTCAAGTTTTTAAGACGGTAAAAATCAGGAAGAGCGCCTATAATGCAGAAGCTTTAAGTGCGCTGCTATAAACATATGGTATAGCTGTGTCAGTGAAGTGAAATTGGTTATTTTATAGTTATCATTAGTCACCCCACAGCTCTTTAGTCTCAGCCATTAAACTCTTAATATTGGATTTTCAGTCTCTGGGAAAAATGAATGGGGAGCTGGTTTCTAGAAGTGGACCTCGACATTTTCAGCCTCACAACAAAAAGGACATCTACATCCACACTGGAAGGGCATCCGCTTTAAAATTGTCGTGTAGATAGAAAATCCGTGTATTGTTCGTTCATTTCGTTTTTCAAAATAAAACCAAAAATAAGAAAATGAAAAAAACTATTTTCTGATTTATTTGTTTCCAAAAGCAAAATGAAAAAAAAAACTAAACAGATAATGATTTGTTTTTTCAGTTTTAGAGTTTGTGTTTAAATGAAAAATGGAAATTCAGTCCTGGTCTGGTCCTGGTCTCAGTCCCGGTCTCAATCCTGGTCTCGGTTCTGGTCTGGTCTCAGTCCCAGTCTCAATTGCAGTCTGGTCCTGGTCTCAGTCCTTGTCTCAGTCCCGGTCTCAGTCCTGGTCTGAGTCCTGGTCTCAGTTCTGGTCTGGTCTCGGTCTCGGTCTCAGTCCTGGTCTCAGTCCTGGTCTCAGTTCTGGTCTGGTCTCGGTCTCGGTCTCAGTCCTGGTCTCAGTCCCAGTCTCAGTCTTGGTCTCAGTCCCGGTCTCAATCCTGGTCCCGGTTCTGGTCTGGTCTCAGTCCCAGTCTCAGTCCTGGTCTGGTCCCGGTCTCAGTCCCGGTCTCAGTCCCGGTCTCAGTCCCGGTCTCAGTCCCGGTCTCAGTCCCGGTCTCAGTCCTGGTCTGGTCCCGGTCTCAGTCCCGGTCTCAGTCCCGGTCTCAGTCCTGGTCTGGTCCTGGTCTCAGTCTTGCTCTCAGTCCCAGTCTCAGTTCTGGTCTAGTCCCGGTCTCAATCCTGGTCTCAGTCCTAGTCTCAATCCTGGTCTCAGTCCCGGTCTCAGTCCTGGTCTCAGTCCCAGTCTCAATTGTGGTCTGGTCCTGGTCTCAGTCCTGCTCTCAGTCCTGGTCTTAGTCCCAGTCTCAGTCCTGGTCTCAGTCCCGGTCTCAATCCTGGTCCCGGTTCTGGTCTGGTCTCAGTCCCAGTCTCAGTCCCGGTCTGGTCCGGTCTCAGTCCCAGTCTCAGTCCCGGTCTCAGTCCTGGTCTCAGTCCTGGTCCTGTTCCTGGTCTCAGTCTCGGTCTCAGTCCCGGTCTCAGTCCTGGTCTCAGTTCTGGTCTGGTCTCAGTCCCAATCTCAGTCCCAGTCTCAATTGCAGTCTGGTGACGGTCTCAGTCCTGGTCTGGTCCTGGTCTCAGTCTTTGCTCTCAGTCCCAGTCTCAGTTCTGGTCTAGTCCCGGTCTCAATCCTGGTCTCAGTCCCGGTCTCAGTCCTGGTCTGGTCCCGGCCTCAGTCCCGGTCTCAGTCCTGGTCTCAGTCCCAGCCTCAATTGCGGTCTGGTCCTGGTCTCAGTCCTGCTCTCAGTCCTGGTCTTAGTCCTGGCCTCAGTCCTGGTCTGGTCTCAGTCTCAGTCCCAGTCTCAATCACGGTCTCAATCATGGTCTCGTTCCAGCCTCAGTCCTGGTCTCAGTCCTGGTCTCACTTCTGGTCTGGTCCCGGTCTCAGTCCTGCTCTGGTCACGGTCTCAGTCCCTGTCTCAGTCCCAGTGTCATTTGCGGTCTGGTCCCGGTTTCAGTCCTGGTCCTGTTCCAGGTCTCAGTCCCGGTCTCAGTCTTGGTCTCAGTTCTGGTCTGGTCTCGGTCTCAGTCCTGGTCTCAGTCCCGGTCTCAGTCCCAGTCTCAATCGCGGTCTGGTCCCGGTCTCAGTCCTGGTCTCAGTTCCGGTCTCAGTCCCGGTCTCAGTCCCGGTCTCAGTCCCGGTCTCAGTCCTGGTCTCAGTTCTGGTCTGGTCTCGGTCTCAATCCTGGTCTCAGTCCCGGTCTCAGTCCTGGTCTCAGTTCTGGTCTGGTCTCGGTCTCAATCCTGGTCTCAGTCCCTGGTCTCAGTCCCGGTCTCAGTCCTGGTCTCAGTTCTGGTCTGGTCTCGGTCTCAATCCTGGTCTCAGTCCCGGTCTCAGTCCTGGTCTCAGTTCTGGTCTGGTCTCGGTCTCAATCCTGGTCTCAGTCCCGGTCTCAGTCCCGGTCTCAGTCCCGGTCTCAGTTCCGGTCTCAGTCCCGGTCTCAGTCCCGGTCTCAGTCCCGGTCTCAGTCCTGGTCTCAGTTCTGGTCTGGTCTCGGTCTCAATCCTGGTCTCAGTCCCGGTCTCAGTCCCGGTCTCAGTCCTGGTCTCAGTTCTGGTCTGGTCTTGGTCTCAATCCTGGTCTCAGTCCCTGGTCTCAGTCCTGCTCTCAGTCTTGGTCTCAGTCCTGGTCTCAGTCCCGGTCTCAGTCCCGGTCTCAGTCTCGGTCTCAGTCCTTAACCCGTAGTTCCACACACCTACATCGTTGTGATAAAAGTCTATTGTCGTGTCGGAGTTCGGGTCACGTGGACTTTTGGACAGAATCAACCGTACAGAAGGTCCAAACGGGGCCCGGGAGAGCAACAACTAGCAGATTAACGCGCACTTCCTGGTTATCGAACAATACGGCGCTTTAATCATGTGATCTGTGATTAGACGCGGACATATTTTCACTTGAAGAGCGGCTCGTACAGTAGATCTGTTCTGGGGCGAGACACATTTTGTTCAACTATGCGGAAAACAAAGTGGTGCACATGTGTGTGTGTGGAGTCGTGTGAGTGTGAACAGGGACCTGCCCTGTCACAACGAGGCCGCGTCACACTACAAGATCAGCCTGACCTCCTTCTCTCTCTCTCTCTCTTTCTCTCTTTCCTCTTGTGCTCTCTCTCTCTCTCTATCTGTGCTTTCTCTTTCTGTGCACTCTCTCTCTCTCTTCACTTTCTACTCCTCTCCCTCTCTCCTCTCTCTCTCTCTCTCTCTCACTCACTCTCTCTCTCTCACTCTCTGTCTCTCCTCTCTCTCTCTCTCTCTCTCTCTGTCACACTCTCTCTCTCTCTCTCTCTCTCTCTCTCTCTCTCTCTGTCACACTCTCTGTCTCTCTCTCTCTCTCTCTCTCTCTCTCTCTCTCTCTCTCTGTCACACTCTCTGTCTTTCTCTCTCTCTCTCTCTCTCTCTCTCTCTCTGTCACACTCTCTGTCTCTCTCTCTCTCTCTCTCTCTCTCTCTCTCTCTGTCACACTCTCTGTCTCTCTCTCTCTCTCTCTCTGTCTCACTCTGTCTCTCTCTCTCTCTCTCTCTCTCTCTCTCTCTCTCTCTCTCTTGTCTCTCTCTCTCTCTCTCTCTCTCTCTCTCTGTCTCTCTCTCTCTCTCTCTCTCTCTCTCTCTCTCTCTCTGTCACACTCTCTGTCTCTCTCTCTCTCTCTCTCTCTTGTCACACTCTCTGTCTCTCTCTCTCTCTCTCTCTCTCTCTCTGTCACACTCTCTCTCTGTCTCTCTCTCTCTCTCTGTCACACTCTCTCTCTCTCTCTCTGTGTCACACTCTTTCTCTCTCTCGTCTCTCTCTCTCTCTCTCTCTCTCTCTCTCTCTCTCTCTCTCTCTCTCTCTCTCTCTCTCTCTCTCTCTCTCTGTCACACTCCCTGTTTCTCTCTCTCTTTCTGTGTCACACTCTCTGTCTCTCTCCCTTTCTCTCTCTCTCTCTCTTCTCTCTCTCTCTGTCACACTCCCTCTCTCTCTCTCTCTGTCACACTCTCTGTCTCTCTCTCTCTCTCTCTCTCTCTCTCTCTCTCTCTCTCTCTCTCTCTCTCTCTGTCACACTCCTGTCTCTCTCTCTCTCTCTCTCTCTCTCTCTGTGTCACACTCTCTGTCTCTCTCTCTCTCTGTCTCTCTCTCTCTCTCTCTCTCTCTCTCTCTCTCTCTCTCTCTCTGTCTCTGTCTCTCTCTCTCTCTCTCTCTCTCTCTCTGTCTCTCTCTCTCTCTCTCTCTCTCTCTCTCTCTCTCTGTCACACTCCCTGTCTCTCTCTCTCTTTCTTTCTCTGTCTCTCTCTCTGTCACACTCTCTGTCTCTTCTCCTCTTCTCTCTCTCTCTGTCACACTCCCTTTCTCTCTCTCTCTGTGTCACACTCTCTGTCTCTCTCCCTTTCTCTGTCTCTCTCTCTCTCTCTCTCTCTCTCTCTCTCTCTCTCTCTCTCTCTCTCTCTCTCTCTCTCTGTCTCTCTCTCTCTCTCTCTCTCTCTCTCTCTGTCTCTCTCTCTCTCTCTCTCTCTCTCTCTCTCTCTCTCTCTCTCTCTCTCTCTCTCTCTGTCACACTCTGTCTCTCTCTCTCTGTCTCTCTCTGTCTCTCTCTCTTCTCTCTCTCTCTCTCTGTCACACTCCCTGTCTCTCTCTCTCTCTCTCTCTCTCTCTCTCTCTCTCTCTCTCTGTCTCTCTCTCTCTCTCTCTCTGTCACACTCTCTCTTTCTCTCTCTCCATCATTGAACTTGTCTCTGTACAGTTTGCGTTTACTCTTCAGAACTCTGTGGATCTTTGCACTGAGCTGAAATCTCGCGACACGAAGTTTAACACAATTGGAAGAAAAGTAAAAACTCAAACACACACACACACACACACACACACACTCGGGTTTACACTTTACTTTAATAATACTTTAATACCACGTCTGCACCCGCCACGTTCCAGACAGGAAGTGTTCGTGGGGGCGTTTCCGGCTCCATCGACTGTTTCCAACTGAATTTACATTGAACAATCATCGCCCGTCTCTTTGTAACTTAGTCCGTTTACAGGAACAATGTAAGTTTTTGATAATAAATGTCTTCAGATCTGAGGTAAACATGGTCAAATCAGATAAAGTTTTTACTAATAACAGCTCTAATCCTGATTTATTCTTTATTATAAAAACATTTGACATGACACTAAATTATATGATGGTGTTTTTGTGAGTCTCACTTTAGTCTCTCATTTGGGTTGCCAGTTTTAAAGCTGAAATCCAGGTAGTTTAAATCTAAAATCATTGGTGTAGTGGGTGTGGTACGAGACGTGAGGTGTAAAAAAATAATAAATATAAAATAGCTTCAACTTAAATGTCAAACCGGAGCTACTGGCAACGGTGAAAACAACCTGCACAGACTCATGATGTCTGTAGTACTGTTCTAGAGTGACCTGAGACATGAGGGACCAGGACTAAACCAGGACTAAACCTGGACTAAAACCAGGACTAAACCTGGACTAAACCAGGACTAAAACCAGGATGAACAGGACTGAACCAGGACTGAACCAGGAAAACCAGGACTAAACCAGGACTAAAACCAGGAACTAAACCAGACTAAAGGACCAAACCAGGACTAAAACCAGGACTAAACCAGGACTAAACCAGGACTAAAACCAGAACTAAACCAGGACTGAACCAGGACTGAACCAGGACTAAAACCAGGACTAAACCAGGACTAAAACCAGGTCTAAACCAGGACTGAACCTGGACTAAAACCAGGACTAAAACCAGGTTCAAACCAGGTCTAAACCAAGACTAAACCAGGACTAAAACCAGAACTAAACCAGGAACTGAAACCAGGACTGAACCAGGACTAAACCAGGACTAAACCAGGACTAAACCAGGACTAAAACCAGGACTAAAACCAGGACTAAACCAGGACTAAAACCAGGACTAAACCAGGACTAAAACCAGAAAAACTAAACCAGGACTGAACCAGGGCTAAAACCAGGACTAAACCAGGACTAAAACAGGACTAAACCAGGACTAAACCAGGACTAAAACCAGGACTAAACAGGACTAAACCAGGACTAAAACCAGGACTAAACTAAAAACAGGGAACTGAACCAGACTAAACCAGGACTAAAACCAGGACTAAAACTAAAAACAGGACTAAACCAGGACTAAACCAGGACTAAACCAGAACCAGGACTGAACCAGGGCTGAACCAGGGCTAAAACCAGGACTAAACCAGGACTAAAACAGGACTAAACCAGGACTAAACCAGGACTAAACCAGGACTAAAACCAGGGACTGAAACCAGGACTGAAACCAGGGCTAAACCAGGACCTTAAACCAGGACTAAAACAGGACTAAAACCAGGACTAAACCAGGACTAAAACCAGGACTAAACCAGGACTAAAACAGGACTAAACCAGGACTAAACCAGGACTAACCCAGGGACTAAACCAGGACTAAACCAGGACTAAACCTGGACTAAACCAGGACTAAAACCAGGGACTAAAACCAGACTTAAACCAGGACTAAACCTGGACTAAACCAGGACTAAAACCAGGACTAAAACCAGGACTAAACCAGGACTAAACCTGGACTAAAACCAGGATTAAAAACCAGACTAAACCTGGACTAAACCACTACTAAACCAGGACTAAAACCAGGTCTAAACCAGGTTCAAACCAGGTCTAAACCAAGACTAAACCAGGACTAAAACCAGGACTAAAACCTTGACTAAACCAGGACTAAAACCAGGACTAAACCAGGACTAAAACCAGAACTAAACCAGGACTTAAACAGGACTAAAACAGGACTAAACCAGGACTAAAACCAGGACTAAACCAGGACTAAACCAGGGCTAAACCAGGACTAAAACCAGGACTAACCAACTAACCAGGCTAAAACCAGATTAAACCAGACTAAAACAGGACTAAACCAGGACTAAACCAGGACTAAAACCAGACTAAAACCTTGACTAAACCAGACTAAAACCAGGACTAAACCAGACTAAAACCAGAAAACAGGACAAACCAGATAAACCAGGACTAAACCAGACTAAACAGGACTAAACCAGGACTAAACCACTAAACAGGAACTAAACCAGGACTAAAACAGGACTAAACCAGACTAAACCAGGACTAAACCAGGCTAAAACCAGGACTAAACCAGGACTAAACCTAAAACCAGGACTAAACCAGGACTAAAACCAGGACTAAACCAGGACTAAAACAGGAGGGACTAAACCAGGACTAAAACCAGGACTAAACAGGACTAACCAGGACTAAACCAGGACTAAAAGGACTAAACCAGACTGAACCAGGACTGAACCAGGGCTAAACCAGGACTAAACCAGGACTAAAAACAGGACTAAACCAGACTAAACCAGGACTAAAACCAGGACTAAAACCAGGACTAAACCAGGACCAGGACTAAAACCTAGGACTAAACCAGGACTAAACTAAACAGGACTAAACCAGGACTAAACCAGGACTAAACCACCTGGACTAAACCAGGACTAAACCGACTAAACCAGGACTAAACCAGGACTAAACCAGGACTAAAACAGGACTAAAACCAGGACTAAACAGGACTAAAACCAGGACTAAACCAGGACTAAACAGGACTAAAACCAGGACTAAACCAGGACTAAACCTGGACTAAAACCAGGATTAAAACCAGGACTAAACCTGGACTAAACCAGTACTAAACCAGGACTAAAACCAGGTCTAAACCAGGTTCAAACCAGGTCTAAACCAAGACTAAACCAGGACTAAAACCAGGACTAAACCAGGACTAAAACCAGAACTAAACCAGGATTAAACCAGGACTAAACCAGGACTAAACCAGGACTAAAACCAGGACTAAACCAGGACTAAACCAGACTAAACCAGGACTAAACCAGGACTAAACCAGGACTAAACCCAGGACTAAAACCAGGACTAAAACTAACTAAACTAAACCAGGACTTAAACCAGGACTAAACCAGGACTAGGACTAAAACCAGATTAAAACCAGGACTAAAACCAGGACTAAACCAGGACTAAAACCAGGACTAAACCAGACTAAAAACCAGGACTAACCAGGACTGAACCAGGGCTAAAACCAGGACTAAACCAGGACTAAAACAGGACTAAACCAGGACTAAACCAGGACTAAAACCAGGACTAAACCAGACTAAAACAGGACTAAACCAGGACTAAACCAGGGACTGACCTGGACTAAACCAGGACTAAACCAGGACTAAAACCAGGACTAAACCTGGACTAAACCAGGACTAAAACCAGGACTAAACCAGGACTAAACCAGACTAAACCAGGACTAAACCAGGACTAAAACCCAGACTAAAACAGGACTAAACCTAAAACCCAGGATTAAAAACTACTAAACCAACTAAACCAGACTAAAACCAGTCCTAAACCAGGTCAAACCAGGTCTAAACCAAGACTAAACCAGGACTAAAACCAGGACTAAACCAGGACTAAAACCAGAACTAAACCAGGATTAAAACCAGGACTAAACCAGGACTAAACCAACCAGGACTAAACCAGGACTAAAACCAGGACTAAAAACCAGGACTAAACCAGGACTAAAACCAGGATGACCAGACTAAACCAGACTAAACCAGGACTAAACCAGGACTAAAACCAGGACTAAAACTAGGACTAAACCAGGACTAAACCAGGACTAAACCAGGACTAAGGACTAAACCAGGACTAAACCACCAGGACTAAACCAGACTAAAACCAGGATTAAAACCAGGACTAAACCTGGACTAAACCACTACTAAAACCAGGACTAAAACCAGGTCTAAACCAGGTTCAAACCAGGTCTAAACCAAGACTAAACCAGGACTAAAACCAGGACTAAACCAGGACTAAAAACCAGAAAACTAAAACCAGGATTAAACCAGGACTAAACCAGGACTAAAACCAGATTAAAACAGGACTAAACCAGGACTAAAACCAGATTAAAACAGGACCAAACCATGCTAAACCAGGACTAAACCAGGACTAAAACCGGATTAAAACAGGACTAAACCAGGGCTAAAACAGGACTAAACCATGTCAAACCAGGACTAAACCAGGACTAAAACCAGATTAAAACAGGACTAAACCATGTCTAAACCAGGACTAAACCAGGACTAAAACCAGATTAAAACAGGACTAAACCAGGACTAAAACCAGATTAAACCAGGACTAAACCAGGACTAAAACCAGATTAAAACAGGACTAAACCAGGACTAAAACCAGATTAAACCAGGACTAAACCAGGACTAAAACCAGATTAAAACAGGACTAAACCATGCCGTGTGGACCGTGTCTCCTCCTCTTCTATCAATAATATTTTTAATTTGGTTGAGTAAAGTCTGGGCTTTTTTATTTTCTTTTATCAGACAAAACATTTTAGGTTATGATTTCCTCGTCTTTGCTTCTCTACAGCAAATCAAGTAATCCAAAGTATTCAGATTACATTACTCACTTTAAGTCATTTAATGGATTACGTTACAAACTACATTTTGGGGTATGTAATCTGTAATCTGTAGGGGAAAACATTTTAAAAGTCACTGACTCCGGGTTTGTTTTTGAGGAGGAAACGACATTCTAACACGGTTTAACACTCACGAGAGTCGATTTGGCGTAATATAGGAGCTTTAAATGCCGACGTGAATCACACTGAAACAAAAAGGTACGTGGCCGACGGATGAGTAACAGAGAGGTCCACAAATACAGACAGTGGAGGGTGGGGGGGGGGGTCGACGAGGGAGGGGGGCAGGGGGCAGGGGGGGGCAGGGGCACGGGGAGAGCACAGAGGCAGCCTGTGGTCCCACTCCTCCTCGGCAGCAGCAGCAGCAGCAGCAGAAGCAGTAAAAATAGGGGAGAGGAAAAACAACGATGGCTGGAAAGATTAAATTCCTGGTGAAATAGGAAGGGCAGAGAGGGGAATGTGGGAGGAGGAGAGAGGAGGAAGAGAAGGAGAGAGGAGGAGAAGGGAGGAGAGGAAAGGGGGAGGTGTAGGAGGATGCTCGCGGCGACTAGCATGTTAACGGCGCTCTTCCTGGGAGGAACGGGGAGGAGAGAGAAGGAGAGAGGAGGAAAGAGGGTGAGAGGAGAAGAGAGGGAGGAGAGAAGAGGAGGGAGAGAGGGGAGGAGAGGGAGGAAAGGAGGGAGAGATGAAAAAGGAGAGAGAAGGAAGGAGAGAGGAGGAGGGGAGAGGAGAGAAGGAGAGTTGGAGGAGGAGGGGAGATGAGGTAAGGGAGCAGAGGGAGGAGAGAAGGGGGAGAGGAGTGGAGAGAGGGGAGAGAGAGGAAAAAGGAGAGAGGAAGGGCGAGAAGGAGCAAGGAGGAGAGAGGAGGAGAGAGGAAAAGTGAGAAGGAGCGAGGAAGGATAAGGAGGAGAGAGGAGGAGAGAGGAGAGAAAGGAGAGGAGAGAGGAGGAGAGAGAAGGAGAGTGGAGGGAGAGAGAAGAGAGAGAGGAAGAGAGAGGAGGAGAGGGGAGGAGATAGGTGAAGAGAGGAGGAGAGAGGAAGAAAGAGGAGGGAGAGAGGAGGAGAGGGGAGGGGATGGGTGAAGAAAGGAAGAGAGAGGTGGAAAGAGGGGGAGGGAAGAGAAAAGAGGTGAGAGGAGGAAAAGAGGAGGAGAGAGGAGAAAAGAGCAGGAGAGGAGAGAAGGGAGAGAGGAGGAACGAAGGAGGAGAGAGGAGGAAAGAAGGGGAGAAGGGAGAAGAGACGAGGAGAGGAGGGAGAAAAGAGGAAAGAGGAAGGAGAGAGGAGGAGAGGAGGGAGAAAAGAGGAAAGAGGAAGGAGAGAGGAGGAGAGATTCTGACCGGGAGGACGCTCACAGCGACTAGCATGCTAACAACACATTTCCTGGGAGGAGTGGGGAGACCAGAGAGGAGAGGGAAGGAGGAGCCAGGAAGGAGAGGGGAGAACACAAACAGCAACTAGCATGCAAACAGCACACTTTCTGGGAAGAGATGCATTTGTAAACATGATGAGAAAAAGACTGAAACATGAAGTGATCACATGTATTTTTGAACGAGCACAGATCTACGCTCTTCAGAAGTTTTAGTGGAAAATTAAACGTAATAAAAAAAGTATTTTGCAGAGTTTGTTGCTTCAAACATCGCAGCATTTGCACTTTGCTAATTGCGTCCATTCAAATCACAATTTCTATGTGATTTTGATTAATATTTCAGGGGAATGACACACTACAAGTACAATTTTTTTACCCAAATTCTCCACTCTAATAAAGTAAAGTAACTCCATTTTACTAATACTTTACTAATACATATTTAAAGATTTGAAATAAGGCGATCCTGTACTTTCCTCAAGCTTAATCTCCAAAAATGACAAAGTGCGTCGTGTCCAGTTGTGCTCGTCATCATCTAGTGCACAGGTGTCAAACATACGGCCCGGGGGCCAGATCCGGCCCTCCAAGACCTTTAATCTGGCCCTCGGGTGATTTTCTATTAAAATATTGGTAATTTTCTGCGATGTTTATCATAGAAGTGTCTCTGTACGTGGCCCCTCCCACCAGAGCAGCACAAATGAAGACTTGCCTCTTTCCAAACGCTCTTAAAGGACGATCGTTTTGACTGTTGACCATGACACCCTCATCAGAAAAATGTCAAAAATGAGAAAAGTGGAGCCGATTGCAGGATTTTACAAGAAAAATTGACTTATTCCTATTTGCAAACAAGATCATGTTAAAACATTGTGTTGAAATTGTATTTTTCTTAAAGTTTCAGGTTGTTCATAATATTATGATATTTTCTTAGAGAGAAATAGTTAATCAATTATAAAAAGATTTCTGTAATAGATTTGCGTTCCTCTGCACAAATCTTTGAACTTATTGCTATTTTTGGGATATATATATATATATATATGCCCTGAGTTTTCTGATCCGGCCCCTTTGGGATCAAAATAGGTTGGATACGGCCCCCGGACCAAAATGAGTTTGACACCCCTGATCTAGAGTCTTTTAAATAGTTTATAGTCGTCCAAACTTATTCGTAACTTTCTTACACATTCCTACATCCTGATCGTTGACTGTGATGAGCTTTTTTAAAACTTTCTGGGACTAGAGCAAGATTCTTACTAACAACTAGCAGCCTAACAGTGCACTTCCTGGTTTGCTGACTTTAAAAAACGCTTTATAACAGCACACAGTGGACGCATTTTGAAGCTTTCGGGGTCCATCACCTGTCTGTTTCTACGGAGATGTTGTTGCTCTGCCTGGAATGTTCCACAGTATGACTTTAAACAGCTCTACCTTACATTTATTCAGTTACAGATGGTTTTATAGCTCAAAAAATATCTAGAAAAAAAGACATTCTGACTGAGCGGGGTCGCCTCTCCACAGATCTGACCTGTAACTTGGTCTGGTTTGGTCTCCATGAAGATAGAAAGTGTGTTACCTGATTTTTTTAACAATCTGAAACTCGGAATTATTTCATTATTTGCAGTTTGTAGTGGTTCAAACTTTTCCTTCAAATGCTTTTTCAAAACTTTCAGAGACTAGAGCTGAGTTTTACTAACAACTAGCATGCTAACAGCGGACTTTCTGGTTATCAAAATGCTTTATAATGAATATAATATACTGTTTATGTTACGCAATAGCATCTCCATGGAGACAAGCTGGTGGCAGTGCCTGAACTTAAGTCAAATTATTTGCTTTGTGTCAACTACAATATTTCTTTTCTAGAATAGATAAATATGGAAAACAACAACTTTATGTGCATTAAAATTTTCATAAAATATATTCTATAAATATTAAAAGTACATGACTTTTTCTGTCTGAACAATGTGAAAAACAGAACAAGCTCTTTTTTTTTTTTTTTTTTTTTTTTTTTTTTTACAGTGGTCTGAACTTATTAACTTTCCTACATATTCCTATCATCCTAAGCATTGACTGCAGTGAGTTTATGGACACTTTTCACAACTTTCACATTTTTATTAACAACTAGCAGGCTAACAACACATTTCCTGGTTTGCTGACTATGAAAACACTCTATAATTAGATGCAGACGGTACACAGCGGCCTCATTCTGACCCTTAGAGGTACGCTGTGTAACTTTTCAGTTTGGGGGTCCGTTGCCTGCTTGTTGCTATGAATATGTCATTGGAATGTTCCACAGCGTGACTTTAAACAGCTCTACTTTACATTTATTCAATTACAGGTGGTTTTAGAGCTCAAAAAATACCTAGAACAACAGGCATTCTGACTGTGAGTGTGTTTGTCTCTCCACAGATCTGACCTGTAACTTGGTCTGGTTTGGCCTCTATGATGATTAAAAGGTTTAATGCCATACTGTGAAACATTCCGGACAAATTTGAATGACCCTCCACGAGAAAAGTTACACAATGCACCTTTGAGTGTGTTACCTGATTTTTAACAATCTGAAAAACAAAATGAGCTCAGTTTTTGCAGTTTATAGTGCTCCAAACTTTTCCTGCGAACGCTTTTTCAAAACCTTCAGAGACTAGAGCTGACTTTTGTTAACAACTAGCATGCTAACAGTGCACTTCCTGGTTTGCTGACTAATAAAATACGCTTTATAACAGCGGACAGTGGAAGTTTGAAGCCTTAAAAATGGACTGTGTAACTTTTTGGTTCGGGATCCATAACCTGACATGTCATTGCTTTGCCTGGAATGTTCCACAGTGTGACTTTAAACAGCTCCGCCTTACATTTATTCAATTACAGGTGATTTTATAGCTCAAAATACCTAGAACAACATGCATTCTGACTGTAAGTAAGTAAGTAAGTCTTTATTTATATAGCGCTTTTCACAGATATTTTTGTCACATTATTCATTCACTCTATATCTGGTGATGACAAGCTATTATTGTAGCCACAGCTGCCCTGGGTCAGACTGACAGAAGCGCGGCTGCCATGCCAGTCAGCGCCATCGGTCCCTCCAACCACCACCATCACTCACGCACACACCACTTTCATACTAGGCAATGTGGGTGAAGTGTCTTGCCTAAGGACACAATGACAGTTATTCCCACTGGCGCCCCACTGTGAGCGGGTCCACCTCTCCACAGATCTGACCCGTAACCTGGTCTGGTCTGGTCTCCATGAAGACAGAAAGTGTGTTACTTGATTTTTAACAATCTGAAAAACAAAATGAGCTCAGTTTTTGCAGTTTGTAGTGGGCCAAACTTTCCCTACGAACGCTTTTTCAAAACTTTCGGAGACTAGAGCTGACTTTTGCCAACAACTAGCATGCTAACAGCGCACTTTCTGGTTCGCAGACGATCAAAACGCTTTACAATTAATGTTATATGGCATTCTGACTGTGAGCGAGGTTGTCTCTCCACGGATCTGACCTGTAACCTGGTCCGGTTTGGCCTCCATGATGATCGAAAGGTTTAATGCCATACTGTGAAACATCTGTGAATAACATCTCCATGGAGACCAGCATTTGATGGACCCTCCACCGGAAAAGTTACACAATGCAGCTTTGAGTGTTTGATTTTTAACAATCTGCTCAGTTTTTGCAGTTTGTAGTGCTCCAAACCTTTCCTACGAACGCTTTCTCAAAACTTTCAGAGCCTAGAGCTGACTTTTGTTAACAACTAGCATGCTAACAGCACACTTTCTGGCTCGCTTTAGAATCAGCACATGGAGGTCTCGTTTTAACCCCGAAGAAAGCTGATCGTACAAAATCTACGACATCTTCCCGTGGGCGAGACAGATTTTACTTAATTACGCGAAAAAAATCACAAAAAATCGAGTACAGCCCCTTTAAAAAACGCAAAACAAACTCCATTTCTGTCCTTTTAACACATTCTCTGGTTCCTCTCGTTCCGTAATAACAATGGGGTTAAATATAGCCTCTTTCTCATCACACACTCGCGAGCTCGTACTTCGCGTGTTAGCTAAAAACCGCCGCAGCAGAAGAGCCGGGGATAAGGAGGAAGGAAGTGATTGCTGAACGCTGGAATGACTAAACCCCCCCCTACCCCCTACGCCCTCCTTCCCTCCCTCTCTCTCTCTCTTTTCCCTCCTTCTCTCCATCTCTCTCTCCTCCTTCAGTGAGTCCTGATAGAAATACGCCAACAAACCGGCTTGATTGGCGTCGCAAAGGCTCCCCATTCACTTTGCGACGCGAGCGGGTGAATGCCGAGGGCTCTGGAGTGACGGAAACTACGGGTTGGGGTTGTGACTGAGCCCCCCGACCCGTTATGGGAAGAGGGGAGGGCGACGTGGGGTGGGGTGGGGGTGGGGGGGGGAGAGGGGCTTCGTTAGGCTAATTACAGCTTAACTATGTAAATAAGGCAGCGCAAAGGGGGGAGACACACCCACGGCTTTTTCAGCGTCAATTAACCTAAGACTCCAGAATCCACACCTAGCAATCTGCAGACGGCGAAACACAGACACACGGAGCCAGAGCTGCGCGTTTACGCTCATTTAAGCTGATAAAAGTCAATAAATTATGCTAAAATGTGAATAAATTTGGCATTTTAGACTTCGGTGTCACGGTTGCAGATGGAGGGCAGGGGCCTTTTAAGGTTTAAGAGTGATCGGGCGAAGCGTCGCGACAACGGAGCGCGAGGAAATTTAACTTTAAGCAAAACGGTGTTGTTGTTTCTTTGCCTTAAAGGTTCCGCAGTATGGCATTAGGTTACTGATGCGACTCTGCTTACAAGAAGGACGCAGGGTTTTTCAAGCAAACAAAATACACTCTAGCTGTATACAGTGGTCCTTCGTTTATCGCGGGTGTTACGTTCTAAAAATAACCCGCGATACGTGAAATCCGCGAAGTAGTCAACTCTACTTTTTACAATTATTATATCTGTTTTAAGGCTGTAAAACCCCTCAGTGCAGCTTTACACATTTTTCTCAGACAGGACAGTTCATTTTGCATCCTTCTTTAAACTGCTTCTTTGCTGCCGTCGTCCTTTTGTTATTTTCCTCCTTCTTTATGTAACGAACCGAAGATTCATTTATTCCGTAATGGAGCCCTACAGCCGCAGAGTCCTGCATGAGTCAGTTTTTGGAGACCCGCACCCGAGCAGTACAACACCGCACCTGCCTGCACCTGCCTGCACCTGCCTGCACCTGCCCACACGCCGCCCATTAACCCGAGATTATATCAAACTTTTGTGCTGCCTACGCCACGAATTGAACAAAGACTAACTCAGGATTAACCAGTAAGGTGAACCTAGGACTGATTCCAGGACTATAGAGAAGGACTAAACCAGGACTAAACCAGAACTCACTGTCGGGATGGGCTCGGAGGTGACAGTAGGAGACCGGCTCAGAGCTCTGCACCTCACGGAGGTAATCGCGGCCGTCGCCCGATCGCGCTAAGTGGACAACCTGCTCGGGGTTCTCCCTCTTAAGTCCAAGATTAGCCCTGGTTTAGTCCCGGTTTAGTCCTGGTTTAGTCCCGGTTTAGTCCTGGTTTAGTCCCGGTTTAGTCCTGGTTTAGTCCGGTTTAGTCCTGGTTTAGTCCTGGTGTAGTCTTGGTGTAGTCCTGGTTTAGTCCCGGTTTAGTTCTGGTGTAGTCCTGGTGTAGTCCCGGTTTAGTCCTGGTGTAGTCCTGGTGTAGTCCTGGTTTAGTCCTGGTGTAGTCCTGGTGCAGTCCTGGTTTAGTCCTGGTTTTAGTCCTGGTTTAGTTCTGGTGTATTCCTGGTGTAGTCCTGGTTTAGTCCTGGTGTAGTCCTTGTGTAGTCTTGGTTTAGTCCTGGTTTAGTTCTGGTGTATTCCTGGTGTAGTCCTGGTTTAGTCCTGGTGTAGTCCCGGTTTAGTCCTGGTGTAGTCCTGGTGTAGTCCTGGTTTAGTCCTGGTGTAGTCTTGGTGTAGTCCTGGTGCAGTCCTGGTTTAGTCCTAGTTTAGTTCTGGTGTAGTCCTGGTTTAGTCCTGGTTTAGTTCTGGTGTATTCCTGGTGTAGTCCTGGTTTAGTCCTGGTGTAGTCCTTGTGTAGTCCTGGTTTAGTCCTGGTTTAGTCCTGGTGTAGTCCTGTGTAGTCTTGGTTTAGTTCTGGTTTAGTCCTGGTGTAGTCCTGGTGTAGTCCTGGTTTAGTCCTGGTTTAGTTCTGGTGTAGTCCTGGTTTAGTCCTGGTGTAGTCTTGGTGTAGTCCTGGTGTAGTCCTGGTTTAGTCCTGGTGTAGTCCTTGTGTAGTCTTGGTTTAGTCCTGGTTTAGTTCTGGTGTAGTCCTGGTGTAGTCCTGGTTTAGTCCTGGTGTAGTCCTGGTGTAGTCTTGGTTTAGTCCTGGTTTAGTCCTGGTGTAGTCCTGGTGTAGTCCTTGTGTAGTCTTGGTTTAGTCCTGGTTTAGTTCTGGTGTAGTCCTGGTGTAGTCCTGGTTTAGTCCTGGTGTAGTCCTTGTGTAGTCTTGGTTTAGTCCTGGTTTAGTTCTGGTGTAGTCCTGGTGTAGTCCTGGTTTAGTCCCGGTTTAGTCCTGACCCACCCGTGTGTAATCACTGCCCGCCCCATAATCAGAACGCAGGGGGAGGGACACAATGCGCGTGTAAAAAAAAAAAAAAAAAAAAATGCAAAATTGCCCTAAAAAAACGTCCATGAAACAGCGAGACCGTGAAAGTTGAACCACGATATATCGAGGGACGACTGTATATGTTTACGGGCATAATGTGCAACACTTGGAAGCAGTAAAATGTCCACGGAGACACCAAAAGGTTACACAATGAATCTTTAAATGGTCCATATTACCAGTGTTGTACTTGAACGTTCATATTTTGGACGAACATGAACTGAACGCACTGTATTAGAAACTGTGAGCTCATTCATTCTGGCTTCTATTTAACTTCGTCCAATAAAGGTGCCAGATTTCTTTACCGTTCCAGGTGAAAACTTGGCTAAACACAACGTAAAAATCCATTAATATTTAGTGGAAAAACATTCAATCTGGCAACAACACGAGCCACCAGTGTCGGATCACCACATGCTTCATCCAAACAAGACAAAACTAAAAAGAATATAGAGGGATTATCAGACTATGTCACTTCACGCTCTACTGCGCATGTCTCCTGCAGAAAGAGTCTGTAATATATCAGTGTCTTGGAGGATTTCAGCAGATTTCAGACTCTCCCGGGGGCAGGGATAGGTGTATCAATCAGGTATGAGTGGATGTCCGGCTACTGAAGTCTGAGACGTTTCTTCTCGTCATTTACGCACTCACCTGATTTAACGCATGCGGCTCATTAACACGTATCCTGCTCACTAATGTTCATTTAGCACCGTAACTTCTTTTATCACACGATGATAAACCGTTTAGCGCTGACAACATCGCTCGCTTGTGTTGATATTTCATGTTAACTGCACTCAGGCTGCATCCGCTGTGTTGATAAAGTGAAAGCTGCAGCTGCTGTAAGTGTAGCAGACTGACCAGACAGCAGCACTGGGGAAATGCTGTTTCCTAAATGTGAGCCCTGGTTGGATGAGGATTAAAAATTTGATATGAAAATGAAATCGAACACATAGTTTAATTGGTAAAACTGATAAAATAATTGCTGTCTGTGGTTCTATTCGGACTTTGGAAATTATATTTAAAAATATAGCTCGCAGCAAGGTATTGAAAAAAAAAAAACTAGTTCATTTTTGGAACGAACTACCGTAAATTCCGGACTATAAGCCTCAACTTTTTTCTCACACTTTGTAGTATGGCTAATAAAACGATGGAGGGATTCTTTGTTTGGCACATTGTCCATTCATAAATGTGGTCTATGGTTTGGCGACACAGGGGATACACGCAGCCTGAGTGAAGAAACTGCCGCTGTCTGTGCGGTGACACATGAATCTATGGTTCACATGAAGTTGCTGCACTAGCTCGCATATTGTCAGCGCACTCAAACAGTTTATCACCGTTTGACAAAATAAGTTATGATGCTAAATGAACTTTAGTGAGGGGGATACGTCGACGAGAAGAAACATCTCAAACTTCAGTAGCCGAACATCCGCTCATACCTGATTGATAAAACTAACACCGGCCCAGAGAGCATCTGAAATCTGCTGAAATCCTCCAAGACACTGACATGATACAGACAGGACAGAGACTCTTTCTGCAGGAGACATGCCCAGTAGAGCACGAGGAGACACGGGGGTGATACGCCGAGGAAGATACTCGTTTGATTGTGTTTTGAACAGTTATTTTGAGCTTCATGCACACACCCTCCTCATGGAAAACACATGAAGAAATGCAGACGATGCAGCCTTTAAGTTAATGGTGATTGATTTGGCTGCCGAAGAAGGAAACAGAGCTGCTGCACGTGAGCTCGTCATCAATGAGTCGATGGTGAAATTTTGGTGACGGCAGCGTGACGAACTGACTCAACGCAAAAAGACGACAAAAGCTTTCAGAGGCGATAAAAGCAGACAGCCCGAACTTGAAAACGTTCTTGAAGACGTGGACACCTGCGGCTTATATTCAGGTGCGGCCTATTTATGTACAATTTAAAAATGTAGTTAAAATTTAGTTGATGCCGCTTATATTCAGGTTCGCTCAATAGTCCGGAAAATACCGTATTAAATATAAACAATTATGAACCATGAACAAACTAGTTCATTTTGAAATTTGTGAGCTGAACTTTGAACTAGTTCATATAGAAAACGAACTTTCCCAACACTGCTTATGACGCAGTTTTCTTATCTGTGTTCTAATGTTGTTTCCTCATCACAAACAGACCTGCAGTTGTGTTTCGTTTCATTCACTCATGTTTAACTCACAAAATCCTACATAATTACAGATGGCTGAGTTCTTATCTCAGTCTGAAAACGCTCTGTTCTACCTTGATGTCATGTGGTGATACAGGAAGTGCTCCACTGTGTTTTTAAACTTCATGCACCTTCACTAGAATCATTTGGATTATTTCAGCCCTGGAATTGCAGATCTCTACTGTTTATTTGAACGTCACAAGGTGGAACAGAGCATTTCGAGCTCTGGAGATGAAGACGGACTAATGATAAAGAGTTACTCAAACGTGTGAATGAAACAAAACAACTCCAGCTATGTTTTTGACGAGGTAACAACATTTTTAACTATGGCCAAAAGCTCACAAGAATCCATTTTGCGTAATATAGGACCTTTAAAAGCAAAACGACTTTCTACGATGTCAAAACGTAGTTCCCTCATCAAAAACCTGAAGACCACCTGAGACCAAAAGCCTGAAGAGGTGTTAGATGTCATCCATGCATGTTTGAGTCATTTAGCGATCTCTCCCAGGCCCTATTCAAACCCTCCTTAAGATTCTAAAGCGCAAGCGGGAGGATGAGACTCAGAGCATCGAAAAACGAAAGTGAAACTAGGCTGTTTTCGGGGAATACAGCGTTTTCAAGACAATAAAAGGCAACATGGTGATCTAATTATGTTATGGTTTAGCAGTTAAGACCCCATAGAAATATAATACGCCCTCTTTAAATCTAAATCTAAATAAACATCTTTCCAGTCCTCAAACGCACAAAGCTATAAATAAAATAGGCTCAAGTACATCACTTTGGAGTCGCCACGTTTGTTTTGGCAACAATATTCTAACATGGCTAAAGCTCACATGAGTCATTATCTGTCGTCATCCAAAGATTTAAGATGTTTAATACAAAATAATACATATTTTTAGAGTCGCCCGTATTTTCAGAAGGAATGATTGTATTTTGGAACAACAGAAACACTTGAGATGAATCAGTGCTGGATGGATATGTTTAAAGTTTTAAAGTTTTCAGAGCTTTTAATCATGTTATAGCTGTTTCTCATTTTCATTTACTCTCTTGAAGTTGTATTTGGGGTGATTTGTGCATGTTTGAGTAATCTTTAATCACTTATTTTCAAGACGTCATGTTGCCGATCATGCCCTGTGTACTGTGACGTACAGACGAGGGATGGGCATTCGATTAAATTTTCTTAATCGATCGTCGGGAGAATTAACGAACGATTATCGATTAATCATTAACGTTTTTTGTATTAAAATTTATCATCATTATTATTACTATCTGCACTACTAATCTGAATGAATAAATTAAACTTTACGACATATAAACCGTAAAGACTCTAGACCCACATCAGCCCGTTTGACATTATAATGTGTTTAATGCAGATTTGTGCAAGTCTCACAGAAACAAAACTTAAAACCGCATCGCTAATTTGCATAAACTAAGCGAAGGAAAAAACAGCTCTTGTGCGCTGATGCGACACGACTCAGTGGAAAACAGGTTAGCGTGACCATATTTGCGTTTGTCAAAACCAGGACACCGTACAGGGGGTGGAAAGTGGGGACTCGTCATCGGCATTGCGCTACTCTCACCTGCCAAAGCTTTATCATGCTTTCGAAATATATCTGCTTTGTGCACTGTGCACATGGACTCACACTTGTCCTGACCAGAACGGAAAGCGTGGAATTTCTTGTACAAATCATCGTTAAATACGCATTTGTGCTTCAGCATGTTGCAGACATGTTTGTGTCTCGCTCCTTCTGAGTGCAGAGAGACACATGTACAGACCCCTGTTTAGTTACGCTACGCACAGCAACCTACATTCAATTTGTCGATTAAAATGAACGTAATTGATGAAATTCTTAATGATCAATTATCGATTAATCGACTAATCATGCCCATCCTAGTACAGACATCGTTCTACAATTTTATTTTCTCAATCAGTGATACGCATAATATTCAGCAGCATCATGTAGTAATTTTGGTAAGAATGAAAAATAATCTGCTGCTCGCTATTGTGATGTGCAGATAACCATTGAGTTGTCAGTGTTGCGGATCTGTTGGTGGTGATAAGTCATCATGGGGCGATGTGGGCGTGGCCTTGCAAGGACGCAGCTTTAATAAACCTAATATTTCGGTCAGTCTTCGTTCCTTCTCTCACCTATGGTCATGAGCTCTGGGTAATTACCGAAAGGACAAGATCGTGGATACAGGCGCTCAAAATGAGTTTCCTCCACAATGTGGCTGGGCGCTTCCTTAAAGATAGGGTGAGGAGCGCAGTCACATGGGAGGAGCTCGGAGTAGAGCCGCTGCTCCTCCACGTCGAGAGGAGCCAGTTGAGGTGGCTCGGGAATCTGTTCCGGATGCCTCCTGGGCGTCTCCCTCGGGAGGTGTTCCGGGCATGTCCCACCGGGAGGAGGCCCGGGGAAGACCTAGGACACGCTGGAGGGACTATGTCTCTCGTCTGGCCTGGGATCACCTCAGGGTTCCCCCGGAGGAGCTGGAGGACGTGTCTGGGGTGAAGGAAGTCTGGGAGTCCCTGCTTAGACTGCTGCCCCCGCGACCCGGCCCCGGATAAGCGGAAGAAAATGGATGGATGGATTTGGTTTTAAATGTGGTATCCGTGTTTCTTTTGAGAGCTTTTTCACTTCATTAAATCATCCGCAAGGTACATATGAGGCAAAGTGGGCATGTCAGTTCATGAATGTAGCGATAAGTTCGTTTCTCTGGGCTGATCACAGCTCGTTGTGATTCGCATGTAGACAAACCTCTCACTGCTTTCCTTTAGTGTGGACGAATCTGTAAATCCATATCTCCACTTCAGAAAGGACGGAAAGGAAGCTACAGAAAAATATTTAGATTTTGTTAGGCAGAGGTTAGATTTAGAGGCCCTGGGACACACATCGGCCCCGACAAGTCTGTAACACCGACTCTGTTCGTTATGATGTTTACGGCGACGTCAGCTCTCATAGGCTTTATTCACGCTTATGTCAAAAACCGGGAAGACGTTTGGAAACATGCGATGACAACTTCCGGTGTAGTTCCCGACACTGGGCATGCCGACTGACTGTGATAACACCCACTAAAGTAAAATGAAGACTGCATACGTATGTGCTGTTTGGAATCATCTTGAATTTGGCGCTGGAGTTGTGCGTCAGTGGGGAAATGATGAAAACTGAGGTGTGGTTGTAATTGTTGATTAGTCGAACATAAAAAAACTCTACAATGACGTGGAGATGAAGAAAACTGGGTCTGGGAAGTTGTAATCGCATGTTTCCAAATGTCTTCCTGGTTTGTGACGTAAGCGTGAAAAGAGCCTATTCTACGGAAGCCGGGAGGGTTCACAACAAACGCAAACGCCACAACAAATACAAATGCGACAACACAACAAAAAGCCACAACAAACCAAAAAAGCCACAAAAACAAAACCAAAAAAAAGCCACAACGGAAATGACCACGGGACTCTATTTTAATGCAAACACCGCAATAAATACAAACGTCACAACACAAACGCAAAAGCACAACACAAACGCAAATGCCGCAACACATTAAAAAGCCACAACACACCAAAAAAAGCCACAACGGAAATGACCGCGGGACTCTATTTTAATGCAAACGCCGCAATAAAATACAAACGTCACAACACATTAAAAAGCCACAACACATCAAAAAGCCACAACACAACAAACAGCCACAACACATCAAAAAACCAGCCACACATCAAAAAGCCACAACACATCAAAAAACCACAACACATTAAAAAGCCACAAACACAAAAAAGCCACAACACAACAGCCACAACACATCAAAAAGCCACAACACATCAAAAAACCACAACACATTAAAAAGCCACAACACATTAAAAAAGCCACAACACATCAAAAAGCCACAACACACAAACAGCCACAACACATGAAAAAGCCACAACACAAAAAAGCCACAACACATCAAAAACCACAAACACCACAAAATGAAAAGCACAACACATCAAAAAGCACAACACACAAAACCAACAAAGCCACAACACATTAAAAGCCACAACACATCAAAAAGCCACAACGGAAATGACAGGGACTCTATTTTAATGCAAACGCCGCAATAAAAACAACAAACACAAAAAAGCACAACACACAAAAAGCCACAACACAACAAAAACCACAACACATCAAAAAGCCACAACACATCAAAAAACCACAACACATTAAAAAGCCACAACACATTTAAAAAGCCACACACACACAAAAACAGCCACAACACATCAAAAAGCCACAACACATCAAAAAACCACAACACATTAAAAAGCCACAACACATCAAAAAGCCACAACACATCAAAAAGCCACAACACATCAAAAAGCCACAAAAAACACAAACATCAAAAGCCACAAACACAAAAAGCCACAACACATTATAAAGCCACAACACATCAAAAAGCCACAACAGAAGTGACCGCGGGACTCTATTTTCCGACGGACCGATCAAGCGGCAAGTGAAGAAGAACTACAACGTGAAACGAATAATGATAAAACAATAAATTTCTTTTACTTACGTTTCCAACTTCTCCGTTTCTTTAGTTTTCACGTTGTAGTTCTTCTTCTTCACTTGCCGCTTGATCGGTCCGTCAGAAAATAGAGTCCCGCTTCCATACTATTCACTCTTTTCTTTCTAAAGTCGTAATTTGCAGACTTTTACTTTAATTAAATTGTTTTAGATGAATATTGGGATTTAAAATGTGTAAAAAAATAACATCATGATCCACGGGTGTTGTACATTTGAACTCTATAGCAGACTCAAGCACAATAGGTGATCCTTAAAGTCATACCGTGGAACATTTCAGGCAAAGCAAGAACATCTCCATGGAGACAAATATATATCAGACTCTCCACCAGAAAAGTTACACAATGCATCTTTACAGTAAACACCAAACGTTCAAGTAAAGTCTCAAGTCTCAAAACGGTGACAAAAGTCTGACTCGAGTCCAAGTCATGACAAGTCCCCTCCTCTGTCTCCATGGTTACTGCTTTGCCTTGAAGATCCCGCAGTACGGCATTAGGTTACCGGTCAGATCTGTGGAGATGCGACCCTGCTTACGACAAGAACGTAGGTATTTCAAGGCAATCAAACAAAACACGTCAGCTAAATGTTCATGTCCAGTAAGATTTCCATGGAGACGACAAAAAGTTCCACAGTGAATCTTTAATAGCGAAAGAAAAAAACGTTACTGGCAGCTTTTTCGTTTTAGTTTTGACACAATTTTCTATTTTGGGGACAAGATGTGGTGCAAATGCGTAAAATGTTGTGCTGGGACAGAAGAGCGAGAGGAAGATAAAGGAGGTTTGTAGGTCTGTAAAGATGGACAGAGCGAGAAAAAGGAGGTAAAAAAATAAAAAATAAAAGTGTCATGTGACCAGGGCAGAGATGTGGGGATGTGGGACAGAACCAACCGAGATGGAGAGAAAGTGGGTCAGAGTGCGAGGAAAGCACGAGGAAGAAGAGGAGGAAGAGAGGATATGGAAGAAGCGAGGAGGAAGAAGAGGAGGATGATATCAGGAGGAAGATGGATGAGAAAAAAAAGGAGAGGAAAGGAGGAGGGAGAGAGGGGGATGAGCGGAGAATGAGAGAAAAAAGCGGAGGACGATATGAGGAAAAGAGGAGAGAGAAGTAGAAGGAAGAAGAGGAGAAAGAGGAAGAGAAAGAAGAGAGGGAGAGGAGATGAGGATGAAGCGAGAAGGAAGAGAGGATGACAGTAAAAAGGAGAGGATGAAATGAGGTGGAAGGAGGGAAGAGGAAGAGAGAAGCGAAAGAAGGAAGAGAGGAGGAAAAAGGAGAAGGAGAAAGAGGAAGAGATGACATCAGGAGGAAGAAGAGAGGACGAAGAAGAGGAGGAAGAAAGAGGAGAGGAAGAAGAAAAGAGGGGTGACATCAGGAGGAAGTTGAGAGGACGAACAGAAGAAGACAAGGAGGATGACGTCAGGAGGAAAAGGAGAAGAAAAAGAAGAGGACAGGAGAAAAGACGGGAGGAGGAAGAAGAGAGAAAGAAGAGGAGGATGGCAACAGGAGGAAGAAGAGAGAAAGAAGAGGGAAAAGGAGATGAGCCAGAAGAGGAGGACATGAGGAGGAAGAGGAGAAGGGGAAAGAGGACAGAGGGAAGAAGAGGAGGAGGATCATAGGCGAAAAGAAGAGAGGAGGAAAAAGGAGAAGGACAAAGAAGAGGAGGATGATATCAGGAGGAAGAATAGAGAAGGGAAAAGAGAGGAAAGAGGAGAGAGGAAGAAAAGGAGGATGGTATCAGGAGGAAGAAGAGGAAGAGGAAAGAAGATCTATCTGTTTTCCGATCTATGTTATAATATTGGTTTCTCATCACAAACAGACCTGGAGGAGAAGAGGAGGAAGAGGAGAAAAAGAATGAAATGAATGGGGAGAAAGAAAAGAAAGAGAGAATGGAAAGAAGAGTGAAAGAGAAGAGGAGGAGGACTTTAGGAGGAGCAAAGAGGAGAGGAGGAAGAAGACGGGGAGGACATCAGGAGGAAGAAGAGAAGAAAAAAGAGGAGCAAAGAGGAAGAGAACATCAGGAGGAAGAATAAGAAGAGGAAAGAGGAGAAAGAAGGGAGGAAAGAGGAGAGGAAGAGGAAGAGAAAGAAGTGGATGGTATCAGGAGGAAGAAGACAGGGAGTAGGAAGAGCAGAAGAGGAAGAAGAGACGAAAGAGGAGAGAGGAAGAAGAGGACAATGGTGTCAGGAGGAAGAAGAGAAGAGGAAAGAGGAGAGGAAGAGGATCTATCTATTTTCTGATCTTGTTGTTTCCTCATCAGAAACAGACCTGGAGGAGAAGAGGAGGAGAAAGAGAAGAGGAGGACGTCAGGGGGAGGAAGAGGAGAGGAAAGAGGAGAGGAGGAAGAAGATGGAGTGGTCATCTGGAGGAAGAATAGAGGAGGAAGAAGAGAGGAAAGAGGAGAGAGGAAGAAGAGGAGGATGGTATCAGGAAGAAGAACAGAAGAGGAAAGAGGGGAGGAGGAAGAATAGGATCTATCTATTTTCTGATCTAGACAGACTAATAATAAAACAAAACTCAAACATGTGTGAATTAATCAAATGTGCAGACTGAGTTGTGATAAAGCTTTGAAGGGAGGGCAACTTAGAGCAGAGAGCAAAAGGAGGGGGGACACAGAGCATCAAAAACAAAACTGAAACTAATCGAACATTTTAGTTTGTTGTTTTCGGCGAATATTGCATTTTCAAAACAATCTAAATATGTTGTGTATTAGCAGTGAATACCCCACAAACGTGTATTATCTCCTCTTTAATAAGTGTGTCGTGTTACTTTAAAATGCAAATGTACTAAATATGGAGACCTGACAAGATGTTGCTGGTTGTGTCGATCTTTTCTTGGTCTTGGGGTCAGCTCTATGTTCCCTCAGCTCTATTTATGTTTCTTCAGCTCTGTGTTCCTTTAGCTCTATGTTTCCTCAGCTCTATTTATGTTTTCCTCAGCTCTATGTTCCTCAGCTCTATGTTCCCTCATGTTCCCTCTATGTTTCCTCAGCTCTATGTTCCCTTATCTCTATGTTCCCTCAGCTCTATGTTTCCTCAGTTCTATGTTTCCTCAGCTCTATGTTCCCTCAGCTCTATTTATGTTCCCTCAACTCTATGTTCCCTCAGCTCTATGTTCCTTCAACTCTATGTTCCCTCAGCTCTATGTTTCCTCAGCTCTATGTTCTCTCATCTCTATGTTCCTTCAGCTCTATGTTCCTCAGCTCATGCTCTATGTTCCCTCCCTCAGCTCTATGTTAGCTGTTTCCTCAGCTCTATGTTCCTCTCTCTATGTTCTCTATGTTCTCAGCTCTATGTTCTCTATGTTTCCTTCAGCTCTATGTTCCCTCAGCTCTATGTTCAGCTCTCCCTTCAGCTCTATGTTCCCTCAGCTCTATGTTCCTCAGCTCTATGTTCCTCAGCTCTATGTTCCTCTCAGTTCTCTATGTTCCTCAGTTCTCTATGTTCCTCAGCTCTATGTTTCAGCTCTCTATGTTCCTCAGCTCTCAGCTCTATGTTCCTCAGCTCTATGTTCTCTCTATGTTCCTCAGCTCTATGTTTCTCTATGTTCCTCAGCTCTATGTTCCTCAGCTCTCATGTTCCTAGCTCTATGTTCCTCATCTATGTTCCCTCAGCTCTATGTTTCCTCAGCTCTATGTTTCTCTCTATGTTCCTCGTCTCCTCTCTATCTCTATGTTCCTCAGCTCTCAGCTCTATGTTTCCTCTATGTTCCTCAGCTCTATGTTCCCTCAGCTCTATGTTCCCTCAGCTCTATGTTCAGCTCTATGTTCCCTCTCTCTATGTTCCTCTCTATGTTCCCTCAGCTCTATGTTCCTTCAACTCTATGTTCCCTCAGCTCTATGTTCCTCAGTTCCTCTCTATGTTTCCTCAGCTCTCTATGTTCCTCAGCTCAGCTCTATGTTCCCTCAGCTCTATGTTCCCTCCTCTCTAGCTCTATGTTTCCTCTCTCATGTTCTCTATGTTCCTCTCTATGTTCCCTCAGCTCTATGTCCTTCAGCTCTATGTTCCCTCAGCTCTATGTTCTCAGCTATGTTTCCTCAGCTCTATGTTCTCTCATCTCTATGTTCCTTCAGCTCTATGTTCCCACATAGAGCTGAAGGAACATAAATAGAGCTGAGGAAACATAGAGTTGAGGGAACATAGAGATAAGGGAACATAGAGCTGAGGGAACATAGAGCTGAAAGAACACAGAACACGCTCCTCTTTTCTTTTAGCATTGCCACTTTAGCTTTAGCCTTTAGTGACATCACACCCATTTTATTTTTAGTCTGTTAACTCTACATTTGTGTGTATTAATGCTGATTATCAGACCGTATTTACAGACACAAAATGATAAGTTGTGTCAAATGAAACCTTTTCCATTGCGTTTTGCCTTAACACTCAAATCTTGCGCTCTCCTTATGTGGTATGTGTATCCCCTTGTAAAAAGACAGGCGTGCAGCGCTCACATAAATGTACCTCCTCTGTCCTACTCTGCTCTCTCTCCCTCACGCACACGCACACACGCACACGAGCACGCGCATGTGCACACGCCTACGCGCACACCCGCGCTGTGCACGCTGACAGGGGCGCGTGCAGACAGACAGTCAGCTGTGCCCTTCCCAGAGCAAGAAACGCAAAACACAACACACTTTATCGCTCACACACACACAGACACACACAACACACACACATACACACACATTGACACACACATTCACAAACACACACACAAACACGCGCGCGCAGGTTCCACACAAACCCGCTCCAGCCTCGGCGCACACTCTTAAAGGGACAGTGCGCTCGCTCCACGCGGATCCGGACCAGCACATGTGGCCATGGGAGAAATGGTGCATCTGCAAACTGGTCAACGCTGGAGCTTCTAAGAGCCGCGGTCTGACAGAGGAGAGTCCGACTGTGGGGCCCTGACAGAGCCTGTAGAAACAGGCCGTCTGGAGCCTACACGTAGGCTTTACGGCCTCTAAGCCTTGTCTTTGGTAAACATGTTTTTATGTTGAGATAACTCCAGACTCATGTTCCACACTGGAGCTGCTGGTTTAATAGTGCAGGGCCACTTTACTGGACTGGGGGCCTTCAGCGTGGGGCTGTAGACTTGGGGCAATAGTGTTTACCCCGTACTTCAGATCAAATGGAGTTTAGCTATAAATAGCATGTAGGCTACAATTGGGACGCTAACTCAGTTGGTAAGATTGTTGAAGCCTGTGACCTGAGAGCGGCTTTATAGGAAAAGACCATTGTTCAGGTGGTTAATGAGTCTGGGCACAAACAGCCGGATAAGAAATACCAGCTTTGGGCCTTGGTCAAACATGGGCCGTACCTGATGAGACTTGATGTAATATTCTGTGATGTATTGGTTTGGTCCAAGTATTAGACTCAAGTCAAAGCAGATATGATACAGTCTGATGAGAAACCCTTCATATGAGTAATTATTATTGACCTATGGCTGACCCTCTGTGTTTGGAGACGCAGAAGAAACTGTCTGAGCCTGTGCCGTGTTGTTTTGAGAATAACACTCTTTGTGTCGGCTGAGAGCGGACGAGGACGTGCTTTTCTCTGAAATAAAGATCTTAAATCTGTCATGGCACAGACACATACGTGTCATGTTGGGCCTAAAGTTGAAGGCCTACAGAAAAGAACTTGAACTTGAGCGAAGTTGACTAAAAGTGCGCCGCTGTCGCTTTAAGAAGCCCCCACCGCCGCACAGCGGAGGGGGGCAGGCCGACTCCCGGAACAGCGATTGAAAAAAAAAAAAAAGCTCCACTGCGGACGGTTTCAAGTGGCCCGGCTCAGGCTCCTGATTTGTGGGCAATGTTGGGGAGGTAGAAAAAACGGAGCGGAGCGGAGCGAGAGAGAGCGCGGAGAGACAGGACACAACACTCACTGGAGCTATGGAGACACTGGCTTTTCCTCGGAGCTTTCTTTGACAGGTGCCGAGTGGGCTCAGATAAAGTGTCACAACAGCCTCCAAGATGTACGGCAAGGGCAAAGGAGCCGTGGTCCCCTCCGACAGCCAAGCGCGAGAAAAGTAAGTACCTCCAGCCTGGCCACAGACACCGAGAGGCGCATCCACTCCGGGCTGGAGCCGAACTCAGCTGCGGGAGCCGGGGAAGCAGAGCCGGGGGACCCTGTCCTCCAGGCTGTGTGGACCGGGGAGCTGAGGGGTGCCCCCGGCTTTGGCACACTAACGTGGCGGTCACAGCATCCTCAAACTCAGGCATGAGTGCTAAGTTAGCCGGGAGCTAGCTCCGCTGGTACTCTGCTCTGTCCCAGCAGCAAACTCCGGAAAGTTGCAGCTGTAGTTGAGCAGAGTGCAGGCGCACATGTGTGCAGGGGAGATGGACTCTGAGCTCACGGTGATTTTTGTGCACAAACGGAGCCGGGGATCCCGGGGCTCCTCATGCTCCTCACACCGGGAACAATGCGTGTGGAGCGGCGCTGGGCATTGTGGCTGGTGCTTTGTGTCGCTAGGACAGAGTACAGGCTAAAATAGAGTACAGCTGTTGAGAGCTTTGTTACTCAAGTGATCATGAACACACCACAGGTCCGCTCGAAACGAGCCGATGTTTGCATTGACTCTGTCCGTGAGGGGAGACCTGAAGCCGGGAGAGGCTCACTCCTCTGCTCCACAACTTCTGGGGCCCTGGTGCTGCTGTGGGGTCCGCTGGAGCTCCGCTGCTCACACCGGTGCAGAGCTGTTGGACCTGGTGCCAGATGAGCAAACAGCGGGACTTGTGAGCCTGTACTGCTCGGTTCTTGTCAGTAGAGTTAGCGTTAGCTCCGAGCCTAGCTCAGGAGCTCTTTGTCTGCTGTGGCTGCAGAGCATGGAGCCTGTTGTTCGCGCTGGAGACGGGCGCACTCCGCTCTCTGCTGCTCTACTTCAGTGTGCTCCGCTCCTCATGGTCTGGCCTGGGCTTCATGTGCACCACGACAGGGCAGATTATTACTCAGTGGCACTAGCGCTGTGACCGTGAGCTTTAATGGTGTTAGGAGCAGTGTGTAAAAGGTTTATAGGAGTTGTTGTTCCCTCACAGTTCACTCACCCCGGGGTAAATAAGAGGTGAGGGGTTGCACACAGGTGAGCCTTATGGTGCTGTGTGTGGAACAGTGGTCAGCCTGGGACCTCCGGGGGCACGGCTCAGTGTTTGTGTGGACATCAGCGGGTCTTTAGCTCCACAGCTCTGCTCCACAGTGTCCCCCTGCCTGAGCTCTCAGCCTCCCTCCTCCATCCTTCACTCCTGTGTTAAATTATTGAGGCGACCGGCAGTGGCTCCGGCTCCAGCCCAGAGAGGGGACTGGAGGAGGACACAGGAGAGGGGGAGCAGGGATGTGGTGGACCCTCTCATCCATCTTTAACACGGGGCTTGTCTGTGTCTCCGCTCGTCTTTACAATAGTGGAACAAGTCTCATTATAGTTTAACAGATGAGTTACTTTAAATTGCAGCGTATTGTCCTCCTCGTCCAGGTGACAGTTGTTGACTTGTCCTTAAGTTTCACGTGTTAAAGGTTTGCTGGCTTTGATATTGTGGACATACTTGTGAGATTAGTAGTTGTTTGGTTAGCATGACAGAGTTCAGATGGGTCAACAATGGGCAAAAGGCTATTGGCCAGTTTTCCAAAGCACTTTAAGTTTAAGATATTGTGATAAAAACAGCAAATGCAACTCCCAAAACTTGTGCGTGTGAAATTGCTGAAAATGAGATCTAACTTTTAGCACCAGCTGTAGTTGAAGCAATCACAGTTTTGACTTTCAATTTCTCACCCATCTACTGCACATTTCTTCCCATTAACTTTGTGCCTACACAGGACCCATACCAGGGCTGCACAAAAAATGTACAGCGATTAGATTTGCAATGCATGTTTAAAAAAGTAGGATTATGTTCAGGGTAAACAACTCCAAGAGTGTTAAGATTTGAGAAAAGACTGAAAAATGAACTGATAAAACTCATACAAGAATCCCATGCATTTCAGAACTTGTTATACTTGTTGATTAGACCTTTACAAACAAGATTATATCGATTATGTCTTTTTAAAATATCTAAATAACTGCAGCCATTGCGAATTTAATATTTGCATTATTTCTAATAGCATTTTCTATATCGAAAATGTATAATATTGAAGCTGTTCTGGAGATTTGCAAAATAAATATTGAGCTTTTTGTCGAATATTGAGCATTTTGTCCCATAATATCAATATAATCCTTGTTTACTATGAAATCGCGTTTTCATTAAAATTTTTTCTTGTTCCCTTTGTCCTATAGCATCTGTAACTTTTGATTTGGGAAGAAATATTAATTATTTCCTTACCTGCCATGAACATAATTTGTATAATTTGTGAGCAGCGCAACACAAGAAACTTAGAAAGCTACAGAATTTGTTAAAAAAATCATTCAGAATTACTTTTAAAATATATTGTAACTTGTATATTATAACTTGAGGGTGTGATTAATACAATATAGGATAACACTTTAGTTTAGGGACCACATATTAATAACTAACCAAGTAGTAATTGTGATGCTTATTAGCTATTACTTAGCTATTATTTGGTATTAATCAAACACTTATTAATGTTCATTAAGATTTCGCTGTATGCACAAAAAATATCTATTGTAATCTCCACTGCGAAAGAAAATAGTTAATGGGTTAGTACTGAAAAAATACAGTGTTAGACAAAAATGCATCCAAAGTACTTTATAAATACTAACAAAGATGTAATTAAGCACTTATTATAAATTTTATTATCAACTAGTTATTAATATGTGATCCCTAATCTAAAGTGTTACCCAGTACAGATAATGAAATTTAGATAGTTTTGGATAGATTATTATTATTATTATTATTATTATTATTTATTATTATTATTATTATTTTTTTTTTATATATATTTTTTTATTATTGTTATGTTGTTATTATTATATATTTTTTTATTTTTAATATGTATATAGATTAATTAACTTAGTTTCATAAAGGGTACAATTCAACGGTACTTTCCATCTTGGGGACATTACAGCCAGGGGGACTTTCCAGCTGATTTCCATTTTGTCTGAAATTATAAAATTTACTTTTACAAATGACAACAAAAAGAGCGAGTTAAAAATTAAATAAGCTGAAACGTCTAATGTGATGTTTCTGCACTTCTGTGGATTAAACTTATGGTCTGTTCATGTTTTGTTTGATACTTGAACGTCAATCTAGAGTCATTCCTGATGTATAATTAAATTAAATTAAATGTTATGCTATTTCTGATCTATTATAATGTTGTTTTCTCATCGCAAACAGACCTGGAGTTGTGTTTTGTTTCATTCACACATGTTCAGCACACAAACCCTGCATATTTAGGTTCTTTAGAGTTCTTCTCTCAAACAGAAAACTCGCTGTTCGACCTTGTGAAGTCATGAAAGTGCTCCACTGTGTTTTTAAACTCCATACACCTTCACTAGAATCATTTGGACAATTTCAGCCCTGGAATTACCAATCTCTACTGAACAAAAATGTTAAAGTGCAGCTCAAAACTACCGCTTCATGACATCACAAGGTGGAACAGACTATTTTAAGCTTTGGAGATGTAGACAGACTAATAATAAATGATCGCTCAGACATGTGTGAATGAAACAAAACTCGACTCTCGGTATGTTTTTGATGAGGTAACGACGTTCTAACTTGGCTTAAAGCTCACAAGAGTCAATTTTGCGCAATGTAGGACCTTTTTAAATAAGTGAAATAACGCAAAAAATAGCAAGAAATCCGCTTTTGTCAATACCGCCTATAGCCCAGCGCATACCCGTGTAACTCCCATCCTACCCCGGCCTCCCCTCTCCCTCCCCGGGCCCGTCCCGCACCTCTCCGGCCCCTCCGACTTCCCCTTCTTCCTCCTTCCTTCTCCCTGGTTTTAATAATGCAGAGAGCCAGGTGCGCGCATGCTCTGCCCCCTTTACAAGCGGGACAAAAACACACACACACCACGCATAAAAGTTTCATAGAGGGCCTCTCGGGGGGGATCCGCGCTGTGATCCAACAATCCCCAGGCCGAGGAGCAGAAGCAAAGGCCTTAGCTGCAACCCACAAGTCCGACGTTAGCCGCTTCACCTCGCACTAACAGCAGGTGAAACTGTACAGAGGGTAAACAACATGAATATTTTACGTTTTTTTGCGGATCCTAAAATGATAACTCGCTGTTAACTGTTGCAATATAAACTAGCTGCGTGGGATCGGTGCTGAAAGTGAAAAACAGAACAAATTTTTAATCGCTTCTCAGTGGTCCAAAGTTATTTTTTCTCTTTCCTATTCCTAGCGTCCTAATTATTCACGCCGATGAGTTTATAAGTGCGTTTCAAAACTTTCCGGAGTGGAGTTTTGGAGTCACAGTAATGCTAACAATATGGGCAACAGTCGCTCGGTTTGTAGAGCGTTGGTCCACCGATCCAAAGGTTGCCGTTTTGAATCCCGCTCCCACAGATGAATGCTGTCGTTGTGTCCTTAGGCAAGACATTTAACCCACTTTGCTCCCTGTGTCTGCATGTATGAATATGTGTGCGAATCCTTCTTGTAAAGCGCTTTGAGTGCCTTGAAGGTGGAAAAGCACTATATAAAAATGTGCCTTTTTACCATTTTACCAATAATATAACTAGCACGCTTACTAGTAAGGGTGTAACGGTGCACAAAAATCACGGTTCAGTACGTATCTCTGTTTTGAGGTCACAGTTCGGTTCATTTTCGGCACAGTATGGGAACAAAATGTAAAACCGTTTGCTTGTTGTACATTTGTGTCTTTTTATTAAATCAACAATTTGTTTTAACATTATACAAACGGGAAAATAAAATAAATGCAAAGTGCTGCTTAGTAATACTAATAAGTTAAGTAAAATATTCTCAAATAAGCAACAATTGTATGAAATATTATAAAAAAAATAAATTCCTTGTCAACAGTAAACAAAACTTTTCAAAAAGTAAATCGCAGCATTAACAGTTTCAGCATGAAGTTTTACTCAATCTTCATGTTTTTGGCCAGAAAAAACAACTTGTCCACATTGTCTGCAGTAAGTGCAGGGGTGGAGATTCCGTCCTGATGAAAGGCGAAAGTGAAAACTGGAGCGCAACGGCCGTAGTTTTGCGAGGATTCAAGCAGTCAATCAATCTTCATATTTTTGGCCAGAAAAAACAACTTATCCACAGCAAGTGTCTGCAGTAAGTGTAGGAGTGGAGATTCCATGCCGACGAAAGGCGAAAGTTAGAACTGGAGCGCAGCGGCCGTAGTTTTGCAAGGATTCATGTGGTTTGGAGGGACATACTCAAGGCGGGGGGCAATTGTTGTCGAGGCAGTCGCCCTAACTATAAAGCGCTGCGGGAAACACTGTCACCCCAATCACTGTGAATATTAAAGAGCTGAGTCTTCCGTGTAGCTGCACATGTTGTGGAGTAATGTAAACACACACAAATTGCCTGAATTTACTCGTGCACAGCCCTGCACCGAGCCAAACATCCCATACCGAAACAATTTGGCACCAATACATGTGCCGCTACACCCTTACTTACTAGTTAGTACACCTTACTTTCTGGTTCGCGCATGATTAAAACGTTTTATAATTGGATACACATTTCAGCACATTTCAACCTTCATTTGATCCAAAGAGCAGCTATCTGTCCTTGGGCAAGACACATTTTACTTTGTTACATGAAAAAATTGGTTGTAGTCCCTTTTAAAATTTAGAACTTTAATTCGGTCTTTTACTAAAATGCTTTTAAAAGATTCACTGTGTAACTTTTCTATTGGCGTGTCAAGTTGTCAACCACCTGCTTGTCTCCGTAGGTCTGTTGCTCCACAGTATGGCATTAACCTTATCTATCTCCATGACAACAAGAACAGGCAACGATACCACCAGATCCAGCAAGAATGCACGTTTTCCAAAGTACCGGAAAAGTCTTGCAGTGCAACTTTTTAGAATTTAGCTTGGAGTGACAAGTGAGATGCAGTGAAAGTTGTTAACCTTGGCGCTCTGATCCAGATAAGTAGAGATTATATAGAGTTAAATGCACCAAGGCTATGATTGGCTGACAGTGACTGATTTACTGGAAGGAAGGAACTCGCAACTTCTTGAGTGATTGGCGGTTGGCCTGTCGTGATAACACATTTTTATGAGGTATAGATGACATTGAATTTAATACTGAAACAAATTTATCCCATTAAGTTTTACAGTCACCCAAAAGCAGGATCATCACAAAGAAGTATTCTAAATGTACAATATACTTAAAAATATTAGCTGCAAAGACTGACAGACTTGAGGAGTTAGGACTTTTTCTCTTCCGATACCATTGTTGATATTTTGGTTTAAAGTATCTTCTGATGATACCCGATATCAGTCGATACTAGGGCACAGATTGAGGCGTGTGGTTAAATATTGTCTACAAATTACGGACAGGACACAAGCTCTCAAGAGACAAAATCGTGCATATGTGAGAAAAAATGATCTTGTAAGATTGTTGTCCTACAGTTTTTAAATTTGGATTGGTCAAAAAAGGTTAAGTGCTGGCAAGTTGAATTTCTTGAGAAGATGTTGGACTGAAAAAACTGGGCTGTAATGTCATAAAAAATAAAGCAAATCATAAATGTTGAGGCCAAAATTGTTAACTGAAGCACAATATTTATTTAGTATGAAATAAGTTAAAATCTCATCTTGTCTCGTTCTCGTGGACCCAAGCTTGTTTCTCTTCTCGTCTTGTCTTGTAGCCAGGCTGGCGCCACCTAGTGCCTCCGTTCAATTTCATTTCTTTCCAGCGACTATGTCAGGAATCAGAATACACTAAACGGTTTGCATGAACCCCGGAAGTGTGAGTCCGGGCACCAGCCAATCAGCGAAGAGCCAGACATTCTGTGTTGGCAACGATTCCCGAGATCGAGGATTTAAAGCCGGAACAAAGAGAATGTCTGGTGAATTTTATCAAGGGGAAAGACATATTGCCCTTCTTCCTACAGGATTTGGGAAAAGCTTAATATACCAGTTAACCCCGTTAGAGACGCATTACATACGTCATGACCAAATGGCAGTGATTGATTGATATTTTAAAAATTACCCGCCTACTGTCGAGCAAACCAATTCTTATGCTGCAAGGTCAGACAGTTTCCATGAAATTAAACCAGCTGATGAATCGGGCTACTCGTCTTGTCTCGCCCTTACTAAATATGTTTTCTAACTTTTATTTATCATTAAAAGTGACCACAGAACAGCTTTGAAATCAATAATATGAGCTCTTTTGGGCGAACGATGGTCAGTAAATGCTTTTATTACACCAGTATATAGACCGAAATGAGAAGAACCGACATTCAACCCATCAGAATGTTCAGTATCACCGCCAATATCCGATGCCAGAAACGTATCAGCGCATCCCCAGTTATGATAAATCTTCTAGAATGAGTCACAAAAGTTATTTATTCAGCTGAAATTTTATCATAGTACTGAAAATACTCCTTAAATAGTACAGAGAAAAGCAACCCACGATAAATATTGACCCCAAAAATCATGTATTGAACGATAAGTCGATATAGAAATGATTGTGACAGGTCTATTTGGCAGCCACACTTCATCAGTCTACCCCTGGGCAGGTACGGCTACAGTACAACTACTCCACAGCGAATGGAGACGATGAATAATGCACTGCACTTTGGGTGTCTTAAAAAGCGCTATATAAATCTAATGCGTTATTGTTTTGAACTTGGCAAAGAAACCTTGAGATAAGTGATTTGATGTGAGCTGTAATATTGGACGTTCCTTTTTAGAGGTGTAGTCCTTTACTCGTTTAGTCGATTAATCGATCTACGCAGTCTTAATCGACCAAGTTTTAAGGTTTTTACATAGACCACAACAGAAAGGAGAATACACAGAGAGAGTTAGCTCGAGTTTGGAGAGTGACTGGACAGTTTAAACCTTTGAGACTGATGACGATGCTGTTTTCTAGTGTTGTACTTGTTTTTGCGCAAGATCCTAGTAGTAAAGCAGTACTAATGTGTGCCAAAACAATACAATACAATGACGTTTGTTAGCTGAAATAAAGGTGGACTTTAAAAACACAAATGAAACTTTCTATTAGGCCTGTAGTCGACTTAAATTCTACGCCGACTAAAGAGATGTTGAGGCTACACCTGCACAGGAATTAGACTATTGAAATGCACTTGGAAACCGTGTGTTTATTTATGTATAAAAAAGACAGATTAACTCCCAAATCATCAGCTAAAACACACTATAAATTCTCCAATTTCCTGTTGTCCCATAGAAATCGTTAAACTAATGATTCATAATCGACTAATATGAGTTTTCATCAAGTAAGACACAATTAACCGATTAATCGACTAAACGACTAGAGCTACGGCTGCTCGATTGTGTAAAAAAAATCATTCAATATTAAAATCACGATTATTCAGGCAATTATTTTTAGTTACACAATGCATTTATTCAGCGTTTCTCTCTTAAAAAAAACACTTTGTTATTGATAATTTACGCAAAACTTTCAAATTGAAAATAAATATAGGTTACAAATATGAACCTTAGAGCAGTTTTGTGATGTATAAAACTTAAAATAAATAATAAAATATACACTGAACATGAAATAAGGCATAGAAAAACACAAATGTATCCAAAATAAACTATCTCCAGCTATTGTACAATCTCTATATTTAAAAATAAAACAAATGTATCAACTCGATTATATGAGTTTGGAAATCGTTTGATACACAAATCGAAATCGCGATCAGAATTCAATTAATTGCACAGCCTTACTTTTTAGATTACCCTCCTGGTGACACCGCACACTCACTCGAAGCATTTTAAACTCTCGAGGGACACCTAAATATGCAGCGATACTCGAATGTGAATAAAACAAAACCAAGCTAAAGTTGAATGAAGAAAACAACCTTGGGTAATAGTTCAGTTTAGCGAGCAGAACATTGAACCTTTTTAAATGTCCTGTATTACCTTGTGCGCCTTAACCATGTTCTCATCAAAAAACATACCTGGAGTGGTGCTTTGCTTCATTCACATGTTTGAGTAATCCTGCATTATTACATCTCCAGTGCTCTGTTCCACCTTGTGATGTCATGAAGTGGTTGTTTTCAAGATAACGGTCACCTTTTATCATTATTTTAGCAACGATTGGATATGCCAGATTCTAGTGAAGGTGAAGGTGGAACAGACTTTAAACACGTGTGAATGAAACAAAACACAACTCAAGGTTTGTTTTTGTGACGAGAAAACATAACAAATCAGAAAATAGCGAAATATGGGCCCTTTTAAAACAAAGCATTCTAACCCATCCTTCAGAGTTGTCTGTAGTTTCGCCGGTTAGTGTGAAAGTGTGAGTCCGGCGCTGCACTCTACACCAGCGGTCAGACACGGCGTTGTGACCTACAAATTGCCAGAAGCCTCAGAAAGTGGTCAGATTCCCTAAAGTGGTCAAACACGTCTTTAGCCCCGGGTTTGTTCCTGTCTAGTCCGCCTCAGGTAACTCTCGCCTTCACTACACTACGCGTACAAGATCAGCTGCTTTCAACTAGGCCTGTGATGATATTTTGATTCCGAAACTATCGCTTTTCTGTTTGCAATGTTCCTCATCAAAAACATACCTGGAGTTTTGATTCATTCACACATGTTGAACACACAAATCCTGCATATTTAGGCTGAGTTCTTCTCTCAATCAGAAAAAAACTCTGGTCATGTGGTAATACAAGAAGTTCCCCACTGTGTTTTTAAACTCCATACACCTTCACTAGAATCATTTGGATGATTTGCAGCCCTGAAATTGCCCAATCTCTATCGAATAAAAGGTAAAAAGGAGCTGTTCACTTGAAAACTACGGCTTCCTGACATCACAAAGTGGAACAGAGCTTTTTATGCTTTGGAGATGAAGACAAATAGAGTTAATTAAATATTAGGGATGTAACAATAACCGAAATATCGTCAAATGTCTCACAATAATATCGTGGGCTGTCACAATATATTGAATTACAAGTTCCTTTGCTTAAATACATGGTTTTATAGCAGCAACAGCTTATAAACATCGGGAACTACATATCCCATGATTCATTTCAGCTCAGACAACATGAAGAAATATGTTTTTTATATGAATTCTTGGGATTATGACGGAAATAATTCACCCCAAAATCTTGTCAAGGTATTTTAAAAGCAGAAAAATGTCATATCTACCTATTATTTTATCAGCCTCTCCAAAATATCGCAATAAATATCGTACCGTTAGATGCCTATCGTGATTATATATTGTTACAATCCTATTAAATACGTGTGAATAAAACAAAACACAACTCCAGGTACATTTTTGAAGAGGTAAGGACATTGGAACATGGCTCAATTTAAGACAAATTTCCCCACAACTACAAAGAAACGATACACTCCAGAAATATTGGAAAAAATATCCAGCATAAATTGAACGATAAGTTGATATAGTAATTATCGTAAAGGGCCGTACTTAAGACATGGTAGGGTTGTGATAGCGTGACGAAATATGATTATTTTTTCTAAATATTGCGATTAGAGTCTTGAGAACATTTTAAACATGACCAGGTGCATCAACATTTGAGAAAAGACTGATACGTGAACTGAAAAACTACTGTAAGAATCCCGTGCATCTGAGAACATGTTTCGAAACTGGAAACCAAAACTAATATCGAAACTAGACACGAATTTGAGGAGTATCGGTAGTAGGACTGAAATAAACGTTTCCTGAATAGCTTTAGAACAGAACAAGTATAAGAGCATGTAGACTAGTATAAACACATGGACCTCTATTGAACCTACCTGAACCATTGAAGGATTACACAGATATAAGACCAAAGCAAAGTACTATGATTTAATGTTGAAAAATGTTTGTGGTTTTTTGTTTGTTTTGTTTTTTTAGTTAACATCACGGTATCTGAATTGGTATAAAGTAATCAAGCCTCTTCCTTAGTACTTAAATCGAGTTTGAAATTTTAGTATCGTGACAACACTGGCTTAAAGTACTAAAGATGTCACAATAATTTTTCCATAAAAAAGACTTTTGTTTATTTTGTTCTTTGCAGAGATCGTTCAAATATCGAAATAACTGCAGACGATTTGTGATTTGATAAAGTTACTCAAATTATAGGGGGGTAACAATAACCAAAATATCGTGATATCATAACATCATCATAATATCGTGGACCATCACAATATATCGAATCACAAGTTTCTTTGCTTAAATTCATTGTTATGGTGCAGGAATAGCTAAAAAAACAGAGGGAACTACATTGACCATGATCCTTTGCTTCGTTTTTGTGCAAACTAAGTGAAGAAATAACAGTTCTAAGCACTTTTAAGTCTTAGTTCTTTGGATTAAGAAGAAAAATTTTGTTAGTCTCCACAAAATATCGCAATAAATATTGTTCTGTGAGATTTGGATATCGTTACATCCCTATCAAATTATGATCTTTAATGCAGTATATCACACCAGGGAGCACACCTTTTTTTATAATTCTAAATGTTATCTGTACTATCTGAATATGGTTGACCCAATAAACCGCGTTAAAGGTCATTGTAGATGTGGTTATGTTGTTTTTGTTTTGAGTCAGAAGTGCACATCGTTCACGGTTTAGTGGAAGTCTGACGTCAAAGATGACCTGCTAGATCATCAGATGAAGACGGAGCTGACCCGTGTGTGAATGCAACGCGGCTGAACACATAATAGTAATCGCTCTACTGAGGATTTGATTTTAATTTGATGTTTAAATTTGAATACATTTTTTTTTTAAAGGTAGGAAAATGTAAATGGAAACGTTTTAAAGGTGACCACTTTCCCTAAAAACATTCATAGACATTTACTAACTTCTGTTTCTGTTAATAGGGATGTAACGATATCCAAATCTCTCTGTTCGATATTATCACGATATGCATCTCACAGTACGATATTTATTGCGATATTTTGGAGAGACCAATATTATTATAGATGGGACACTTTTTTGCTTTTAAAATACCTTGACAAGATTTTGGAATGAATTATTTCTCAAAAATTCAAGTAAAAACATATTTCTTCATGTTTTCTGCACTGAAATGAATCATATTTTCCAGATTATAAGTCGCTCTGGAGTATAAGCACTTTTTGGGGAAATGTATTTTATAAAATCAGAGACCAGGAACCGACATTTCATCTTAAGGGCAAGTTCTAGTAATAACAATAGAACAGAGAACAACAGATGTCACATATGAACAGTTATTCAGATAATTATAACATAAACAACAGAACATAAGTTTACCAAATTCATGATCTCACTCCAAATCACTAAATCCATTGAATTCTTCCTCGGTGTCACTTCTGCACGACCTCCGGAGATAAACCATAGATCCATCATGTAAACGGAGCGCCGCTTCCTCTTCAGTGTAGCTGTCGTCAAAGTCGGCATCAGTTCCAGTTAGAACTAGAAAAGCATTCAGAGAGCGCAGACCTCCGCCAAGGACCATTTTTTATATAAATTGCGATAAAATCAGTCTTCTGGATCAGATCCGGATCAGCCTTTGGAATATGAAAGAGGATCCCATTGTCCATCCCTGAGTCAAATTTCATGGGGTTTGGTCAATAATTAACCGAGATATTGAGAAACAAAATTTTTGGCCCCATTTACCACAATGTTAACTAAAATTTCAAAGTGATCCAGAATCCAGGATTTCTTCCGGATCACCCCCAAAATGAAATCAGTTCTTCCTTTTCACATTTCCAACAAATCCTGAAAATTTCATAAAAATCGGTCCATAACTTCTGAGTTATGTTGCTAACAAACAAACAGACAAACGCCGGCAAAAACATAACCTCCTTGGCGGAGGTAATTATTCTGACCTTTCTGAATCTCGACAGGATAGTTTCGGTTGTCGCTGGATGAATCCTCAATGCCCGAACTTCAGTGACTTCCAGGAAAATTGCATGGTGCACCCTCCTGGTTACCATGAAGCTGCATCCCCACCTTTCGCCAATACCTTACAAGTGTCTCCCTCACTCCAAACTTTCTTTCTGCTGCTCGATTACCGTTTTCGGCTGAGTATTTCACTATTTGCAGCAGGACAACGGCTTTTTCTGCAGGAGACATGCGCAGTAGAGCAAAGTGACAGTGGTACAGGAGTAATACGAGCAGCAGATACTGACACACAAGACTAGAGCCTCTCACGGCTGTCAGTCTGAGAATTTTAATATATAAGTCGCGCCGGAGTATACCGTATTTTCCAGGCTATTAGGCGCTCTGAATGATAAGACGCACTGTCATTAAATGGTCTATTTTCGAACTTTTTTCACAAATAAACCGCACCGGACTTTAAACGAAACACAACAGTTGGATGGGTCAGTGGGACTTTGTTTGCTCGTTCACGGTGACTCTGGGCTTTGTTCAGTTGTGGCGTGTAGGGAGGGTGCCGTCTGGGACCGCTGGATTGTCGGCGTGTTCGCAGTGATTCAGTTGTTGCTCAGAGTGGCACATTGCACTCGCTTTTTCGATTCGTTCCTACGTTCTTCGCCGCCGTGGAGTGATGAGTGTGACTGGGTGTTTTTCGCTGCGTGGTCATTGTCTGTTCTGTGCGTGTTTGCGTGCACTGCGGGTGGTGCGGCTTTGTAGTTTACTGAAGTCGTACTGGGACACCCGAGTGGATTCGTGTATAGGGCGCTCTGGATTGCAGGGCGCGCAATCGTTTTTTGATGCAGTTGGAGGCATAAGAGCGCGTCTAATAGGCCGGAAAATACGGTAAATCGCAGGACCACCCAAACCATGAAAAAAAGCGCAACTCATAGTCCAAAAAATACGGTAGTTTCCAATGTTTATAAGCTGTTGCTACTATAAAAACCATATTACTGTGAGACTTTTGACGATACGGTATCACGATATTTCGGTTATTGTTACATCCCTAGGCTAAAAAAAGTTAAGCAGGAATTGTTCTTAATGTCCATAATATAGAAAACAAGTGTAACGCTATCAAAAAATAGCATGCTAACACTGCACTTCCTGATTCTCTGACCATTTAAAATGCTTCCTAATGAGATGACAGAGCTGCTTACACGATACGTCTGTACTGGGGCCGAGATACCGTTTGGAACCAACATGCGTCAACAACCCTTTTTTTTTTTTTTTAACAAAACAATTGGCACATAATTAGCCGGTTAGCTAGCAGGTAATTTGTTATTTTGCTGTGAGCTTGAATGAACGCAGTATATTAAAAAACTTTGAGATTGAGGTCACTGCGCTCATTTGGGAACATTTAAAAAGAGAGTGAAGACTGAAATATGAACTGCTAACTAGACTTTGCACAAAAACAGATGGATTTCTAAGCGACGGCAGCTTTTATACGGCTTTTATACAACATATGAAGAGGTTATTACGTTCTCTGCTAGGAACATTATACCACCAAAAAAGCAATATAACGATATGTAAATCTAAGGGTATGATACAATTACGATATTCATTTTACGATACAGTATTTACTATGATATTGTGTAGATGCCAACAGAATTGAAGAAATGCAACTTTTTCCGATTAAAAAGCCTTGACAAACCTTTGGGGACTATATTACTGTCAAAGTCTAAACAATTCAGATAGAAAAGTTTTTTATAACATTTATGTCTTCATGTTTTCTGCAATGAAATGGAACAAAAGGTCGTGGTCTGTAATGCTGTACAAAAATGTCAAAATATCGTGATACTAAATTTGATGATTCAGTATCGTACAGTAGAGTATGAGCTGCTGTATCAATGTGTGTGTATATATATATTAGGGATGTAACAATAACCGAAATATCGTGATATCGTATCGTCAAAGGTCTCACAATAATATCGTGGACCATCACAATATATTGGATTACAAGTTCCTTTGCTTAAATGCATGGTTTTATAGTAGCAACAGCTTATAGACATTGGGAACTACATATCCCATGATTCATTTCAGCGCAGACAACATGAAGAAATATGTTTTTTACTTGATTTCTTGGGATTATGACGGAAATAATTCACATCAAAATCTTGTCGAGGTATTTTAAAAGTAAAAAATGTCCCATCTACAATTATATCAGTGTCAACAAAATAACGTAATAAAACTGTAACGTGAGATGCATATCATGATATCGTATTGAGAGATTTGGATATCGTTACATCCCTAATATATATATATATATATATATATACAGAATATATAGGCAAGAGTATTTTTTGGTATCTTTTTAGATTTATTTTTTATTTTTGTGATTACACAACAATTTTGTTGCTTTATGTAGTGAAATGAAACTTGTTTATGCGATTCACTTGACCTATTTACTGTCTTGATAATATGAAATACATCTGTTTTGATTTGGTTTAACAAAGAAATATTGTTGCTGTAAAATGTATTTTAGTCTTAAAAACGGCAGTATATCATATGCAGCATATCAGTTATCAAATGGATTGCCATATTGTGACAATATCATCATGTATTTTGTTAAGACACTGCAATTAATTGAATTTTGATCGCAATTTAGATTTGTGTCAAACAATCTCCAAACTCATATGATCGAATTGAAATGATTAAAGCTAGTTTTTTTATAGTTATAGTTTTTATATAAATAAGTATATGTATTTAGTTTTTTAAATATAGAGATTGTAGAACAGCTGGATATAGTGTTTATTTTGGATACATTTATGTTTTTCTATGCCTTATTTCATGCTCAAAGTATATTTTATTCATTTTATGTTTTATAAATTGCCAAACTGCTGTAAGGTTCATATTTGTAACCTATATTTATTTTCAATTTTCTCAAATTATCAATAACAAAGTGTTTTGTTTTTTTTTGAGAGAGACAAACGCTGAATTAATGTATTGTGTAACAAAAAAATTATTGTTTGAATAATCATGATTTCAATATTGACCAAACTATTCGAGAGAAAGATTTTTTTCCATAATCGAGCAGCTCCCTGTGATTTCCAGCCCTATTGGTGTATCTGTTCTTTGTGGTTGCTGCTATAAAACAACAAATTTAACCAAAGAAGTTTATAATTCTATATATTGACAGAATTTTGATGGTACGATTTCACAATATTTCGGTTATCTGTACACACCTAATCAAAAAAGAACTGCATTTGGGATTTCTGTTATTACAGTTTTGATTTGAGAGTCTAGTGTGCGTGGTGAGTCTGCTCCTGGACCTGGTGCCGAGTCTGTGGTTATCCTGTAAGACCGACTCCACAGCGCTCTATATGTGGAGCTGTGAAGTGCATTGATGAAGCCTGGGTTTATATCGGGCTTATGCGTGTTCACATGTTGGGGACATGTGCGGCTGGGTCACGGTGGACAGATCTGTGCTAATATAAACTAGCGCAGTATTGACACTTGAGTCGTCCATTAGGTCTATGTAGGTCTAGAGGAGCGGGGACGGTCTTTTACTCGGAGTTTTAAAGGACTGCTGCGAACTGTAGGGTTCTCACTAGTATCGAAAATCGGGCACTAATCGATACTGAAATTGGTATCAAAACTAGATACTCATTTCAGCAGGTGTCAATACTAAAAAAGTCACATTTACAGGACAAAAATTAACCTTTACTGAATAGTTTTAGAATGATCTTGAGCTGTATCAGTACATGCACATAGACTAGTATACGCCCAAGGACCATCACATTAAACCATCAAAATCACATTCTTTTGTCTCAAGAAAGTTTTTATTACCTCCGCCAAGGAGGTTATGTTTTTGCCGGCGTTTGTTTGTCTGTTTGTTTGTTTGTTTGTTTGTTTGTCTGTTAGCAACATAACTCAAAAAGTTATGGACCGATTTTGATGAAATTTTCAGGATTTGTTGGAAATGTGAAAAGGAAGAACTGATTTCATTTTGGGGGTGATCCGGAAGAAATCCTGGATTCTGGATCACTTTGAAATTTTAGTTAACATTGTGGTAAATGGGGCCAAAAATTTATTTTCTCAATATCTCGGTTAATTATTGACCAAACCCCATGAAATTTGACTCAGGGATGGACAATGGGATCCTCTTTCATATTCCAAATTGAAAGATACGAGACAAATATTTATGGAAAACACAATTAATATGAGGGGGACTGTAGTCCTTGGCGGAGGTCTGCGCTCTGAGTGCTTTTCTAGTTATCTTTGTGGTATCAGAATATGTATTGAGTATCGAGTATATTCCTTAGTGTCATAGTAGTGTGTTGTTGTGTAAAGGATATCAAGATTACTGAATTGTTAGAAGATCATTGTAGAACTGTAAAAAATATAGGAAGAGTGATCAATGATTTTAAAACTAAATATTACTATATCGTATCGTTTAATGTGCTGATACAGTATCCATATATCACCAAGAGTATATTTTGTTAAATTATTTCTTACAGCGCTACAGTTTTGTTGCTTGTTTAGAGGAAGGAAACTTGTTTGTGCGACACATTTGACATTTTCACATTTTTGATGATTAAAATGTTTTGTGTTTCGTATGAACTTTGCACAAGAAGTGGTTTAACAAAGACTTTTAGTATCAGAGCCATGATTCAGCCTTTATTTTTTATTGAACTGCATCGAATCAATTTGAAATATATCGCATCAAATCGAAAGTGCATTGTATCGAGGTATGTATCGTATCAACAACTTCTTAATGATACCCAAACCTTATTTAAAAGAAACACTGTCCAAAAGTAAGTAATTGAGTTTTTAAGACTGCATCCATGCACACATAACACTTACAATTTGGATTAAACCCAGAATTAAAGAAACTACTGCACATCGCATCGGGTTTGTGAAGTTGTAGTGTATTGTTTTGTATAATGCTTTTGTATATTTATGGAGAATTACTGTCTGTGGGAGAATGGGTGACGTAGGCTTGTGGGCTGAGCATTGGAAAGAATCCTACCGCAAACCACAAGGAGGGTTCGAACAGGGCCTGGGGAGATCGAAATGATCGAGATTAGAAATTATCGAGATCAGAAATGACTGAAACATGTATGGATGACATCTAAAACCTCTTCAGACGTATTTTTGATGAGGGAACAGCATTATAACATGGTAGAAAGCTTCAAAAAGTAGATTTTGCGTCAAGTCCTTTAAACCTGGATTAGACCAGTTCTAAAGCAGGACTAGAGTGAACCAAAGGGATAAAGAAACTCCACTAGTTTTATCCTCCAATCACAACAATGGTCAAAATGTCATGTTCTCAGTAGTCAGTTCACCGGTTCTATATGTACAAGGCTTCTGAATAATTACGTCAAATATTTGCATAGTCCAGAAGAAGTGGGCAAAAGCTCTGTGTAATGGCCACTTAGCCCCTCGACCTCGACTATATGCAGACAGGATATGCATATTCTGCGTTAATTATGGAGAATAATATTGCGAAATAGTGGTTTTCCTACGCCTAGTAACGCAGTATCTAAATTTCTCTAGCTGTTATATGGTTAAAGGCGCTGTACTTTATTTAATTTATGTAGTAATTCATGTGTTAAAGTAAAATTTGTCATGCCCCAGTACAGATATTTTGTAAAAGTAAAAGTTCTTGGGGTCAAAATGAGACTTCTTGATGTAGTGAATGTTTTTTATTGTCCGCAAACCAGGGAGTTAGGCCGGTGCGCTGTTGGCATGCTAGTTGTTTTTAGTGCTGTTGTCAAGTCAAAACTCCGTCCTGGTTTCTAAGTTACGAAACAAGCTTATAAACTCATTGCGGTGGGTAGTTAGGATGCAAGGAATGCGTTAGGAAAGTGAGGAATAATTTTGGACTGCTGCAAACCATTTAAATTTTAGTAGTTCTGTTTTTCACATTTTTTGATGCTGGCAAAAAGTGAGACTTGTTCTCTGTATAAAAGCTGCTAACCCTGTAGTTTTTTTCGTTACTTTAGACCTCTACAAACATGTTCCAAATGCACGGGATTCTTGTATGAGTTTTTAACAGTTCAGATTTCAGGCTTCCGGGTTTAAAATGCACCCTGCAAACACTATTAAAACATAAAACGCAAAACTAAACGCAATATTTGATAGAAAAATTTACATATTTATCAAATCAAGGGCTGTGCAAAATATTGAAATATGTGATGATACAGTATCGATATCGTGGACTGCTGTATCGATATATCGCCAAGAGTATTTTTTGGTCTATTTTACTAAATTATTTTGTTACAGCGCTTCAGTTTTGTTGCTTGTTTAGATGAAGGAAACTCGTTTTTGCGACACATTTGACATTTTCACTGTTTTGATGATTAAAATGTTTGTGTTTCATATGAACTTTGCGCAAGAAGTGGTTTAACAAAAACTTATAGTATCACAGTCACGATTTAGCCTTTATTTTTTACTAAACCTTATTGAATCGATTTGAAATATATCTTATCGAATCGAAAGTGCACTATATTGAGGTATGTATTGTATCGGTGACTTCTTAATGATACCCAATAGGAGTGTGCAAAAATAATGAAATATAGATATATCTTATTGTTTAATGTAATGATACAGTATCGATATCGTGGGCTGCTGTATCGATACTTCGCCAAGAGTATTTTTTTTGGTATATTTTACTAAATCATTTTGTTACATCGCTACAGTTTTGTTGCTTGTTTAGAGAAAGGAAACTCTTTTATTTGACATATTCAGTGTTTTTATGATCAAAATGTTTGTTAAACCACTTCTTGCGCCAAGTGAATATGAAACAAAGACTTTTAGTATCACAGCCATGATTAAGCCTTTATTTTTTATTGAACCTTATCAAATCGATTTGAAATATATCATATCAAATCGAAAGTGCTGTATCGAGATATGTATCGTATCGAGGTATGTATCGCATTGGCAACTTCTTAATGATACCCAGCCCTAATGGCTTCCAACATCCCAAATATTCCAACTTTTCTCCAAATTAGTGTTGTCACGATACTAACATTTCAAACTTGATTTCGATACTAAGGAACAGACTCCGTTAGATACCATTTCCGATACCAAAATGATTATAAAAAACACTCTTTATTTCGACAATAGAATGTGATTTTCAACATTAAATGGTAGTACTTTCTTTTATATTTCCATGTGGTCTTATATCTGTGTAATCGTTTGTAAATACTTGGTCTGATAAAGCTCCAGATCATTCTAAACTTTAATTTCTATCCTGATAATGTGACTTTTTTCGTATCGATACCTGCTCAGATGACTCTTTAGTTTCGGTATTAGTTCTGGCATCGATCTAGTATCTGATTTTCGATATTTCTGACAACCCTACGCCAAACCGTTCTACATAAAAGTACAGGAGACAGATCAACCCCGATGGTGCATATAAGGACCTGATTATCCGAAGCTTGTTGCATTGATCACGTATCGAGCCTCGCAGTTCCTCCCATTAGAACACTATGGGATTCTGTCATCGCGCACTCCACTTCATTGATGCCCTATTAACAGACAATTAAACATGACTTGGTGTAGTGTAGGGGGCTCCCACGCTGGCTAATTGACCCAGACTGTTGCCTTATTTTGCTAATTACTTTTCAATGTGTAAAATTGTCATAACAAAAGAATGGAATACCTGCGATTTGGCTGTGTGAGCTCGTAAAATGTTAACAGTCTATTGAGCTTTGTAAACTTGAGCTGGATGTTTTGTGTTTAGTGTTCATTGATTGGTATCGGATGCCTGTGTTGCGTGCTGTTGTGTTCTTTGGCAAGACACTCTGACATTTTAGCGCTGTGACACCACCACTTCCAAGCACAGCAAACACGATTTTGATAAGGAAAAGGCGCTTACTCAATACCCATTCCGAAACGACAATAATAAAAAACATCTTTAGACAATAGAATGGGATTTTCAACATCAAATCATAGAAGTATTTTTTTATTTTTTATTACAATGCGGTCTTATATCTGTGTCATCCATATTGGGGTCCATGGGCTTATACAAGTCTGCGTGGTTTCAATACGAGTTTTAGAATACCGGCTTGAAAGTCCCCCTCAGGCTTGAAAGTCCCAGCTCGAGCCCCCTTCTCTTGGGTGGCACTCGGGTAACTCCTGTGCCCCGGAAAGGAGGGACGTTCTCGCCGGCCTTTAGTATGTGATGTATTGAGTTAGAAAATCAGCTCCTATATCATAATAAAATGAAATGTGAATGTAGCCAGACCAAATGTCGGGCCTTGTTTACGTCATTTTACCGATCTTCCCGAAGCTGCACACATTTTTTCTGTATGTTATAGGGGTGTAACGACTCTCACGATACGATACCATCACCGTATGAACCTCTCGGTACGATATTTATTGCGATATCGTGGGAAAGCTCACAATATTTTGGGGAGGCTCACGATTAGGGATGTAACAATATTCAAATCTCTCAGTGCGATATTTTCTCAGTATACATCTCACGGTACGATATTTATTGTGATATTTTGTGGAAGCTTACAATCAAAACTGTGAATATGCAACTTTTTCCTCTTAAAATGCCTTGACAAGACTTAATCCAAAGAACTAAGACTTAAAAAGTGCTTAGAACTGTTATTTCTTCTTGTAGTCTGCACTGAAATGGAGCATTTTAGCTATTGCTGCCTTATTTTCTTGCAGAATTTTACGGTGAAATCGTATTTTAAATATTTTTTCTTGTTTTTGTCCTATAGCATCTGTAATTATTGATTTGGGAAGAAATATAAATTATTTCTTTACCTGCCACCGTGAACATAATTTGTAAGCAGCGCAACACGAGAAACTTAGAAAGCTACAGAATATGTTGAAAAATCATTCAGAATCGCTTGTAGGAAGGTCTTAACTATGTGGATCATCTGTTTGGACCACATGGTTGATAATCCTGTGCTACAGTAAATGTGCCTGTATCTGCTACACGAGGCACACTTCAGGGCTTGATGAAATCCTGGAACAACAGCCTGACAGCATCCAGAGCATCAAGAAACTCTTGCTATATCCATAGTTGAAGATGTAAAGTGATGGGAATTGTTGAGCCTAAGCAAGTATTATGATTTGGGAAGGATGAACACCCTGCTTTCCAACTTGGGGACCTTCCAGCCAGAGGACTTTGCATCTGAATTCCGAGTTTTAGTATCGCATTAAGATTACCATCTGATTTTCAATACCTACCTAACCAACACTTCTAGCAAGTACAGATTTATCAGGGTAGAAATGAATTTCACAAGGACAGCCAGTGATTGAAAGTCTGCATTGTTTACATGCAGGAAATCAATATTGAAAATCCATTTATATATGATATTGTGCTGTGCCAACCCCACACTGCCAGCTCCCACTCTTGCTTACACCAATTCTTTCTACAACAATATGAAATCTACTCTTAAATTATGAGGATTTTTGTATGTATTATCTCCCAGCTTTGTCATGCACTTTTACATTATGCAGTTTATTGTTGTATTTGATGAAGACAGTTTAACACTAATCCCTCTTTTGTTGCGTTTCCAGGTTGGCGTTATATGTATACGAGTACCTGCTACATGTGGGAGCCCAGAAGTCCGCACAGACCTTCCTATCCGAGGTAAGACCAACACAATATCTGCATTAGAAAAGTAGTAAGTTCATAGTTTAAGAAATATATGCTACATGAAAAGCAGAGTTTGACACTTCACCAAGTAGATAATTGCAGCACTAATCACAACATAAAGTAGGTGTGTAGAATAAAATTATAACAGATATTTAACATTTGTACTTACCGCAATATTAATCTAAAATTGGGGGCAGTGGGCGGCGATAGATCTGAGCACTCGAAACTCAAATGCAGGGCAATACAGGATTACTCATTAACACCTGAATGAACTGACAGTGTTTGTCCACTGATCCGAAGGTTGGTGGTTCGAATCCCGCTTTGATGTAAACATTGTTGGTAGAGATGTCATATCCACTGACCCACAGGTTGGCAGTGAGATTCCAGCTCCCACAAATGAGTTCTGTTGTTGTGTCCTTGGGCAAGACACTTAACCCACCTCACTGAGTGGTTACTTGATAGGGGAGTGCAAAAATATTGAATATATCGATATATCGTATCGTTTAATGTGGTGATACAGTATTGATATCATGAGCTGCTGTATCGATACATCACCAAGAGTATTTTTTTGGATATTTTACTAAATTATTTTGTTACAGTGCTACAGTTTTGTTGCAGAAAGAAACAAGTTTATGCAACAAATTTGACATTTTCACTGTTTTGATGATTAAAACGGGTGTGTTTCATATTGACATTGCACAAGAAGTGGTTTAATAAACAAATTATTATTATTGAACCGTATAGAATCGATTAGAAATGTATCGTATTGAATCGAAAGTGCACTGTATCACAATATGTATCATATCGTGGCCTATGTAGCAAGATATGCATCATATCAGGTGCTCTGAGTGCCTTGAAGATGGAAAACTTACCATTTAAATATGGTCTGATAACTGGTAGGTGTGTGCAAAAATATTGAAATATCGATATATCCTATCTTTTAATGTAATGATACAGTATTGATATTGTGAGCTGCTATATCGATATATCTCCAAAAGTATTTTTGGTATATTTTACTAAATTATTTTGTTACAGCGCTTCAGTTTTGTTGCAGAAAAAACTAGTTTATGCAACACATTTGACATTTTCACTGTTTTGATGATTAAAATGGGTGTGCTTTGAACTTAGCAAAAGAAGTGGTTTAACAAAGACTTTTAGTATCACAGCCATGATTTAGCCTTTATTTTTAATGAACTGGATCGAATCAATTTGAAATATATAGAATCGAAAGTGCACTGTATCGAGATATCTATCGTATCGTGGCCTATGTATCGAGGTATGTATCGTATCTGCAGCTTCTTAACAATACCCAGCTCTATTCCTTGATACGGTCTAATAACTGGTATAATGGTTGAATAAGCCAATTTTATATAATATAATGGCCTTTAAAGTAGTTCATTCTGTTTAATTGCCTCTTGTTTGTTCACTCTAGAATTATCTTATTTTTTCACTGCAGAACACAGTCTTTCGGCCAACTTGTTTAATGTCGCCAATATCTATTTTCTGACATCACAGAATAGAGTCCAAAGCGTATGCTCCCACCACCTCTGCGCTGTGGGGACATACAGCGGAGACTAAACACGGTTAACATGATTACAGGGCGCGCGCTGTTACATCAATCTTTCATGGAAATCCGATAAAGCCACGCTAGATCATGCTCCTGTCCGGCCCGCTCAGACCAGGTGCGAACAACAAGCCCATGCCGTCATCCGCTCGCCTGCAGATTTACTCCGTCTCCCTCTCCTCAGCCCCAACGCTTAAGCTGTTCACCACTGCTACGTCAGCGTATGGTAATGATACAAGAAGCTAGTCTGTGTTTTTAAAGTCCACAAACCTTCACCAGAATTTTTTCTAATTATGTCAGTGTTGTCTTCCTTTTGAGTTGTACTAAAGACCCAAAATAGTCTAGTTTTGTACCTGGTATAGAAAGATTAGGTAAATACTTTATTATCTCGAAGGAAGTTCATTTTTCAGGCAGCATACAGAAAATAATATAGTACATAACATAAATTTATATCAATTTATGTGATGGCACTTGAAAGGCCACACATTTTCTTAAGTGGTACTTGTGAAAAGTTTGATAAAACATTGATAAAAGACTTAGCTGTAAGATTCTGTTCAGTGCTCATCCCACAAACCTACTTAACCAACGCTCCCGCACAGCAATTTTTCATAAATGCACAAAAACATGTTACAAAATGGTAAACATTACAACAACCTCACTAACCTGACACCAGTGTGCATGTTGTTGGCGCTCTGAAGGGGGAGTGACTTAGCAAAAGAAGGTGGGAGCAAAACTGAAACTAATTAAACATTTCAATACATTGTTTTTCGGCAAATATAGCATTTTCACAACAATTAAAGACGCTCTAAACAGTTAAAGTATTACCCCCCCTCTTTTAGGCCTGCATTTTTGTAGGGGTGTAACATGATTCGGTACGTACCTTGGTTTTGAGGTCACGGTTTGGTTCATTTTTGGTACAGTATAGGAACAAAATGCAAAACACTTTTTCTTGCTGTTTATTTTACATTATCCAAATGATAAAATAAAATAAATGCAAAATCCTGATTGATGATCCTAATAAGTTAAATAAAATATCCTCAAATAAGCAACACGTGTGTGTCTGAAGAATCCCTCAGTCGTCGAAGTAGAATCCACGGCGAGGAGAAAATTCAGTTTGTTGACAGGACAAAAGTTAGTTTGGTTGAAGGCGTTTCGCAGCTCATCCAAGTCGCTTCTGGGTGAGCTGCGAAATGTCACGCCAACACGTGTATGAAAAATTATAAAAAATAAATTCCTTGTAAATGGTAAACAAAACTTTTCAATGAGCACTAACAGATCCAGGATGAAGTTTTACTCAATCTTCATATTTTTGGCCAGAAAAAACAGACCACCAGACCGTAGTTTTGCGAGGATTCACGTGGTTCGGAGGGACGTAGTCAAGGCAGGGGGTAATTGTTGTCAAGGTGGCCGCCCTAATTATAAAGCGCTGCGGGAAACACTGCCACCCCAATCACGGACAAGTTCCCTCGTGAATATTAAAGAGCTGATCCTTCCGTGTAGCTGCACATGTAGTGGTGGAATGTAAACACACACAAATTGCGCAAACTCACTCGTGCACAGCCCTGCACCGAATCAAACATCCTGTACAGAAAGGGTTCGGCACAAATACATCTACCGTTACACCCCTAATTTTTAGTATTAAGACAACAATAGTGCAGTTGGGATAAGCATGCATATCAACAAGATTGCCAGTTCAAACCTCTCCAGATCTGCACATACTGCCATACTTGTGTCCTAGAGCAAGAAACTTATCTATCTAAATAGTAAAGTTACATTACTGTGTAGTTGGTTGCAGCAAAACTGAACAGTAAAACAACCTGAAATGTTTAAATCTGCTTTGCCAGTTTTATTCTATGTTAGTAAAGTGTTCTGTCTTTTTCGCCTTGTTTTCCCAGATCCGATGGGAGAAGAACATCACATTAGGAGAGCCACCCGGATTCCTCCATTCATGGTGGTGGTGAGTATCTACTTGGTCTAAACATTTATTCTACTTTTCCCTTGGTGCTCTGAAGGCTGGAGTTATGGGTGGCAGAGAGGCAGACAGTTTATATGCAAAACTTCCAACTATATACAGATTTGATGAAAACGTCTCACTGGAATTTTGTCAGAAGTTCGTACAGTGGTAAAACAATGGAAGCAGTGGTTTAAACTTCTACGCAAGTACTCGAGTAACTGTTTGAACGTAAAGTCTCATTTATATTTTTGTGTTATGTTCAGAAAATACATACAATATTGTATAAAATCTGCTATTTCTAAAATTAGAGTAGCAACAGCAGTAGCAGTAGTAGTAGTATCTGTAGTAGCTGTAGTAGTAGTCATGCTAGTATCTGTAGTAGTAGCTGTTGTAGTAGTAGCCGTAGTAGTAGCCGTAGTAGTAGCTGTAGTAGTAGCTGTAGTAGCTGTAGTAGCTGTAGTAGTAGTCATGCTAGTATTTGTAGTACTAGCTGTAGTAGTAGCTATAGCTGTAGTAGCTGTAGTTGTAGTAGCTATAGTAGCAGCTGCAGTAGTAGTGGTGGTAGTAGTAGCTGTAGTAGTAGTGGTGGTAGTAGTAGCTGTAGTAGTAGCCGTTGTAGTAGCTGTAGTAGTGGTGGTAGTAGCTGTAGTTGTAGTGGCTGTAGTAGTGGCTGTAGTAGTAGTGGTGGTAGTAGTAGCCATAGTAGTATCTGTAGTAGTTCCAGTAGTAGTAGCCATAGTAGTAGTAGTAGTAGTAGTAGTAGCCATAGTAGTAGCTGTAGTAGTGGTAGTAGTAGCTGTAGTAGTAGCTGCAGCTGTAGTAGTAGTAGTGGTAGTAGTAGCCGTAGTAGTAACTGTAATTGTAGTAGATGTAGTAGCGGTGGTAGTTGTAACTGTAACAAAAACGTTTACTAGAGTAGAATTTTGCCTATTAAAACATAATAAAAAATAAAATAAAGTAATTCATTTCATTCCCAGGGTTTTCTTGCATTAAAGGGGGCTTGCCTCTCCACACACTTGCCCCGTAACTCGACCTGACGGCGGAGATATTCTCATTTTGCCTATCATCTCTATAGAGAGCGCCGCTTTGAGCTACATATTGTTTTATCGACCATTTTATAATCCTACAACGGTCTATTTAGAGCAGTAGCATTAGCACGTCAGCGGTCCACACTAAATATTGTTGTTGTTGTGATGGTCGGGGTTTTAGCGTTTAGCCGAGTGGATCAGATTAGTCATAACACGCCACAAGTGAGTGTCAGTGGAAACCTCAAGATAAGCAGCCCTCCTCCAACGCTGTTTACGGACGGCGAGGGAGCTAGCGTTAGCGTTAGCATGCAAGCATTAGCATAAACTCCATGTCTGGCTTTGATTAAAATGCTTGGGGTTTGCTCTATGCTTGACTAGCGTTGCATTTCGGCTAATACTGGCTTTTGTGTCATGCTAAATGCTAATGACTGAATTCTCTGCAATTATTTGTGAAAATGGCAGCTACATTCGGGCTGTTCGACGCGAGGCTAAACGCGGACAAAGCGGTTCACTATTTTTATGTTTTGATGGACCACAACGGTTGACAAATAGCGAGTATTTGTTAGGTATTTAGATTTCTCTCAATTGTTAGCATGTGTTACCGTGCAGATGTGGGCCTGGCGCATGTTTTAGCCTCAACGCTCTGCCCCCATCGTGAGGACAAGATCAGAGATTTCTAAATTTTTGCTTAGGTTACACAAGGAGAAAAGTCATTATCACAATTATTTTGGTCAATACTGAAATCACGATTATTCAAACGATTATGATATTTTTTTTAGTTACACGATGCATTTATTCAGCATTTCTTTTCCTCTCGCTCAAAAAAACCCCACTTTGTTACTGATAATTTACGCAAAACTTTCAAACTGAGAATAAATTCAGGTGACAAATATGAACCTTAATGCAGTTTTGCAATGTATAAAACACAAAATGAATAAAAAATATACTTTGAACATGAAATAAGACATAGAAAAACATAAATGTATCAAAAATAAAGTATATATCCAGCTGTTCTACAATCTCTATGTTTAAAAAATAAAATAAATATACTATAAATATAAAAAAATCCCAAAATAAACAACTTGATAAATCAAAATTGCGATCAAAATTCGTTTCATTGTACAGCTTTAGATTACACAAAACAAATATTAATGTCAAATAAATTCAAAAAAATCTTTAAATTCTTGACGCAAACTATATATAAATAAGTATTTATCTATCTATTTATAGTGTGAGTTGACTAGGCTTAACGAGGACCAGCTAACTCGAAGGTCTCAGGTTCAATTCGTGGTACTGCCTTTGCATACTTGGACAAAATACATCACCCACTTTGCCTGTGTAAATCTGTTGCGTGCCGATCAAGAACAAGGTGACCAGACGTCCATATTTACCCGAGACAGTCCCAGTTTTGAGCCCTGTGCCCCCTGTCCCAGTAGATTTATCCCAAACCAGAGATTTGTCCCAGTTTTATACAAGAAATGTCCCAGGTGTCTCTATTTTTGACCAATCTGAGCCTCGCCGACAGTAAAGAGAGGCATAAATTGTCACTTGTTTAGGTAAAATACAGACACAAAGAAAATGTGACTATGCTGACTCACATTAGAGCCGAGTGCAGAACAATTTTCCTTAATTGCGCACACATTTCACAATTTTATTATTACCAACCAACACAAACCAGGTGTATCCCAGTTTTTTATTTTGAAAATCTGGTCACCCTAATCAAGAGCCACTTTCATCAGTCTGTCTCAGGGCAAATGTGGCTATAGAAATATCATGCCGTGTCTTACAGATTAGGGAAGTTGCTGTCATAATGATTACAATATTCAGTTATATTGTTCCAGCTTTCATAATTAAATTATATTTTTGTGGTCAGTAGTTACCATGTGTATATTTTCTTTGCACTACTGGGAAATTTGTGGAGTATTTTATGTTTATATGATACGATTTAAGCCGTAAATTTGAATGAATAGCTTCTAAAACTCATTACAGACACAAACTAACTACTAAAGACGTTCATTCTGCTATTTATTTATTGCAGCTCATGTTTTTTTTAACAATATTGTAGCTTTAGAACAGTTTTTGTGGTTTAAATCATTTGAATTTTTGTGTCAGTGGTATAAATTAGTTTAAATATTATCATTTATCGTCTATATTTAATTCAGCAATATATAGTAGCAGTGGTTCAAAATGTGCTATTGTGACAAGCCTATAGTGGCATATTATTTAAAGTAATATAATTAGTTTGCACAATTGTTATTAGTATTGATAAATAATTTTAAAATATATAAAAATTCTAAAAATCTAAACATTTTAAAGCCTTTTTTACCTGCTGTGAATCACAAAGTAATAAATAAATAAAAATAATATAAATAAATGAACCTTATAACTAATGCTGCACGGTTTGCCGTTAGTATAATGCAATACTGTGATTGTGAAACTCCGCGCTGGCCACTGAAAGTTGTGAAATGTGCTTATAAACTCATCATGGTGAATAATTTGGATGCTAGGAATGCGTTTATAAAAGCGAGGAATAAGTTTGGACGCCTGCAAACTGTTTAAAGAGCCCATACTGCGCTATTTTCTGATCTATGTTGTGATAATGTTGTTCCCTCATCGAAAACATCCGGAGTTTTGTTTTGTTTCATTCACACATGTTTAACACACAAACCCTGCATGTTTTAGACTATTTATAGTTTTTCTCTCAAACTGAAAACGATCTATTCCACCTTGTGATGTCATGGGGTTCAACATTAAGTGCTCCACTGTGTTTTTAAACTCCATACACCTTCAGTAGAATCATTTGGATGATTTTAGCCCCTGAATTTCCAATATTTACTAAACAAAAAGGAAAAAAACGTAGCTGTTAACTTGAAAACCACTACGACTGCATGACATCACAAGGTGGAACAGAGCGTTTGGAGATTTAGAGGTGTAGACAGACTAATAATAAACATCTGTAAATGAAACAAAACTCTACTCTAGGTGTGTTTTTGAGGAGGTAGCAGTATTATAACACATCTTTAAGCTCAATAATCAATTTTGTGTAACATAGGACCTTTTAAAAATGAACTAGTTTTGATTTTCAGTTTTTTTTTAAGACCGTAAAAACTAAAATACAGCACCTTTAAGTGATTGAACGTTATCCTTTAGTTCACAGCGGTCAGACGTTCGCAGCGCCCCCCGACTCCAAAACCATCAGCTCCGGTTTGACCACTGGGCCCGGACCGTGACCCCCTCCGCCCTCTCCCCTCCTCCAGCCCTCCCCCAGACAATGGCCCCAGATGGTTCGGACCCTAACCCCCCTCCCCGCTGCCTTGTCACCCCTTTGTCCCCTGCGCCCCCCTCCCCCACCCCCCAACGCCCGGGCCTTTGTTCGATTCTCAGCAGATTAACCCGTCGCATTCCAGATCCATTGTGCCGGTACCTTTTCGCTCGGCTCTCTGCGTCGCCCCCCTCCCCCCCTGCCTAACACGTGTAATATGTGGACCTGCCTGGTGAGTCACCTCTGGCGCATCAACGCAGATTTGAGGTGCAAGTCTTTTCAGTTTTAGCCTTGTCATATGGAAAGACTCTGCCATATAGGCTATTAATGATGCAATAATAACTAAAATATCGTGATATCGTATCTAAGGGTATTGTTTAATTTGATGAAACGGCATCAGTATCGCGGGCTGCTGTATCGATACATTGCCAAGAGTATTTTTGGTATATTTTACTACATTATTTTGTGAAAGAGCTATAATTATATTGCTTCTTTGGAGAAAGGAAACTTGTTTATGCAATACCTTTGTACTTTTCACTCTTTCGATGAGTAAAATGGGAGTTTTTCATAAATACTTTTACTATTAAACCACAAAGTTTGTGCATAGACTTTCAGTATCACAGCCATCATTTAGTATGTTATTCACTGAACCGTATCAAATCGTTTTGAATTGAAAGTGCACAATATCGAAAAACGTATCGTATCGTGGCCTGTGTATCGGAATATGTATTGTGGCCCGTGTATCGAGTTATGTATCGTATCGTGGCCTGTGTATTGAGATATGTATCGTATCATGACCTGTGCATTAAGATATGTATCGTATCGTGGCCCGTGTATTGAGATATGTATCGTATCGTGGCCTGTGTGTCGAAATATGTATCGTATCGTGGCCTGTGTATCGCGATATGTATCGTATCGTGGCCTATGTATTGAGGTATGTATCGTATCATGACCTGTGCATTAAGATATGTGTCATACCATGGCCCGTGTATCGAGATATGTATCGTATCGTGTCCCGTGTATCGAGATATGTATCGTATCGTGGCCCGTGTATCGAGATATGTATCGGCAACCTCTTAATGATACCGTCAAAAGTCTCACAATAATACCGTGGGGCCATCACAATATATCGAACTACAAGTCTCTTTGCTTAAATTCATTGTTTATGGTGCAGCAACAGCTAAAAGACAGAAAACTACATAGACCATGATCCTTTGCTTTCTCTCTCAATCCAATCTACATGATGAAATAACTGTTATTAAACACTTTTAAATCTTAATTATTGGGATTATGACACAAAAGGTAGCATATATGGAGATAATTTGTTCCACTAGATTTTGAATTTTAAATACCTCTGAATTTCTCACTACAAATTCAACAGTGAAAATTCAAAGTGTAAAATTCACAGGGAGAATTTTCACAGCAAAGACCCAAGATGCCAAGGCAGAAGCAATCGATCATTGAATGAGGAGGACAGAGGCTGTTTCCTATTGGCTGTTCTCATCTGTGGGCGGGGCTTACACTTAAGAAATAAAAATGATGACGTTTTGATGAGGTAAATTCTGACCAATCAGATCGCTCCATTACACCATTTGCTGCTTGTTACTGAGTTAGATTGGGATCACTTTGGATTGATTCCTTAAGCCTTGGCATCTTGGATTTTTGCTCTTTTCAGAATTTTGACTGTTGAAAATATTTGTGCTGAATATTTAAATGATGATTTTTTTATTTATTTATTTTTTATGTTGAATTTTAAACACTTTGAAAATATACACTTAAAATTTCAGCAACAAAAATTCAGAATAAAAATGATTCAAACATGTTTTTTGAGAGTTAAAAAATTCCAAGTGAGAAATTCAACAGCATTTAAAACTCAAAATCTGATGAAAAAAAAAAGACATCCACAATTTTGTTAGCCTCCACAAAACAATACATATATCGTGAAAATATATCGAGACATTGGATATCATTACATCTAGGGCTGGGTATCATTGAGAAGTTGCCAATACGATACATATCTCGATACATAGGCCACGATACGATACATATCTCGATACATAGGCCACGATACGATACATATCTCGATACAGTGCGATTTCAATTCAATACGATATATTTCAAATCGATTCAATACAGTTCAATAAAAATAACAGCTAAATCATGTCTGTGATACTAAAAGTCTTTGTTAAACCACTTTTTGTGCAAAGTTCATATGAAACACAAACATTTTATTCATCAAATGTCAAATGTGTCACATAAAAAAGTTTCCTTCTAATGTAATAAGGAAGGAGGACATGTATTTGACAAAAATAGTTTTAGCTGCATCTAAAAAGGGAATTACAAAGAATTGGTTACAACTAGGGATGGGCTTGATTAATCGATTAATTGATAATTGATCATTAAGAATTTCATCGATTACGTTAATTTTAATCGACAAACCGAATGTAGGTTGCTGTGCGTAGCGTGACCAAACAGGGCTCCATACATGTCGCTCTCTGCACTCAGAAGGAGCGAGACACAAACATTCGGTTAGTCTGCAGCGTGCCGAAGCACAAATGCGTATTTAACGATGATTGTACAAGAAATTCCACGCTTTCCGTTGCGTTCGGGACAAGTGTGAGTTCATGTGCACAGTGCACAAAGCAAGAACATATGTTTCTGTGTCCAGTGGGAAAAAGCTTTACCAGGTGAGAGTCGCGCAATGTCGATGACGAGTCCCCATCTCCCACCTCCTGTACGATGTCCTGGTTTTGACAAACACAAATATGGTCACACTAACCTGTATTCCACTGAATCATGTCTTTTAATCCGACAGAAATTGACCGCATCAGCGACACAAGAGCTGCAATTTTATCTTCTTATCTTGAGTTTATGCAAATTAGCGATGCGGTTTTAAGTTTCGTTTCTGTGAGAGTTGCGCAAAACTGAATTAAACACATCATAATGTCAAACGGATTGATGTGGCTCTAGAGTCGTTACGGTTTATATGTCGTAAAGTTGAATTTATTTATGCAGATTAGTAGTGCAGATAGTAATAATAATGATGATCATTTTAATATAAAAACGTTAATGATTAATCGATAATCAATCGTTAATTCTTCCGACGATCGATTAAGAAAATTTCATCGAATACCCGTCCCTAGTTACAACCTGCACAACAAGACTGGATCAGGATTGTGGAAAGAATAACATATAATCTTAAACTGAAAGGGGACAAATACGATGAGTAATGGGAAAAATGGAATGTATTTATAAGTGACACCAGTAAAACAACATAGTACATAAAAATGTCCATACCAAATGCATGTTTAAACAAGAACCTGTAACTCCAGACTGTTGTTACATTGTTTTTGATTTTATATTGTTTTTGTATGTTTCAAAACTGTAGCTGTAACAAAATTATTTAGTAAAATGTCACAAAAAAATACTCTTGGTGATATATCGATACAGCAGCCCACGATATCGATATTGTATCATAACATTAAGATACAATATATCTATATTTCAATATTTTTGCACACCCCTAGTTACATCCCTATAGGCCGCTGTATTTAATTTTGTTAATGCATCAAAAGTGGTGTATGCGTTTTATATAGAACTTCTGCTATATGTATAAAGTGCACCACAAGTAAGAACAGAATGGGCCTTTTAACAATACAGAGTGAAAAGGAGCTTAAATTTGTGTGAGTCAGCCACTTTAGCATTTAAACTACAAAACTGAATGCTAAAATCTTGCAACTAGTTATAGGCTTTTTTATGGGCAATTTGTGTACTTCCAAAACAAACATAACAGTATTTTAATGTATGGTATTTTCTGAATTCAGGTTATTTTCTGACTTTGTTTAACAGGTTTTTAAGTACATTTGAGTGAGGCAGTTGAAGTAATACAGTAATTTCTTTGTAATTTCTTCTTAATGTTGTGGGAAGTTTGTATTCTTTATTACTACGGGAGGCTGTTAATACCTATCAGATCAACATAAAGTGAAAGTGAAAGTGCTGATGGTTAAATAAGTGCTGTACTTAAGTAAAATAACTATAATTTTTACTTAAGTAGGTTTTAAAGCAGATACATTTTGCTTTTACTACACTACATCTGAAAGCGGGTGTCTGTCCTTTCTACTCTACTACGTTTTTGAACAGGACAGAAAAGTAAAAGTATTTTTTATTATAATTCGAGACCTGCTTGAAAGGCTGAGGGGTTTATTTTTGATGCTTTCATAGTCTGAGGAAACAAAAATATAACAAAAATACACAATTAAAAACAGGTAGGAAAAATAAATTCAGTTCTTTCAGTACAAATCTTAATATCAAAATCACTACATTTGAAGCTTTATTAGAAAATCAACATGAAATACTTTTTACTTTTTACTCTTTAAGTACATTTTTAAACGGGTACTATAATACTCAAGTAGATTTTTTTCATATAATACTTTTACTTGAGTTTTTCTAGCTGTACTTTTACTTAACTAACAAAATTGAATACTTCTTCTTCCAGCACTGGAGATATGTGTTATACAATATATAACATTGTGAGAAACTTAAACACTGTCTGTGGAGGCTCCCCACAGAGTTAAAAAATAAAAAATGTAATAATGAAAGAGATAAGACATTAGGGGTGGAAGGAAGCTCAACTTGCTTTGTAGATATAATTTAAATAACGAATGTTATAAAAGGGCCTGTCCCCAGTTTTGTATTTGAGCAAAATTTGCCTTCCCCCATCACAGATATTGTATTAAATATTATATAAGCAGCTTTTGTAAACTCCACTCCTCTCAAAGTTGTGAGAAATGCTCATAAACAGAATGCATAGGTAAAGTGGGGAATAACCTTGGACCACTGCAAACTGTTTAAAATGAGCTACTTGTAGATCTGCATTTATAATTTTCAGCCTTTAAAGGTCCTATATTACGTATTATTTACTCTTGTGAGCTTTAAGTTAGAATGTTGTTACCTTCTCAAGAACATACCTGGAATTAAGACAATTTCGATTTGTGTGTCAAACGATCTCCAAACTCATATAATCGAGTTGAAACGATTTTAAGCTTAACAAGTTTATTTTGGGGTATTTTTTATATAAATAAACATCTTTATTTTATTTTTTTAATATAGAGATTGTAGAACAGCTGGATATATAGTTTATTTTGCATACATGTATGTTTTTCTGTGCCTTATTTCATGTTTGAAGTATTTTTTTTATTCATTTTGTTTTATACATCGCAAAACTGAAAATAAATATAGGCTACAAATATGAGCAATTTGAAAGTTTTACATACATTATCAATAACAAAGTGGGTTTTTTGAGAGAGAAATACTGAATAAATGCATCGTGTAACTAAAAAATAATCGTTTGAATAATCGTGATTTCAATATTGACCAAAATAATCGTGAATTTTTTTATTTTATTTTTTTTCCATAATCAAGCAGCCCTACCTGGAGTTGTGTTTTGTTTCATTCACACATGTTTAACTCTTTATTCTTAGTCTGTCTACATCGCTACAATCTCAAAACGCTCTGTCCCACCTTGTGATGTCATGTAGTGAAAGTTTTCAAGTTACCTTTTACCTTTTTGTTCAGTAGAGATCGGCAATTCCAGGACTGAAAATGATTCTAGTGAAGGTGAATGGAGTTTAAAAACACAGTGGAGCACCTGATATCACAACTTTTTTCTGTTTGCAAGAAGAACTCAGCCTAAATATTGCAGGATTTGTGTGTTACGCTTATGTGAATGAAACAAAACACAACTCCGGGTGTGTTTTTGATGAGGAAACAGATTAGAAAATGGCGTAATATGGGCCCTTTAAGCAGCGTTTTGTAACATTATCGCAAATTTTCTTTACATTTGTGGCCCTGTTTACTGCTTTTTGTAACTAAATCCAGAAGTTTGCACACTGGTCTGCTCACGCGCTCATTTGCCTGATAAGTAAAGTGCACATCTTGTAGTCGAAGTGTACATTGAAGGGCCCTACGGACATGACAAATGACAAGTGCATATGCTGAGTGAGGGTCTGGCTGAGAGGGGCGTCGCGTTCCCCTACGATGGTGCTCAAGTGTACGAGAGCACTGCGGAGATACGAGAGGCAGAAATGGCTCGTGAATTGCCGCCACTCCATTTCCTGTATTGCTCTGCGGGCTGACCTCTGACCCCCGTCTCCCTCTCTTGTTTCCATTGCAGTGTATTCTGGGATTTGTATTGCGCGGCGCCGGACCGGAGAGAAACGTGTGAGCACTCCAGCGAGGCCAAAGCCTTCCATGACTATGTAAGTACACCGGGAATAAAGGGATTGGTACCGTGTGTGTGTGTGTCTGTGGCGGAATGTTTCGGTAGTTACCATAGTGACGCAATGTAAACACTGACGAATAATTTTAGAAATCTGAATTGAATCACAATATGGTTTTAAACAACACAAATCAATATGAACAATCCATGTGTTATTCACAAAAAACAACAATTTTCTTCATTATTTGTCTCCAAAACCAAAATGAAAAAAACGGATAACAGATTTGTTTTTTCAGTTTTTGTTTGTGTTTAAATGAATAATGGAAAAAACAGATAACGTTTCCTGTTTCTGTGACTTAAACTGTGATGCTGAATTTTTGCACCGCATATGGATTGAACCAGGACTAAACCAGAACTAAACCAGAAATGAACCAGGACAAAACCAGGACTAAACCAGGACTAAACTAGGAATGAAACAGGACAAAATCAGGACTAAACCAGGACAAAATCAGGACAAAATCAGGACTAAACCAGGACTAAACCAGGACTAAACCAGGACTAAACCAGGATTGAACCAGGACTAAACCAGAAATGAACCAGGACTAAACCAGAAATGAACCAGGACAAAATCAGGACAAAACCAGGACTAAACCAGGAATGAAACAGGACTAAACCAGGATTAAACTAGGAATGAAACAGGACTAAACCAGGACTAAACCGATCACAACCCTGGTCTCAGTCCTGATCTGGTCCTGGTCTGATTCTGGTCTCAATTCTGGTCTGGTCCCAGTCTCAGTCCTGGTCTGGTCCTGGTCTCAGTCCTGGTCTGGTCCCTTTCTGGTCCCGGTTTCAGTCCTGGTCTGGTCCTGGTCTGGTCATGGTCCCAGTCTTAGTCCTGGTCCCAGTCTCAGTCCTGGTCTGGTCCCGGTCTTAGTTTTGGTGTGGTCCTGATTCCAGTCCTGGTCTGGTCCCGGTCTTAGTTTTGGTGTGGTCCTGATTCCAGTCCTGGTCTCAGTCCCAGTCCCGGTCTCAGTCCTTCTCACCGGACAGTCTACACGGGTGCACCTCTGGGCCCATCCCGACACTCAGTCCTGTTTTAGTCCTGGTTCAGTCCTGGTTTAGTCCGGCATCGCAGTTTAAGTCACGGAAACTTTAATTTAAACACAAATCGTTATTTGTTTTTTCATTTTGGTTTTGGAGACAAATGCTAAAGAAAATACTTTTTGTTTTATTTTGAAAAACCAATGAACGGATTCCCGCCAAGTGAGTTCTTTGGTCAGATTGTCACTTGTAAGTTTTTCAATTCCCTGTTTATTTCTTAGTTGTTGATCCTGGCTTCTTGTCATGTAAATGCTTTAAGAAATTCAAATTCTGACTTTAGCTTTGACCCTTTGAGGCTGCCGTAGTTCAGCATTACAGTGATTTGAAATGAGCGGAGTTTACAGCATTAATCATTCGAGTAGTTCTGACTTGATTTGATTATATTGGATTTAAATTGGTTTTGTTTAATATGCATCTCATTTTGTTTTCAAGCAAAGATGCTCTTGAAATGAGAAACAAAAATCTTATTTCGCTGGAAAATCATTTTGCCTGAAGTATGAAACGATATTTTGAAACAGTTGAGAAAAATCTTAACTAGTTATCTCTAATCCTTCAAGTAAAGAGTTTCTACTTGTCAAAAGTACTAGGAATGAATATTCAGAATTCAAAAGTACCACTCCTGGCAACTTTCATTTTTATACTGAATCTTTAAGACTCCAAGTTTTAGCTTTTGTCAAAAAAACTAAATTATCTACATCAATACGCATCAGCACAGACAGAAATTTTTTGATCATTTAAACACATTTTTACGTTTGACCATATTTACATCTGAAAATTCGGATAATTTCTCTGTGAATTTCACTTCTCTCACTACTAACAATCATTCATTTTACATATTAAACATTTGTAAAATTAGCCACAAGAAAAGCAGAACACATCTATTTACATTGCATTGACCTGTGCCTTTTTAAAATCATGAAGAATTTTACCAGAAGTGACCAGACTGGACTAAAAATACCACAAGACCACCAGTAAGTCCACTAAACTGAGCAGAACTGGACTTGATTTTAGATTTTCGGCACTCTAGATCTAAATCTAAAACTAGGGTGTGGACATTTGAGTTGTTGCGTTGTGTTGTTTTAGTTGTTTTTTCCAAGTCTCATCTCGTGAAGAAGACATGGATATACTGAACTCGATTTTAGATTCTCCACACTCTAGAAAAACAAATTTTAAACTAGGGTGTGAACGTTTGAGTTGTGGGTCCAGTCTTGTCTCACCACGAAGACAAAGGTACATTAAGCTTGATTTTACATTTTCAACACTCTATATCTAAATCTAAAACTAGGGTGTGGACATTTTTATTGTTGCGGCCCAGTCTCGCCAGGAAGACAAAAGTACATTAAATTTGATTTTAGATTTACAGCACTCTAGATCTAAATAAAAAACTAGGGTGTGGACATTTGAGTTGTTGCGTTGTTGTTTTAGTTATACTGAAGTAGGGTGTGGACATTTTTATTGTTGCGGCCCAGTCTCGCCAAGAAGACAAAGGTACATGAAACTTGATTTTAGATTTTTAGCACTCTATAGGTAAATCTAAAACTAGGGTGTGGACATTTGAGTTGTTGTGGTGTGTTGTTTTAGTTGTTGTTGCCAAGTCTTGACTCGCCAAGAAGACATGGACATATTGAACTTGATTTTAGTTTCTCAACACTCAAACACATTTAAAACTAGGGTGTGGACATTTTTATGGTTGAGGCCCAGTCTCGCCAAGAAGAGAAAGGTACATTAAGCTTGATTTTACATTTTCAACACTCTATATCTTAATCTAAAACTAGGGTGTGGACATTTTTATTGTTATGGCCCAATCTCGCCAAGAAGACAAAGGTACATTAAAATTGATTCTAGATTTTGAGCACTCTAGATCTAAATCTAATACTTGGGTGTGGACATTTGAGTTGTTGTGGTGTGTTTTTAGTTGTTGTGGCCCAATCCCGTCTCGCCAGGAAGACATAAGTACATTGAACTTGATTTTACATTTTCAGCACTCTAGGAAAAAATCTCAAACTAGGATGTGAACATTTGAGTTGTTGTGGTCCAGGCTCATCTTGCCAAGAACACATGGGTATATTGAACTTGAGTTTAGATTCTCAACACAGAAAAAACTAATGTTATACTAGGGTGTGAACATTTGAGTAGTTATGGCCCAGTCTCGTCTTGCCAAGAAGACAAAGGTACATTCAACTTAATTTTAGATTTTCAGCACTCTATATCTAAATATAAAAATAGGGTGTGGACATTTGAGTTGTTGCGGTGTGTTTTTAGTTGTTGTGGCCCAGTCTCATTTTGCCAGGACGACATTGAACTTAATTTTAGATTCTCAACACTGTAGAAAAAAAAACACATTTTATACTAAAGTGTGAACATTTGAGTTGCTATGGCCCAGTTTAGTCTCGCCAAAAAGATAAAGGTATACATTAAACTTGATTTTGGATGTTCAACACTCTAGAAAGAACACATGTTAAACTAGGGTGTGAACATTTGAGTTGCTATGGCCCAGTCTTGTCTCGCCGAGAAGACAAAGATATATTAAACTTGATTTTGGATTTTCAGCACTCTAGATCTAAATTTAAATTTAGGGTGTAGACATTTGAGTTGTTGTGGTGTGTTGTTTTAGTTGTTGTGGCCCAGTCTCGTCTCGCCAAAAAGTCATGGTTATATTGAACTTGATTTTAGATTCTCAACACTGTAGGAAAAAATCTAAAACTAGGGTGTGAATATTTGCATTGTTGTGGCCCAGTCTTTTTTTGCCAACAAGACAAAGGTACATTAAACTTATTTTAGGTTTTCAACACTCTAGGGAAAAGGAAAAAACTAGGGTGTGAACATTTGAGTTGTTGTGGTCCAGTCTGGTCCCTTGAAGATGACAAAGGTACATTAAACTTGATTTTAGATTTTCAACACTCTATGAAAAAATCTCAAACTAGGATGTGAACATTTGAGTTGTGGCTCAGTCTCGCTAAGAAGACAAAGGTACATTAAACTTGATTTGGGATTTTCAACACTCTAGGAAAAAAACTAGGTTGTGAACATTTGAGTTGATATGGCTCAGTCTCATCTTGCCAGGAAGACATAGGTACATTGAACTTGATTTTAGATTCTCAACACTCTAGGGAAAAAAATAGGGTAGAAACATTTGAGTTGTTATGACCCAGTCTTGCCAAGAAGACAAAGGTACAATAAACTTGATTTCTGATGTTCAACACTCTAGAAAAAAAAACACATTTAAAACTAGGGTGTGAACATTTGAGTTGCTATGGCCCAGCCTCATCTTGCCAACAAGACAAAGGCACATTAAATTTGATTTGGGATTTTCAACACGCTACACACAAAAAAAAAAAAAAAAAAACTAAAACTAGGGTGTAAACATTTGAGTTGTTGTGGTCCAGTCTGGTCTCGCCACGAAGACAGAGGTACATTGTGTCTGCTAGCCGTATAGTGTTGGAGATAATGGAATAGACTTCTAATCCGCTAAGCCTCGCACTGGTCCGCAGCTAAACCGGGATTTAGCTGTGTGTGTGTGACCTCGTGTGTGTGCGTGTGTGTGTCTGTGTGTGTCTGTGTGTGTTTGTGTGTATTTTTGGATAGGCCATCTTTGACAATGAGCTGGTAAGGAGGAGGAAGGTGCTAGGGCAAAGTGACAGCCAGTCCACGCTGCAGATACAGTACAGCGATGGTGAAGACTGAGAGGAGAGGCAATGGTTAGGGATAGGGATTTTATTTTATTTTTATCATTAATCAGTACTCAACACTCATATACGGGGGGAAATTCCCTGATATAACACCAATGTTTTTCTAAACTGCATCAGATGTGGGTTTTTAAACAGACTAGCGAGTTCAAATGGAAGAAAAGGACGACGAAAAGGAGGCGCTATGTTTACACAGTCATCATAAAAACAACAAATTATCTCCAAGATGATTAGTCACTTAAGGTAGAAATTAACCTGTCACTTCATCTTCAACTTTGCTTCAGTTTGTGGTTCTTACTAGGGGTGTGCAAAAATATGGAAATATCGATATTTCCTGTTGTTTAATGTGATGATACAGTATCGATATCATGGGCTGCTGTATCGATATATCGTCAAGAGTATTTTTAGTATATTTTACTCAATTATTTTGTTACAGCACCACAGTTTTGTTGCTTGTTCAGAGGAAAGAAACCCATTTATGTAACACATTTCACATTTTCGCTGTTCTTATGATTAAAATGGGTGTTTTTTATTTTAACTTTTGCACAAGAAGTGGTTTAAGACTTTTAGGATCACACCCTTTATTTTTTTATTGAACTGTATCAAATTGATTTGAAAAGTATTGTATTGAATTGTATCGAATTGACAGCTCAGTGTTTTGAGATATGTTTCGTATCGTGGCCTGTGTATCGTATCGGCAACTTCGTAATGATACCAGCCCTAGTTCTTACTATAGATTTAAAAAAATGTGAGCGTGTCGAATCTGCTGCATATGTCCAACAAGGAAGTAAAATTATACTTGCTTACAATTATAACTTCACCAAAACTTCAAAACTAGAGATGACGAGGTTCATTAAACTTGATTTTGGATTTTCACCACGCTAGATCTAAATCTAAATCTAGGGTGTGGACATGTGAGTTGTTGCAGGTTGTTGTTTTAGTTGTTGTGGCCCAGTCTCATCTCACTAAGAAGACATAGATACACTGAACTTGATTTTAGATTCTCAACACTCTAAGAAAAAATCCAAAATTAGGGTGTGTGAATATTTGCGTTGTTGTGACCCAGTCTCGCCAAGAAGACATGAGTATATTGAGCTTAATTTTAGATTCTCAACACTCTAGAAAAAACAACATTTAAACTAGGGCGTGAACATGTGAGTCTTCGTCTTCGTCTTCAATACCAGCCCTAGTTCTTACTATAGATTAAAAAAAAAGTCAATATGTCATATTTGCTGCACATGTCCAACAAGAAAGCAAAATTATACTTACTTACAATTATAACTTCACTGAAACTACAAAACTAGAGATGACTAGACAGGATTTCCAGTAAACTCTTATAATCGTGTTATCTATGTTTTGGAGAAATGAGTAATCTAACCTGTCAATTAATTAGTTCAGAGTTTCAACCAGGAGACAGAGACTGCGTGTGTTGTTTGGGAGATTGGACTGCATGTCTCCCTTCCAAATATGGACAGTCTAGTCACTGCTAAATTGAATCAAAATAGATTTTCTGATGTCTTAGCAATCCCCCAAACTGGACCCTTCAGGAGGTTTTATTTTGCTCATGGGCTCCTCTTTGGGAACCCCTGCTCTACAGACCGGAGAGGAGGAGATGGAGAGGCTGATGGTTTTGCTGCTGCTGCGGGTTGGAGACTGGTTTAGAGTTGAAATAGTGGGTAGAAGAGAGAGTGCATTTATATGAATATGAGAGCTGTTGAGAGGCAAGTAGCAGGAGACAGACGCTTGACCGGGACAGATGGGACTTTCCAGTTTAGCCCTTAAATAATTTCGCCGTGTTCTGTTCGCCGACTTTAATAACTCTTAAGATCCCACTGAAAAGCCCACCATTTCGTCGAAGCTCATAAATTAGCCCGGACACCCCCGCGAGCCTCTCTTCCTTCCCCGTTCCACGCGCCCCGGGTCAAGGAGAAGACGCCGAGGTGCGCCGGCCGGAGAAGCAGTCCGGAATGCAGATGAGTGCAGGCATTTCTATATCGCTTCAGCCATACTTTGTCAGTCCACTGTTTATGTCTGGGCCCCCGGAGGCATCAGCAGCGCTCAATAATGTGTTGAGCACTATTGATCGGCCCAGGTGCTGTGGCTGAGAAGGGAGAGGCGGAGAAACAGAGACCCGGGATCAATGCCTTTCAGTATGGATGGACCCTCCACATAGACTGTAACCAGCAGCAGCCAATCAGATCCACGCAGGGCTCTCTAATAGATTATTCATCAACGTTGTGTTTTCCGGCGAGGGAGGGAACGCCGCTTTGGGTCATATAAGAGTAATGAGAGGGGAGGGCTAGCAAAAGGCAAGGCGCGCAATTGTTTTTTTATTTATTATTTTGTGTATCTTCTAAGTAGGGGTGGTGTAGTAGCCTGGCAAGATGAATTGTGGTCGAAATAGCAGTTTGAATGGACGCAATTAGCAAATCGCAAAGGGTGCAATTTTTGATGTACCATAATTTCCTCCACAAACACCAATTTGTTCTATTCTGCATAAACCTGCTAACCCTGTAGTTTAGATCTGCACAAACATTCACGGAAATGTGATTCATGTTTAGTCAGTTCAGATTTCAGGCTTTTCGTTAATTCTTCTGGATGCAGCTACAGCAGTGCTTCTTAATTATTTTCTGTCATGCCCCCCTACGAAGAACCGCTTCCTAGGGGGGCGTGACAAAATGATTGAACCACTACCAATCGTGGACAAATCGCACCATCGCCTTCAGTAGCCTACATACAAGAGCAAACGTTTTAGGCCATAGTACGTATTCGAGTCCTTTTCATTGCGGTTGCAGTGTTCGTCCACACTAATCCGATGGAAAACGGCTCCAGAGACAGAACAATCTGGTGCCACCAGCTCCCATGAATTCATCACAGTACGCCTGAAAACGCTAATATGCTGACGTAAGAGCTCTTGTTGACATCCTTATTGGACCATGTCACTGGACTTGTGCCTTCTTGATTCACTGGGTCATGTGACACTGTTGCAGAAAACAGTTTAAACAATCCAATCTTAAAATCCAGTGTTGCGTTCAGTAACAACTGAACCTCGTCGTCTGTCCACGAAAAGACGTTTTCACACTTGCCATCTTCCTCGGCTCGAAATCGGCTGCTGCGACTTCAGACACAGTGCTCCACTTCCTTGTTTTTATCGCCCACGTGACGTCGTGACGCCAGCCTTGCGTTTCAGGCAGTTTTGTGATACTGTGTGGATAGGGAAGGCATTCATTGCGGACATAGAAACAGCACATTATTTGAGGCCAACTATTTGAGAAGGACTGCTTTAAAGTGCGATTAGACTTGTTATTTATGTTTTAATAATAGGATTCTGTTTAAAGTTCACAATGCTTATCAGAAAAATCATAATGGGGTATTTTCCGCAAATCGTTCAGTGCTAGTTGGCAATATCATAATTTAAACTGGATGCAAAGTTGCTTTCATTGGCTGGTTGGTTTATACTTCTTGTTAGCGTAACATTACTTAGCGTCATATCCATTAGCACCATGTTTACAACAGCCATGCTTTTTTTTCCCCTTTTTTTTTTCCATTTCAATGGGTTTCACTTTCCATTGTTGCCAGCAGAGAGCGTCAGACACCTAATCCAAGCTTTCTTTGTAAAATTTGGTTAGTTTATTAGATTACTTTAATAACTTGGTAACAATTATTAGTGAACGGATGCTGAGAAAGTATACGTGTTCCTTAAACGATTCTAAATTATGAAATGTGACCAATCAACAAAGCACATGCTAACAAAAAATGCTGAAGCTAACATAAAACCGAACTGGTTTATGGAGTGAGCGATGTTGACGAATAGGGGTGTGCAAAAATATTATCGATATATCATATTGTTTATTTTTTTGGTATATTTTACTTAATTATTTTGTTACAGCTACAGTTTTGTTGCTTGTTTAGTGGAAGGAAACTTGTTTATGTGACACATCTGACATTTTCACTGTTTTGATGATTAAAATGGTTGTGTTTCCTATTAACTTTGCACAAGAAGTGATTTAACAAAAACTTTTAGTACCACAGTTATGATTTAGCCTTTACTTTTTAAATTATCCGTATCAAATCAATTTGAAATATATCTTATCGAACTGAAAGCTTACTGTATCGAGGTATGTATCATATCGACAACTTCTTAATGACACCCAGCCCTACTGACGAAAACTGAATATCACAGTTTATTTTTGGAATAATTTGGTAACAACAATTAGTTCATATGGCTAATCAGAATTTTGCCAAAACTTACCTTTTAACCTTTTAACCTTTGGTCAAGATTCAAGTTTTGCAAAATAGTGAGTTGGCTGTACAACTGACCACAAAAAAGCAGAACTACTACCATATATAGCCTTGTTTGGAACATTACGCTCAAAGTTTCAGTTTAAAGCTGCAGTATTTGATTTTTATTATCTTAAAAAACAGAATTAGGTCATTTTAAACAGATTCTGTGGTCCAAAGTTATTCCTCACTGACCTTATGCATTGCAATTATTCACCACGATGAGTTTATAAGCAATTTTCATAACTCTCAGACCAGCACGGAGTTTGTATTACGGTCAAACCAACAACTAGCATCCTAATGTGCACTTCCAGACATATTTTGGACATATTTTGATCTCAATAGCCACTTATACATTATATCTGTACTGGGCCAAGACAGATTTTGGGTAAAAATCCAATATTAAACCTTTTTTTTAAGTAAATTTAAAGTCATTCTCTTGGACTGGAAAAAAAAAAAGCTTTCTCAGTCCGTCTCACATGTCCGTTATTAACTCAGCGTGTTTTGCATATCCTTCTCCATCCTCGTACTGCGCGCCGTCGTCGAGGGGGATGCCAGGGGGACGGAGCGCTGATAGGACCCGTCTCCATGGCAACAGCTTCTCGCGCGAGCCGCTGACACCCCACTGCGGGGCGGGGAGGGCGGGCGGGAGGGACGGGGAACGGGGAGGGAGAGGGAGGCGAGGGGACTGAGGGAAAAGTACAGCGGCTTTAGGTGCGGAATTCCAATAGGTAGAGAAAAGAATATTGTGAAATGACGGTTTTTGTCGTTTTGGATCACGCAATGTTCATATTCTCTGCGGGTTTGAGTCACATCACTTCCTCCCATTTTGGATGGCCATTTTGACATTTTTGTTCTGTTCCTAAAATAGAATTGTTTGGAATTGTTTATTGCCATGTAGGGCTGGGTATCATTAAGAAGCTGCCGATACTATGCATACCTCGATACATAGGCCACTGCACGATACATACCTCGATACACAGTCCACGAAGCGATACATACCTCGATACATAGGCCACGATACAATACATACCTCGATACATGGACCACGAAACGATACATACCTCGATACATAGGCCACGAAACGATACATACCTCGATACATAGGCCACGAAGATACATACCTCGATACATAGGCCATACGATACGATATGATACATACCTCGATACATAGGCCACGAAACGATACATACCTCGATACATAGGCTATGATACGATACATACCTCGATACATAGGCCACGAAACGATACATACCTCGATATATAGGCCACGATACGATACATACCTTAATACATAGGCCCCGATACGATACATACCTCGATACATAGGCTATGATACGATACATACCTCGATACGTAGGCCACGGTACGATACATACCTCGATACATAGGTTATGATACGATACATACCTCGATACATAGGCCACGATACGATACATACCTCGATACATAGGTCACGGTACGATACATACCTCGATACATAGGCTATGATACGATACATACCTCGATACATAGGCCACGAAACGATACATACCTCGATATATAGGCCACGATACGATACATACCTTAATACATAGGCCCCGATACGATACATACCTCGATACATAGGCTATGATACGATACATACCTCGATACGTAGGCCACGGTACGATACATACCTCGATACATAGGTTATGATACGATACATACCTCGATACATAGGCCACGGTACGATACATACCTCGATACATAGGTCACGGTACGATACATACCTCGATACATAGGCTATGATACGATACATACCTCGATACATAGGCCACGGTACGATACATACCTCGATACATAGGTCACGATACGATACATACCTCGATACATAGGCCACGAAGCGATACATACCTCTATACATGGACCACGAAACAATACATACCTTGATACATAGGCCACGATACGATACATACCTTGATACATAGGCCACGATACGATACATACCTCGATACATAGGTCACGGTACGATACATACCTCGATACATAGGCTATGATACGATACATACCTCAATACATAGGCCCCGATACGATACATACCTCGATACATAGGCTATGATACGATACATACCTCGATACATAGGCCACGGTACGATACATACCTCAATACATAGGCCACGGTACGATACATACCTCGATACATAGGCTATGATACGATACATACCTCAATACATAGGCTATGATACAATACATACCTCGATACGTAGGCCACGGTACGATACATACCTCGATACATAGGTCACGATACGATACATACCTCGATACATAGGCTATGATACGATACATACCTCGATACATAGGCCACGGTACGATACATACCTCGATACATAGGCCACGGTACGATACATACCTCGATACATAGGCCACGGTACGATACATATCTCGATACATAGGCCACGGTACGATACATATCTCAATACAGTGCACTTTCGATTCAATACGATATATTTCAAATTGATTTGATACGGTTCCGTAAAAATAAAGGCTTAATCATGGCTGTGATACTAAAAGTCTTTGTTAAACCGCTTCATGTGCCAAGTTAATATGAAAAAACGCCCATTTTACTCATCAAAACAGTGAATATGTCAAATGTGTTGCATAATTTCTTCCTTCCTCTAAACAAACGACAAAACTGCAGAGCTGTAAAAAAATAATTTAGTAAAATATATCAAAATACGATACAGCAGCCCACAATATCGATACTGTATCATCACATTAAACGGTACGGCATATCGATATTTCAGTATTTTTGCACACTCCTATTGCCAGGTCAACATTGCAAGTTTTTCATGATTCTGAAACTCATAGATTGGAAATTCGAAGAGTTATTTTTCTCCAACAAGATCCTATTTTTTGTTAAAGGTCAAATTTTAGTCTTGCTTATAATTATAATGATATTTCGCCTCTCATGTCATAGTGCAAGTTTAGATTTTGAGACAATTTTTATTAGTCAATTTTTACATTTTACTAGTCAAATTTTGAGATAATTTGACTTGTAAAGAATAAATAATGCTTTTTATAGATCAAAATTTGAACACATGCCAAAATTACATATTAAAATTGCAAAAAAAAAAAAGTATTTAAAAGAATAATTCGCTCATTTATTCTCTATATCATGCAGTGCGTATATACTGGTTTTGCTGGGAAAAAGGAGGATAGAGAGAGAGAAGGATGGACGGAGAGAGAGTAAAAGAGAGAGAGGGAGAGGTGGGAGGAGGTGGTGGAGGAGAGGATCCGACCCCGCTCTACCCTGCTCCCCCCCAGGGACTCTGTGGCCTGCTCATGTTCGGATCAGAATTAGCATAAAGCGGGGGAGGGGTGCGTGGCTGCGCGCTGCTGGTAACCGAGCCTCCGCTGGTCACCTACTGCACTCGCTGGTGGGCGGAGCTTCGGAACAGCCCGTTATAATTCTAATGTGGGTTAGGACTGCGCGATTAATCAAATTCAGCTGCGATTATGATTATTGCGGCAAACGATTACTGAAATTGCGCAGTTGAGTAAATGAGATTAGAAGACATATTGCGATTTTGTCTGCTATAGTTATAATCTACGACACCTTTGGACCATTATGTTATATTTTGGACATTTTAAAGGTGCTTTGTCTAACACTGCAGCAAAGCTTGGCCAAAATTTAAAATATAAACACTAAAATCTATCAGAAAATGACTTAAAAGTAGTGAAATGATCTGTCCGTGCAGCAAGATAATTTTACTTGACAAGTTATCTTAAAATAGATGACCTCTAGACCACAGACTGCTTCATTCTAGCCTAGACTTAGTGTATTTTAAGATAACTTGTCAAGTAAAATGATCTTTTTGCATGGGCAGATCATTTCACTACTTTTAAGTCATTTTCTGATAGATGTAAGTGTTTCCATTCATCCATCTATTTTCTTCCGCTTATCCGGGGCCGGGTCGCAGGGGCAGCAGTCTAAGCAGGGATTCCCAGACTTCCTTTACTCCAAACACTTCCTCCAGCTCCTCCGGGGGGACCCCAAGGTGTTCCCAGGCCAGCTGAGAAACATAGTCCCTCCAGCGTGTCCTGGGTCTTCCCTGGGGGCCTCCTTTTGCCCTAGCCACCTCAGCAGGCTCCTCTTGACGTGGAGGAGCAGCAGGTCTACTCCAAGCTCCTCCCGTGTGATTGAGGTCCTCACCCTATCTCTAAGGGAGCGCCCAACCACCCTGAATTTAAGTGTTTATCGATTTATTAATGCATGGAACAGACAAACAAACAGACAGACATTGCATTCATAGATAGGTAAACACTTAAATCTATCCGAAAATGACTTAAAAGTAGTGAAATTATCTGTCCATGCAGCAAGATCATTTTACTTGACAAGTTATCTTAAAATAAACGACCTCTAGACTAGAATTAAGCAGTCTCAGTACTCATGAGTAAATAATAAATCTGAAAACAAGATGAATAACCTGTTGTAGGTTTTAAAATCTTGGCCAGATCAGAGAAATTTGCAGTGAACTTTTCTGTTGGGAGTCAGTCACGTCCTTATTTTCATGGAGATGTCTTTGCTCTGCCTGGAATGTTCCACAGTATGGCTTTAAACAGCTCTACCTTACATATATTTAATTACAGGTGGTTTTATAGCTCAAAAATACCTAGAAAGACATGCGTTCTGACTGTGAGCGGGGTCGTCCATGAAGATAGAAAGGTTTAATGCCATACTATGAAGCATTCCAGACAAAGCAAAAACATGTCCATGGAGAGAAAAACATTTGACCAGCCCTCCACCAAAAAACGAACAGTCTGGGGATCTGCAACCCGAGATGTTAATGCTTTGGTTTAAATTGTCCACAGTATGGCATTAAACTAATCTGTCTTGTATTTATTCAACTACAGGTGTTATTTATTTCTCAAAATATCTTTAATATCCTCCAAACTAGGGATGGGCATGATTAATCGATTAATCGATAATTGATCATTAAGAATTTCATCGATTACGTTAATTTTAATCGACAAACCGAATGTAGGTTGCTGTGTGTAGCGTGACCGAACAGGGGTCTGTACATGTAGCTCTCTGCACTCAGAAGGAGCGAGCAAACACAAACAGTCGGTCAGTCTGCAGCGTACCGAAGCACAAATGTGTATTTAACGATGATTTGTACAAGAAATTCCACGCTTTCTGTTGCGTTCGGGACAAGTGTGAGTCCATGTGCACAGTGTAACAAAGCAGCACATATGTTTCGGTGTCCAGTGGGAAAAAGTTTTACCAGGTGAGAGTCGCGCAATGTCGATGACGAGTCCCACCTCCCTCCCCCCGTACGGTGTCCTGGTTTTGACAAACGCAAATCTGGTCACACTAACCTGTATTCACCTGAATCATGTCTTTTAATCCGACAGAAATTGACCGCATCAGCGACACAAGAGCTGCAGTTTTATCTTCGCTGAGTTTATGCAAATTAGCGATGTGGTTTTAAGTTTCGTTTCTGTGAGAGTTGCGCAAAACTGAATTAAACACATTATAATGTCAAACGGGCTGATGTGGCTCTAGAGTCGTTACGGTTTATATGTCGTAAAGTTGAATTTATTTATGCAGATTAGTAGTGCAGATAGTAATAATAATGATGATCATTTTAATATAAAAACGTTAATGATTAATCGATAATCGATCGTTAATTCTTCCGACGATCGATTAAGAAAATTTCATCGAATGCCCATCCCTACTCCAAACACATGACAGACCCTCCACCAGACAAGTTACAGTGTTAATAAAACATACAAGTCTGCTGATTTCTGTGTTGGAAAACTGAGGAGCCAATTCCCACCTGTCCCTTTTTCCCATTTACAGTACATCCCTATAAATGTCATCACCACAGAGTAGGCCTGCTCAATTATGGAAAAAATCATGATCACGATTATTTTGTTACACTTTGTTATTGATAATTTCCGCAAAACTTTTAAATTGAAAATAAATATAGGTTACAAATACGTACTTTAGAGCAGTTTTGCGATGTATAAAACATAAAATGAATTAAAAAATATACTTTGAACATGAAATAAGGCACAGAAAAACATAAATGTATCTAAAATTAAATAGTATATCTAGCTGTTCTACAATCTCTATATTTAAAAAATGAGAAAAAAAACTTTGTTAAGCTTTAAATCGTTTCAGTATGTAGATCTTCGCGGTCAAAATTCGATTAACTGCACGCCCTTACAACAGCGTACCTCATTCTAGATTTAGTTACTTTATTTGAGTATTTTAAAATGTAAGAAAGCACAACATAAAGTCTCTCTATACTTGCCAGACTTTCAAAACATGTACATTTAATGAAAAGGGGAACAAAGTAAAAAAACATAGTACCAGAATTTTTAAAAATAATAATAATAATTTTGTACCAAAATGGCTACACGACGCTGCTGAGTCCGACGTGTATGACCAATTTAAGAAAATAAAAGTGGAGAACAAAGAAAGTAGAGAGCTATGGGCGTGTACTTTTGACGGTAAAAATGGGGGTAGATACAAGTAATGATGAAGATTACTCAGATATGCACAAATCACTCTAAATACAACTTCGAGAGGGTAAATGAGAAGGGAAACAACTGTAAAAAGCTGATCGTGCGTAATCCGTCTCCTTTAATACTTCGGGCTTAAATTTAATGCCAATTTCATATCCACTTAAAAATCTACTATTAAATTTTGACGTTAATTTGTTTGCGTTTAGTTTATAAGGTTGTTAACGGCTCTTCCACCCCCTCATTTTGGATTTCTGTAAATGAAAAACTATGATGCTTGCATAATTTCTCGTATTTTTGCAGGTTAGTGCCCGTACCAGTAAATCTCAGATAAACTATGTACCCGCTGGTTACTGTACTTTTTGCTGCTGCAGTTTTTCCCCTATAAGGCCATCCGAGTCCACACTGTTTGGACGTCTGAGGCTCCTTCATTTAGTTTTGACCCACTGAGACCGCCGTAGTTTTCATTTAAAGAGTAGACAGTAATTGGACGGCGAAAACCCAGTAAACTACATAGACCATGATTCATTGCTCCAAACGCGGCAAACGTGAAGAAAGAACCATTTAGATTTGACTAGTTTCTTTCAAAACATTGGTAGAGAATCGACATTTATCTTAGGTTTTGGATGGGGCTTCAAAAAATTGAGATTTGAGATGCATTGACTGTTAAAGGTGGCACTGTAGCTGATTTTTACCATCTTAAAAACATGAAAAAAGAGAAGTTATTTTATTTAAAATGGTTTGCAGTGATCCAAAGTTACTCCTCACTTACCTTGTGCATCCTAATTATTCACAGCAATGAGTTTATAAGCGCTTTTCGCAACTTTTCGACTTTCCAAAGCCAAGTTTCGCCATCACGGTAATGCAGCTAACAGCAACTAGCATGCTAACTGTGCACTTCCTTAAAACTAGTTTGTCCATTGTCTGTCAGATGGAGAAACTCAGCGTTATTGCGGTACATTTAACTTGTCACAATATCGATTATCTCGTCAGCCATTGTACTAGAAGTGATATCGATACTAGGGATGTAACGATATCAAAATCCCTCGATACAATATTTTCACGTTTTGCATCTTACGGTTCAATATTACGATATTTTGTGGAGGCTAACAAAATTGTGAAAATGTGACTTTTACTTTTAAAAGTCTTGGAAAGGTCTTGAAAATCCTTTGGTACTGTTATAATGTGAAGAATTAAATTTTAAAAGTGCTTAATAAGTTATTTCTTCTTGTAGTCTGCACGGCAACACCAAAGGATCATGGTCTATGTAGTTTCCAATGTGTTTTCTGCTATTGCTGCACCTTGGTAGCCAGGCTGGCGCCACCTAGTGCCTCTGCTCAATTTAATTTCTCTCCAGCGACTAGGCCAGGAATCGGAATACACTAGACTGTTTGCAAGAACCCCTGGAAATGAAAGAGTTCGGGCACCAGCCAATCAGAGAAGAGACATACATTCTGTGCTGTCAACGATTTCCGAAATCGAGAATTTAAAGCTGGAACAAAGAGAATGTTTGGTGAATTTTATCAAGGGGAAAGACGTTATTGCTCTTCTTCCTGCGGGATTTGGGAAAAGCTTAATATACCAGTTTGCTTCGTTAGCGGCGCATTACTTACGTCACGACCAAATAGCAGCGATTGGTTAATTTAAAAAAAGTACCCGCCTAACGTCGAGCGAACGAATTCTAAAGCTGTGAGGTCAGTCGGTTTCTACAAAGTGAAACCGACTGATGAATCAGGCTAGCACCAAGGCAAGGCAAGTTTACTGGAATAGCAAAGTTCATACATAAAGTAATTCAAAGTGCTTTACAGAATAAGAAAGACATTAAAATCACCATAACTATTCATTTAAGCAAAGAGACAGGCCTCGATATTATTGTGAGACTTTTGACGATACGATATCACGATATTTTGGTTATTGTTACATCCCTAATCAATACTAGTGTGATATATTGTGTATTTGTAGTTTTGGAGATGAGCCCAGCTGCCCCCATTTCTTCTATTACTTAAAAACTCTGCCCCTTTATAAAATTATGGAAATACGAAATGGCCGTCGTAATCCATTAAACATTGATAGATAAATGTTAGGTTAAAGCCCTTCTCCTGGTTACAGCTCGGCTCTTGTGTTAAAGAGACCGGACTACGCAGCTCATGTTTGCACTTCCTGTGTGTGCTTTTGTGTGTGCTTTGGGTGTGCGCGCAGTTGGCTGTGTGTGTGTGTGCGTGTGTGCGTGTGTGTGTCTGTGTCTGTTTGTTCTGCTGCCTTATATAAGCTTATGTCTACTCTGAACATGCTGCCGATTACGTGTTGACAAGGATACATTTATATTTAACCAGAGGCTCATTTGCGCGGTCATATGAACCCATTAAAATAGTCTGAGAAAAATGTTCGATATGTCTTTTTGAGTTTAAAGGAGCTGTGTAGTCTGTGCTCTTACAGTTTCGAAGCTGTTATATTACACAAAATTGACTCTTGTGAGCTTTAAACCATGTTCAAAAACATTCAAAACAGACCTGGAGTTGTTTTGTTTCATTCACACATGGTGAGTAATCGCTCTAAATCTCCCAAACTCTTAATCTGTTCCACCTTGTGATGTCATGAAGTGGTCTTTTTGAAGTTAAAAGCTGTATTTTACATTTACTTGAGTAGAGATTGGCAATTCCAGGGCTGAAATGATCCAAATGATTCTAGTGAAGATGTATGGAGTTCCTGTATTACCACATGACATCACAAGGTGGAACAGAGTGTTTTCCAGTTTGAGAGAAAAACTCGGCCTAAATATGCAGGTTTTGTGTCTTTAAACGTATATGAATAAAACAAAACACAACTCTAGGTCGGTTTTTGATCAGAAAACAGCGTAATATGGATCGTTTTAAAAAAGAAAATGCCTTTAAAATTATTAGTAATAAATAGTAAAAGATGGAAAAAAGGAAATGATGGTGAAAATAATATTGGTTAAGTATAGTGACTAAAAATGTTTATTTTTAGTCACATTTTTAGGGGATAAAAGAGACAGACAACAAAAGAAGTTTAAATTATAAGTTGGCCAAAATATCAATACAAGGGGGCTTAGCAGTGTGGTTATGCTGCACTACCACATTACTTTTGTTTTATTTAATTAAAGTTGTGATGGTGTGTGTGTGTTTGGGGGATGGAGGAGGTGTGTTGCTCTATGTTTTTGTGTTTTGTTTTTATGTTGATAATTGTTTTTTGTAATGTTATGTTCTATCTTACCTTCACTACAATCACAACTGAACCTGTGTCTCCAGAGTCTTAACGTGCAGATAGAAACACATCCAAGTTTGTCCCATTCTCAGTTTATGAACAGGCCTCATGCGAAAGCTCAGAACCTCCAGAATTCCCTCCCTGAGCTGCAGAGGCTGCACTAGCACTGGTTCATAACCTGACTGGCTGGGGTTTAGATATTGACCTTGGTTTAAACTAGGGCAGGGCTATGTTTTCAGTTTCAATATCGGATATCGACACTGATTGGTTGATGCTTGTATCATCAAATTTTGATATTGTATTCAAGGGATGGGTATCATTAAGAAGTTGCCGATACGATACATATCTCGATACAGTGAGATTTAGATTCTATACGATATATTTCAAATCGATTCGATACAGTTCAGTAAAAAATAAAGGCTAAATTGTGGCTGTGATACTAAAAGTCTTTGTTTAACCACTTCTTGTGCAAAGTTAATATGAAACACACACATTTTAATCATCAAAACTGTGAAAATGTCAAATGAAGTTTCCTTCCTGTAAACAAGCAACAAAACTGTAGCGCTGTAACAAAATCATTTAGTAAAACATACCAAAAATACTCTTGGTGATGTATCGATACAGCAGCCCACGATTTTGATTCAGTAATATCACATTAAACAATCCAGTATATGAATATTTTGATATTTTTGCACACTCCTATTCTATACTGATATTCTATACTGATATTTATTACATTTCCCCATTCTCTTTGTGCCCTTTTTGAACACACTAACGAGCACAAATTGAAATAGAAGCACTTTATATGTCTAGCTATGAATTTTAAAAGCCAAATCGTATCTGGAAATATCGATTATCGGCCACAGTAGCAAGCCAAATATCAGAAAAAAATCCATATCGAGCCATTTCTACTTTAAACCAACTGGATTTCATATCAGCATCGAAACAGGCAACTGAAATGTGATACTCGTGTGAGGCTCATTCTGCTTTCTAATTGCGTAATCGTCTCGAACCAAAACACCAGATTATAACATAAACAACTGTAACTGTAATCGAAAGGTGAATTACAAAAAATTATATATATTCTTACGTTTCTAAGCTTTAATTTGGGCACTAACAAACTTTCTATAGTCTAAAGCTCATATGTGTGTGTGTGTGTTTGTGTGTTGCAGAGCGCAGCAGCGGCCCCCAGCCCCGTCATGGGAAACATGCCTCCCAACGACGCCATGCCCGGTGGTCCCATGCCCCCAGGCTTCTTCCAGGTACGTAGACCCCCCCACCCCTTCCTCCTCTTCCATCACCCAGTCCGCTGTCACCTCTGTCCCATCACTTTACCTGTACGCATCCATCTGACATGAGTCCTACAGTGGCCGTGTTCACATCGACGGTTTATAAAAGCTGTGGTTACTTAACACTACATTCTTTAAGTGTTTTTGACTGTTTCTTCGTGAATTTGTTCAAGAAAGCTTTTGATAATCGTAAGACGGTGCAGGTGCCGGCGGAACGAAGAGTGAAGCAGTTTAAATCAGGCTAAAACGGAAGCTGCTTTCGTTTTTCAGGGCTATTTTAGGAAGCGTGAAAGCTGGACTCATCCAGTTGACCGTAGTGGAGGTTAGTGGGCTTTAAAAACACAGTGGAGCACTTCTGAATCACATTATGTCACACTAAATGCAGAGGATTGCCTAAACATGTGTGGATGAAACAAAACGACTCCAGATATGGGTCCAAAAGTTAATCACTATTTTGATTTTATTACGATTTGTGTTTTCTTAGTGTCTTTTATAGAGTCTTGGAGGTAACTAAAGCTATAGGTTGTTTGTGGAAGTTCACTCTTCACTGTGATTGGTTGAATCCACCTGTCAGTCACTCAGGGCATGATGGACTGACCAATAGGAGAAGAGGAGAGGGTGTTGGAAAGAGTTTTTGACCGTAGAGAACAAAAAGTTTTGCCAGCGTCACCATCAAAACACACATGGACATACTCAGGGCTGGGTATCATTCAGAAATTGGCGATACGATACATACCTCGATACAGTGAGCTTTCGATTCGATACGATTCAGTACGGTATATTTCAAATTGATTTGATACAGTTCAATAAAAAATCAAGGCTGTGATACTAAAAGTCTTTGTTAAGCCACTTCTTGTGCAAATTTAATATGAAACACACACATTTTAATCATCAAAACAGTGAATGTTTCAAAATAATGTAGTAAAATATACCAAAAAAATACTCTTGGAGATATATCGATACAGCAGCCCACATATCGATACTGTATCATCACATTAAGCAATACGATATATCGGTATTTCAATATTTTTGCACACTCCTAGTCACACTGATAGACGCACTTTGACCTATTGTAGCAAAAATACCATGTTTATTACTGAAGAATGTACAGAAATGGTTAATTAGGCTAATTTAAGACCATTTAAGATATCCCTACCCACATTTTTCATAGTTACTACTAAAGTGCCCATATTACGCTATTTTCTGCTCGCTGTTATTATGTTGTTTTCTCATCAAAAACACACCTGGAGTTGTGTTCCGTTTCATTCACACATGTTTGACACAGAAACTCTGCTTATTTAGACTGAATTTTCCACTCAAACTGAGACGGCAAACACTCTGTACCACCTTGTGATGTCATGTGGCAATACAGGAAGTGCTCCAATGCGTTTTTAAACTCCGTACACCTTCACTAGAATCATTTGGATCATCATCGTAAGGTGGAGCGGAGCATTTTGAGCTTTGGAGATGTAGACAGGCGACTCATAAATTGTTACTCAAACATGTCTGAATCAAACAAAACAAAGCTTTGGATAGTTTTTTTTGAGGAAACGATATTCTACCATGGGTAAATCCTCACAAGAATCCATTTTGTGTATTTATTTTTGTGAGTTTTAAGATGTTCCTAGTTGCATTTTCATAGTTTAAAGGCCACTAGAACCGTACTAAACCCTTTGACCTCCCATTGGGCGTTGTGCACCAATGTAGAGCAGCTTCTCGGTATTTTGGCAGCTTTGTTTACGTTCTCCTGCAGCCTCCATCCATCTCCTGCGCTCTGTGGTCCGTTTGAACCATCTCGCACCATCTCTCACCTTCTCCGCGCCTCCAGCTCAGAACTTCTTTTAGCCTCCACATGTCCACGAAGAGCCGTTCTGTGACATTAGCTAAGAAACCCGGTGATGGTTCTTCTTGTGCGCTGATGGGCGAGGAGGAGGGCCGGGGGGGTTGCATTGCGCAGTCGGGGGAGCGCGGAGGAGGAAGAGGAGGAGGAGGAGGAGGGCTGGGGGCTCGCTTGCTCACCACTGACAGTATGTTTTCAGAGTATGAGGGACAGAGGGGTGGAGGAGAGAGAGAGGGAGAGAGGGAGAGAGGGGGAGAGGAGGGATGCATGGCTGTGCTATTTATAACCAGCGCGGGGGGAGTGCGAGCAGGCGACAGTTTGTGTTTTTCTGCATGTTTTTCTGACTTAGACTAAAACGACTCCAAGAAAGAAGGATGGAGGTTTTAAAGGAGCTGTATGGAAGATTTAGATTTAAAATTTCATAAACGTGGCGTGTGTCTCCTGATACGAGGTAGACACGTTCAAATCGGATCAGAACATTGGACATGATCGCACATTCTTTTGTTATAATTTGGTGGTTTGGTTCCCAAGATAATTGTCGAATCAGAAAGCAGAATGAGCCGCACATGAGTCTCTCATTTGGGTTGCCAGTTTCAATACTGAAATCCAGCTGGCTTAAACCTAAAATGCCTCTTTCTGATCTGAATAGTCACTGCTTAAACCCCAGCACCTGCAGCCAGTCATGAGTCAGTGCTAGTGCAGCCTTTGCAGCTCAGGGATTGAATTCTAGAGGTTCTGAGCTTTCACTTGAGACCTGTTTATAAACTGAGAATGAGACAAACTTGTATGTGTATGTGTCCTCTATCTGGCAACACAGGTTCTGTTGTGAGGCTGCATACAGTTCCTTTAACCACTGCTTTTCTATTTATCAAATTAGAACAATGCTACTTCTTTTATATCTTTTGTTGTCATCATGTACTCTTCCTGTATACAATATACATTTAATTAATCTACGTATTTTCGATAGCCCCCTTGAGATGCATCGTCTCTTTTTCAAGGGGACTGTTTAATTTATTAAAAAAAAAACAATCAATACTTTGAATCTGTGGTTTTCATATTGCGGAGTGTAACGTTGTACTCTCAGATCGGTGGGCACAGAGCTTATCCAGATTGATTACAGAGATTGTTTTGTTAAAATTAGACTTTTCACCGTACAGTCACCAAGACATATTAGTTTTGAATTGTTAATTACTATGGCAACAGCAACTGTAGACAGTATAGTATGTTGTAATGTCATTTTACTTAAATTCAGAAATTGTGTTTACCTACAAATGTTACTTTCATTTTCCCCTTTTTAAAATTGTGTCTGAACTGTCTCGTCATAAAGTAGTCTTCACACAGTTTCTTATGATATTTGTATTATTTATTAATTACAAATGAACGTACTTGCAGATCTATCCAAACATGACACATGTTGAACCGAAAATTTTAAACTTTAGTGCCCAAATCTCTCTTCATTCTTCCAGTAGCATTAGCTGGCAACATGGAGTTAATACGAGCAGAAAAGTGGGATCCGACAAAAGGCAGAACGTGCTAATGACTTATTTATTAGCGGTGGTTAGCCTCTGGTTTCAGGGGACAGGGACGAGTGCGTGTGCTTGATGTGGATGCCCTCCCAGCACCAGGCTTCGCTCACATACTTTATCATCATTTCAATCATTTGGAAGCAGACACAAGCCTCACTTTACTGCCATGTTTTTGGTCCCAGCGCCAGTCTGCCCCTCTACCTGCTGGTGCTAATGACAACACCGCCTCCCAGTGGTCCGAACAGACACTGCAGCTCCATATGCCGTTCTAGTCCCTGATCTCCTGCTCTCTTTTTTTTTACTCAACTGGAATTGTTTTAAAGTGCATGTGACAGGTTAGACGGTTAATTTAGTAAACATGACATGACATGATTATATTTAAAGCCCCAGTATGTCACTTTTTAGCAAAAAATATCATGTTATTTTCTTTTAATTTTGGTTGCTTTTATAGGCTTTAGTCACGTTTACGTCATAAACCAGGAAGACGTTTGGAAACATGCGATTACAACTTCCCAAGCACAGTTTTCTTCAACTACGTGTCATTGTAGAGTTCCGTTATGTTCGGAATTACCTCGGAATTCCACAATTACAACCATACCTCAGTTTTCATTATTTCTGAAATGACACACAACTCCGAGCGCATTGGGTACATGCGATTAGAAGAGATGAAGCGCCAAATTCAAGATGATTCCAAACAGCACATATGTATTCAGTCTTCATTTTACCACTGATTATTTACTTCAGTGAGTTTGACCACAGTCGGTTTTAATCATAGACTGTATATATATATGAGTGGACATAGTTAACGCTCTAGCCTCTGTGTGCCAAATAGGAAATGCTCCAGGAGGCTCTTCCGGTTTCTTCTCACGCTGGCTCCAGTTGTCTTGCATTAGGATCTTGTCGTGCCACTCTCTATAACTGCTGCTGTGAGCCTCGTCATTTTGGAATTAAAATGTTCCTATTAACCCGCTCTACATGATCCTGAATTTTTTAATTTTTTTTTTTTTTGCTATATTGTCCATCAAAAAAATCCTATTCGTAACATAGAACCTGGCTCCAGATTCGCTCCTGTAACCGTGAGCATCGTGAGCTTCATTTGAGCGACGCTGAACGCTGTGGGTGACGTCACACTCGCTTAGTCCACTTCTTTTATACAGTCTGTGATTTTAATAGATCCAAGTAGTAGTGGTAGTGGTAGTAGTAGTAGTAGTAGTGGTAGTGATAGTAGTAGTAGCAGCAGCAGTGGCAGTGGTTCTAGTGGTAATAGTAGTTGTAGTGGTAGTGGTAGTGGTAGTGGTAGTGGTAGTAGTAGTAGTAGTGGTTCTAGTGGTAGTAGTAGTTGTAGTGGTAGTGGTAATGGTGGTAGTAGTAGTTCTAGTGGTAGTAGTAGTGGTAGTGGTAGTGGTAATGGTGGTAGTAGTAGTTCTAGTGGTAGTAGTAGTGGTAATGTTAGTGGTAATGGTGGTAGTAGTAGTTCTAGTGGCAGTGGTAGTAGTTCTAGTAGTAGTAGTGGTAGTAGTGGCAGTGGTAGTGGTTCTAGTAGTGGTGGTAGTAGTGGTAGTAGTACCACTGACAGTGGTAGTGGTTCTAGTGGTAGTGGTAGTAGTAGTTCTAGTTCTAGTAGTAGTAGTAGTAGTAGTAGTAGTAGTAGTAGTAGTAGTAGTAGTAGTAGTAGTAGTAGTAGTAGTAGTAGTAGTAGTAGTAGTAGTAGTAGTAGTAGTAGTAGTAGTAGTAGTAGTAGTAGTAGTAGTAGTAGTAGTAGTAGTAGTAGTAGTAGTATCAGTAGTAGTAGTAGTAGTAGTAGTAGTATCAGTAGTAGTAGTAGTAGTAGTAGTCAGTAGTAGTAGTAGTAGTAGTAGTAGTAGTCAGTAGTAGTAGTAGTAGTAGTAGTAGTAGTAGTAGTAGTAGTAGTAGTAGTAGTAGTAGTAGTAGTAGTAGTAGTAGTAGTAGTAGTAGTAGTAGTCAGTAGTAGTAGTAGTAGTAGTAGTAGTAGTAGTAGTAGTAGTAGTAGTAGTAGTAGTAGTAGTAGTAGTAGTAGTAGTAGTAGTAGTAGTAGTAGTAGTAGTAGTCAGTAGTAGTAGTAGTCAGTAGTAGTAGTAGTAGTAGTAGTAGTAGTAGTAGTAGTAGTAGTAGTAGTAGTATCAGTAGTATATTCGGTCATTTTGCAGCACAACAAAACAAAACATTGACTACAATCCCATAGATCATGACCAAAAGGGTTTAGGCTGAAGTAAAAAGTACTTATACTGCCTAACCCTATTAAACAATGACAGAATTCCAAGAAAAAAAACAGCATATGAACATGAAATGGGTTAAGCGAACCCATTGTTGTTGTAACTATACCGGAAGTTGTAATCATGCCTTTCCAAATGTCTTCCTGGTTTGTGACGTAAGCGTGACAAGAGCCTATTGCACTGAAAAGCAGAAAAATTTGTTGTTGTTGTTTTTTTTAGTGTGAGCAGGCTTGCATCTCCACAAACCTGACTCCTATGTGGCCTGCTCCTGCTTGTTTCAATGGCCATGTTGTTCCAGTATGTTTTATGGCATACTGTGGAATATTATTCCGATCTATTTCCATGGACAATGTTGCGAAGTATGATTTTTAACATTCAATTTCCATGGACTCATGCTGTTGTCTTTCCACTCTCAGAAATATTATCGCTTTAAGATTGCCTATTTTTTTAGTTCTTTTAATCTATTTTTTTTTATTTAGTTTTTTGTGAAGTTTATAATTAGATTTCTTGGTGGACAGTAGATATGACACAGGTAGAGTTAATTCTGTAAAATTTACCTAGCAACCCGACTTATACTTACAAAAAATTGTCAAAACGTGCTTAAATTACGCAATAGTCATGATTAGACTAATACAATTAAATGACAGCACCTTTATTTTCGATGGAATTTTCCGTGTTGATGATGTGGGTAGAGGGATTCTGTTTTGAACTCGGTGCTACTTCCTGTATTTTTGTACCTCTGAACTTTTTTCCACAGACTGCCATTTATCTGATGTAAAACTACGATAGATATTAACCACAGGTACTTTCCCACCAGACCAAGTCATAACTAGAACAACATGAAAACCCGTCATGTGCACTTTAATTTCTTTGACCAAATTGTCCATTCTTGCATCCCATTTTTCTCCTTCTAAAAAACCTCCCCGAAAACCTCCATCATTGTAAAAAAAAAAGAAAAAAAAAGAAAACAAAAAACGTTAAATTTTCCCTGTGAAAAGTGCAGCGTCGTGCCCGTCTGGCCCCTCTCCTCTCTGATATGGCTCTTCTTTCTTAAAGGGACCACCCGGCTCTCAGCAGTCACCCCACGCACAGCCCCCCCCTCACAACCCCAGCAACCCCATGATGGGACCCCACGGCCAGGTAAGCAGCACACAAACTCTACCTCCAAGTCCACTGCCGAAAAACGACCGTCTACAGGGGCTTAAATGACTTGGCATTTGAAGTATTTGTTCTTAGTTTTAGTCAGTTTGAACTTATCTCTTGTGTCTATAGAGGTTTTAACCTATCGTATGTTTAGATCTTTTGACTATTTGCATACAAACTGTTTTGATTTCAATAGAAAAATACTGATTCATGGTTAAAATAAGAATAATTGTTGATAAAGATGGAAAAATGTTACCTCATGGACTTATAGATAAAAGAAAATCTGTTGAAAGTCAAACAGAAAAATATTGAAATTAGTCAAACCTATACATAATATAACTAAAACATCTCCATCTCAAATTAAAGGGGCTGTACCTTTTTTTTTTTTTACGTAAAAAAGTAGCTATATTGCATAAGCAGTTTTTGAGGTTAAAATGAGACCACTTTGTACTCTATGCATCGAATTATATAAAGAAGTAGTAAATATATAAGTATTTTTATCATCTGGAAACCAAGAAATAAGGTCGCGGCTTTGTTAGCTTGTTAGTTACTGCTAGCATTACCGCCAAAACTCATCTCTGGAAGTTCTGAAACTCGTATATAAACTGATTAGGTGAATAATTATTATATTTTTTACTCTTTCTTATTATATTATGATGAGTGAGCACTGTATCCAAATAATTTACCTTGTGGATCAGTAAAGTTTGTTGAAGTCAAAATTACAATGCTAAAAATAAGTTAGCGTCACAGTTAGCATGCTAGTTGTTGTTAGCATTACCTTCAAAACTCAAGTTTGGAAGTGCGAATAAAGCGATTAGGTTAATAATTACTTATTTACTATATTTTTTACTGTTTGTTATTACATTATATTATGAAGATTGAGTTACTGTGTCCAAATAATTTCCTTTGTGGAGCAATAAAATTTGACTAAATCTAATTACAGTGCTAAAAATAAGTTGGCATCACTGTTAGCACGCTAGTTGTTGTTAGCATTACCATCAAAATTCAACTCGTGAAACGTGTGTATAAACTAATTAGGTGAATAATTATTTCTTAATTATATATTTTTTACTTTTTGTTATTATATTATATTGTGAAGAGTGAGCACTGTGTCCAAATAATTTCCCTTGTGGATCGGTAAAGTTTGTCTGAATCTACATTACAACGCTAAACATAAGTTAGTGTCACTGTTAGCATGCTAGTTGTTGCTAGCATTACCATCAAAACTCAACTTTGTGAAAACTCAACCTTATTAAACGCACGTATAAACTGATTAAGCGAATAATTATTTATTTATTATGTTTTTTACTCTTGGTTATTATATTATATTGTGAAGAGGATCAATAAAGTTTGTCAAAGTCTAAATTACGACGCTAAAAATAAGTTAGCGTCACTTTTAGCATGCTAGTTGTTGTTAGCGTTGCCGTGATGGCTAAACTCGCACAACCGAAACGCATATATGTATAAAATCAAATTACTGTGAATAATTATGATTCTAGGAATAAGTTAGATGTACTTTTGTGTAAGTGCTGTTAGCATGCTAGTTGTTGTTAGCATGGAAATTGTGAAACACGTGTATAAATTAATAATGGTTAATAATTATGATGTGAATTATGAAGAAGATGAGAAATAACTTTAGATGACGGCAAACAATTCAGATTTTTTTCTTGTTTTTGAGAAAGTAAAAATCAGGTACAGCGCCTTTAATTAAAACAACTCTCAATTCAAGTCATTTTAACTCCTGTAGATAGTAATTTTTTACAGTGTACCCCCCTCCCTCCCTCTCCCCCCCCATCGCTATCAATCTTACCCCCCCCTTTGCCTCCACTCACCCCCACACACCCCCCGGGGCCCCCTCCACAGCCGTAGTCCCCACAGACGCCGCGCGAACCCGTCCTCCAGTCCGCGGCGAGGGCCTTGCATCCCGCGGCAGGACCCGGTCTCTCCTGGATGATGAATAATTGATCGGGCGCCCCTCCCCCCCCGAGCGGTTTGCGGGGGTTACACTCATGCACACAGCCCCGCCGCTCTCCGGTTCTACGTTCCAGCTGCTGCTAAATAAAACAAGTGACCAAAGAAAATGTCGCCCAAATGAAAGATTGCGATTTCTACTGGAGGATGTGGAAAAGAAAGTGGGACATTATTGGGTTAAAATTATATATGGGAGATTCAAATGTAACTTTAGATTTATTATGAAGAATGCAAATTAGTCTATAAAAAATGCACAAACTTGGCCGATCATGTTCTGGCATAAAAAGAAAAATAAGGGATGCTCCAATGGCCAAAGTTCACCTGCACAACAAAAAAATGCAGATTGTCTCTTTAAATAAAACTAATCTAGTTTATAAACCTAGTTGCTGGATGATTTAGTTAAATTATTCCATGTATCATTTGTTCATTAGTTTTTCAAAATAAAACCAACAATAAGAAAACAAAAACAAAAAACAATTTTCTTCATAACCAAAATGAAAAAACGGGTAATGATTTGTTTTTTCAGTTTTTCAGATAACGGCCTTTTCCCATTTTCGTGACTTAAACTGCAATGCCGGATTTTTGCGCCACATACGGACTGAACCAGGTCTAAACTAGGTCTAAACCAGGACTAAAACAGGACTAAAACAGGTCTAAACCAGGACTAAACCTGGACTAAACCAGGACTGGGTGTCGGGACAGGCCTGGAGGTGCAGCCCTCGTAGACTGTCGGGTGACCGGGACTGAGACCGGGACTGAGACCAGTTTAGTCCTGGTTTAGTCCTGGTTTGTCTTGGTTTAATCTTGGTTTAGTCTTGGTTTAGTCTTGGTTTAGTCCTGGTTTGGTTTTGCAATCAGTCCTGTTATGAGTCCGAATGCGGCACAAAAATCCGGCATCACAGTTTAAGTCACGGAAAGAGGAAATGGCCGTTGTCTGTTTTTTCCATTATTCATTTAAGCACAAAACCGAAAATTGTAAAAACAGGTCGGATCGGATCATTTTTAAATTTTTGTGTTGGAGATAAATAATGAAGAAAATAGTTAGTAGTTTTTTCATTTTATTTTGTAAAATGAATGAACGAATGATACACAAATTTAAATTGTAGGAGAAATTTGCTTGGGATTTTACTTTTTTTTTTACAAATATGGCAAGAAATATTTGTGAAAACCTGATAAGACAACATATTTGTCTAAAAGATTTCTCAGTGCTACTCAGCAATTTCCAAGTTTACTCTTATTACAAAACATTACAGATTGTCTCTTTACTTTGGGAATCTCGTTTATTGAGCCAATTGCAGGACGATTTAGTGAAATTATAGGAGAGATTTCTTGACATTTTAGACGAATATGACAAGAAATATTTGCAAAAGTATTAACTTGTCAACAATCTATTCATGGGCTGCAAATAAAAAAGGAAAAATAACATTCTGGAAACATTTTAGATATTTTATTATGGAATGTTCAATATTGAAATCGTGGGCTGCAAATAATAATGTGAAATGTTTTAATATACATTTTATTATGACATATTGGTCTAAAAACCGTCAACAACCAATTTAAGGGCTGCAGATAATCTAGGGAAACATCACGAATTCCGGAAAATGTTGATATATATTTGTTTTTATTATGGAACTTCTTAATCTAACCAATCAGACTTTTCTAAAACTCAATCAAAAGCACCATACATTTCTACATTGGTTCCGTGTGGGATCAGTTTTTCTCCCACTTCCACTCTCTTACCACCTCCTGTCAACACGCCGCTCTATAGTTTTGGGTTACTCTCCCCTCTCCCCAAACACATGTCCCGTATTCAGACCTTTCCAAAACAAGCCCGGCTGCGTTTCACCACTTGTCCACAACAGTAGCTTAAGATGTCACCGCGGCGGGTAAAGCTAGCCCTCTTTCGCCCATTAACTGTGGTCCGGCACGACTCCACCACTTTTGCGGTTTCCAGTTTCGGTTTTGAGTGCGAGCGAGCGTACTCCAGTTTTTGTGTAAAGGTTTGGAGGTGTCTTTAACTCCGGCAGGCAGACCGCAGGGCCGAATCGGCTTACACCGCAGTTAGCCGCCGTCCACATCAAGCGCACACACACTCTTTTGTTTGTAGCGTGCTGAAAAGGGCTCTGCTCCGGTAGTTCTTTTGGTTTGGCACGGCACGGATAGTTTTCATCTCCATCCTCAGCCTCGCCGTGTTCATCCATGTGTCCTCGGTGCTGCCTGCGTCTGAGTGCTCTGGACTTATGAATAATGAACATGCAGTTTTCTCTTCTCTTCCTCCTGTTTGCTCGTCTCAATCTTCTGTCTCTCTCTCTCTCTGTTCATCTTTCAGCCGTTCATGTCGCCGCGGTATCCGGGCGGACCACGCCCCTCACTCCGAATGCCAAATCAGGTATTAGTTTGACTCTTCTGAGTGTTTTGAGGCTTTTCACTCACATTTGTAGAGTAACTGTGTGTCTGTGCTCACAGCCTCCTGGGGGAATCCCTGGATCTCAGCCTCTGCTGCCAAACAGTTTGGACCCAACACGACCACAAGGTAATGGGCATATGTAAGGTGGCCTTGTGCTCAATGTGTGAGGATCAGTTACTGTCAGACATTCTGTGATACTGGATACAGCAGTAAAACTCACTCCAGACACCACAGCAGCGGGTCAATGTGAAAAGCCCAAACTACACACAGCCCATGCAGAGAGGTGCTCCATGGAGATTAATACAGATTAGAGCTTTGGACGCCACAGGGTTAGGACTAATGGAATTAGGATCCAGCTTTGTCTGCTCAGATCTAAGTCCTGAGTTTATTAAACCTGGGTCAGGCTTAAGCCTGGTGCTAATGCGAACGCTCTGCGCTCTGTTTCTACAGGACATCCCAACATGGGAGGCCCCATGAGGATGAACCCTCCCCGGGGAATGGCTATGGGCCCACAGGTACACGTCCCACTGTGCACATGATCAGTGACTGAACTGACTCACACATATACACTCCCATTCATAATTACACGGTGAATAATTAGAAATGTCCTGTTTTTAGAACTATGGAGGCATGAGGCCTCCTCCAAACTCCATGGGGGGTCCGATGCCTGGCATGAACATGTAAGTACAAATATTCCATTGTTGTCCTTGTTGTGTTTGGACTGGTACTCACTGCTTTTGCTTATTTCTTTTTCCTTTATTACTTCAGGGGCCCCGGAGGCAGAGGGCCGTGGCCTGGTCCAGGACCTAATGCTAACTCTGTAAGTCGCACTGCATTTGTGTGTGTGCCTGTCACAGTAAGTGCCTCACGTGTGGGTGGTGTTTAAACTCTTCCTCTCCTTTGCTCTTACAGATAGCATACTCGTCCTCATCTCCAGGGAACTATGTGGTGAGTGTGAGCCTCTGCAGATCCTCACAATGTTCCTCTAAACCCACTGTATGTTCTCATGGCTCTGTGTGTCTTCTCTTCAGGGTCCTCCAGGGGGCGGCGGTCCACCAGGCACTCCCATCATGCCCAGCCCAGGTGGTGCGTCACCTCTTATTTCCCCTCTAGATTAATCAGTACAAACTTAAAGATCCTTCTGTTTCCCTTTAACTCCTATGGTCTACATGTCAGTATCTCCTAACTGAAGTTTCTGTTCTTCCATTTCAGACTCTACAAACTCCAGTGAAAACATCTACACAATGATGAACCCCATTGGTCCTGGAGGCAACAGACCGAATGTAAGCCTTGATTGGATTACTTGTGTTGCATGTTTTTGTTGAGGAAATAAAAATACACAAACTCTCCTACAAGAATTCATGATGTGTTCCAAGTGCCATTAAAAAGACTTTACCATAGAAATAAGACTTGTTTTCCCATTTTTAACTTTTTCTCTCCAGTTCCCGATGGGGCCAGGACCTGACGGGCCAATGGGGGCTATGGGGTCCATGGAGCCGCATCATATGAACGGATCACTAGGTATCCTCTAGAATAAACATTATCATTACGGCATTACTCGTAGACATGCTAAACTCGCTCACTTGATCTCCACAGGGTCTGGGGACATGGATGGGTTGCCAAAGGTAAGTCAAGTCCAACTCCCAAACGTGGAAGCATTGAATAGCGTGTGAAGCGCTCTCATTAACTCCCCTCTCTTCTGTCTCTCTCTCCAGAGTTCTCCCAACAACATGGGGGGCATGAACAACCCTCCGGGGACGCCGCGGGACGACGGCGAGATGGGCGGGAACTTCTTGAACCCATTCCAAAGTGAAAGTGTAAGTGGGGCCAATCACATCTCGAAGAACCAAACAGCAGTCGCTATGTCCTAAGCACAAGCAGATGAAAAAGAGATTAAAAGTATTATTTTTTGACGTGCTTACTGCCTTATGCGCACGTCACTGGATAGCAGAGGTGGGTAGAGTAACCAAAGATTTTACTCAAGCAAGAGTAGCGTCACTTCAAAATAATAATACTCAAGAAAAAGTACAAAGTTGTAGCCCAAGAGTAAAAAACGATTTGGGAAAATGACTCAAGAGTAACTGTAAGACTGTCTGATTTTATTGTTTGAAATTGATTTAAGTTTGAGGACAAAATTTTAAATAATCCCAAAGATCTCGTATGTTCAAAGGATAGACACAAAAATGAGACAAACTAAATCACATCTGAAGGAGCGGTGCAAGAAACACAAACGTTCAAACTTCAAATCGTTTCGTATTATCAACATTAAGCTTTTAGACTTTCTTGCAGCATGAAGAGTCACCAAAACTTTTACTCAAATAAGAGCACTGTTACACCATCAAATCTATTCTAATGGTGTGATGTCCTTAAAAAGTTACTTAAGTAAATGTAACTTGAGTACTACCCACCTCTGATAATTATAATTCTCCAAACTTTAGAGCGTCACTGTATCTTCATCTGCATTTCCACATATTGGCAATACTGAACATCATTTCTAGCTGTAATTTATTCAGTGTTATAGTGATGAATACGCATGATACATCTATTTATAAATTATGTAAATTATATTGTGTAGAGCGAATCAAAATACATGGAACACATGCTGCTATAAAAAATACATTATGCTTTTTCCTTGTATCATTCCAATTGAGAAAATACACAAAACTACCAGTCAAAAGTTTGGACACATCTCATTCAGTTCACTCAGTATCTTTGTTTACAGCTTTCTACCTTTTTATACGTATGTAAATATATGATGCAAGAGTTTTGTAGTTATGCTACAAAGGAAAAAAAGTCAAAATAACAGAATATTTTTTTATATATCTTGTATTCAAATCCTCAAAGTTGCCATCCTTTCTTCTCGACCTTCTCTCAATGAGCTCCTGAAGTGGTTTTTACTTCACAGCTGTGCAAAAGGTGGCTAGTTTATTTATTTTTCTAATCTGAAAGAGTTATTTTGAGTAGATTTTTTTTAAAAATTTACTACATTCATATCCATTTGTAGCTTTTATATCTTCCACGAGAATCTACAATAATCACGGAAATAAAGACGAAACGTAAACGAAAGTGTGTCCAAACTTTTGACTGGTAGTGTATGTATATAAAAAATTTTAATCTCAAATCTAGAATTTATTTAGTTGAGTAATTTTATAGATAAGTCACTGTATAGAACCATAAATCCATTGCTTATGAGCGGTCTTGCAGCGCCCTCTGGTGTCTAAAGCGTGCCAGTGCCACATCACTTACATTTCTCCCCTCTCCCTCCCCCTCCTGTCTTCACAGTATTCACCCAACATGACGATGAGTGTGTGATTTAATTTTCCCCTACTTTTTGTATTTTTTCTTTTTGTTCTTTTTTTGTTTTTCTTTCAATTTTTGTACCTTGGCACCTGTTTTTTTTCTCCACCCGGAATCGGACCACCGCAACCTGTCCTCTCCTCTTCTTCACCCACACACGCGTCGCTCGCCGGGGATCCGACCCTCGCGCCGTCCGCCCGTCCACCGCCCCACCCCCCCCTTCTCCCCTCCTCACTCGGGACCTCTATGGCCTAGCAGAAGCCGCCCTCGTCCGGAACAGCCCCCCAGCATGAAAGGACTCTCAAAATGGCCGCCGGCTCGGATGAAAAGCGAACCCAGGGCGGCATGAGGAATACACTGCCGAACTCTAGCTCTGGGTTGGCTGATCTGCTACTGGGGCAGTGAGGGGAGAGGGGAGGAAGAGGAGACTCGGATAAAGCAGCCCTCTGGAATTCCAAAACACTTAAAGATTTGATTCCCGGCGGATTCGGGTCGGACGGAAAGAGCGCAACGTTATCGTCTTTCTATGTACATTTTAGCAGAGGTGTTGTGATAATCCGTGATTTTTTTTTTTTTTTTTTTTTTTCATTTTGTGTATGTAATGTATCATTGCTATTTTTATTATTGTTATTAATGATATTGGTATGATCATTTTAAAAGTTAGGTTCTAATCTGTTATAATTTTTCTAAAGGCACATCACTCACAAGAAGACCGCAGTGTGCTGGCATGGTCAGTCGTACTTTTTTGGTGAAATATTTCGGAATTTGACATTTGTGAATTCAAAATCTAAAATTAGGAGCGCTTTGATTTTCTGACTGGATAGTGAAATTACAACCGGTTTTGTAAAGACAAGCTAGTCCCTTACTACCATATTTTTCGGATTATAAGTCACTCCGGAGTATTAGTCGCACCAGCCAAAAAATGCGTATATTTATAAAATCAGAGACCTGAGGCAAGTTCTAGTAATAACAATACAACAGAGAGCAACAGGCTGTTAACGTCACATATGAACAGTTCTTCAGATAAACTATAACATAAACAACAGAACAGAACAAGTTTACCAAACTCTCCATCTCACTCCAAATCACTAAATCCACTGAATTCTTCATCCTCGGTGTCACTTCTCAGCAACTCCATGACCTCTGAAGGTAAACAGAGCACCACTTCCTCTTCTGTGTAGCTGTCGTCAGACTCAGCATCAGTTCCAGTTAGAATTATTTACTTTCTGAAGTTTGTCGCTCACTCCAAACTTTCTTTCTGTTCCTCGATTATCGTTTTCGGCTGCATATTTCGCTACTTGTAATCTGCAAAATATGATTTTATTTTTGGGGCGTTTGTGTTTAGTTTTATCAATTGTCTTTATAAGTTTGTTTAAATTTAAAATTTTCAGTGGTCGATTTTTCGGTCGAGGGTTGTTTGATTGACTGACATGACACAGACAGGACAGAGGCTCTTTCTGCAGGAGACATGCGCAGTAGAGTGAAGTGACAGTGGTACAGGAGGAACAGGAGCAGCAGATACTGACACACAAGACTAGAGCGCCCTCTTGCTGCTGTCGATGTAAACATTTAAATATATAAGTCGCACCAGAGTGTAAGTCACAGGAAACACCCAAACCATGAAAAAAGTGCAACTTATAGTCCAAAAAATGCTATACCTAAAATTTTGCCTATTAACGTTTTCTTTCAGATCAATTTGTTTTCTTAAGGGATAGGGTTAAGATTTGGTACAACACTCTTCATTTAAACTCCTTTAAGTCAACATTTTATACATTTCTATACAATACCAACAGCCTTATAAGCTGACCATGCCGGCACACGCGCAACATTTCACCACCATGGTACTCCCACATTGCCCTGCTCCTCTTTCACTTTTCTACTTTCATTTTGAACTACAGACGTTTTTAACAACACAGAAGAGAGGCTGCCCCCGCTTCGGTAGCTTCCATGCAGTAAAAATGCACAGCTATTTATTACTTTGTATTTTTTAATTATTTTTCATTTTAAAAAGTGTTAATCCTGTTTTTGTTAACTGCAGAACTAGTAGCAATTGTGTAAATATGCACATCCTGTCCTGATTTCTCTGTCAATACTGCCATTTTCAAAGGTCCCATCACTGATCCCTGAGGTGCTCCTGTATTTCAACATGCATTATTTTGATTTTGTCCCCGTTCATGCTGCTTCCACGTCGGACTCTTGTGTCTGCTGACCACTACTTTGTTACTCAACACACTGTGATGTATGTCTTTCTTATACGAGCGGTCGGCCATCTTGAAGCGCAAGGACTCGTGGCTGCTGCTCTCCGATCGGCCGATTCATGTCGTCATTTCGCCGGTGATTGGCCTCCCTTTTTCGTCATAGCCACTCCCACGACGCCACCTCCTCTTCTCCTTGCTTATTTTTGTACAACTCTCCATCTGTTGATTTTGTAAATACTGTAAAATGCATTTTGATATCATTGACATGTTTTGATATACACAAACTAACAGTTGGTCATGCTGATAATTGTTCAGAGATCGGTGTCTAATATGAGCGAGAGAGTGGAGCGGATCAATAATATGCTATTTCACTTTCTCAGACAGAGCAGGGCCGGGGAGGAATGTTCTCCAACTTTCCACGCATTTATTCTCACGCTTTGAGTTTGTGTAATCCCTCAGTCATTCGGGTAGGATCCATAGCAAAAGAGAAATTCAAAGTTTTTTGGCCGAATATTGTACATTTCGCGGCTCGTCCAAGGTTTTTCTTCAGTTCTGGTCAGAAGCTGGAGGACACTACCTTATATCTGCCTGAAGGGAGGAGCTACCTATACTGAAACTACTCTGAAACTAACACACCTACTTGTTTACAGTTTGTTTTGTCAGCTAGGTCTGTTGTTAGTTTCAGAGTAGTTTCAGTGTAGTTAGCTCCTCCCTTCAGGCAGATATAAGGAAATATCCACCAGAGTTTGACCAGAACTGAAGAAGTTGCAAAACGTATTCGATAAAAAACCTTTTGTCTTGAGTGTTACAAGCGTGATTCTCAAACAAATTATTTTAGATTTGGGTAGATGTTAATTATACATTTGTGGATCCTCGTTCAGACTCAAAACATAAAGTTTAAACTGCTAGTGTTGTCATGATACTAAAACTTCAAGCTTGATTTCGATATTAAGGGATATATTCTCAATACTCCAGTTCCAGTACCTTGAGGAACACATTATAGACAATAGAATGTGATCTTCAACGAACATTATTCAACATTCTACTCTTAAAGGTGCACTGTGGAACTTTTCTGGTAGAGACCTGCTTGTCTCCATGTAAATGTTAATGTTTTTCTCCGGAATGTTCCTGCATTGCATTTAAGTGTCTCAAGACGAGCAGGGCACATCACGAGGCCAAGTTATGGGTCAGATCTGTGGAGAAGTGGGCCTGTTCACAGTAACAATGAATGTTTTTACTGTAGTTTTGAGTCATAAAAACACCTGTAATTGAATAGATCTGAGATATAGTTGTTTAATGCCATACTGTGGAACATCCTAGGCAAAGCATTAAACCCTCGATTAGAAAAGTTGCACATTGCACCTTTTAAATCTACAAATTTTAAGAAAGTGGACAAAACTGCCTCTTTTTTTCAGCGTAATTGTCTTGCTGTCGATATTTTTAAAAGGCTTGAACTGAATGTCCAAAAACCTCAGATTTTGCCTTCTACTTCTGTTCTGTTGTTGCAATTATTGATTCTTGAACTAAGTATTGAAACTGACCGATACTGCCGTCACATATTACAATTTTAATCAACGCAATTTTGCTAAAAGTGAAGAGTCGACACTAAAGCCGCAGCTAAATTGAGAATCATTGTACTAAGCATCTTACTCGTGTACTGCATTTTTTAATATCTCAACTTGGACACTCCTAGGTTCTGTTATTCTTTTTGTATACATGCGTCAAGTTTCTTTTCTCGTACCTCCTCAAAGCTGTGATTGGTTGCGATTAACAGCTAAGGAGTTAAAGATTGGAAATAGAAATTGGACCAACTCCCAATAACATAACATACAACAACAATAACATGTTTTAGAAGTACAATATGATATTGTTTTTAAAAGCTCTGTACCTGATTTTTACTGTTTTGAACTACACTTTTCACAATTTAATTGTTTTGCATTGGTCCAAACTCTTTCTAATTGTTCACAGTGATGAGTTTAGAAGCTCTTTTACCATGTTTCAGAGCGGAGTTGTGATTATCGAACAATAAAATGCTTTCTAATTCGACGCAGACAGCACACAGCGGACATATTTTGACATCAAGAGCTGCTTATACATTATATTACTACTGGGACATGTCAGATTTTACTCAAATACCTAGAAAAATGCAAAAAAAAAAGAAATCTAGTACAGGCGATTCCTCCCCTGCCCTCTGAATCAGTTGTACAAACGCAGTCCTTTGTCTGTAAACTTTGGGTCACTTCTGTATTTCTATCGTGCTGATGTAAATTACTGTAACATTCAGGAGTACGGAAGCAGAGAGAGGACTCGGAGGAAAGAATATTTTTGGTGGACTTCCTCGGCGTTCCTCTTGGAGACAGCAGTATTTGAGGTCCACACAGGGAGTTGATTTGTATCATGTTAGGCTAGATCCTAAATGTCTCGTGTAGTAAAAATAAGAGATTCCTTCTTCGTATGTTTCTTTATATTGTACAATTTCTTTAGACAAAAATGTTATCAGAAAAAGGTGGGAAAACTGCATCAATGATAAATGTTTTTTTTTTGTTTTGTTTTGTTTTATTTTATTTTTGTTTTCAGTTTCTCAAGTTGTCAGTCGTTTTTGCCTGTGTCCCCCTTGTTGTAGATACATATTAAAACAAATAAAATGAATTCACTCCTTTTGCCATGAATCTGTCTCTTTTTTTTTTGTCTTCGCAACATTGGCTTAAAGGAGCTATAGTACACAAAAATATTACACTTAAATGTTGCTGGAGCTCCCTCTGCTGTCAGGAACGGGAATGAACAATGAGTAAGTAAACAAATTTACACATATACTTGGTTTGGGGTGATTTGGTAATAATTATACAGCAAAAAGAGCATAATTATGATCAAAATTGTATCATCCGAGAGACAGTGCAACATTGACACCAACACGAAGCACGTTTTTCTGTATTTTGGTTAAACAAATGATAAAAAATTCTCCTCTTTACTGATGGTGGGGATCACATCGGTCAAAAATAGGGACACCTGGGACATGTCTCATATAAAACTGGGACAAATCACTGGTTTTGGATACATCTGCTGGGACTGTCCGGGCTAAATAGGCCTATAGCTTAATGGACAATTTACAACTATAGCCTGTTTTATTAATAATATATGGCAGATGGTCCTGTATACCTTTAGAGAGAAATAGTTAAGTGTAATAATGTGTGGGATGTGCTCAGTCTTCTCTTTCATGATAACAATGTGAAAAGTGCAGTTTAAATATTCGTAACTAAGTACAAACCGTGGTGCAAAGTACAGAACTGCTTTCACTGACTGTTGGATTTCCTAAGCTCTTGTCACATTGTCCTGAAGGCATTTTCATAAAAACAAACAAATACACAAAAAATAATTTTGGTTTTCAAGTGATTTTGGGGTTTAATGTGTGGAGCCAAAAGAGACTCATAATATCTGTAACTGGGAGCTGTGAAAAAGAAATATTTTGATTGAAAGTAACATTATTTTCAGGATTCTTTTTTTTTTTTTTTTCCTTCAGATTTGACCCAAAAACAGGCACAGCTTTCGGAGTCACACACAAACGCAAAATTGACCTAATTTTGATTCACATTGTGAAATAACAACAGCACGGCACCAAACCCAATAGTAAAAGTCATGTATGGGTTCTCCCTGACAGGCCGTGGATCTCGGCTGCTTTGATATCATGAAAATGTGTGGGGGGATCTTGAAGTCCAGAAAACACCAGATTATATTTTTTAGTGTTTAAAGTGTGATGTATCAAAATGGAATTTAAAAGAGCAACAGAGTCAAAGCCAGTATAGTCCTGCTTTTTAGTCCTGGCTTCATCAGCCTGGTTTAGTCCTGGTTTAATAATATAATATAATATAACATATATCAGCATAATGCCTCACTTTAAGTGTATGTAGCTGAGTGCAGCTTTGAACCACAGCGAGGAGGAAAGAACGTTTGCCCTCCTCGGATGTGAAGAGATGCAGGTGTCCCTGAAGGAGTCTGGTGATCAGCTCCAGCAGACCAAGGTCACAGCAGAGGAGCTCTAAGCCCAGGTGGACAAAAAGAAGAGGAAGAAGAGGAGGAAGGAGAAGAGGAGGTGGTTCAAGTGGTGGCAGTCAGTCACACTCCAGTCTGAACCCAACCACACATTTGCTTGTAAACCAGCAAATGAGCAACTTTAAATGAGTCTAAATGAAGTCTATGGGTTGTGACAGTCAATGTTTATTACCTTAAAATTAAAGCTGTTAAAGATTGAAACAAATATGTGTTACTGTATTATATGAGCAAACTGCTGACTACACTGCAAATATGAACAGCAGGTTTAAGCTCTCTTAGTTATATTAAAATGATCACAATAATAGATTAATTTCACTTCTGCACTTCACTGTGGCTAAAACGTCCATCATCAGAACTGACACAAACGACCAATGGATTTTTTGACACTTTTTGGAAATTGCACCAAACTGTGTTTTCCATGAGTGAAAAGTCTGAGGGGAAAATGTCATAGTAACTGTGTTTTTACTGGCAGACACAGGACACCACAGAAACAGCAACTTGAAAATACATTTTCCATCCATGTTTGCTTCATTTATTTCACATTAAATCCATTAGTGCTTCCTGGACTCCAGGTTGTAGCCCACAGGTTGAGAGGTAAAACAGAACCACTGACCTCATGTTGAACCAAACGTCTAGTGTACTTATGACTACTAGGTTTAAACATGTAACATTATGTGTGTATTCATTTATTTTAAGTAAGTCTTTATTTATATAGCACTTTTCACAGACATGTCACAAAGACACTTTCCAGAGCATTATTCAGCATTATTCATTCACTCCACCCTCAGTGATGGTAAGCTACTGTTGTAGTCACAGCCACCCTGGGGCAGAATGACGGAAGTGCGACTTCCATGCCAATCAAACCAAAACCACCACTCACCCACACACTGCTTTCATACTAGGCAATGTGGGTGAGGTGTGAGACAACAACAGGTTTTGTGACTGATTTTAGAGTCATTCTTTTAAATGAATACTTTTTTTTTTTTTTCATATTTTGTATGATAAATAGACATTCAGTCTGAAACCATCTGTGTAAAATGCCTTCTGACAGAATCATTTAAAGATATTGTGAGCTTTAAGTCATGTTAGAAACATCCTGCAGCTGCATTTTGTTTCATTCACACATATTTGACATATTTGAGTAATCCTGCATTATTAGTCTGTCTACTTCTCCAAAGCTCAAAATGCTCTGTTCTCAAGTTGTCAAATTAACTTCTCCTTTTACCTTTAGTTCAGTAGAGATTGGCAGTTCCAGAGCTGAAATCGTCCAAATGATTCTAGTGAAGGTGTATGGGGTTTAAAAATACAGCGAGATCTCAAGAAATCTGCAGGGTTTGTGTGTTAAACATGTGAATGAGACAAAACAACTCCTGGTATGTTTGTGATGAAGAAACAAAATACATTATAAAATACATCAGAAAATGAATGTCTAGGGTTGAAATGCTATTCTATTACTACTGTTGTCCTCTCCTCACGTGTTTTCCTAAATTTTTTATCTTACAAGCTTCAGTCGGCGCCACAGGAGAGGGTGCGGGGGACCCTGTGACTCTGGGCTTCAGAATAGCCGCTCTTGTTGACCCTTTGCTGGAGGGGGGCGGGGCTGAGCTGGGCGGGCGTGGCACAAACAACACGCCAACTTTGGATGCAAACTTTTGACTTCGATCTTTCCCATTCAGAGGCGGAAAGCGCAGCATGGAGGGCACCGCTGTTAGCGAGGGCAGTGTGTTTCTGCGACCCCAGGACCCAGGCGCCGGGCAGGGGGGAAACCGGTCAGGAGGGGTGGAGCTTGGGTCAGACAGGGTGAGGAGTGACTGGGAGATGCCTGGATGGTGTTCTTCCACGTCGGGGTGATCTCTCTGCCTTATCCCCCTCTTGTGGTCGCGGTGGAGGTGGGCCTGGTGGGGAATATTGAGCCACGGTTCAGAAAACGCTCTCTGCCCGGGCGAGCTGGGGCTGTGAGCTCCTCTGCTGCCTGGAGGAACAAAAGAAAAGCTAATTGGATATGTTACAATGCACAATAATCATAATAAATAGACTTTTGATCAGCATTTAAATCACTGGAAGATTACAGGACAAGATTTCTGTGGAAACAAGCCTCCGGTCCAACTACACTGCCAAAAATGTATTGAAATTTGTACAATGTATTATAAATTGTAGCGTGAGATTGACAGGCAGGTCAGTGCAGCATCTGCAGTGATGCGGTCGCTGTATCGGACTGTTGTGGTGAAGAGGGAGCTGAGCTGAAAGGCAAAGTTCTTGATTTACCGTCAATCTACAGAACGTTCTTACCCTCACCTATGGTCAGGAGCTCTGGGTAATGATCGAAAAGACAAGATTGTGAATACAAGTGGTCAAAATGAGTTTCCTCTGCAGGGTGGATGGGCGCTCCCTTAGAGACAGGGTGAGGAGCTCAGTCACACTAGAGGAGCTCGGAGTAGAGATGCTGCTCCTCCACGTCGAGAAGAGCAGCTAAGGTTCGGGTATCTGTTCCGGATGTCTCCTGAACGCCTCCCTCGGGAAGTTTTGGGCATGGAGGAGGCCAAAGGGAAGACCCAGGACACGCTGGAGGGACTATATCTCTGCGAACACCTTGGGGTCCCCCTGGAGGAGCTGGAGGAAGTGTCTGAGGTGAAGGAAGTCTGGATATAAGTGGTCAAAATGAGTTTCCTCCGCAGGGTGGATGGGCGCTCCCTTAGAGATAGGGTGAGGCCGCATGGGAGGAGCTTGGCGTAGAGCAGCTGCTCCACCACGTCGAGAGGAGCCAGCTGAGGTGGCTCGGGCATCGGTTCTGGATGCCTCCTGGACGCCAGGTGTTCAGGGCATGTCCCACTGGAAGGAGGCCCCGGGGAAGATCCAGGACACGCTGGAGGGACTCTTGGCTCTTAGTCTAGTATTTTTTTCGCTAAAGTACCAGTGAAGCTACAAGCAGCTACGAGCAGCAATACCCTATCCAGTTATTTAATAGATCCATGGTCTCTTGGCTGGCCTGGGAACGCCTAGGGATCCCCCTGGAGGAAGTGTCCTGGCTGAAGGAAATCTGGGAGTCCCTGCTTAGACTGCTGCCCCCACAATCCAGCCCTGGATAAGATGAAGAATATGGATGGATAAAAAATTAAATGTGTAGTGAGTCTATGTCTGTGAACTCCTCAATAAACTGTTTTTCTCAGCAATAAAAGGTATTAAAGCACAACAATGAAAACTAATTAAAACCGTATCAAATCAAAACAAAGATGCATTGTGTACCTTTTGTGGTGGAGGGTGTTATTGCTTTGTCTAGAATTTCACAGTACGGCATTAAACCTTTCTATCTTCACGGACAACAAAAACCAGACCAAGTTACAGGTCAGGTCTGTGGAGAGGCGACCCCACACACTATATCCACAGAAACAAGCAGGTGACAGAGCTCCAACCAAAACGTTACACAATCTACCTTTAGCTAATAACAAAACCGCACATGATCAGGAGAAAAGCAGACACGTTACAATATTTGAGTCATTTGAAGAGAACATTTTTCACTCAGATTGTTCTTTCTATTTGTCCAGTTCGTCCAGCAGCACATACTGTTCCACATTCTTCTGTGTCTGCCGCCTCCAGACACTGCACGCCCACAACGAACGTCCGAACGCACCTTGAAAATATAAAATTACCTCTAAAAGGACTCACCGTCTCCTCTGAAGGTGAAGACGTCCCTGGTTTTGAGGACGACGTCGGACGGGGACGTGCAGAGGGGGGCGGGGTCGGGGGACGGGGGGACGCTCAGGTGGTCCTGGGTCAGTTCCTTCAGGTTGGTTCCGTTCGCGATCGTGTCTGCAGCGATGACGATGACGATGTCCCTGCCCATGTCTCTGGACGCTTCGAGGATCAGCTGTGAGAGAGACGAAGAGTGACCAATGACCAACATTATAACATGGCTTAAAGGTACACTGTGTAACTTTTCTGGTGGAGGGTCCGTCACCTGCTTATTTCTAATTATATATCATTGCTCTGCCTGGAATTAATCAGCTTTACTTTACATTTATTCAACTACAGGTGGTTTTATGGCTCAAAAATACTGAGAAAAATATACATCCTGACTGTGAGCGGAGTCGCCTCTCCACAGATCTGACCTGTAACTTGATCCGGTTTGGTCTCCATGAAGCTAGAAAGGTTTAATGCCATACTGTGAAACATTCCAGACAAAGCAATAACATAAAGGTAAAGGTAGCGCATATCGACAGGCCAATTTAGCCATCGAATAATGCTCCCACTGCAGAATCACCATTGTTCACTCATTTATATACATTTGTGTGGAGGTAGCTCATTTCGACAGGCCTATATCTTCTATCAAAAAAGGCTTCCACTATATAAGAGGAAGAAATTACTGGAAACAGGTCTAAAACCAGGACTAAACCAGGACTAAACCAGGACTAAACCAGGAAACCAGGTCTAAACCAGGTCTAAACCAGGACTAAACCAGGTCTAAACCAGGACTAAACCAGGTCTAAAACCAGGACTAAACCAGGACTAAACCAGGTAAACCAGGTCTAAACCAGGTCTAAACCAGGTCTAAAACCAGGACTAAACCAGGTCTAAACCAGGTAAACCAGGACTAAACCAGGACTAAACCAAAACCAGGTCTAAACCAGACTAAACCAGGTCTAAACCAGGACTAAACCAGACTAAACCAGGTCTAAACCAGGACTAAAAAGGACTAAACCAGGACTAAACCAGGTCTAAAACCAGGACTAAACCAGGACTAAACCAGGTCTAAAACCAGGTCTAAACCAGGTCTAAAACCAGGACTAAACCAGGTCTAAACCAGGATTAAACCAGGACTAAACCAGGACTAAACCAGGTCTAAACCAGGACTAAAACCAGGACTAAACAGACTAAACCAGGTCTAAACCAGGTCTAAACCAGGTCTAAACCAGGACTAAACCAGGACTAAACCAGGTCTAAACCAGGACTAAACCAGGACTAAACCAGGACTAAACCAGGACTAAAACCAGGACTAAACCAGGACTAAACCAGGACTAAAACCAGGACTGAACCAGGTCTAAACCAGGACTAAAGAAGGACTAAACCAGGACTAAAAGCAGGACTAAAACCAGGACTAAACCAGGACTAAACCAGGACTAAAACCAGGACTGAACCAGGACTGAACCAGGACTAAACCAGGACTAAACCAGGACTAAAAGCAGGACTAAAACCAGGACTAAACCAGGTCTAAAACCAGGACTAAACCCAGGACTAAACCAGAACTAAAACCAGGACTAAAACCGGATTAAAACCGGACTAAAACAGGTCTAAACCAGGTCTAAACCATGCCGTGTGGACCGTGTCTCCTCCTCTTCTATCAATAATAGTTTTAATTGGTTAAGTAAAGTCTGGGCTTTTCATTTTCTTTTATCAGACAAAACACCTTATGTGAAGATTTCCTCGTCTTTGCTTCTCTACAGCAAATCAAGTAATCCAAAGTATCCAGATTACTTTACTCACTTTAAGTCATTTAATGTTACAAACTACATTTTGGGGTGTGTAATCTGTAATCTGTAGGGGAATACATTTTAAAAGTCACCTTCCCAACACTGCTGATTAAGATCCTGTATGCTAATGAGCTGATAACCAACAGCGACTACACGTGCCCCAATACGACGAGTTGGTTGTCGGTATTTCCTGCTGGCGGCTGCATGTCTCTCCTAATTGGACTGAATCGTCTGCTCGGTTTTGCGGTGACTGATGCTATATTCAAATGTATGAGTCACGCTTTATTCAGACCAAAGGAAAGTTGCTAAAAATAAACTCTGTTCTCGAGTTATTTTACAATGTTGTGGTTGCGTATTTCCTTTTTTAGGAGGGGAGTTTTTCGTGTCTCAAACAAAAGACTCAAACAAAAATTAATAGTAGTAAAGACGGCCTGATTGTTTTTATCTGTAGATTATTTCATTTTCTGATGTTATTTTAATATTTTACATGTATGAAAGCCTCATATTTCACTGTTTTCTGATGTTTTACAATGTTGTTTCCTCATCAAAAACAGACCTGGAGTTGTGTTTTGTTTCATTTACACAAGTTTAACACACAAATCCTACACACTGGAATCATTTGGTTAATTTCAGAATCAAATCACAAATCAGGAAGACGTTTGGAAACAGGCGATGACAGTTTCGGGTGTAGTTCCCGACGCTGGGCTCGCCGACCGACTTTGATAAAACCCACTGAAGTAAATGTGATCAGCGGTAAAATGAAAACTGCATACATATGTGCCGTTTGGAATCATCTTGAGTTTGGCGTCCTCGTCTCTTCTAATTGGAAAAAGGTGGGTTGTTCTCTCTTGGTGAGTGGAGATTCGCTGCCTCAAGTGGAGGAGTTCAAGTATCTCGGGGTCTTGTTCACGAGTGAGGGGAGGACGGAGCGTGAGATTGACAGGTGCAACGTGGACAGTGATGCGGTCGCTGTATCGGACCGTTGTGGTGAAGAGGGAGCTGAGCAGAAAGGCAAAGATCTCGATTTACCGTTCAGTCTACGTTCCTCCCCTCACCTTTGGTCATGAGCTCTGGGTAATGACCAAAAGGACGTGATGTATCGGAGAGTGAGACTGACAGGTTGTAATGTAGCCAGTCCATTACTTGGGCCTAGGGCTAGTTAAAAGTAGTGATGTGACGTTCCGTGTCGAGTCTTCGAGGCGTGTGCCGAGTAGGGAGGGGGCGTTTCCGCGAAGCGCTTATCGAGGCTTGATTCATTTAGGGGAGGTGCTGAAAATGATGACATCTGAAGCCTCGCTGCCCGGCTGTACCACGTGACTGATTCAGGAAGTGGTTCGGGTTTTGCCGCGAGTTTTGACAGCGATATAAACTGCTCAGTCTTCATTCAAAATGTGGGTGTTTGATGGAGAGTTGCGATCAGTGAGAGTTTGGAAGTTTGGAGACAGTTTAAACTCACAAAAAAACAATTCTTATTTCTTAGGTAACAACCTGTGGTGTCGCCTGGATGACAGAGTCAGGCAGACACAAACACAAAATGTAATAGCAGACGCAAATATTGAGGTCCAACGGTACATGATGGAGCCAAATATTGGAAGGCTGGAGGACCCCTTCAATACTGGGAGAGACAGAAATATGTCTATCCCCATTTATATAAATTAGCAGTGGCATTCTTGTGTACGCCTGCCTCATCTGTGCCCTGTGAGCGGGTGTTTTCGAAAGCAGGAGAAATATTGTCAAAAAAAAGAAATCGCCTGAGACCTGCCACAGTGGAGAAACTGTTGTTTTTAAATAAAAACCAATGATGTGTCCCTGAACCATAATCACCCAACGTTACAAAAGCACAATCAATGTCCATACTCCAACCCCAACCCCCCTCACCTCACTGGAAATGATCATTAGCTTTTTCATAATTTCCAAATAATAATTTTCCATACTGCCAGTATATATATATATATAAAAGTATTTATATTTATATATATACACACACAGTATACATCACTACAATATACATGTTTTGCATACTTCTTTACTTTGCTGACAGTTTTATTCACAGGCTTTCTGCAAAATGCAACACACTTCAAATTCATGTCAACTGATATTTTTTGCATCCAGTAGACGTCCTACTAGAGCAAATGAAGCTCCAGGAAGCTTTGCACCAGAGTGAACCAATTGGATGAAAGGCTTCAATGCTTCATGAAGCTTCATCTGCCCATCACTAAGTAAAAGTAAAAGTGCATTTAAATCGAAGTAATGGTGTTAAAGTAATTGTACTTTCCCTCTGGTGTGGTCTGCCTCAGGTGCTCCGGCCAAAAGAGTCCCCGGGTAGCCAGAGCACCTTAAGAAGGTTCCGGGGCAGCCAACCATGTGTTTGGAGGAGGGGAGCACAAATTTTTAACTGGTTCTATTTAGTATTTTAAAACATTGAACACTGCTAATTTAAGTAATTAATGTAATTGGATGTTGTTTGGGCACTGTTCTGAGAGTTAGTTTTTAGATATTAAATGTACAAATTATTGGTGCTTACCTGATCGTTAAAGTGGGCTCACCCAATTAGGACAGGGCCTTTAAAAGAAGCCAGCCTCACCTTGTTCAGGAGAGGTGCTGTGTGAGCGCAGGTAACTGCTATGCCTGTTTTTAACCTTTTTGGAACTTTTGTAAATAGTTTTTTGTTTTGTTTTTAATAAATGCACTGGGATCTGCATTGTAAACTCGCTCAACTTGACTCTGTTTCTCCTAAAACCGCTAAGGTTGCCACCAGGTGGATCGGTGCAACATCGGCAATGATGCGGTCGCTGTATCGGACTGTTGTGGTGAAGAGGGAGCTGAGCTGAAAGGCAAAGTTCTCGATTTACCGTCAATCTACAGAACGTTCTTACCCTCACCTATGGTCAGGAGCTCTGGGTAATGATCGAAAAGACAAGATTGTGGATACAAGTGGTCAAAATGAGTTTCCTCTGCAGGGTGGCTGGGCGCTCCCTTAGAGATAGGGTGAGGAGCTCAGTCACACTAGAGGAGCTCGGAGTAGAGACGCTGCTCCTCCACGTCGAGAAGAGCAGCTAAGGTTCGGGTATCTGTTCCGGATGTCTCCTGAACGCCTCCCTCGGGAAGTTTTGGGCATGGAGGAGGCCAAAGGGAAGACCCAGGACACGCTGGAGGGACTATATCTCTGCGAACACCTTGGGGTCCCCCTGGAGGAGCTGGAGGAAGTGTCTGAGGTGAAGGAAGTCTGGGAGTCCCTGCTTAGACTGCTGCCCCCACAACCTGGCCCCGAATAATCAGAGTTAAATGGATGGATCTCTTCTAATCCAGTGTGTGTCCAGTGCGCTCAGAGTTGTGCGTCAGTGGGGAAATGATGAAAACTGAGGTGTGGTTGCAACTGTTGATTAGCCGAACATAACAGAAAGCTACAATGACATGGAGATGAAGAAAACTGGGACATTTTCTCATTTTTCCTAGAATTTGTCAGACTTACTACCGCGAACAGAGCCCGCCGGAATGTTTCCAAGGGTCTTTCTGGTTTGTGACGCAAGCGTGAACAGAGTCTTTTGCCAATCTCTAACTAAAGGTTAAAGGGAGCTGTTAATTTGGAATCTACCACTTCATGACATCACAAGGTAGAACAGCTTTGGAGATTTAGACAGGCTAATAAACCAGGAAACAAAACACAACTCCAGGTCTGTTTTTGATGAGCGAACAACATTCTAACATGACTTAAAGCTCACAAGAGTAAATTTTGTGTAACCTTGAGTGTGGGCGTGTGCTGGGCTCTGGCTGCGTACACCAGCGCTGAGGCCCCACACTGGTCCTGTACGGTGGGGTCGGCTCCGGCCCTCAGGAGCCCGGACACTACAGCTGTGGCCCTCTGCGCACAGGCCAACATCAGGGCAGTCCGGCCGCTCTGGTCCTGGCAATTTGGATCGGCCTGGAAAATAAAACATATACAGGAGGTGGGTGTAACATTCAGGACAAAGAAAATAACATCTCCAGGTGACAATCCCTCCACCAGAAATGTTACATAGACTCCCAAAGATTTACATAGACCCCTCCGTCTGAAATTATGACATCTTCACATTCTCATACAGGGTTCAAATCGTTTAAGCTTCCTACCAAATGCAACTTTTTCTACTCAAAAGATACAATATTTTGTTTAAAAGGGCTCGTATGTAAAGTTTCCTCATCACAAACAGATCTGGAGTTGTGTTTTGTTTCATTCATTCATGTTTAACACACAAATCCTGCTTATTTAGGCTGAGTTCTTCTCTCAAACGATGTCATGTGGTGATACTGTCTAATACTTTTCAGTGTAATTTTTAAACTCCATACACTTTCACTGGAATAATTTTGGTAATTTCAGCCCTGGATTTGCCCATCTTTAATGAACTAAAGGTAAAAGGTATCTTAAAAACTACCACTTCATGAGATCACAAGGTGGAGCAAAGCATTTTGAGCTTTGGAGATGTACACAGATGAATAATAAAGGGTTACTTAAACACATATGAAGGAGCCAAAACACAACTCCAGCTATGTGTGTATGTGGCATATAATTTTACTTTTTTTTTTTTTTTTGGTTATTTAATTTATTTTATTTTTTATATATTTTTTTATTTTAAATTTTTCTTTTTAAAATTTATTAATTTAATTTAATTAATTTTTAAATGTATTTATTAATTCATTAATTTATTTATTATTCTTTATTTATTTATTTTATCTGTAAAAGGAGTAGGGTTTATAAGATTTATCTTTTTGCTGTTCCTTTTGTTCATGCAGCAAAAGGCAAATAATTCAATTTAAGACATGAATTGAATTATCAAGACACAATGATTGGAATATTTATGTTGCCAGATTTGTTGTCATTGTTGTTGTTGTTTTCTTTAAAATTATGCCAACAAAATAACAGCATGAGCAATAAATAAATACATTTTTATATGTTTTTATTCTAACATGGTTAAAAGCTCACAAAAGTCAATTTTGCGTAATATAAAACCTTTAAATTGTTCATCTCTATGGCAAAGGTCCTAATTTCTCTTTCTAAACTCCATGGATACGTTTTCACTTCAGTAAAACGTCACGAGACTCACCTTGTTTTGCAGCAGGTAGTTGATCACTTTGACGATGTCCGCTCCTGTTTCCACGCCGGGATGTTGCAGACTCTTACACGCAGCCAGCAGCGGCGTCTCTCCTCTCAGGCTCGACCCGTTCACGTCCGCCCCTTCCCTCCACCAGCAGCCGGACCAGCCGCAGCTTCCCCGAGGACGCTGCACCGACCAGGGGGCAGCAGTCTGACAGCTCCCCCATGGCTCTGGAGGCAAAAAAAAGACAATATATTTGAGCTAAACTTGTGTGTTTCTGTGACCAGCTGGTGTTTTAAATGGTCAGTGTCCAGTGTGTTCTCCTGAGCTCATCGACTCTGACGTCTAAATGTCACACGCTGCAGGTTTCGTTCTACAAAGAGCGTCAGAAGCAAGAATCAAGCTTTGAACTCACCTGGTCCTATAGGCGCCTGTCTCCTTTCAAATGCCACAGTTATAAACATGGAGCTAGCACGATTAACTTATCCGTATGGAATTTATTTAAAGGTTAGTCTGATTATTTTCAGATCTTATATTGGTGTTTATTCATCACAAACATTTCTGGAGTTGTGTTTTGTTTCATTCGCACAAGTTTAACACACAAACCCTGCACATTTAGGCTGTGTTCTTCCCTCAAATGGAAAACACGTTGTTCCAAATTGTGATGTCATGTGATAATACAGGAAGTGCTTCATTGTGTTTTTTAATTTTTTCAACCCTGGAATTGTCCATTTCTACTGAACTAAAGGTAAAAGGAAACTATTAACATCAAGACTACTGTGTCAAGTGCAGAACTTGGCAGTGACTTGGACTCGAGTCACTATTTTTAGGACTTGAGACTTGACTTGATAAAATGGACTAAGACTTGGGACTCTTATTCTTATTATTGGGGGGCCAGACTAAAAGGATTAAAGGGACCCTATTGGCCCCCGGGCCGTAGTTTGCCCACCCCTGGTCTAAACATGTGCAAAGGAGCAGCAATTACACAATTACAATGTGTCACAAAACAGGTAACTTCATGGTTGATTCATTGGAAGAAAAAAACAAACAAAAAAAACTGGTTTGACATTACTGAATGCCTACAGTCACTGAAAACTTTGTGTGAACTTGAGGCCTGTGACTTGAGAAACACTTTTAAATCTGAATTCTTTCTATTCTGACCATAATGATTCACACTAAGATCTTGTCAAGACATTTAAAAAGAAAAAATGTGCATTTCTACAACACTTATATCCTCTATAAATACTCATATATAAACATATTATGACTTTTTAAAGTACAATTTATCTTAAAATTCATATAAATTGCAAAAATCTAAGCCATATTTGGTACTTTGGTTTAAAGACTTGAAATGACTTGAAGCTCAAAGCAGACGACTTGGATTTGACTTGGACTTATGGACCAGTGACTCGAGACTCGACTTGGTCTTGCCTGTATTTGACTTGGGACTTGACTCGGACTTGAGGTCAAAGACTTGAGACTTACTTGAGACTTGCAAAACGACGTCTTGGTTCCACCTCTGGTCAAGTGGGTAGAGCAGCCAGAGACTTTACTATAAATAATAACAAATAATATTACTCAAGTAGAAGTACGAAGTAGTGATGCAAGAAGTAACTCAAGTAGAATAAAAAGTATTTGGGAAAACTACTCAAGAAACTGTAATTGTGACTGTTGGGAGGAAACATCTGATTTATAGTTTGAAGTGAATGCAGCTTTGAAAGACAAAACATTAAATAAGTCATAAAATCTGGTATTTTCAAAAGATAGACACAAAAATGAGACAAACTAGATCATATGTGAAGGAGCTGCAAGACACACAAATGTTCAAATCATTTTATATTGTCACATAAAGCTTTTGTCACTTTAGATTTACTCAGAGTGGGAAGAGGAACCAAAACTTTTTACTCAAGTAAGAAGAGTACTGTTACTTCAATAAAATATGACCAAAGTATTATTAAAACTATACAGATAAAGTAAAATTTCTTTAAAATCTTACTCTTAATCTTAGTAAATGTACCTGAGCAGTATCCATATGGCAAAAACACGAGAACTTACCTGAAGAAGGGCATGCCACTTACCTAGAATGTTCCACTGTATAGCATTACACGTGTCTATCTTCATGGAAACAAAGAAGTGACACCACCAGGCCAAGGTACCGGTCAGATCTGTGGAAAGGCACAGTAAGAATGCACGTTTTAAGGTATTTTTAGCAACCTATAATCATTTTTGCCGTCATACTGGGTCTACTTTCCAATCTAAACCAAGGTAAAAACCAAAGGAAAGCTGCATTCACTGTGTAAATTCCTTTATTAAATTAGTTTGAGGTAATTTTCAGCTTTTCATTCTTGGGTTGAGGACAGTCTGTTTCTGTTAAAGTTTATGAATAAGACATAAAAAAACAAAAACAAAATGCAATATCCATTCATCTGCTCTCACTGCCATGACTGATGTTAGTTGGCAAAAAACCACAGACTGTATTTATAAAGCAGTGGACTGAGGGAGTGTGACGTCACCCACAGTGTTCGGTTCCAGTCAAATGAAGCTCATGAGGCCGGCGGTTATAAGAGCGAATTTGGAGCCGAGTTTCATATTAGCAGACAAAATGTAGAGTGGGTTATTACGAACACTTTAAGACCAAAATGACGAGGCTCACTGCAGCAGTTACCAGAGGTGGGACTTGCAAGTCGTGACTTGGACTCAAGTCAAACTTGAGTCACTAGTTTTAGGACTTGAGACTTGACTTGATAAAATAGACCAAGACTTGGGACTCGACTTGGACTTGAACCCTGTGACTTGAGAAAACTTTGTGTTCTAACTGTAATGATTCACACTAAGATCTTGACAAAACATTTAAAAAGGAAACCTGTGATTTACACAAATAACACACACACATATATTTTCCCATCATTCAACTGGGCCTATCTTATGTAAATAGTGAGACAGTTTAATGAAAGCAAACATTTATTTTTAGACCTGATACCTTTATGTCGATTCTGTTCAGATTTTATTTTCACAGACAGACAAAAGGTAGTGAAAGCTGTGGCATGCATGACTGAGGAACAACTGGTTGCTTTATACAGATTTAATCCCGTGTTATGTTTCCGTCGGAATGCTGTTTGAACGCAATTCTAACGCGCGAGAACACATAAACAACAGCTGCGTAAACGTGAAGATAAAAAACTCTGAAAAAAAAAAAAAAAAAAAAAAAAAACACTCTTGAGATGGAGAGATTCCCTTCTTTATTCACGCATGAAACAGTGGCATTGAAGGAAGACAAAAAAAGTGGAAGTACTTACGTAAAACCGTACGTAAGGGTTTATTTACGTCCCGCAGCCAATCACGTCCGCCCTGGTCCCAGCCGTCATGACGTAATGCGGTTTACTCCGAGTTGCCAGATCCGCAAATTTATAACTTAGGAATTGCTGGAAATCGTAAATGTTTTTGCTTTGTGACATTAGAAAGACATTTATTTCAACTATAGTTAAACTCTTTGTCAGAATAACAGAAGATCAGTATTTGGTTGGTCTAAATATCATATTTTTCAAAAGCAATGTGTATTACTATTGGCTATAATTTATTTTTTATTATTTTTATTTAAATAATTGTTGACCATTTAAACATATTTTTACTCATTACATTTTATAGCAAAGATAGCTACATTATTAAACCAATATTCTCTCTATCTCGATTTTAACCGATTTTACCTTCATGTGTCATTAAAAAAAAATAAAAAAATAGTGTAAAAAATTCGCAATGTAGAATAAAAATACTCGTTTTACTGGTTGACTAATCAGGAAAAAGACTGTTGCATCCCTAAATTATAATTCAGATGAAAATTCAACGTATACGCAGTGTTGGGAAGGTGACTTTTAAAATGTATTCGCCTACAGATTACAGATTACATACCCCAAAATGTAGTTTGTAACATAATCCATTAAATTACTTAAAGTGAGTAACGTAATCTGAATACTTTGGATTACTTGATATTGTCATGCTTTTTAAAACTACATGAATGTAACAACCACATCCTGGAAATTCATGTTTGTTCTCTTCAAATTGGCCCTGGTTTAGACCTAGTTTAGACCTGGTTTAGACCTGGTTTAGTCCTGGTTTAGACCTGGTTTAGACCTGGTTTAGACCTGATTTTAGTCCTGGTTTAGACCTGGTTTAGTCCTGGTTTAGATCTCATTTTAGTCCTGGTTTTAGTCCTGGTTTAGCCCAAAATGTGAAAACAGGGAAATACTGCCCTGCAATCCATTTATTTTAACAAAGTAACTGTAATCCAATGACCACTCACTGAAACAGTAACTGTAACTGAATACAGTTACTCATAATTTGTACTCTGATTACGTAATCCCGTTACATGTAATCTGTTACTCCCCAACACTGTGTATACGGAACCAGTGAAGTCAATTTCAGAATTCTCCATAATATATATTTTTTTTAATTTAGAAAGATTCAAATTAGATATTGATTACAACTGTGGCTTCTGTCAAAGCGAAACTGAAATAATCATCCAAACCAAAACCAGACATGTGATCACCCTCCTTCTTCAACAATCCCTCCATTCCCCAAAATCTCTCCTTCCTCATTCAGACTCTAATCAGGCTGGCCAAATATCATATACACAAAACAAAACATTATAAAATACAACAATATTTCCAGACCTTTAAAACAGATAAAAAACAAAAAAATTGCACATTGTTTTATGTGGTTAAGTGTTCGCTCATCACACCTTGAAATTTGGGGAAAAACATATAAAACTAGAACTAATCTGGTCCTTCTATACCAAAAAAATAATAATAATTTGACTGATTAACCATACACCTTATGATTCACCCAGTAACTCATTGTTAAAATTTGAATAATTATAGATTTTTTTTTATTATGATGTAGTAAAATGTTATATTAATGTCATATTAATTTTGAGATGAATGTCCATGAATGTGCTGCATGGTCACTGACTTATTTAGGATTTGACTTGATTGTTCTACACACTGAATATGTTTTATTTTATGACATCAGATTGAATATAAAGTATGTAGACTGTCATGAGTTAAACACTGACCAAATAAAAACACATGGACATGAACATGAACTAGTGTATTTGAGTTTTATTTTTTTATCTTGTGCTGTTGGTTGTCGCCCCGTGTATTGTATGTGTTGTTTGTGTGATTTCGTGCTGTTTGTGTGTTTCTGACGTCCCTGGTTGTCCCCTCTCTTGTTGACTGTGTATGTGAATATGTAAAAAATAAATAAATACATACATAAATACAATATAATAATAACAATAATAATAATAATAATAATAATAATAATAATAATAATAATGAAAAAAGTTATGCCTACTTCCTTTTTTCCTAAATAAATAAATACTACTAATAATAATACTAATAATACTACTAAAAAAGTTATGCCTGCTTCCTTTTTTCCCTAAATAATAATAATAATAATAATCATCATCATCATCATCATCGTCATTTAAAAGAAAAAAAGAAAAAAAGTTATGCCTGCTTCCTTTTTTCATAAATAAATAAATAAATAAATAATACAATAAATAAATAAATAAATAATAATACTAAAAAAAGTTATGTCTGCTTCCTTTTTTCCTAAATAATAATAATAATAATAATAATAATAATAAATAATCATCATCATCATCATCATCATTTAAAAAAAAAAAAAAAAAAAAACTTATGCCTGCTTCCTTTTTTCATAAATAAATAAATAAATAAATAATACAACAAATAAATAATAATACAAAAAAAAGTTATGTCTGCTTCCTTTTTTCCTAAATAATAATAATAATAATAATAATAATAATAATAATAATAATAATAATAATAATATTCATCATCATCATCATTCAAAAGAGGAAAAAAAAAAAGTTATGCCCGCTTCCTTTTTTCCTCCCTCCATATCTGGCAACCCCGGTAATGCGCTCTACTCCAGAATTACGCGCGTCGGAGCGAGCACCAACCACCACAGGCACCACGGGCACCGCCACCCCCTTGTTCGGATCGTCTGTGTCCTTCTCCCCCCCCCACCACCACCACCGATGTCTGCGCGCTCGTCTCGGCTCCAGAACCGCGCTGCTCCCGCCCCGAACTGACGGCGGCATGTCGGCACTGAAGGAGAACCACAGCTACGGTCTGTCCAGCGCCAAACCCGCCGAGAACGTGTCTGTTTTTCACGTCAAACTCACTGACAGCGCGGCAAGAGCTATCGGGGGTTTTCAGAGCGCCAAGGTAAGCGATTTTTCCCCACAATAAACTCTTCTTTTCCCAGTTGGTCGTGCGTAAAATGTTGCCGCGCGCTTGGAGCTGCTCTAAAATGTTGCTTTGTGTTTGCGTTTTTGGCTTTTTTGGGGCATTTTTGGCACCGATCTTGCAGCGAACTCTCTCCCGTAAAGCCCCATGCAGCTTTAAAATGGTAATAATCGTTGCATAATAGGCTACAATGCGGAAACATGGCTTGAGCATGGATGGTCGTAACGAGGTACCCCGTCCAAGTCCCTACAAGTGTTAGGAATGCAAATCACCGCGATGCTATGGAATTATAAATGATGTTTTTCGCGTCGGATTGTGGATTGCATGCCCGCACGTTTCGTTTGTAGACACTGAACGGCGCGTCAGATCGGTCCTAGAGAGGAAATCTGCAGAAAGTCGGTTTATTTTGTCGTCTATGAATCAGCATACGTCAAACATTGAGCATGGGGTATAGTTTCCTGTGCGATGTTGTGTTGTTATGACTGTCGAAACGCACGGGAAAGTCCAGCAGGGAGTCTCCACCTATTCTGATGAAATGGAAAGAAATTGGCAACACAGACAGATCTAATTACAAAAAAAAAAAGGATAATAGGGGATTAAAATTGGGTAGTGCAATGTTCACAACGTTATCACAACACATGCAGATCAAAGAAATCTAGCGTTATTGTGATTTTTTTTTTCTGACAATTTTTGCTTATGTGATTAGATTTGCGAGATGCATGTTTAAAAAAGTAGAATTCTGTTCAGAGTAGGGCTCGGTATCATTAAAAAGTTGCTGATACGATACATACCTCGGGCCACATAGGCCACGATACGATATATATGTCTATACATACGTTGATACTTAGGCCACGATATGATACATACATCGATACATAGGCCACGGTACGGTACATATGTCGATACATAGGCCACGGTACGGTACATACATCATTACATAGGCCACGATACGATACATATGTTGATACATAGGCCACGATACAATACATACGTCAATACATAGGCCATGAGTCGATACATATGTTGATACATAGGCCACGGTACAATACATATGTTGATACATAGGCTATGGTACGATACATACATCGATACATAGGTTACGATACGATACATAGGCCACGATACAATACATACGTCTATACATAGGCCACGGTATCATACATACGTCGATACAGAGGCCACGATTCGGTACATAGGCCATGAGTCGATACATATGTCGATACATAGGCCACGATACTATACATACATCGAAACATAGGCGATGATATGATACATACGTCGATACATAGGCCACGGTACGATACATATGTTGATACATAGGCCACGATACCAATACATACGTTGATACATAGGCCATGGTACGATACATACATCGATACATAGGTTACGATACGATACATAGGCCACGATACAATACATACGTCGATACAGAGGCCACGGTATGATACATACGTCGATACATAGGCCACTATTCGGTACATAGGCCACAATATGATACATACGTTGATACATAGGTTACAATACGATACATAGGCCACAGTCAGTATACGGTACAGTGCACTTTCGGTTCGATACGATATATTTCAGATAGATTCGATACGGTTCAATAAAAATAAAGGCTAAATCATGGCTGTGATACTAAAAGTCTTTGTTAAACCACTTCTTGTGCGAAGTGAATCTGAAACACAAACATTTTAATCATCAAAACAGTGAAAATGTCAAATGTGTCGCATAAACGAGTTTCCGTTCTCTAAAAAACAACAAAACTGTAGCTCTGTAACAAAATAATTTAGTAAAATATACCAAAAAATACTCTTGGCGATATATCGATACAGCAGCCCATGATATCGATACTGTATCATCACATTAAACGATGCGATATATGGGTATTTGGATATTTTTGCACACCCCTAGTTCAGAGTGTGCATTGTAGAAAAAAACTCCAGCAGTGTCTGAAATCTGAACTGATAAACCAATACAAGAATCTCATGCATTTCAGAACAGTTTATTTTCAGTTTGTAGATCTCGAAACTGGTACAACAAGATTTAGCTACAGAAATACAGGATATGTTCTTTGCAGGGAACATGCTCTTCTTTAAATAACTGCAGCCTTTGTGAATGGATAATTGCGCCATATCAGATTTCGACTCGATTGCGAAATATTTTGCAGTACTAGCGTGGATGGCCTTCAAACTTCCTTATACATTTGCTAAAAAAAAAAATTAAGAAACTCCATTAAATCTTCAATAATAAACATTTTGGTGCAACTTCAAGGCGAGACAGAACCCATCTTAAAATGTTACACCATTCTGAACTTTTATTGTGTTGTTTGGGGGTATTTAAGTTTATCTGAAATTCTTGCTCATTGTGTTTGTGTAATTTTAACCTCCAAACGTGACTTGTTGGGACTTCAGTTGCGTTCACACGTACAAACACTCGTATGTTAGTTCTGCATTACTGAGAGATTTTATTGAACTGTTCATTTCCTGGAGGCTGGTCTTGACCGTAACCGCTGTTATTTTTACTAATCTGATTTATTTTAGTCCAATCTGATCCTAAACCAAAACATTAACCCAGATTAAATCATTTTTCAAAATGTCATGTTTAATCCTCGCATAGAATCAAGTGTGTTTAGATTTTAGTCCGCGCCTGCTTATCATTTATCAAACTGGTATTGGAAGACCTGAACCAGGACTAAACCTGGATTTAACCTGGACCTGACCTGACCTGCACTTAACCTGGACTTAACTGGACTTAACCTGGACTTAACCTGGACTAAGCCTGGACTAAGGCTGGACTAAGCCTGGACTAAGCCTGGACTAAGCCTGGACTAAGCCTGGACCAAGCCTGGACCAAGCCTGGACTAAGCCTGGACTAAACCAGTACTAAGCCTGGACCAAGCCTGGACCAAGCCTGGACCAAGCCTGGACCAAGCCTGGACCAAGCCTGAACTAAGCCTGGACTAAGCCTGGACTAAACCAGTACTAAGACAGGACTAAACCAGTACCAAACCTGGACCAAACCTGGGCCAAACCTGGACTAAGCCTGGACTAAGCCTGGACTAAGCCTGGACTAAGCCTGGACTAATCCTGGACTAAGCCTGGACCTAAACCTGGACTAAACCTGGACCAAACCTGAGCTAAACCTGGGCCAAACCAGGGCCAAACCAGGGCCAAACCAGGGCCAAACCAGGGCCAAACCAGAACTATACCACTAGGACCAAACCAAGACTAAACCAGAACTATACCACTAGGACCAAACCGGGACCAAACTAAGTCGACACCACGAGGACCAAACCGGGACCAAACTAAGTCGACACCACGAGGACTAAACCGGGACCAAACTAAGTCAACAAATGTGCGCACACACCCTAAACAGAGACTAAACCAAGTCAATATGAACTAATCAAGACTTAATCGGATCAAATCTCTAGACAAGGATTTTCACAACATACACTTTTGTCCTTAGTATGATCACGTCCTCATATAATAATTACAAACAATAATAGAGCATTAAAACCAAAGTAAACCACTGAAAAGCAAATACGGCTTGGAAAGTGTCGTGAGTTTTGTGAGTTTTGTGAGTTTTGTGTGTACATTGACACAGTGACCTGTTGACCTCTTTTGAATAATAGTTTTGTTCTCTTTCAGGGCTGGACCTCCTCTCCCACCATCTGTTTTGGCGACAACAAAGGGGTAACTATTCCATCTCCGGTTCATTTGTAATCATTTTCTTGCCGACAATCAAAATCATTTCTCATCTATTTTTCCCCTTATTTCAGAAAATCTCCATCCCCTGTTCAGACAACCAGGACAAAGTCAGGGTTTTTACCTTCACCCTCAACAATGTGTCCAGCCACAACCCACACGGACGATTCGAGTGTGTCCAACAGACCAATGTCCGGTAAGAACCATAAAAATCACCATAAAAATCACCATAAAAATCACCATAAAAATCACCATAAATACATCATAAATCATCATAAACCAGAGTCGGCAAATTAAGCAATAACAGGATGTGTAAAGAAGACTCATTATCATCATTATTATTTTTGATTTTGGATATTTTAAATATCGCAGTATTGAGCTGGACTAAAGCTGGACTAAAGCTGGACTAAAGCTGGACTAAAGCTGGACTAAAGCTGGACTAAAGCTGGGACTAAAGCTGGGACTAAAGCTGGGACTAAAGCTGGGACTAAACAGGAACTTAAAAGGGACTAAAACAGGACTAAACCTGGTCAAAAACAGGACTAAAACAGGACCAAACCAGGACTATACCACTAGGTCCAAACCAGGGCTAAACCAGGGCTAAACCAGGGCTAAACCAGGACCAAACCAGGACCAAACCAGGACTAAACCAGGGCTAAACCAGGACTATACCACTAGGACCAAACCAGGACTATACCACTAGGACCAAACCAGGACTATACCACTAGGACCAAACCAGGACTATACCATGAGGACCAAACAAAGACCAAACCAGGGTCAACCCAGGGCTAGACCTGGGCTAAAACAGGACTAAACCAGGACCAAACCAGGACTATACCACTAGGACCAAACCAGGGCCAAACCAGGGCCAAACCAGGACCAAACCAGGACTATACCACTAGGACCAAACCAGTACCAAACCAGGGTCAAACCAGGGTCAAACCAGGATTAAATCAGAGCTAAACCAGGATTTGGTCCTGGTAAACCCACTACCATCATCATTATTTTAGATTTTAGTAATTTTAAATCGCAAAATTGACCTAAAACACCTGAAAAGTCCTCCATATCTCACAACTGACTCTTGTGAGCTTCAAGTCTTGTTGTATTGTTGTTGAATCCTCAAAAACAGACCTGGAGTTGTGTTTTGTTTCATTCAGATACGTTTGAGTAATCCTGCTTTATTAGTCTGTTTACATCTCCAAACCTCAAAATACCCCGTTACACCTTGTGATGTCATAAAACTGTATTTTTTTAAAGTTAACGCCGGAATTTCCAATCTTTTCTTCAGTGGAGATGGGAAATTCCAGAGCTGAAATTATCCAGATGATTCTATTGAAGCTGTGTGGAGATAAAAACACAGTGGAGCACTTCCTGTTTTACCACATGACATCACAAGGTGGAACAGATATGCAGGGTTTTTGTGGTAAACACATGTGAATGAAACAAAACACAACTCCAGTTTCTGTAAGTTTGTGATGAGGAAACAACATTATAACATAGAAAATAGCCTAATATGCTTAAAGAAACATGTTATTTTTCTGTATTTTGGATCTTTTAAATCACAATATTGATCTAAAACGACTTAATAAAAGATACAAGTGCACTGATTTCCTCGTTAAAAAAATCACATCCCACTTGCTCCTTTACCATAAACATCGCTACAGCGCACCACATGCTGTGTTTTCCATTTGTACCAAAATGGCTCCGCGCCGCCGCCGAAGCCGACGTGTATCACAGATTAAAAAGTGATTCACCGCATGAATCACTGTAAATACATCTGCAAGTGGGAAAATGAGAAGAGGAAACAATTATAACATCGTTAAAAGTTCTGAAAAGTTGATTTTGCAAAACACATTTCCTTTAACAGACGTGTAATTCATCCAGTCAACCTGGTGGACTGAAAAAATATTAAATAAGAGACATTTAAAACAGGACTAAAACTGGACTAAACTTGGACTAAACCTGAACCAAACCAGGACTAAACCAGGACTAAACCAGGACTAAACAGGACTAAACAGGACTAAACAGGACTAAACCAGGACTAAACCAGGACTAAACCTGGACTAAACCAGGACTAAACCAGGACTCAACCTGGACTCAACCTGGACTAAACCTAGATTAAGCCTGGACCAAACTTGGACTAAAACGGGACCAAAGCATAACTAAACTATGACAAAACCAGAGCCAAACCAGGACAAAACCCAGGACAAAACCCAGGACAAAACCCAGGACAAAAGTCAGGACAAAAGTCAGGACTAAGTCAGGACTAAGTCAGGACTAAGTCAGGACTAAGTCAGGACTAAGTCAGGACTAAGTCAGGACTAAGCTGTGGCTAAACCCAGGACTAAACCCAGGACTAAACCCAGGACTAAACCCAGGACTAAACCCAGGACTAAGTCAGGACTAAGTCAGGACTAAGTCAGGACTAAGTCAGGACTAAGTCAGGACTAAGTCAGGACTAAGTCAGGACTAAACAGGACTAAACCCAGGACTAAACCCAGGACTAAACCCAGGACTAAACCCAGGACTAAGCCTGGACTAAGCCTGGACTAAGCCTGGACTAAGCCTGGACTAAGCCTGGACTAAGCCTGGACTAAGCCTGGACTAAGCCTGGACTAAGCCTGGAGCAAAATGGGACCAAACCATGACAAAGCTATGACCTAACCAGCACCAAGTCAGGACTAAGTCAGGACTAAGTCAGGACTAAGTCAGGACTAAGTCAGGACTAAGTCAGGACTAAGTCAGGACTAAGTCAGGACTAAGTCGGGGCCAAACCACCAGGACTATACCAGGACTATACCAGGACTATACCAGGACTAAACCACTAGGACTATACCAGGACTATACCAGGACTAAACCACTAGGACTATACCAGGACCAAACCAAGATGACACCACAACAAAAACAAAAAAATGTCCAGCCTAAATAGAGACTAAACCAAATCAATACTAACTAATCCAGACTTGATTCAGTCTGAAATCTAACCTCAAGGTAAATATTCTCAAAATGTACACTTTTGTCCTTGGTATGATCACTGTCTCATATAATAATTACTCAAGATTGGAAAAATATTAAATGAAAAAACTGTTTTAAGAGGATAATCTATGATATTCTGAACTGGTTATTATTCTCTTTAGCCCACTTTTGCACGTACAAGAATCATTAGATTTTTGAGGACAACTCCCATAACTGGGTCAGAACAGATTACGTAAGATGTTCTGGAAAAGGCCAAATAAAAATGTGCCCAGTTCAAAGTGTTGTTATGTATTCAAAAGCTGTTCAACTACAAATGACCTTCAGATAAAATGGTTTATTGTTATTGACCGACCCAGTCCACTCTTCTTCTTTTGTCAGAATGCACTTGTATTTTTCTACCGGGCTTCTGCTAATTATTATTTCGTAGCTGCTTCTTTGTCATGAGTCATCGGGTTCAACGTTTTTATTGTGTCGTCGTCTTGTTGTTGTTGTTGTTGTTGTATATGTTTTTAACCAAATATTGAAGTACTAGACAAAAGTAAATGGACTGTAACATTTTAAAAGTGCAGAAATATTGGATGATTTGTGTTTTGGAAATGTTTATCTTGCTAAAATATTGTGTTATCTTCACACAAACATGTAGCAGATGATTAAGTAAGTAAATACATATTGTTATTACATTTTGTTATTTTACAAAAGAGAAAAATGAATTAGTCATGTTTACTTCAACTTAAGATCAGAGGTGGAAAAAATACAGAAAAATTTTTATTAAAATTCCTACTCAAGTGAAAGTAAAAGTAACCATCTAAAAATCTACTTGAGTAAAAGTAAAAAAGTACTTAATTTAAAATGTAATTTGAGTAAAAGTTAGTTAGTTACTTTCAATTATTTGATGTAAAAAAGGATGAGTCATAAATCTAATCCAGCACAAGTAGTTTTATTCGACTTTTAGGTGATACAGACAAACTTTGTACATTTTAAAGACAACTGAGCTTAACACTTACCAACACTGAGCTCTTCCTTCTTTTTATAGAACTTTACAGAACTTAGAACTTTAATTGCATAACAAATTTAACAAATTAAACAAATTATCTTTTTTTTGTGCTCTTTAGAAATGTTAACAAATGTACATAAAAGAACAAACAATCTGTGGGGTTCTACAAAAGAATTGGAGAATAAAATACCTCATAATTGTAGTGAACTTTGTAAATAGTTTTGATTGATCATCGCTTCTCAAATTTACCAGATTTCAGTCTCAAATAAGAGGTTATTTTTCCCATCCCATAAATTTCCTCCATTATATCTGTCCATTGCTGTAATTAAACAAATTAACAGTTTAATAAATTCTGAATTATATGGTCCAACTCACAACACTACAATAAAAAAGAAACAAAATTAAACCAAAATCAAATATGCAAAACGAACATGTTGTACTGGTGCTTCTTACACTGGTATATGAATGTATTGTTCCTTGTTGTGAATGCCTTGAAGGTCGAAAAGCTGTGTATAAAAATGTGACCATTTACCATTTAGTAATGCTCATATAAAAAATGAAAAAGTACCATGCCCTCCAGAATATTCTGCCCACTGGACACTGCGGCATCAGACTGTAAAGCTCTTGTTCAGTTTGAGCAGGAGTTGATTTATAAAGTTTCTAGCACTAATCTGTGCTCTCTTCACTGCGAACAACAAACCTCATTACCTCCGCCAAGGAGGTTATGTTTTTGCCGGCGTTTGTCTGTTTGTTTGTCTGTTTGTTTGTTTGTTTGTTTGTCTGTTAGCAACATAACTCAAAAAGTTATGGACTGATTTTGATGAAATTCTCAGGATTTGTTGGAAATGTGAAAAGGAAGAACTGATTTCATTTTGGGGGTGATCCCGAAGAAATCCTGGATTCTGGATCACTTTGAAATTTTAGTTAACATCCTCTAGTTTGTAATATTTTCAGTAGTTTTTGAAGTAGGTAATAATTACTTTTACGATTTTACTTCATTACACTGGAACCCGGCCTCGTTACTGAGTCAAATCAGATTAATAGAGGAAAAAAACTAGAAAAGCACTCAGAGAGCACAGACCTCCGCCAAGGACTACCCCCATTTTTTATATAAATTGCGATAAAATCAGTCTTCTGGATCAGATCCGGATCAGCCTTTGGAATATGAAAGAGGATCCCATTGTCCATCCCTGAGTCAAATTTCATGGGGTTTGGTCAATAATTAACCGAGATATTGAGAAACAAAATTTTTGGCCCCATTTACCACAATGTTAACTAAAATTTCAAAGTGATCCAGAATCCAGGATTTCTTCCGGATCACGCCCAAAATTAAATCAGTTCTTCCTTCTCACATTTCGAACAAATCCTGAAAATTTTATCAAAATCGGTCCATAACTTTTTGAGTTATGTTGCTAAGAGACAAACAAACAAACAAACGCCGGCAAAAACATAACCTCCTTGGCGGAGGTAATTACTCATAAAAATGACTCAGTTACAGTAACCTGAGTAAATGTAATTCATGACTTTCTACCCTTGCTTAAGATACATTCGTGGGCTTTGCTATTGATTTTAAAAGTTAAATATCGGTATCAGCAAATATCAGACATCAGCCACAGCAGTAGGACAAATATTGGATATCGGTATCGGCTCAAAAAAATCCCTTTTGAAGCATCCCTAATAGATTTAAAGAAACGTTATTGAAGTTATTTGGAAACAGGAGCTCACGCATCACAATATAATATAATAACAAAGAACAAAACAATATAAATAGTAATAAGAAATTCAAAATAAGTTGTAAAAATAGGAAGAGACTGGTGTCAAATAAGGCGTCATTGTAAACAAGTATATGGAGAAGTAAAAGTAAAAGAAATGTCTGCTGATTATTGCATAAATTGATTAGTCATGGATCACATGCATCGAGTTCGTGCATCCCTGAGGTTTTCTGAGGACGTCATGTGACCACAGGGCCTGTCTGTGTCCCTCAGGGCTGCAGAGGAGCTCTCGTGTCTGGGCGTGATCCAGAAGAAGATGACGGTGAACGCCACGGAGGACTCGTACGACAAGGCCATCCAGAGCATGGCCCAGGCCGAGGAGGAGACCCGGAGCAGGGGGGCCATCGTCATCAAGCACGGGGGCCGATTCCAGGGTATGTACCTAACTCCACACATGGGAAATACTTCAAAATGTCCCACTGTTTTGCAGATTATTATGTCAAACCTGAAAGTTTCCTGCATTTGAGTTTTTGTCCTACCTACAACTACTGAAAGATTTTTGACTGAGTATCTCCTGCTTAGTTTTAGACCTGGCAAGTCCAACATTTTAGATAAAATGATATATATTTATTGCTTAACATATCTGTCTTCAGGGTTCCCACAGTCATGGAAATTCTGGAAAGTAATGAAAATTGAAAATGTCATTTTCCAGGCATAGAAGAGTCTTGGAATTATGTAAATTCAATGAAAGTTTTGGAAAAATCATGGAATTTTAGTATCTCTTTCATGCAACTACAACGTTCTGTTAAGTTCTCATTAGTCTATTATGATTATTTCTGAACGTATGCGCCTTTTGTTTAAAAGAGACGACAATAAATGGACTAAATGTAATAAATAATACATATATATAAATATAAATATACACATAAAATTAAATACAATTAATTTAATAAATAAATAATAAATGCAAATAAATAAAATAAATATCTAATAAATATAATATAAAAATAAAATATAATATAATATAAATGTAATAAATACTAAATGTAATAGATGTTAAAAAACTATAATACCAAAGGGTTAACATTTAATATTTAGCCCTAAAAGTCTGATCAATTCTACACATGTAGGTGCTGTAAAGTCATGGAAAATTCAGTTTAGGTCATGAAAAAGTCATGGAAAAGTTTTGAAATTTTGTCAGTGAAAAAGAGTGGGAACCCTGTGTCTTAAATCTCCAGCACAGGCCGATATTTTATTTGAACAGTTTAATGCGAAAAGATAAAACGTGACTGCACTGCTCTGTCAAAGGTTTGTGGTAAAAGGGTGAGAATTTAAATAACAGATCTGAGAAAAAATATTAAAATGATTTCAGTGATGCATGTGATGTGGGCTTTTTGAGCATTTAATCACCTAATTACCTTCTTAAATGCATGTTCGATAAGACAGATAAAACATTACCAACACTCATTTTCATAATCCTCAGAGTGCTTGGATGTTATTTGTCCGACGTTACACAAACAGTGCAATAGAATCTGTCATGCTTCAGATGCAACACGCTCATCATCGAGCTTGCACAACCCAGATGAAGACTGGCCTCAAGACAAGTTTGTCCTGTGCAAAATATAGCGTCTGCCATTTTGCTTCGGTTGCCGTGGTGATTTGTATACGCAGAAGTGGTTTTGCTGGAGCTAATTTCCCTCAACATGTTATAAACCATTTACTCGCTGCCTCGATGTAGGAAGTCAATTTAGTTTTGGTCACATATTTCATACGTTATTTGACCTTTTTAATTTACTATAGAATTTAGCTTCCCTCCCAATATCGAGCTTTCCAGTCTGTGTGCTTCAGAGGCGTTTTTTTTTTTGAGTATTGTAAGTGTAAAGTTGATTTGTGTACTTTAATATACTGTAACTTAACATAAATTTGTGGCCCTTGCTATTGATCCTTTGAAACGACATCACTCTGGGGGTGTTCTACTTGTATCTCTAATCGTGGAGTGTTTAGGAGTTACCATTAGGAGTGTGCAAAAATATTGAAATATCGATATATCGTATTGTTTAATGTGATGATACAGTATCGATATATTGCAGTGCTGTTTTGATATATCGCCAAGAGTATTTTTTGGTACATTTTACTGAATTATTTTGTTACAGAGCTACAGTTTTGTTGCTTGTTTAGAGGAAGGAAACTCGTTTATGTGACACATTTGATATTTTCACAGTTTTGAGGATTAAAATGTTTGTGTTTCATTTTCACTTTGCACAAGAAGTGGTTTAACAAAGACTTTTAGTATCACAGCCGTGATTTAGCCTTTATTTTTAGTGAACTGTATCAGATTGATTTGAAATATATCATATCGAATCAAAAGTGCACTGTATTGAGATATGTATCGCATCGTGGGCTATGTATCGTATTGGCGACTTCTTAACGATACCTAACCTTAGTTACCATGGTTACACTATGCACACATCAGCAAAGACTGTCATGAAAGTTTACACGACAGTGCTTGCAGGTAAAAACGACAAAATAATTTATCAGAAGTGTCTTTCGTTTAGACGGAGACGGCGTTTTTGGGGCTTAAAAACACAAAAATCTGAAACCAAGCTGAATACGCTCCACCGTAGCATTTCAGTCTGCACTGCCCAAGACGCAAAACTCTGGTCAGACCTGCTCACGTCGCGTATGTGTTTACGTTGCATACATACAGTACACAGAAACAAACATGTTGGATCATTTCCGTGCATCGAACCTTCAAGTTGCTGTGGCAGCTCTAATAAACTTACATGAGGCACCAGCAAATGTAGAGAATCTGCAGAGATACTATTAGTGAACAGAGAAGGATCTGCAATCACCTCCGTCAAATTCTGGATGCGCCAGTTCGTCGCAGGCGAGTCAGACGAGCCCTTTAGAACCAGTCGATGGTGGGACAACTTTGTGAAAGGAGAAGCTGATGAAAATGCGTGGTGTGAAAACTTCCATTTGTCAAAAGATGCCCTTGTTGCGTTAAGTGAATGCCACCTGACAAGCATCCCCAATTGAATTCCACACACTTCTGCGTCACCGTATGCACGCAGGTTTCCTCCCAAAAACGCTCGTCTAAATGTGGAATAAAAAGTGAAGACGCGACGCCACCTTTGCATCTTCTGTTCAGACCATCATCATTTAAACATAACCTAAGATTGCCTGAAAACTGAAGAAAACACACAATATGGAATCAAACAACTCATTTTCAGGAGTCTGTGATGATACATATAAGTGTTTATGGTCCTGTTTAGGTGTTTGATTTTCAACAGAAAAGCTGAGAGTGACTGAAAAACTGTTGGCCAATTCTAGCTTGTAACACATTTTATGTGTGAGAGAGACTTGTTTAAGCTCACAAATCATCTCACCTGAAGTAGTTCCAGCTAAGTCAGTTCTTTATGGTCAGATTGTGTCTAACTTGAGTAACAGAGCTTCAGACAGAGCAGAGCTTACAGTTAGCATCAGTGACGACATCAGTTGCAAAGTGTCAATACAATTGAAAATTACCTCAAAAACAACGCAATATTGACCTAAAGCAACTGAAGGCAAGGCAAGTTTATTTTTATAGCACAATTCGTACACAAAGTAATTCAAAGTGCTTTACAAAATAAGAAATACATTAAAATCATAATAAAAACAAATCAAAACATAAATAATCATGAAGATTAAAATGAAAAAAGAGAGACATAAATTGGAGAGAAGAGTGCAGAATGAAAACCTTTCAGTTATATGCACAGTTAAACAGAAATGTTTTGAGTCTGGATTTAAACAGCGTCACAGAAGAGTCTGTCTCACATGTTCAGACTGTTCCAGGTTTTAGCTGCATGAACCTGAAACTCTGACTCCCCTTGTTTAGTCGTGACTCTGGGCACCAGCAGGAGGCCGGTCCCTGAGCTCCTCAGAGTGTGAGATGGTTCATATGACACTAACATGTCACAGATGGACTTTGGTGCTCGGCCATGGAGAGACTTGTACAAGCAGAGCTGCTTTAAAGTTTATTCTCTGAGCCACAGGAGCCAGTGCAGAGACCTGAGCACAGGACTTAGGTGTTGGTACTTCCTAGTTTGAGTAAAGACCTGAGCTGCAGCGTTCTGGATGTTCTGCAACTGAAAGGTCCTATGTTACGCAAAAGTGGGGTTAATATGATTAACTGAGATTCAGGAGCTGGACCACACCTCAACCTTCACGGCTTATCTCAACCACACCTTCAAATACCCAGAAGTCCTTTTTATACGGCCTATCCCGACAACATCTTCCGCGTCAGCTTTCTCGACCCCCTCCCTCCAACCCTTGTCTTTTGTCCATCCTTCAGCCCAAACGCAGCATCTTCAAGCAGCTGGGTGACCATTTTAGATTGGAGATCGTACCCCCACCCTGAGCCTCCCTCCAGCCATCACGTCTATCCACCTCCAATAAATATCATTATCGTGTTCCATTGTTGTGGCGCGGTCCTTGCTAGTGAATTGACTCTTGTGAACTTTAAATCTTGTTATAATGTTGTTACTTCATCAAAAACATGCCTGGAGTTGTGTTTTGTTTCATTTAGATACACAGATAATCCTGTGTTATTAGTCTGTTTACATCTCTAAAGCTCAAATGCTCTGTTGAACCTGTGCTGTTGTAAAGCGGTGTTTTTCAAGTTAACTCATCAATCATTTGGATAATTTCAGATCTGGAATTTCCAATCTCTACTGAACAAAAGATTGGAAATTCCAGATCTGAAATTATCTAAATGATTGATGAGTGTGCCTATGTTCCCTCAACCTTATATTCCATCAATCTACTTTTTTTTTTCTTTCCAAAATTAGGCCCTATGTTCTAGGAAAACATGGATTCAGTGATATATCGTGATAGCCACCTGCCACCTTGTGCCTCCTCTTAATATCCCAGTTAGCCCCGTTAACGGCACATTTCATACATCACGACCAAACAGCAGCGATTGGTTAAATAAAAAAAAGTATCCGCCTACCATCAAGCAAACGAATTCTAATGGTGTGAGGTCAAACGGTTTCCATGAAGTGAAACCAGCTGGTGAATCAGGCTAATATCGTGATACTTCATTGCACAATTCTCGAATCAATTCAAAATGCATCTGAATCGATTTTTTAAATAATATTTTTTACAGATTTTCATTATTTACATTCACTGTTCTGATGATTTAAACATTTTTATAATTATATTTCATACAGGTGTGTTCTCGTGAAGGTGCAATTAACTGTATTAATAGAAATAAATATTGTTAAATCATAATATATCCTCCTATGTTTTAGTATTGGGACATATTGAATCGTAACATGCATATCGTGGTATGTATTGTATCTTCAGACTCAAGACAATGCACACCTCTACTATGTTCCTCCATTTTCTTTATAATCCAATTGCATCAGATTTTATCCTCATTTCTCCCAGTTTGGTCGTCAGTTACTCTCAACCTATTCTCCAGCAGCAGGTGACTACAGATGTAATGTCGAGTTCACGGTGCAAATGGAAACTGTAGGTTGAAATGACTCTGAATCATCCCTTTAAATGTGGTATAAAAATGAAAATGAGTCAAATTAGAGTTTCATTTTGAGAATAATCTTAGAAATGAGGGAACATATATCGAAGAAACTCATAAAATGGAACGTCTGACAAACACTCTCAGGCTTCAAGCTGATGTTTATCATGCAAGCTGGGCTAAATGGTCTAAATATCGCAGTGAAGTTGAGTTAATAGTTAGCGCCGCTCCAGCCATGTACCTATAAAACAGTGTGTGTGTGTGTATTATGTATATTGTTTTCCATCTAAATGTAGGTTAAATTCCTTACCGACTGCGCCTGTTTTGTTATTGTATTGTTGTATTGTAAGAAAAGAAAAGAAAAAGAAAAAAAGAGGGAACATAGATGTGTGGGAACATAGAGCTGACCTCCTATTGAAGGTGTATGGAGTTTAAAAACACAGTGGAGCACTTCCTGTATTACCACATGACATCACAAGGTGGAACAGAGTGTTTTCTGTTTAAGAGGAGAACCCGTATGCTAAATATTTTTTGTGGGTTTGTGTGAATGAAACAAAACACAACTCCAGGTCTGTTTGTGATGAGGAAACCACATTAGAACACAGATCTGAAGGAAGCCTAATGTGCTTAAAGAAACATTTTATTATTCTGTATTCTGGATCTAACGGCAAACAAGAATCCCAAATTGAAATGTGTTTGTGTTAGAATTATCCAAACATAACACATTAACACATTTAAGCTCGCAATGTTAACCCGAGCTGACACAGGATATTATGTAAGCTGTTTACTTTTAGGCACCACAATACCACTTCCCTAAACAGATGTTGCTATATACGTTCACCACCTCTGCTCTGGAAATACGAGCAGGCGCGAGTGACTGTACGCTCGCTCGCTCGCTCGCTGCTGAGGTTAAGAGGAGGCTAAAATCACAACAGCCTCTTGCAGGGGAGTGAAGCGGCAGCTCTGTAGCCCAAATATGGCTCCCAAGAAAACGCACAAAAACATGTCTATTTTTGTCCTTCATCCAAACACGAACAATCACAAGTCAAGACAGTCCTCACGTAGCTCTGCAGACGCCATTTTCTCACAGTAATTTGGCAAAAAAAAGCTCCTCTCCAATCCAATGTTTTTAGTTTCTGATCTGTTATAATGTTGTGTCCTCATCACAAACAGACCTGGAGTTGTGTTTTGTTTCATTTACACATGTTTAATTAACACACAAATCCTGCATATTTAGGCTGAGTTCTTCTCTCAAACGGAAAACACTCTCTTCCACTTTGTGATGTCACACCTGAAGTGTTCCATTGCCACACACCTTTGCCATTTCAGCCCTGGAATTGCATATCTCTACTGAGCAAAGCGTTTACATGCTGCTATTCCGACATGCCGCTATTTAGTCATTGACGTCTAATACATGCATCCCGAATTTCCGACTTCCGGTCATCGTGCAATGCATACTGGGAAGGATCCTCCGAAAAAGTGAGCATTAAACCGCCATGTTTGATTTCCCAGTGGGATGCGTCTATTGTCAAAGCCGATCTTTTCAAGTCTTTTGAACCATATCGCTTTTGTTTCTGGTTCTGATATTGTCATATTTTAGTTATGGGATTCAGACGTCGTAATTGTGTGGTTGTTGGATCCTAACAGTGGAAAACGGGCTTCAGAAGTTTGCGAACTCCGTAAATGCAAAAGGGAATCAGATCTGTGTGACTGCAAACTAGGGATGGGCATTCGATGAAATTTTCGTAATCGTTGAGAGAATTAATGATTGATTATCGATTAATCATTAACGTTTTTATATAAAAATTATCATCATTATTATTACTATCTGCACTACTAATCTGCATAAATAAATTCAACTTTACGACATATAAACCGTAACGACTCAAGAGCCACATCATCCCATTTGACATTATAATGTGTTTAATTCAGTTTTGCGCAATTTCTGTCGGATTAAAAGACATGACTCAGTGGAATACAGGTTAGTGTGACCAGATTTGCATTTGTCAAAACCAGGACACCGTACGGAGGGTGGGAGGTGGGGATTCGTCATCGACATTGCGCGACTCTCACCTGGCAAAGCTTTTTCCCACTGGACACCGAAACATATGTGCTGCTTTATGCCCTGTGCACATGGCCTCACACATGTCCCGAACGCAACGGAAAGCGTGGAATTTTTTGTACAAGTCATCGTTAAATACGCATTTGTGCTTGACTGTTTGTGTCTGTTCGCTCCTTCTGAGTGCAGAGAGCTACATGTATGAACCCCTGTTTGGTCACATTACGCACAGCAACCTACATTCGGTTTGTCGATTAAAATGAACGTAATCGATGAAATTCTTAATGATCAGTTATCGATTAATCGACTAATCATGCCCATCCCTACTGCAAACCTCCGATCAAACTGTTTCCCTTCCCAACGGAATTGAAAAGTAGTGAAAGGCGAAGGCGATGGGCAGGATTGACACAGGAAGGACCAAAATGGAAATCTTTGGCTGCCTAAGAAATCATCCCATGTTTGCAGCGACCATTTTGCATGCGAAGCTCCATCCTTCTCAGTATGCATTACGAGATGACCGGAAGTCCGAAATTCAGGATGCATGTATTGTCAGAGTAGCGGCATTAGTTTTCAAGCATCCCACTACTTCGACTTTTTTTTTTCATTCTCGAAGTAGCGGCACTTCACTATTTTTCCGACATGAATAACGTTAACGTGATAGCTTATTATACTTTGCGCTCCTATATATCATAAGATGCACTTGATCAGAGAATACTACAGCCGCAGAGGATATCAGACAGTGGGAAAATGTCCTAACTGAGCCGTGGGAAACAGTCATGCATTTAAGAAAGAGCATAGGCCAGCCTTCGGGAAAATCTCTAAACTGGGGTCTCCAACCTCTAGCTCGGGACCTACCAGCAGCTCTCCACCTCCTTCCAAGTTGCTCGCCAAGGGATTTCTGAATTAAACCACTGTGCTAAATAACAAAAACGTGGTTAATTAAATGCCTATTACCGTTGTAAATGGATCATTTTGAAGCCCAACTTTGTGCACTTATAAATGGACACTGGTTTATGTTTTATAGACATCTAACTGTACCTAAAGGCTCGCCCTCTTTCTTATAATCTTCTCAATTTCTTGCGGCTGCTAAAATTAGTAGCTGTCTGGCATTTTTGTTTTGTAAAGGTCACTGGAGAAAAAAGGTTGGGGACCCCTCATCGAAACTAAAAAACTCTAAAACGGAAGGAGGCTGCATGGGCCCTTTGTGCTTCATTCATTTCGTCATGTCATCTGTGGAGAACATCATATAGCCTAAATAAATAACCGATCAAGTTTATTGCGCCAGCTCAATGAGACACTCTCGCAGCCCAAAACACACATTCAGTATGACGTGTCGGAACAGTGACACTAAAAAGTCTCGGAAAACCGGCACGTCTAAATAGAAGCGTATCGTAATGAAGAGATGTCGGAATAGGAAGCAGTCTCCGAACAAAAAAAACGTAAAATGTAGATGTTAACTTAAACTACCGCTTCATGACATCACAAGGTAGAACAGAGCACTACAGACTAATAATAAAGGATCACTCAAACATGTGTGAATGATACAAAACAAGGTCACAGCTTTATTATATGACCAACATCTCACGGGAGTCAGTTTTGCGCAAGATGTGTCGTTTAAGGATGAGTAAGACGGCTGTAATGTTGTTGTTATTCTGTAACAGAGACAGTGGAGAAAAGAAAAAGAAGATGACTGCTTTAATAAATGTGTTTATGTCTGGGTTTTGTGGCAGTGAGTCATTGGATTCTGGTAATTTGGGATGTCTAATGCAACACAGTGTTTGTATGAGCACGGGGCTGGCACACCTCAGATACTAAGGTACAGTTAAAGGAATAAAACTGTCTACTTTTGGTTCAATCGTCAAATCAGTCTCTCGTTTGTGTTGCCAGTTTCAGAGCTGAAATCCAGTTAGTTTAAACCTAAAATGCATCTCTCTGATCTGAATGGGCGCTACCTAAACCCCAGCACCTGCAGCCATGAGGGATGTAACAATAACAGAAATATCGTGATATCGTATCGTCAAATGTCTCGCAGTAATATCGTGGGCTGTCACAATATATCGAATTACAAGTTCCTTTGCTTAAAGGTTGTATAGAAGATTTTCCAAGGAAATAGAAATGCAGCGACTGTTTGTCCTTTTTCAAATGTCGCGCTTCGCTCCTCTTCCCCTTCTCTTCTTTTTTCAGCGACGTCAAAAACAGACTTTCTTTTGGGGCGAACTGGTCGTGATTTCTTGTCTGCCATTGCAACAAACTCTGTGCAAACTGAGAGGAAAATACAGTTCCAAAAAGATGCTAAGAACCTCTGTGTTGGTTGAGTAAACAGCGTGCGCCGGCAACTCAGTGACGCTAGAAACGTAGGGAGTTTGATTGACAACCCAACAGCCAATAGATAAAGAGGTAGCCTTGTTATCTATTGGCTGATGTTTATCTGCCCCCACCACGTCCACGATTGACAGACTTTCATTCTTTTACTTTTGATGATCATAATTACAAGGCTGCTGCATCTCTATGATTCTATTTTGAACTTTCATTGACAATTTGAAACAAAAACAAAAAAAAATCCACCATACAACCTTTAAATGCATAGGTTTTATAGTAGCAACAGCTTATAAACATCGGGAACTACATATCCCATGATTCATTTCAGCACAAGCAACATGAAGAGAGATGTTTTTTACTTGAATTCTTGGGATTATCATGGAAATAATTCACAAAAAACAAAAAAATGCGTCCTATCTACAATTATATCAGCCTCGTCAAAATATGGTAATAAATATCGTATTGTTTTTGTTTGTTTTTTGTATGAGTGTGCCCCATGGTGTGTTTGTGTGTTTTGTTTTTGTTTATTTATTTTATTTAGCATTTATTTTATTTCTTAATGTTACGCTTCATTTTATCTTATATGTATATTTATATTTATTTTTGTTATTATTTGGCCATCTCATTTACACGTGTCTGTTATTGAAGTCATATAGAATGTGAATTTAAATTCCGTTTATTTAATGTATGCGTATGTGTATATATGTATATTTATGTATGTATGTACGTATATGTGTATGTATATAGATATTATTATTACTATATTTTTTTATTATTTATTTTACTGTTGTTTGGGAGTGTTTGTTCTAAATTGAAAATGTGAATAAATAAAGTTATAAATATCGTATTGTGAGATGCGTATCGTGATAATATCGTACCGAGAGATTTGGATATCGTTACATCCAAAGCAGCCATGAATCCCGAATAAGTGCTAGTGCAGCTTTTGCTCGTCATTCTGGAGGTCTGAGAAACATCATATGAAGTGAGTACAGGCTATAGAGTTCCTTCCGTGACGTTACAAAAATTTTGCAATATTTCAAGTTTAAAAAAGAGCAATGCAAATGTGTGACCTCATTATTAAATGTGATCTGGACTGGCCTGTTCTATCGAGAATGAATTTTGCATGTGTAAGTATAGACTTTTACACATGGGAAAGTAAATAAATAAATAAAAAATAGAGCCCGAATGACGTGCCTCTTTTTTTTCTTTTTTTTTTTCTTTTTTTGCTTGCCGCTCAGGGCTTTCGTAATAGGCACTGACACTATCTTTTTCTACCTTTTTAAAACTGTAAAGGTTTTTAATTTTTATTTATTTACTTATTTTTCTTTGTATGAGTGTTAGTTTTATATTTAGTTATGGTCTTGTCTTGTTGTTTGATCGTGCTTGGGTATCCAATCCTCAAACTTGGAAACAAATGTATTAAAAAAAAAAAACTGTAAAAGTTCTCTTGCTATTTTTTTTTGCTATGAATTTAAAAGTGTATTAACCATTTTAATATTTTTGCTCTGTTATTGTTTGATATAATGTGATGTGTGAGCTAGCGTGTTCCCAATAATTTTTCTTGGGATCAATAAAGTTTAAGAGCGCAGAAACATATAGTTTCTTTTCATTTTTACTCAATTCAGCGAGTTTTTTTGTTAGTGGTTTTTACAAATCCAGGTGATAATATTCAGATATATTGTTGGGATCTATCAAAAAAGGGCTAAAAATGTGTCTGTAAAATGTCTTGGTTGAGGTTTCGCACAAAAGGAGTTAAGGAACCATCCAAAGTGGCAGAAACAATATTTTGCATGTTTTATTTTAAATCAGTCATTTGTTTGCAGACTTTTGAGTTAGTTTTCTTATAGGCTCAACATTCATTTTTTCTCAACAACTAATGCAGTAATTATTAGTTTTCCGATGTCTTTTCTGTCTCTCAGGTCGAAAGGTGACCGTGCGCTCTCCGGCGCGGCCAATTGCCCAACCAAACGCAAGCCGAAACCTAGAGCCACTCCCTCCTCAGCAGTATGAAGAAAGGTGTCAGCAGGTCAAAGGTCACAAAGGCCACGGCCGCGTTAGGTCAACACAGCTGACAGCGGTAAGCGGAGAGGTCCAGGTGCAGGCCCCTGAGAGAGAGTAGTCACCCACTCTGCTTCGCCATCAAACCCTACAGGAAACCAGAACTGCTTGCTTTCCGCTGCAGAGGGACGGGCTCAGGCCGAGGACAAGGGGCAACAGGAGAACGTGCTGCAAGGAAGGTGAGGACAACACTAAAGATAGAGAATTACAGACAGATGTGAGGTAAACGTGTTACATTTACCATATTTTTCGGACCTAAGGCGGCGCTTAAATACTTTAATTTTCTCAAAATCGACAGTGCCTTTGTATTGATTCCTGGTTGTGCTTACTGACCCGTGAACCAATTTTAATGTGGTGCACAGCGTTCAACAAATTCTGTCAAAATGTTTTTAGTACGACTTTGATGAACTTATGAAAGCCGCAACCACTTATGGATTGTCGTTCATTACGGCTACAGAAGTCATGGAGCCCTCGCGGAGTCGTGTCCTTAGTCCGACAGGAGCGGCAGCCAATCATGCTGAAATTTTGAATCACTAATGATCTCAGTCTGATATAATACACTATAAACATTATGAAACGTGAACACTATAGCGCCCCTACCGTTATACATGAAATGTCAACATTTCGGGATCTGACCAATTGGCAATTAAATTCTATATATGATTACGAGTAAAAATATATATTGGCCATGTTAAAATTTTCACTGTTGGCCAGCAGGCGCAAAGACTCAAATTTGCGCCTAAGGGAGACGTCCCGTCAACTTTGTCGTACAGCCATGAAATTCGGTGCACACATTCATCATTTAAGACAAACAAAAAATGTTATTATGGCCACGCCCCCTGAAAACCAGAAGGGCCATCTTGGATTTGAAATTTCAGTCCGTGTTCGCTGACGTTGCATTTGAACGAACTCCTCTGAAGGCGCTTCACCCACAGGGCTGAAAAATCACCGTACATCATCTACACAAGTGGAACATCTAAAGTTAGCTGATTTTTTTTGATAACTGTCACGGTTTACGCGCGGCGAAGCCACAAATTTCGATCAAATTTTGCCTAATTTCAAGGTGACATTATTTGCTCTGTTCGCACAGACTTAGTCCAATCGTGCTGAAATTTGAATCACTAATGTGTGATCTCACTGTAAATACACTATAAAAACATATGAAAAGTGAACACTATAGCGCCCTACCAAGACATGAAACGTCAAACATTGTCGGATTTGTACCAAATTTGGAATTACTTCTATGATGATTTACGAGCCAAAAAATATTTCAAATTTTTCATTGTTGCCAGCAGGGCGCAAAGACTCCCCCCAAAATATGAAATATTATATTACACGCACATGTTTAGTCCGGTTGAACTTGAATTTGAATCACTAATGCATGATCTCAGCCTGAATATAATACACTATAAAACATATGAAAAACACTATAGCCCACCTACCATAGACATGGAAATGTCAACATTATTGGATCTGTATCAAATTTGGAATTCAATTCTATTACTGACTAGAAGCAAAAACATATATTTCTGACATGTTTTTTCAAGGTTTTGGCACACTTAAAGCATTTAGGCGTGTATTCTCCACCTGTTCGATTCGACGCCGCTTGCGGCTTTAATTTTATTTTATTTACTTATTTTCTTTGTATGAGTGTTAGTTTTATATTTAGTTATGTCTGTCTTGTTGTTGATGTGCTGGGTATCCAATCCCTCAAACTTGACAAATTATTAAAAAAAAAAAAAACTGTAAAAGTTCTCTTGCTATTTTTTTATTGCTATGAATTTAGAAGTGTATTAACCATTTTTAATATATTTTGCTCTGTTATTGTGATATAATGTGATGTGTGAGCTACTGTGTCCAAATAATTTCTCTTGTGGATCAATAAAGTTTAAGAGCGCAGAAAACATATAGTTCTTTTCATTTTTACTCATTCAGCGAGTTTTTTGTTAGTGTTTTTTACAATCCAGGTGATAATATTCAGATAATATTGTTGGGATCTATCAAAAAGGTGCTAAAATGTGTCTGTAAATGTCTTGGTTGAGGTTTCGCACAAAAGGAGTATAAAAGGAACCGCCAAAGTGCAGAAATATTTGCATGTTTTATTTTAAATCAGTAATTTTTTTGCAGACTTTTGAGTTAGTTTTCATTATAGGCTCAACATTCATTTTTTCTCAAAACAACTACTGCAGTATTATTAAGTTTTCCGATGTCTTTTCTGTCTCTCAGGTCGAAAGGTGACCGTGCGCTCTCCGGCCGCGGCCAATTCCAACCAAACCAAGCCGAAACCTCAGAGCCACTCCCTCCTCAGCAGTATGAAGAAAGGTGTCAGCAGGTCAAAGGTCACAAAGGCCACGGCCGCGTTAGGTCAACACAACAGCGGTACGGAGGAGGTCCAGCGCAGGCCCCTGAGAGAGAGAGTCACCCACCTGCTCGCCCTCAAACCCTACAGGAAACCAGAACTGCTGCTCCGGCTGCAGAGGGACGGGCTCAGGCCGGAGGACAAGGGGCAACTGGAGAACGTGCTGCAGGAGGTGAGGACAACACTAAAGCTAGAGAAGTTACAGACAGATGTGAGGTAAACTTGGTTACATTTACCATATTTTTCGGACAATAAGGCGCGCTTAAAATACTTGAATTTTCTCAAAACTCGACAGTGCCTTATGTATTGATTCTGGTTGTGCTTACTGACCTCGAACCAATTTTATGTGGTGCACAGCGTTCAAAAATCTGTCAAAATGTTTTTAGTATGACTTTGGTAAACTATGAAGCCGCACCACTTGATGGATTGTCGGTTCATTACGGCTACAGAAGTCAGGAGCCTCGCGGAGTCGTGTCCTTTAGTCCGACAGAAGCGGCACAAGAAGCGAACTGTTTTTTTCAATGCTTATAGTTTATGCAAATGAGCCATGTGGTTTTATGTTTAGTTTCTGTAAAACATAAACAAATGTACACAAAGCTGCATTAAACACATTATTACTCAATGTATATATAATCCAATACGCCTTATAGTCTGAAAAATACGGGGCTCAAGCTTATTTGCTTAAGAAACTTTTCAATTGTACTTCTAGTTTTCAGATATCATACTTTTACCCCTTCTAATACTATATTTTACAGTGTAACAGTTCTTTTGATTAAAGTTGTGGTTATTCTTCCACCTGTGAATAAGTCTATGTTGACAATGGCCACATTTACATGATGTTTTTTTTTTCCTAATTAATTACTCTGAAGGAAATTGTTTGGAATTAAAATATTCTCCTTTGAATTTACATGGAAATAATAATTCTGAATTGAATTCTGAATTTAATTCCTCTCAACGTCAGGAAGAGTTCTGATTGGACAGGGGGACAAACGTATTTATGTCGACCGGAAGAAAACACACACTTCAGCTGCTACCGGCTTTTTCGGTTTGTCGTTACGCCACAGACACCAACATGATACAAACTTTTTCCGCATTTGTTCCGATGATAGTTAAGCAGCAGCTGGGAAGGGAAGAGTGTCGGAGAAGGAGGAAGAAGACAAACTGAGTCAACGGCTGCTCTACCTCAGCCCACTCCCGCATCCAGCTCACAAATCCAAAGAGACGTGGAGGAAAGTCCGAAGCAACGACTGGTGGAGACGATCAGACGACTAGAATTATTTTGAAGAAGAATAGTTGATCGAGGAATAAATAAATTCGGCTTTAAAATCGGAATAAACCACCCACTTATTTCGGGATTAAGTTTAATTCAATATAATCATTTTCATTAGGAATTAAGTGTTTACATGGTCTTTTTAAAGCCAAATACATTTTTATTCAGAATTAAATCATTTTTATTTGGAATTAAAACTCTCATATAAACGTGGGAAATATGAAATTGGTTGAACATGTGTTTCTTGCACCACTACAATGTTTTTTTTTTAAATTTCACTGTATTTAATGTAATGTTTTGTCCTTTCAGTTCTGTTCACTTCATGTTCTAAATGAGATGTTTGTTTCCTGTGCAGGTGGGTCAGCAGAGCAGTAAAGACAATGCGTTTGTTCTGAAGGACAGTCTGTTCAAAGAGCTGCAGAAGGACTGGCCCGGGTACACGGCAGGAGACCAGCAGCTGCTCAAGCGCATACTCGTGAGGTAACTGTGGTTATTACGCTAGAAAACACCACACTACTACGCCGAGCAAAACACGCTGTAAGAACATTATTTGACAGAACCAACATTATAACAGACAAAGACAGACACATTCACAGAGCTCTGAAGCAACGCCAGTACCCAAAATGGACAATAAACGAAGGACAAAACCAGAAAAACAATAATAAAACTGAAAAAAAAAAAGCACACGGGCACGGTAACATTACTGTACATCAGGGGCATAACAGAAAAAGTGCAGACGGCAATAAAAAAATCCCCACAATATCAACACAGCAGTGAAACCGTACGGAAAACTCAGGCAATAACTCCCAAAAAGCACCCAAACAAACCAAACAAAACCCAGTAATAAATGTAATGAAACAGGAAGGGTGTTCAGTCCGGCGAAACAGCGAAACAAAACAAGAGCAACAAAACACAAAGCAGAACAGGAACAACTCAAATCGACCACTGTAAAAGAGAGAACCACTTTATGGACTGGGACAAATGTCACTGGGACAGAGGACGACAAACATCGTCGCTGGATTAAAGAGGCTAATGAAATACGGAAACGTGCCCACGGGACGATAAACCGGGACGAGGGGGCTTTTTTAGTCTCTCACACCTGGGATACTGTCCTGAGGAAGTCGGACTGCAGATGGCGCTGTCAAGACTAAACCAGAACTGAACCAGAACTAAACCAGAACTAAACCAGATCTAAACCAGGATTAAACCAGGTCTAAACCAGGTCTAAACCAGACCTAAACCAGAACTAAACCAAGATTAAACCAGACCTAAACCAGAACTAAACCAGGATTAAACCAGACCTAAACCAGAACTGAACCAGGTCTAAGACAGGTCTAAACCAGGTCTAAACCAGAACTGAACCAGGTCTAAGCCAGGTCTAAGCCAGGTCTAAGCCAGGTCTAAGCCAGGTCTAAGCCAGGTCTAAACCAGGTCTAAACCAGGTCTAAGCCAGGTTTAAGCCAGGTCTAAGCCAGAACTGAACCAGGTCTAAACCAGGTCTAAACCAGAACTAAACCAGGTCTAAACCAGGTCTAAACCAGAACTGAACCAGGACTAACCAGAACTGAACCAGATCTAAACCAGTACTGAAGCAGGTCTAAACCAGGTCTAAACCAGAACTGAACCAGATCTAAACCAGTACTGAAGCAGGTCTAAACCAGAACAGAACCAGGTCTAAACCAGGTCTAAACCAGGACTAAACCAGGACTAATCCAGGACTGAACCGGTCTCCGTCCTGGTCTTGTCCCTGTCTCGTCCTGGTCTTGTCCCGGTCTTGGTCCTGGTCTCGGTCCCGGTCTGGTCCCAATCTGGTGCCAGTCTCGGTCCTGATCTCAATTCTGGTCTGGTCCCGATTTCATTCCCGGTTTCTGTCCTGGTCTCAGTTCTGGTCTGGTCCCGGTCTCAGTCCCGGTCTCAATCCTGGTTTGGTCCCGGTCTCAATCCTAAACCAGGACTAAACCAGGACCGGCCGTTATCCGTTTTTTTCCATTCTTCATTTAAACACAAAATCGAAAACTGAAAAAAAAAACCAAATCATTATCTGTTTTTTCATTTTGGTTTTTGGAGAAAAATAATGAAGAAAATAGTTGTTTTTTCATTTTCTTATTTGTGGTTTTATTTTGAAAAACGAATGAACGAATGATACACAGATTCATTATGTACAAAAACAAACACATAACTATAACTTCACTTTCAATTCTCCCTGCTCTAATTAAATCTTTTACTGTATATTTTCCACAGGAGACTCTTCCAGCCTCAGCAGAACCTCCTCTCGGTCCCGGAGGCCCAGGTCAGCCCGCTCAGAGACACGCCCAACTCCTCCCCCGCCCACCGCCCCAAACACTCGCTCTACGACGACTACACCGACCCCCTCCTCTCCAAACGCCTCCGGATATCCCACCTGTCCGCCAAAACCGACACGAGCAGGCCCAGACGCACCGACCCGGCTCAGCCCAGGCCGGACCCGAGCCGGCTGACGGAGAACAAGAACCGCTTAGACCCTAAAAAGCTGTTTGAGTCGTTATCGGAGATGGACAAAAGATTAGAGCCGGGGAAAGGTGAGAAGGAGGAGGAGGAAAAGGAGGAGAGGACGGAAGTGGCAGAAAATCACCATAGCAACATCGATCATCCCCCGTCGCCTCTCGTCGTCCCGGATCTGCCCCGACCCAAAGTGGCACGGAGGAAAAGCAAACACAAGCATAAAGAAAAGGTAGGACGCGTTTTAAATTACAAACTGTTGAAATCGGATACACGTTTGAGCAAGTATTGATTATCGAGTCTTTTCCTTCGTATCAAAATGGGGTTCAAAGTTTTAGTATCGTTTTTCTACTGCCCTACTAAGGAAAAATGCAGCAGTTTTGTCAAAATTAAGACACCTTCTTAACACCTGTTTTAGTTGGTGACAATTTTATGGCTCAACTAAATCATTATCACGATTATTTTTGGTCAATATTGAAATCACGATTATTCAAACTATTATTTTTTTAGTTAGACGATGCATTTATTCAGCATTTCTAAAAAAAAATAAAATAAAACACTTACTAATTATTGATAATTTACGCAAAACTTTCGAATAGAAAATAAATATAGGCCACAAATATGGACCTTTTTGAGCAGTTTTGCGATGTATAAAAAAAATGAAAAATGAAATTAAATGAAATTAAAAATAAAAAAAATAAATAAAATATACTTTGAACATGAAATAAGGCATAGAAAAACGTAAATTTAGCCAAAATAAACTATATATCCAGCTGTTCTACAATCTCTATATTTAAAAAAAATTAAATAAATATACTTATTTATCTAAAAAATATCCCAAGATAAACTCGTTTCAACTTGATTATATGAGTTTGGAAATTATTTGACAAACAAATCAGAAAATCGTGATCAAAATTCAACTAAATGCGCAGCCTCAACTCAACTCTGTTTCGTTTTTGAGTCATCCTGATATGAAATTTGCAGTAACCACAGTTTCTTCAGTGATTCAAAGGAACCGTGTGTTAACTACAGCAGCTTATTTTGTAGCTGATGAATTCACACGCTGATGCTGCACTTTTCCGTCGTTTTACTGGAGAATTTCACATGACTCACAATAAAGGGAGGTAACAATAACTGAAATATCGTGATATCGTATCGTCAAAGTTCAACAATAATATCTTGGACCATCACAATATATCGAATTACAAGTTTCTTTGCGTAAATAGTTAAAAATAGACAGAGAACTACATAGACCATGATCCTTTGCTCCATTTCAGTGCAGACTACAAGAAGAAATAACAGTTCTAAGCACTTTAAAGTCTTTGTATTAAGTCTTGTCAAGGCATTTTAAGAGGAAAAAGTAACAGTTTTAGCAGTTTTGCCTCCAAAAAATATCGCAACAAATATCGTACCGTGAGATGTATATCATGAAAATATCGAGTGATTTGGATATTGTTACATCCCTAATCGTGAGCCTCCACACCATATCGTGAGCTTTCCCACGATATCGCAATAAATATCGTATCGTGAGACTTGGATATCGTTACACCCTTCGACTCTCAGATACAGATGCTGCATGTTTTAAGGTCTAATTGTGAAATGGGACAAAATACAGACTTGAAACTTTCACAATATCTTATTCAACAGACAAACTAAAATGCTTAATGATTAAAAGATCTTCTCAAACTTCTCAAACACTCAGAGGTCAAAGGTTAACCAGTGGTGATGGTTGTGATTGATAAATATTAACTCAACATGTGGTAAAACACACTATCATTACCATCATTTACCTCTGACATGGAAAAGTGGGACGACATCTGAACCTTAAAGCCATTTTTCTCAGTTTAACTCTCAACGCAGATACAGTCTTTTTCCCTTTGTAGGGCAGAATACTACTAGCCTGATTCCTCAGACGGTTTCACTTCGTAGAAACCGTCTGACCTCGCAGCATTAGGATTCGTTCACTCGATGGTAGGCTGGTAGTTTTTTTTTTACTTAACCAATCGCTGCTATTTGGTTGTAACGTATGTAATGCGCCTCTAACGGGGCAAACTGGTATATTAAGCTTTTCCCAAATCCCGTAGGAAGAAGGACAATAACGTCTTTCACCTTGATGAAATTCACCAAACATTCTCTTTGTTCCGGCTTAAAGTCCTCAATTTTGGGAATCGTTGCCAACACAGAATGTTTGGCTCTTCACTGATTGGCTGGTGCCTGAACTCGCACTTCCAGGGTTTTCACGAACCGTCTAGTGTATTTTGATTCCTGGCCTAGTCGCTGCAAAGAAATTAAATTGAGCAGAGGCACTAGGTGGCACCAGCCTGACTAGAATACTAATAAGGAAAAGTCAAAACCAATTTTGATACCACAATGATGAAAAAAAACACACTTAGACATTGTAATTTTCAGCACAAAATAATAGTAATTTCCTTAAGTTTCCATGTGGTTTTACACTGATGTTGATAAAGTTTAAGAAAGGAAAAAAATGTCATGTTTATGCTTTTTTTTTTCAATATCGATATCTTGTTGAATGAATGGATGTTTGTTGTGAATGAATATTTATTCGGACAGCAATGCGTAGAACATGCATAGAAAACATAAATACATAGATATAATACAAAAAGTAAATATTTCTTTTCTATAATAATAAACAAAATTAAATGTCACGCAGATTTTACTTGTGTCTGAAAAAGGAGGAAGTAAATACTTGTTTAACCCATCACTTTTTTTTTTACTGTCCCAAATGAACAAAGAACATATAGACTTCTCATTTCTCAAATAAATGGAGTATTTATTTTTGATTCTATTATTTTATTATGGATTGGTATGTTATTTTGGATACTTTTGACAACTGGTGCTGTGGTTTTAGGAGAAAGACAAGAGCAAAGAGAGAAAAACTAAAGTAGAAGACGACGCAAACCAGATTTCTCAAGATTACACAGGTGGGTTAAAATTCTGCTCTTCAGAAATCTGTGTATCATTCGTTCATTCTTTTTTCAAAATAAAACCAAAAATAAGAAAATGAAAAAAAAAAACAAATTTCTTCATTATTTGTCTCCAAAACCAAAATGAAAAAAACAGATAACGATTCATTTTTTCAGTTTTCAATTTTGTGTTTAAATTAATAATCGAAAAAATGGAAAACGACTGTTTCCCGTTTACGTGACTTAAACTGTGATACCGGGCTGACCCGGGACTGAGACCAGGACTGAGACCGGGACTGAGACCAGGACTGAGACCAGGACTGAGACCGAGACTGGGACTGAGACCAGACCGTGACCATACTGGGACTGAAACTGACTGAGACCAGGACTGAGACCAGTTTAGTCCTGGTTTAGTCTTGGTTTAGTCCTGGATTAGTCTTGGTTTAGTCCAGGTCTAGTCCTGGTTTAGTCCTGATTCAGTCCTGGTTTAGTCCTGGTTTAGTCTTGGTTTAGTCTTGGTTTAGTCCTGATTCAGTCCAGGTTTAGTCCTGGTTTAGTCCTGGTTTAGTCCCGGTTTAGTCCCGATTCAGTCCGGGTTTAGTCCTGATTCAGTCTGGGTTTAGTCCTGGTTTAGTCTTGGTTTAGTCCTGATTCAGTCCGGGTTTAGTCCTGGTTTAGTCCTGATTCAGTCCGGGTTTAGTCCTGGTTTAGTCCTGATTCAGTCCAGGTTTAGTCCTGGTTTAGTCTTGGTTTAGTCCTGATTTAGTCCTGGTTTAGTCCTGGTTTAGTCTTGGTTTAGTCCTGGTTTAGTCCTGGTTTAGTCTTGGTTTAGTCCTGATTCAGTCCAGGTTTAGTCCTTTTTTAGTCCTGGTTTAGTCCCGATTCAGTCCTGATTCAGTCCTGGTTTAGTCCTGATTCAGTCTGGGTTTAGTCCTGGTTTAGTCTTGGTTTAGTCCTGATTCAGTCCGGGTTTAGTCCTGGTTTAGTCCTGATTCAGTCCTGGTTTAGTCCTGGTTTAGTCCTGATTCAGTCCTGATTCAGTCCTGTTTAGTCCTGGTTTAGTCCTGATTCAGTCCTGGTTTAGTCCTGTTGTTTAGTCCTGGTTTAGTCCCTGAGTCCTGATTCAGTCCTGGTTTAGTCCTGGTTTAGTCCTGATTCAGTCCGTGTTTAGTCCTGGTTTAGTCCTGATTCAGTCCTGGTTTAGTCCTGGTTTAGTCCTGGTTTAGTCCTGATCAGTCCTGGTTTAGTCCTGGTTTAGTCCTGGTTTAGTCCTGGTTTAGTCCTGATTCAGTCCAGCATCACAGTTTAAGTCACGGAAACGGGAAACAGCCGTTGTCCGTTTTTTCCATTCCAAACAAATCGTTATCTGTTTTTTCATTTTGGTTTTGGAGACAAATAATGAAGAAAATAGTTGCTTTTTCGTTTTCTTATTTTTAGTTTTTAAAACGAAACAACGAATGATACACGGATTTTCAGATCTTAGTGTTTTGCTGAATGTTGTTGAACTTGTCTCTTTTTTGTTCATCCAGATTCTTGTGAAAAGCTGTTAGACTCCAACATACTACAAGCCTACGACACAATGGACTATTTATCGTAAGCCAAGTCTAAAAGATCATTTTGAATAGGCTATTAGTGTGACGTGAATGTTTGTTTAATATGTAAAATAGTGCGTAGAGATGATGCATTGGCTAAAAACTACACGCAAAGTAAACAGAACACACAAACACACCCACGTAACAAATACACACATGCACATTTATATTCTCCTGCTTCATACATACAACTTACACAAATCTATACTGTACACGTACTTTTTCAAATACATCTATGCCAATATACGTGACACTGTGAAAAACATGGACACTCTATGAGCCTATGTACATTTATAGATTGGGGTCCAGCACCACTGAAAAAAAAAATAAATTAATGCCTTTCTTTAGTGAATTTTATAAGAGACAGTCAAATAAACAAAGAAAAAAAATATATTGCAGGGTTCCCACAGTCGGGGAAATTCTGGAAAAGTCACTGAAATTGTGTAAATTCAATGAAAGTTTTGGAAAAGTCATGGAATTTTAGTATCTCTTTCACACAACAACATCGTTCTGTTAAGTTCTCATTAGGCTATTATGATTATTTCCAAACATACGCGCCATTTGTGTACAAGAGACGACAATAAATGCACTGACAGTATTGTGAATGTTAAAAAACTATAATCCCAAACAATAAGGTGAGTAGAAAGAGTTAACGTCACTTCTACACATGGTAGGTGCCGTAAAGTCAAGGAAAATTTACTTTAGGCCATGAAAAAGTCATGGAAAACTTTAGAAATTTTGTGAAAAAGAATGGGAACCCTGATAATAATAACAAAATTGACTAATAAAAAAATAAAATAAATAATATAATGGATTAAAATAAAAATGCATAATTAGTTAAGTTAAATAAAAGTTTTTTTTTAACTCACTTAAAATCATAGAACTATAAAATCTGGAAGATGAATCCAAGATGGCGCTGTGTTGTTTTCAGTGGCCTGTGCCCAAAAAAAAAAAAGTTCACTTCCGCATTTACTTCCTAAGTACGGGCGAGCGCCTCCCATCTGTGTGACGTCTGTAACGTGCACGGCTTGGAGCATTTGGACCAATCAGAGTGAGAGCTGAGAGCGGAGCTAGTGCGGCTCAGAGCGGAGCAAGGTTAAGTCTCAAAAAGCTAAATTTTAGGCACTTTGAGGATTTCATTTTAAAAAACTTATGTTGTGAAAATAGAAAAGAATCCCCACAAAATCCAACCTTTGTGAAAGTTGCTGATGTCCTGTCAGCTGAACACGGGTGGTTTGAATTCACAAAAAATACATTGTGCTTCTATGGGAGAATTCTTTCTGGGTCTAAGCTCCTGGGAGCTGCAGTACCTGGAGCGACCACTAGTCTGTCTCGAGCCAGGACAGAGGGGGAATGAATGCCAGTTTTTATTATAGATCCGTGCTTAAAGTTCAGATTGGTTTAACATGAAGCAAACAGGAAGCTCTGTGTTGTTCAGAAAATATGAATTCTAATAGTAATGCACTGGATTTATATTGCGTCTTTGAAGACACCCGAGGCGATTCACAGTGTATGATTCATCAACACCGATGATTCACACCTGCCACATTCAAACTAGACATTGTAGGTGAAGTGTCTTGCCTGAGGACACAGCAACAGTTTCCACTAAAGCCACTGCTGCCCCACTGTGACACCCTGTGGTCTCCCATCCGAGCACTAACCCGGTCTAATCCTGCTTCGCTTCAGAGAGCGGATGAGATCATTCTCGAGAGGGAATGACTAAAGATAAATAGTGTTTTAGTGAAATTTAAAGGTCCTGTGTTACGCAAAACTGACTCTTGTTGTGACTCATGTTAGAATGTTGTTACCTCCTCAAGACAAACCCAGAGTTATGTTTTATTTCATTCACACATATTTGAGGAGTCTGTCTACATTTCCAAAGCTCAAAATGCTCTGTTCCACCTTGTGATGTCATGAAGTGGTAGTTTTCAAATGAGCAGCTCATTTTACTGTTAGTAGAGTTTGGGAATTCCAAAGCTGAAATTATTGGAAATTAATGTGTGGAGTTTCAAAATATAGTGGAACACTTCCTGTATTCAGGGTTCCCGCTGTCATGGAAATCCTGGAACAGTCATGGAGATTGAAAATGTAATTTTCCAGGCCTGGAAAAGTCATGGAATTTTAGTATCTCTTTCACTTGACTACATTATTCTGTTAAGTTCTCATTAGGCTATTGTGATTATTTCTGAACGTCTGTGCCTTTTGTTTAAAAGAGACGACAATAAATGAACTGACAGTATTTTAAATGTTTAAAAACTATAATCCCAAACAATAAGGTGAGTGGAAAGGGTTAACATTTCATATTTAGCTCCTAAAAGTCTGAGCAATTCTACACATGTAGGTGCCGTACAATCATGGAAAATTCACTTTAGGTCATGAAAAAATCTAGCCTGATTCATCAGCAGGTTGAACTTTGTGGAAACCGTCTGACCTCACAGCATTAGGATTCGTTCACTCGACAGTAGGCGGGTACTTTTAAAAAAAATTTAACCAGTCGCTGCTATTTGGTCGTGGCGTATGTAATGTGCTGCTGACGGGGCAAACTGGTATATTAAGCTTTTCCCAAATCTCATAGGAAGAAGGGCAATAACGTCTTTCCCCTTGATAAAATTCACCAAACTTCAAAATTCACACATTTCTGGAACAAATCTTTGTTCCAGCTTTAAATTCTCGATCTCGGGAATCGTTGCCAACACAGAATATATGTCCTGGTGTACATCCATCTCGACCGCTTTGTTTACTGTTGTACTGTACCACAAAAGGGACCCAGACACGACTTCACAGCTCTTCACTGATTGGCCGGTGCGCGGTCTTCAACTTCCGGGGTTCTTACAAACCGTCCAGTGTATTTTGATTCCTGACCTAGTCGTTGGAGAGAAATGAAATTGAGCAGAGGCACTAGGTGGCGCCAGCCTGGCTAGAAAAAGTCTCGGAAAAGTTTTTAAATTTTGTCAATGAAAAAGAGTGGGAACCCTGTGTATTACCACATGACATCACAAAGTGGGTCAAAGTGTTTTCATGATTGAGAGAAGAACTCAGCCTAAATATGCAGGTTTGTGTGTTAAACATGTGTGAATGAAACAAAACACAACTTCAGATCTGTTTGTGATGAGGAGACAACATTATAATATATCAGAAAAGAACATAATATGAACCTTTTAAAACACTGATGATTTTTAAACAGAGAAATATTCAATCTATACATGTATGTATATAATTGTATTATATACATACATATATAATCCTTTTCATTATTAAGTATCATCATCATTATTATTGCTATTATGTTATTTTATTATTTTTTTCTTTGCCCTTTTTTTTTTTTTAAATCTACTTTCTACGTTTATATTGAGTTTATGTGTGTGTGGGGGGGAATAATAGGGCATGTATATTATGATTTATGTGGACAAAAAAGCACTGAATAAATTGCCAATTATAAATAAAAAAAAAAACAAAAGAAAAAAAAAAACAGAAATATTCCCTCTCTAATTTCGTTGTCATTTTTCAGGAAGTACACCAGCATCAGGTCGTCCCAGCAGAGGCAGAGCTACAAACTGGACTTTAACCGCGAGTACAGCGAGTACAGAGACCTGCACGCTCGCATCGACTCCGTCACCAGACAGTTCATGGAGCTGGACTCTCAGCTCAAGCAGCTGCAGCACGACTCACAGAAATACAAGGTGATCATCAGAAAGAACTCTAATATTAACCTTCAATGTTATGTTTAGTTATTTTTGTGTGGCAATGTAAATACATACGTTATTGTTCTTTTTGCAGACTGTTCATAATCAAATCGTCCAAGAATATCGCAAGATTAAAAAGGTGAGATTTTGTATAGTTTTCCTTTTTATTTATTTATTTTTTCTTTTACAAATGCAGTTTTTTTTCTCTTGTTTATGGTCAATATCTTTATTATTACTGTCCACATGAAAAAGAAACTGCCACATTTAAGCACAATGTCTCTATGGCAGCACAAAGGTAACGTGGTGTTTTTTTGTGACAATAATACTTTTTTAAATAAAAAAAAAAAAAAATTGATAGCTTCAGTCAGTACAGTAGTCAGGACATTCGGTGTCTATGTAACTTTCCTGGAGGCAGGTCCGTCACCTTCTTGTCTGTGATGACCTTAAACATTTAAACATTTTTGACTTTTTAAAATTTTTTTACAAATGTTGACCACATCCAACTCTCAAAAGAAGAAATAGATCTGCACTGCCTTTCTTTGAAGCTGCCAAATTTTTATTTCACTCCAAAAAAACAAAATTTAGCCAAGTTAAGTTGAAAAATTTTCATCGTGATCTGAGTAAATTTCACTTGAAGTAAAATTATCTGCCAGTGGAACAAGACTTTTTGTACTTAAAATATGAAAATACATCTTGCTACACTTAAAATAAGAAAAAACAACAACTCTGTGCCCTTAAAATAAGAAACAAATTCTAATGTTGAAAAACACACTTATTCCATTGGTAGACAATTTTAGTTGAACTTTAGTTGAAGTTGAATCTACTCAAATTAAGTAAAATGTTCTTAATTTAAGTCATTTTAACTTAGCCAGATATTGTTTTGACATTTCAGGTCAAGCTCTTCTTCAGACATGACTCAAAATGTCACATCGTGGCGTCATTGAAATTAAAATTTGGCAGCTTCAAAGAACTGCAGTGCCTCTTTCTTCTTCTTCTTCTTCTTCTTCTTCTTATTCTTCTTATTCTTATTATTATTATTAAATAACTTTATTTATTAAGATTTTCAGTTTAGAAAAAATATTCTACAAAGCAACCAAAAAACTGATACGGACAAGCTTATTGTTGGTGCCAAAAAATCCTTAAAATACACTGTAAGCCTTAAATACAAAAAAATATATAATAATAAATAAATTAATGAAATAAACAAAAATAAATCAGTACATTTGAATTCAAATTCTATATGACTTGCATAACAAAAACATATGTAAAAATAGTTAAATAATAATAAAATAAAATATAAAATTAAAGATAAAATAGATACAAAAAAATAAAAATAATAGAGATCATAAATAAAACACAAACACACAATGGGATTTACATATACAAAAACGTACGACCTCTTTCTTCTTTTGCACAGTTTTTATTTTTGGACCCAGCACGCATTTGCATGTTTGTTGGATGTGCATGTCTCTGTGTTCCAATATCACATCTTTCACATGAACACATCTATTAAAAAACATAAAATACAACGTGAAAAATAACTGAATTTCTTTTTCTTTCTTCAGTCCAACCCCAACTACAGCCAGGACAAAATCCGCTGCGAGTACCTGCACAGCAAACTGGCACATATCAAGAAGCTGATCTCTGAGTACGACCAGCGGCAGATGAGAGGAGAGAGCCCCGGGCCGCGCTGAAAAGCACTACTGAAGAAGAAGAAGAAGAACTGGCTTTTGTACTGTATGTTGGCGAGCCCGCTGCCGACGTCCACGGAGGACCACTTTGCTAGTTTCTGTTCAACTGCGCGTCGCGTGGTCTGCTAACTACTGCCCGTGTTCGCGGCGCTCCTCACGGTTTAAAGCGGTATTCAAAATGGCAGCTACAAGTACTGAAGAAAAGGGTTCGTTTAAGATTACAAATAGGTTGGGTTCACGTGATAAAGCATTCTCCTTAGGTTAAAGTCGAGATGGAGGATCGGTCAGAGTTCTGTGGTAGAATTTGCTGTACCTGATTGAAAAATGTGAAAAACAGAACGACTTGCAGTGGTCCGAAGTCATTCCTCACTTACCTTATGCATTCAGAGCCTAACTATTCACCACAATTTTCACAATTCTGAAACACCAGTGAGTAGTTTTGGCTGTAAAGACTGTAAAGATAACAAAAAACTAACTTATCAGACAATAAAACGGTTCATAATTAAATGCAAACAGGACACGGTGGACTTATTTTGACCTCAAGAGCTGCTTATACAATATATCTGCACTTTGGCATGACAAATTTTGCTTAAATATACAGGGTTACATTCCCTTTTAATATCTCTGTAATTACTGGACCTGTCTACTAGGGGTGGAACGAGATGGGATCTTCGAGAACGAGACAAAACAAGACTTTGACATTCTTCATAAAAAAATAAATTGTGTAATCCAGTTCCCAATTTATGGCCTCGCTGTTTTTAATTTACTTAAATATTTGTGCTGTCACTGTAGCAGCGCTTTTTGGGACTACAGCTCAAAAAAATGTAACTCACCACTACTTAACTAAATTTTTTATCCAATCCAGACATAAAAACACAGGGGAAAAAATCTCACAAGATAATTTTCAGCATGTGTGCACAATCTTGTGGCGATTTTCTCTCGCAAGATCTTGTCCCATCCCGACTATCTACATGAAACAGAAGTTCAATGTCATCTCAATCATAAAACTTCAGAATAGTTTCAAAATGCGATGCTGTAGTCAGTTAGAAACACTTCAAGCCAGTTTTCATTTCAATTTGCCAGGGTTCCCACGGTCATGGAAATCCTGGAAAAGTCATGGAAACTGAAAATGTCATTTTCCAGGCCTGAAAAAGTCACACAATTTTGTAAATTCAATGAAAGTTTTGGAAAAGTCATGAAATTTTAGTATCTTTTTCACTCAACTATATCGTTCTGTTAAGTTTTATTCATTCATTAGGCTGTTGATGATTATTTCCAAACGTTTGTGCCTTTTATTTAAAAGAGACGACAATAAATGCACTGACAGTATTTTGAATGTTAAAAAACTATAATACCAAACCATAAGGTGAGTGGAAAGGGTTAACATTTCATATTTAGCCATATAGGCTGCCGTAAAGTCGTGGAAAAATCACTTTAGGTCATTAAAAAGTTATGGAAAAGTTCTAAAATTTTGTTGGTGAAAAGGAGTGGGAACCCTGATTTGTGGACCGAATCCTTAACAAATAATAACAGTTCCACATTTGTAGATTTTCAGCTTGTTTACTTCTTTTAATAATGGCAAATTTCCCGTAGAGTTATAATGGCCACTGCCCTCCATCTGAAATTATGAAATGAAACGTTAGACTGTCGTGAACTGGCGCGTTGACCCAGCTGGGATGTTTAAGTATGGGTTTACATTCAATCATAAAATCAAATGTGATGTTTTTGCTCGTGTTCAGTTACCGTCAGTGTTGCTACGTCGGAAGCATGTGATACTTACATTCCCAAAGTAATTACATTTTGGTTCGGTTTCCACGTCGTGTGTCGTGAAAAATACTGTCTTTAAATTTTCAGTTCTGTGACTTCAGTATACGTCTGTCAGTGTTCATACGTCCAAGGTTTGATTTCTGGATTTCAATGTTTCGCTAAAATGTGCCTAAAATCAAGATGTAAAATCAATTCAGAGTATTCAGATCAGACACTGAGATGCCATCCTGTTTGTTAGAAGTGTTATAAGGCCAGCAGTAACAGGTACTTTGTCCAAATACTGCTGGGATGAAGTGGTCAATGTTGCATGCTGCGGTGTACTACAAAATAAAACTTGTATTATATTTTAAGCGTCTCCGTTTCAGTGTATTAGTAATATTTGTTTATATTCTTTAGCTATAAGTTTACAAAAGGTTTAATTGTACCTTGAAACCACTGCACTTACACACTGAATTATAAGAAGGGCCAGACTCGATTCAGACTTGAGTCACTATTTTTAGGACTTGAGACTTGACTTGATAAAATGGACTAAGACTTGGGACTCGACTTTGACTTGAAGGTCAGTGACTTGGGACTTGACTCGGACTTTAAGCTTGTGACTTGAGAAAACTTGAGAAGAACTTTTAAATCTGAATTCTTTCTATTCTGACTGTAATGATTCACACTAAGATCTTGTCCAGACATTTAAAAAGGAAAAAATAACTAAATTAATTTCTACAACTCTCATATAAATACTCATATATAAATATACTATGATTTTTTTAAAGTACAATTAATCTTAAAAGTCAAATAAATTGCAAAAATCTAAGCTATATTTGGTACTTTGGTTTAAAGACTTGAAATGACTTGAAGCTCAAAGCAGACGACTTGGACTTGACTTGGACTCATGGGCCAATGACTCGAGACTCGACTGAGACTTACCTTTATTTGACTTGGGACTTGACTTGGACTTGCAGACTTGGACAACAAAGACTTGGTCCCAGCTCTGATACTAGTGCTCGGGGTGGGGAGAGTAGCCAAAAATTGACCATAAGTAAGAGTAATGTTTTTTCAAAGTAATATTCAAGTAGAAGTACAGAAGAGTGGTTCAAAAAATTATTTTAGAAATTTGGGAAATATACTACTCAAGTAACTTGAAGAGTAACTGTCGGAATATAAAATAGAAATAGAAATAAATTAAAATAAAATTTGACTTGAATGCAGAACAAAACATCAGATAATGCACAAAATCTGGTATTTTTCAAGGATAGACCCAAAAATTAGACAAACTAAATCATATCTGAAGGAGCAGCATAGGAAACACAAATGTGCAAATAATTTCATATCGTCAGCATAAAGCGTTTGTCACTAACCAAATCTTTTACTCAAGTAAGAGTACTGTTACTTCAATAAAAAATATCACTCAAATAGAAGTGAAAGCATGCTACAAAAAAGTTATCTGAAAATTTAAATTTTCTCAGGTCACTCAAGTAAATGTATCTGAGTACTAAGGGCTGTAGTAAGGGCTGATATGATTGGTTACTACTAATTTACATTATTAATACGTTTATTAATAATAATTTACATCACTAATAAGTTTATAGGCAATTAATAATAGTATCACACATAAGTTGTACTACGTTGTTTAAATGGCCTATATACTTTAACATTTAATATGCTTTCTATAACAAGAAGTCTATTTTATGAATTAACACATTTTAAACAAATCATAATGCATTTGAACCTGACAAACAAAAATCTTTACAAATATTTTTACTGCATTCATGCTAATACCAGTAACCATGAAAGTATATCAACAGAAAGTGCTTTCAAAAGCCAACGATTTATTTTACTGCGTACGATTATTTTTTGAATGAATAAGTTGTTTACATGCCGCTTCACGTGCCGCGTTCTTTTGCGTTATGTCATTGGCTGAAACGTGATAACCAAGAACTCACGTGATTGGTCCGTGTCCCCGAAGCGACGCTCTGATTGGCTCTTAACTCTTTGTCCCGCCCACCCCGGATCTCTTCCTGTTCAGGGGTCAGCCGCTTTCAGGTGGTAAAACAGTTGTAAACAGTGGCGTAACTTTGACTTTTAACTTACTCTGTCCTGCACAAATTCAATCGGAATAATCTCCAAGGCAAAAATGCACATTTTAAAGTGACTCACGGTGGTACGTATACAGATATTTTGTATTTTGCATGAGTTATTTACTAGTAAGCATTGACTTTGATCAGCGTGGTACTAAACATGTACTCAGACCATAAACTGTGTAAAGATAATTTATACACATATGAGACAAACATGATAAAACATGATAATGAGATAAACAACAGTCAGACAGGAGAAGGAGATGGTACCTGCTTAGATTGAACAGTGTTTAAGCATTTTTTTAATTCGAAATGTCCACAATATGCAGTAAAATCCATCTATTTAATATTGTAGCTGATAATTATAATAGTGATAGAATGACCAGACGTCTCTATTTACCAGGGACAGTCCCAGTTTTGAGCCCTGTGTCCCCTGTCCCAGCAGATTTATACAAAACCATTGATTCGTCCCAGTTTTATACAAGAAATGTTCCAGGTGTCCCTATTTTGGACCAATCTGATCCCTGCCAACAGTGAAGAGAGACCTACATTGTAATTTGTTTAAGTAAAATACAGAAAAGCTGCTTAAAAATGACCAAAACACAAAGAAAATGTGACTATACTGACTCACATGTTAGTCAGGAATGGGCTGAGTGCAGAACAGTTTTCCTTAAATGAGCACCAGTTTCACAATTTCCATTATTCATTATATACATATTTATTCATTTTAATTTATTTTGGAATGTTCCACAGTAGTGCTTTAAACTTTGCATATACGTGCGTTCTTATTGTAGCAGGGCAGCAGTAAAGAGGTACTTGGCCCAAATACTGCTAGAATGAAATGTTCAATGTTGTATGCTGTGGTGTACTACAAAATAAAACTTGTATTATATTTTAAGCGTCTCTGTTTCTAGTATTAGTAATTTATTTATTTATTTATTGAGATGTTTTTGTTATATATGTTTACAAAAGTTGGTTTAGTTGTACCTTGAAAACACTGCACTTACACACTGAATTATTAACAATGGGTTTTATGAATTGGCATCTATTCTCTACATGTTCCAGGACTCAGGGGTGGGAAGAGCAGCCAAAAATTGTTGATCATAAGTAAGAATATTGTTATTTCAAAGTAATATTACTCAAGTAGAAGTACATAATTAGTGGTCCAAGAAATTACTTAAGTAAAAAAAAAAATAAAGTATTTGGGAAATGTACTGCTCCAAGGAGCTTAAAGACTGTAATATTTCACAGTAGGGCATTAAACTTTGCAAGTATATGCATTCTTATTGTAACACGGGGTCACCTCTCCACAGATCTGACCTGCACCTTGGCTTGATGGCAACACTTCTTTGTGTCCATAGAGATAGATATGTTTAGCAGTGTTACATAAACGAGTTTCCTTCCTCTAAATAAGCAACAAAACTGTAGCGCTGTAACAAAATAATTTAGTAAAATATACCAAAAAATACTCGTCTTGACGATATACATTGATGCAGCAGCCTACGATATCAATACTGTATCATCACATTAAATAATAAGATAAATCGGTATTTTGATATTTTCGCACACCCCTATGCGATACTTCCTTCTACTTTTAATAACAAAAGGTTGTTTATTGTTGATGTATTGTATTTGTAGCTATATTAAACAAATACTATTCTTTTCTCAGCTTCTTTACTAACCAGACATGGCAAGGATTTTCCAGAGAGCATTCGGCCTCAAGTCAACTCTAAGATACGCCCAAGTGTCCTCCGCTCACAGACTCGCTCCCTCCGACTCTCCTTGCATCACAGCAACCAGCCATTTTTACCCGTCCAGGTGCAACACTCGAAATGTAACCACAGAAAATGCAGACAGATCCAAATCTTCACCCCCGGAGAGACTGCCTTTCTCCAGGGTGACTAAGGAAGACCTGGACTTTTTCCGGAGCATTCTTCCCGGCAGAACCATCACAGACCCGGACCTGCTGGAGTCTAGTAACGTGGACTGGCTCAAATCTGTCAGAGGTAACTCAATTTGTGATTTAGATTTGATTAGATTTGAGATGTATGTGTTAATAGCAGGATTCTGTTCAAAGTTCACATTTTATACCCGTCAGTTTTAATTGTTAATCGGTATGGTGATTGTCCCCATGGAAATATTAGTGTCGTTAGTAGTTGTGTTATTGTTTTTATACTTTAAAAGTCTTATATTGCAAAAAAAATTACTCTTTTGAGCTTTTGGTCATGTTAGAATGTAGTTACCTCATCAAAAACAGACCTGGAGTTGTGTTTTGTTTCATTCACACATGTAACCTTTCATTATTAGTGTGTCTACATCTCCAAACCTCAAAACGCTCTGTTCCACATTGTGACGTCATGTAGCGGTAGTTTTCAGATTAGCAGCTACCTTTTGGCTTTACTTCGGAAGATTTTGAAATGTTCCAAATGATTCTAGTGAAGGCCGTATTTAGTTTAAAAGTGGAGTGGAGCACTTCCTGGAGCATATGACATCACAAAGTAGAGCAGGGTTTTTTCTGCAGCATTTGTGTGTTAAACATGTGTGAATGAATTAACCAGTGTTTATTAATGTTCGCACAGTAATGCATAAAACATGTATAGAAAATGAAAATACATAGATATAATACAAAAATTAAAGACATCTTTTCCATAACAATAAACAAAAATAAATGTCACGCAGATTTTACTTGTGTCCGAAAAGGATTGGGAGGAAGTAAATACCTTGTTTAACCTCACCCCTTTTTTCTACTGTCCCAAATTAACAAAGAGACAAATGGACTGAATAAAGCTAAACACTTTATGTTTTTGATGAGGAAATTATACATTATATAACATTATACCGTAAATCAGAAAACTACAAAATATTGAAATGTGGACCCTTTAAAAACATAAAAAACAATCCAGTCCATGTGTTATGTAAAATATAAAATTTGAATAAGCAATTTCTGTTTAATTTAGATTTGATTTTACCTTTTTTACCACCTTTTTTGACCTTTTCTTTCTTAGTCCATATTTAAAACTAGTCTTGTCCTCATTTAGTCTTAGTTTATCCTTGGTTTACGCCTCTGGGTGATTGTGGGCGATTCAAAACTAATTCATTTTGTTCCACAGGTTCCAGTGAGGTGCTGCTACGACCTCAGACTACAGCTGAAGTCTCTCAGATACTCCGGTTAGTACTGAATGTGGTCATATAATACAACTCATTGTTTCTCAAAGACTGGGTCATGACCCTCAGGTGGGTTGCAAGAGATTTTTTTGCATGTAGGTCTACAATATACAGTTCTGTCTATACTTCTTGATCTGCTGCTGCGCTCTCCTCCTGCAGCCCAAACTGGAACAAAAACGCAGACAGGCCCACATATATCATTAAAAATGTTCAAATATTAAGACATGTTTTGAATAATTTTTAATCTTTTTGACATTATTTTATTGCCTGTTTTGTTCCAATATTGCTGGTTCAGTTGAATGTTAAAAAGAAAAAGAAATGGGCTACATTTAATGTCCAAATAGGCGACTTATGGACTTTTATTGCTGGTTAATTTTCTGTTTTTCATTGTTTAAAACTTGAGTAATACTAATTGCTCAGAGAGACACAATAAAATCTCCTCATTAATGTTCAATAATGGTCAAATCCAACTTTATTTTGTGATTTATGAATAATGTCTATTGACTTGGGTAGCAAAGGTTTGTGACTTTTAAAATATGGGTCCCCAGAACATTTTTTTTTGGAAACACAGGTATAACTAGTAAACACCACTGGATGATGCTTCAAATATTTTAGTATTGAAAACAAGAATTGAATGGGCGCTATGTAACTTTTCTGGTGGAAGCTTGTCCCAACAGAGACGTCATTGCTTTGCCTGAAATGCTCCACAGTAGGGCTTATATTTATACTTATATTTATACTATTTATACTTACAAGAAGATGATGCAACCAGGCCGGTTTTCTGTACAGGTCAGATCTGTTTAGAGAGGAAAGCACCAGACACGACTCTTTCTCATGAGAGCTCTGTTTAGACCAAACAAACAAAACAAACAAAACTGAAAACAGGTGCGGGCGTGATTATAAATGTTTATCACCATATTATTCAAATAGTAGTCGCTCCAGTGTGTCCAGTTTTGCATGTCCTTGAAATGTATTCCATTTTCGGGAAGCAAAGTAACCGAAAGCTCCCATTACCCAGTTCAAGTGTGGCCAGTTTTTAGACAGTAATGAGATATTATTATTAAAAATTCCAGTGTCAAGTGAGATTATCATTCAGTCTATCAAGTAGTCCCTTATAAAAATATTTTATACAGTGTTATTCTCTTCTGATAGAGAGCGAAGGCCAACTTACTTTTTCATAGAGTCATAATGAACCATGTTTTTCAGTTTTATGCACAGACTGTAAATATAAATGGACATAGGTAACCCGCTAGCCCCCCCGTTACAAATAATATAAATTCCAATTGACATTACGTTGAAAAATTCTCCTCTCTCTGTAACTATGGCAGTGAGTTTTGTCATTTTGGCCTTAAAATGTTCATATGAACCCAATCTATATGATCCTGGTGGTTTTGTTTTGCTATTTTCAGGGTTCCCATGGTCATGGAAATCCTGGAAAAGTCATGGAAATTAAAAATGTTACTTTCTAGGCTTGGAAAAGTCATGGAATTTTAGTATCTCTTTCACACAACTACTGCGTTCTGTTAAGTTCTCATTAGGCTATTATGATTATTTCTGAACGTCTGTGCCTTTTAAAAGAGTTTGTTTGTTTGTTTAAAAGAGACGACAATAAATGCAATGACAGTATTTAAAAAAAAAACAAAAAAAAAAAACCAGTACCAACATTTGTTAACTTTCATGTTGATTTTAAAATTTTGGTTTTAACTTACAGAGCTTTAAATGGACTGGCAGTACATCAGTAACTTACTGCGCCCCTACTGCTCAGGCTGCACCCTCTGGTCCTCTTGGTCAGGGTCACTTGATGGTCCCAAAGACCCGATTTAAAACCGGGGGTGACTTGTGCTTTCAGGCTGTGGCTCCCAAATTATGGAATTCCCTTCCCCTAGCCCTCCATGAGGCAGACCCTCTAGACTCTTTTAAAAAGCAGCTCAAGACACTGCTTTTTAGACAGGCTTTTAGTTGACTGTGTCTGTAATTCCTCTGTTCTTGTTTATGTTGTTTATTGCATTCTGTAAAGCACTTTTTTTCATCTGTGAAAGGTGCAATATAAATAAAAGCTTACTTACTTACTTACATTTCATATTTAGCCCTAAAAGTCTGATCAGTTCTGCACATGTAGGTGCCGTAAAGTCATGTAAAATTCACTTTAGGTCATGAAAAAGGCATGGAAAAATGTTGAAATTTTGTCAGTGAAAAACCATGGGAACCTTGTATGTTTTCTGTAAATCAATTCCTATTGCTAATACAGACCTGGGTGGGTGACGTCAGACTCCCTTAGTCCACGTCTTTATTCAGTCTGTGGTTTTATGGTTATGGAAACGTACCCAGCCCTATTTGAAGACTTTTACGTTAGAATGTTTACAATACGCACAATAATATAACAACTGCTTCATTCCTCTTGTAATGACAGGTACTGTAATAGCCGTAACCTGGCCGTGAACCCTCAGGGGGGTAACACTGGTCTGGTGGGGGGCAGTGTTCCGGTGTATGACGAGATCATCCTGTCCACCGCTCTCATGAACAACGTGCTCAACTTCGACCACGTCTCTGGTAAGTGCAGATTTGGGCAGCAACAATGAGAGACAATAATCCTTTGTTGTTTCATATCGGCATAAATGGCAACAAATATAACTACAAAATATTATAATAGTCGTCTAAAGATCCCCTATTATGCAAAATTGACTCTTGTGAGCGTTTAGTCATGTTAGAATGTTGTTACTGCCTCAAAAACTTACCCGGAGTTTGTTTTGTTTAACTTGCAGGTATAGTGACGTGCCAGGCGGGCTGTGTGCTGGAGAGTCTGTCCCAGTACCTGGAGGAGAGGGACTACATCATGCCTCTGGACCTGGGGGCGAAGGGAAGCTGCCATATCGGAGGAAACGTGGCCACAAACGCAGGCGGGCTCAGGCTGCTGCGCTACGGCTCTCTGAGAGGAACTGTGCTGGGGCTGGAAGTGGTGAGTTGTCTGGGACTGAAATAACAATTGCTACACAGTTAAGTCCGTTATTATACAAGGTCGGGCTAAATTACAAGATGAAGTTGATGTATTTTTGTGAAGGAGATGTATCTTTCCAGAATGCCATAATTATTGTCATTGTGGTTAATCTACGTATAGATCATAGATTGTGGTAACACTGCTATGAATTTATTATTAGGGCTGGGTATCATTATGAAGTTGCCGATACGATACATATCTCGATACAGTGCACTTTCATTTTGATACAATATATTTCAAATCGATTCAATACGGTTCAATAAAAATAAAAAGTAAATGATGGCTGTGATACTAAAAGTCTTTGTTAAACCACTTCTTGTGCAAAGTGAATATGAAACACAAACATTTTAATCATCAAAACAGTGAAAATGTCAAGTGTGTTGCATTTAAACAAGTTTCCTTCCTCCAAACAAACAACAAAACTGTAACGCTACAACAAAATAATTTAGTAAAATACATCAAAATATACTCTTCACAAAATATTGATACAGCAGCTCATTGTACAGATGCTCACATTAAACGTTACGATATATTGATATTTTGATATTTCTGCACACCCCTAGTTTATTTATTTAATGAGACAGGGACAGCGCACAATTTTTACGTGAAACTTAACAGGGGAGATGCATTGTACCAGGTTGTAGCACCAGTGCTAATTTCCACTCCACATCTGACCTGGGCGACCTGGGGATCAAACCCGGAACCTTCTTGCTGTGAGGCCACTGCGCTGCTATTATTGTGTATATTGTATAGTTTATCTAGAATGAATTAAGGCAATAATGTGGAAAACATGCCCTAACTATTCACATTTTGGTCTTCTGTTGGCTCATACATTATACATTTTGAACCAGTTTTTGTTTTTATTTTTTCTGGGTATTGTGGGTGATGCGTCTTCTATAATCAGACAACTTAAAGTCACAGTATGTAACTTTTTAGCCAAAATACTTTGATGTTTTTGTTGCACTGTAAAACTTGGAAAACTATGTGTCCTTACTTTGCTTGGACAAAGATTGAAAGGAGCTTGGATGAGCTTTTGTCCAGTTGACAAATTGAATTTCTCCTTTTGCCATGGACTCTACCGACGACTGAGGGATTTTACAAACTTACTGTGCTTGCGTCTCCTCAAACCTGACTCTTATTTGGTCTGGAGGAGGGCCTCTCCTGCTTGTTTCCATGGAAATGTCATTACAGACAACAAACTTATGCTCATTCAAAGACAGTGGCTCCCTCTTTTCTGCATAATTTTTTGGAAAACCAAAAACTAAACCACAACTCTGCCCACAACAGTCCAATCACTTAGCCCAATAAAATGCGTCTTTATTTCTTTTCTTGTGTAGGTTTTGGCTGATGGGAGGGTGCTGGACTGTCTGAACACTCTGAGAAAGGACAACACAGGATACGACCTCAAACAGTTGTTCATCGGCTCAGAGGGAACGCTGGGAGTCATCACCGCCGTGTCTGTGCTCTGTCCACGCAAACCCAAGTCTGTCAATGTGGTGTTCCTAGGTACGCTAATAATCCGGTCATTTGTTTTTCAAAATAAAACCAAAAAATCTAATCAAAATCAAAATGAAAAAAATTTAATGAAAAAAAAAAACGGATAATGATTAGTTTTTTTAGTTTTCGATTTTGTGTTGAAATGAATAATGGAGAAAACTGATAACGGACGTTTCCCCTTTCTGCTGCGATGCCGGACTTTTGCGCTGCATATGGTCTAAACCAGGTCTAAACCAGGACTAAACCAGGTCTAAACCAGGTCTAAACCAGGTCTAAACCAGGTCTAAACCAGGACTAAACCAGGTCTAAACCAGGTCTAAACAAGAACTGATCCAGGTCTAAACCAGGTCTAAAACCAGGTCTAAACAAGGACTGATCCAGGACTAAACCAGGTCTAAACCAGGTCTAAACCAGGACTAAACCCGGTCTAAACCAGGACTAAACCAGGTCTAAAACCAGGTCTAAAACAGAACTAAACCAGGTCTAAACCAGGTCTAAACCAGGTCTAAACCAGGACTAAACCAGGACTAAACCAGGTCTAAACCAGGTCTAAACAGAACATCAGGTCTAAAACCAGGTCTAAACCAGGTCTAAACAAGGACTGATCCAGGACTAAACCAGGTCTAAACCAGGTCTAAACCAGGACTAAACCAGGTCTAAACCAGGACTAAACCAGGTCTAAAACAGAACTAAACCAGGTCTAAAACAGAACTAAACCAGGTCTAAAACAGAACTAAACCAGGTCTAATCCAGGTCTAAAACAGAACTAAACCAGGTCTAAAACAGGTCTAAAACAGGACTGATCCAGGTCTAAACCAGGTCTAAACCAGAACTAAACCAGGTCTAAACCAGGACTAAACCAGGTCTAATCCAGGTCTAAAACAGTACTAAACCAGGTCTAAACCAGGTCTAAACCAGGTCTGATCCAGGACTAAACCAGGTCTAAACCAGGTCTAAACGAGGACTAAACCAGGACTAAACCAGGACTACACAAGGACTAAACCAGATCTAAACCAGGACTAAACCAGGTCTAAACAAGGTCTAAACCAGGTCTAAACCAGGACTAAACCAGGTCTTACCTTGGACTTGAGAGCGAGGGATGTCACCCGACAGTCTACGCGGGCGCACCTTCGGGCCCGTCCCGACACTCAGTCCTGGTTCAGTCCTGGTTCAGTCCTGGTTTAGTCCTGGTTCAGTCCTGGGATCATTCATTAACAAAATCGAAAACTGAAAAAACAAACTGTTATCCATGTTTTCATTTCGGTTTTGGAGACAAATAACAAAGAAAATAGTTGTTTTGTTTTCTTATTTTAGTGTTTATTTTGAAAACCGAAATAGCTGAATATTACCTGTTCAGTTACAGTCATTCATTTGTACTGGCACTGGTGATAAAAAAAATAAAAAAAGCAATAAATAAACAGCAGAATGAAACACTATAATGCTTAATTTGTCTACAAACTTATTAATTCAACCTTTTTACGTTTTAAAATGTATTGTCACTGTTTTTGTGAGTTTGTGAAGTGAATGAGCTGTTATTTATTACTGTATTATTTCAGGTTGTGATACATTTGAACAACTCCTGAAGACGTTCCAGCTCTGCAGAGGCATGCTGGGAGAAATCCTGTCTGCGTTTGAGTTTCTGGACAGTGAATGCATGAGGCTGCTCAACACACACCTCAAACTGCCAAACCCCATCTCAGGTACCGCACAGAGTAAACAACACGCAGTAATATGACACAAAACCAGAAATATGTATTAAAATGTTGGACTTTTTTTTTTTTTTTTCAGATTGCCCATTTTACATCGTCATAGAAACGGCAGGATCTGACCCGAATCACGACAGCGAAAAGCTCCACAATTTCCTCGACGAAGCAATGAACACGTCTGTGGTTACTGATGGGACGGTGGCGACAGAGGAGTCCAAAATCAAGGTACAAACTGAATATTAAATGATTCAAAAAGTGGATTTCAGTGCTGATTTCCGTTCTATTTACCATCAGGGTCACTCCACGCCAAATCTCCGAATGCCCCTGCCCGACCATCTCAGATTTGACAAAAAAAAAATGTTAGGAGGTTCACACACTTTCCAACTGGAAAAGTACCAAATTAGCGCTTCATCACAGAGGGTCAGTTTTAAAATACAAAGTACCCAGCATGTGTGGGAAGGTGTATGTTCGATATCAAACCTCTGTCTTTGAAATTGCACTTTCCACAGTCCTTCAAAGATACACTCATATTTGAAGAGGAGAATTTCCAAGCAAATTCAAGCTCTCAGAAATTTGTGTTAAATCAAAAGCACATGTGTAAATTCCAGATTCTACAAGTACATTTGCCAAATTTTAACCCTTGAAAATTTGAAGGACCGACCTTAGATAGTTTTTTAAATACAGCATCTGAAAGCGGCTCCTTGGAAAACTCAAAACAGATCAGGGGGGAGCTAACGAAATATTTTTTAATGACAAAGCTATAAGGAGTTTGGAGCTAAAATGTGGGACTTTTCCTGTGGGGAAAGTGTGTGAACCTCCTAGAATTTTTTTCAGTCAAATCTGAGATGGTCGAGCGGAGGGCATTTGGAGATTTGGCGTGGAACGACCCATCAAAATGTTACTAAAATATTCTCACTCATAAAAAATATATTTCTTTACATTGAATTATCCATTTTAACTAAGTGCAGAGGTTTCACTGCCTGCTTTGGCTTTTAAATGACTTTAAAATGTATTTATTTTCAGAACAAAATTCTGAAAAAAGGTTTATTGCCGTTGTCGGTGAACAAAATTCACCAACTAGGAATTTGCTCTGGTGAAATGTTTAACTAAAAATTATATTAGTTGACATATGAACTATGATAAAATAAAAGACATGCATGAAATACGGTGTTAGAATAAAGATTCTGACTAAATATAAAACCAAAGTATAAAAACATACAGTGTATACAGAATAAGAGTGAAAAAAATGAACGTATGTAATTTATAGGAGTGGGACAAGACACAATTTTCCTGAGACGAGACGCACCACGAGATCAGGTCCACGAAAAAGAGACGAGACAAGATTTTGACATAATTTGTAATAAATAAGAAGTGCAATTCATTTCACATTTCTGGCTTCACAATTTTTATTTATTTTATGTAATACTTTAGCGGTCATCGTAGTACTGCTTTTTGGAAGAGAATTTAGTAAGCAAGATTTCATTTCAATTCACTCAATACTTCAGTAATAGTAAACTTGTGTGCTTTTTTTATCTGGCTTTTGGAGTCATATACATTTTATTTGATCATTCAGGAAAAACTGATTTCATAAAGCTGATCACATCATGATATTAAAGGAACATTGTGTAACTTTTCTGGTGTAGGGTTCGCCAAATGTAATTTATAGGGATACAATTTTTATTCATTTTATGTAATACTGTAGCGGTCATTGTACGTTTTTTTGGAACTACAGCTTCTCAAATTGTATAACTCACCAGCTCTTAGCCTGTTTTTTGTCCAAGCCAAAGGTAAATTTGGGAGGAAAAAATCTCATGATAATTTTTCTCACGTGCACAATTTTGATCTTGTTTCAAGTGTCAATTCAATTCAAGTTTATTTATATTAACACATTTAAAACAACTTCAGCTAACCAAAGTGTTTCACATAAAAGGAAGGAAAGAACGAACCGAAAAAGCGAGTGCAATGTGTCACTTCTTGACACAACTGAACAACTGAGTCACTGCGAACACGCCGACAATCCGTTGGTCCCAGACAGCACCCTCCCTACACGCCACAACTGAACAAAGCCCAGAGTCACCGTGAACCACAAACAAACAAAACCTCTGACCCATCCAACTGTTGTGTTTCGTTTAAAGTCCGGGGCAGTTTATTGATGAAAAAAGTTTGAAAATAGACCATTTAATGACAGTGCGCTTTATAATCCAGAGCGCCTAATAGCCCGGAAAATACGGTATACAGACAACATGTGAAAACTACAATAAAAACACCAAGATAACCTGACTAGCTCGTACTAAATGCCAGCGAGAAGAGGTGAGTTTTCAGTCTAGTCTTAAACTGCGTTACAGACTTTCACTGTGGCAGCCCCCAAGCTGTTTCATCCCTAGTAATTTATTAACATATTTTGTAAATGATTCAAATACGTTTTAGCCATTGGTGTCCATAAATATTTGAACTTTTAAGACTAACATTAAAGAAAATTCTGCTAACATCATGTGGCTTTAATGACTTGAGTATTTATGTATAATCATGTATATTTATTGAATTAAACGTTTACGTGTGAACCTAATTGTGCCTGTCCTGTAATGACACTGAAGCTCTTCTCCGTCTCCAGGCCTTGTGGTCCATGCGTGAGCGAGTGACCGAGGCTCTGACCCATGACGGCTTCACGTATAAGTACGACATCTCCCTCCCCGTGGAGCTCATCTACAGCCTGGTCCAGGACATGAGGCAGCACCTGGGCCCCAGAGCGCGCAGTGTGGTGGGATACGGACACGTGGGTAAGAAATCAACAACAAACGGGGCTTTAAATGTCCAAGAAAGAGTGAAAGTAAAAGGGTGTAGACTAAAAGGATGTCATAAGCAGGAGAAGTTCAACAATCAACATAGTATGATTTCAAAAGTGAACATAGTGTGATCTTTGAGTGTTCAAGCCCTTTCACTCTGCTTCCAAAGGTTTATAAAGCAAGTGTGGAGAGACTATCAAAGCAGTAGGCAGTGGTTAGTCAGCAATATGCCACAATTTAGTATGCCAATAGTGTACCAAGAGAAGATCATGGTGTAAATTCAGCTTTTGTGAGTCAATGTTAAACTGAGAGATGTAGGTGGAGGATAAAAGACTTAAATTCTCTGACTCTAGAGTTTATCTGCATTTACCAGAACAGGATCATGTGAGAACAAAGCCACAACTGATTTCACTGTATTTTTGATCAGATAAAATACTGGGAATATGCTTAAAGAAGGCTTCTGTGTGAACAAAGTTAGAAAAAAACTGAATGCGCTTGGGTTAAGGTTTGTATTTTGTGGTCCAAAGCAATAAAAATGATCTGACAAAGGCTTTTTTTTGCTGAAACGTTATTTTAAAAATGCAAAAAAAAGCTTTTGGACATCGGCCATCTGAGTGCGCTATGCATTTTTTCACTTTTATTTTACTGTCCCTTGCATTTGCACTTCTACAAAAACTTTTGTGTGTGTTTTCCTGTTTCGTAAGGTTAGGACCAGCAACTCCTGATTCATCATGATGGTGAGGTCAGACGGTTTCACTTCGTGGAAACCATCTGACCTCACAGTGTTAGAATTTGTTCGCTAGACAGTAGGCGGGTACTTTTTTTTCATTTAACCAATCGCTGCTGTTTGGTTGTGACGTATGTAATGAGCTGCTAACGGGACTAACTGGTATATTAAGCTTTTCCCAAATCCCGTAGGAAGAAGGACAATAACGTCTTTCCCCTTGATAAAATTCACCAAACATTCTCTTTGTTCCGGCTTTAAGTCCTCGATCTCAGGAATCGTTGCCAACACAGAATGTATGTCTCTTTGCTGATTGGCTGGTGCATGAACTTGCACTTCTGAGGTTTTTGCGAACCGTCTAGTGTATTCTGATTCCTGACCTAGTCGCTGGAGAGAAATTAAATTGTGTTGAGACACTAGGTGGCGCCGGCCTGACTACATCTACCCTGGAGTTGGTGGGAAAATCCTTAATTGAAACCATATACTTAAATTGGTTAGTTTGTCACAGTGAGTTAAGAAAATATACTAATATTTTCTTAAAATGTGTGGTTTGACGAATTTTTTTTAAAGCCCTCAAATTTTCTCATTAATAATTTTGAATTCATACAAAGTAGTAATTTTACCTTTTAGTGAAACAAAGCTCAGGACACATTCAATCCAAACACAAGCAGATTATACTGGTCAAAAGTTTTAGAACACCACACTTTTTCCAGTTTTTTACTGTTTACTGTTGACCAAAACATATTCTAAACTTTTGATTGAGGAAAGTGTCCACCTTTGGCAGATATAACAGCTGAACACACTCGTGGCTCGTTCTTTTTACAATAGAAAAGATCAAATATTCTTCACAAAGTTCTTCCCAAGTCTGTTGCAGAAGTTCCCATAAATGTGTGGCACTTGTAGGTTTCTTGTCTCTTCTGTCCAGTTCATCCCAAACCAGCTCGACGGGTTTAAGTCTGGACACTGTGCTGGACACTCCAAGTTTTCAAACTCACCATCTTGTTCTTTTTCCCTGAGGTAGTTTTGGCAGAGCTTGGACTTGTGTTTTGTATCTTTTATCTTTTTTTTTTTTTTTTACCTCTGTCTGTTCAGTTTTTACCTTTGTATCATTTCAAGCTCTTCTTTGGACTTGCACGACTTGATTTGCAATAAATAACTGGAAAAAATTAGGCTGTTGTAAAACTTTTGACCGGTAGTGTGTCTTCTGTATTATTATAAAGTAAAATAAAAGCTATAATTGACTCTACATTAGTGCCTGTTGATTTTTCCACACTGAAATGGTGCATTATAGTGTATTAAAGTATATTACTGTACACACTAGTATCTATTTCAGAGGAGTCTCTAGTGACAGCAGCTATGGCAACCATTGTCACCAACTTATTTATAGTCCTCTCATCTGCCGCCTTTTTTTGGCCTTTAAATTTAGCAAGAAAAAGAAAAATTGTGTATCATCTTAACAGTAGACAAAAAAAAAAAAAAAAAAAAGAAAGAAATTCTACTTTAAGCATGAGAAAAAGACAAAAAGACTAAATAACGAAATAATAATATATTGTAGGATATATTTGTGAGAATTTTGTAATTTCTAATAATAGTAAATAGGGCAGGGTATCATTAAGAAGTTGCTGATACGATACATATCTCGATACATAGGCCACGATACGATACTGAGTAGCCGTCATTTTTGTTGATTGCCACTCTTCCTCTATTACTCACCCTTTATTTTCCAACTGGTTTTATCCATCTTCTTTGCTGCGTTGTGACAGCTGTATGTCTGGTCAAAATGCATTCTGGATCCCAGCGTATTAATTTACAACAGCTTCGAAGTGCGTCACAAAACTATGACCCCAGGACCCACTCTGATCTTCCCGAGCGTCCATAAGACTGGTCAAGAAGCCGCTACAGATGCATATCTCAATATAGTGAGCTTTCGATTCCATATGATGTATTTCAAATCGAATCGATACAGTTCAATAAAAAATAAAGCCTAACTCATGTAAACCACTTCCTGTGCAAAGTTAATCATCAAAACAGTGAAAATTTCAAATGTGTTGCATGAAAAAATTTCCTTCCTCTAAACAAACAACAAAACTGTAGCGCTATAACAAAATAATTTGGTAAAATATAAGAAAAAATACTCTTGGGGATATATCAATACAGCAGTCCCTGATATCAATACTGTATCATCACATTAAAAGATACGATATATCAATATTTCAATATTTTTGCACACCCCTAATAGTAAACTTGCATACTTTTTATAGCTGGCTTTTGGCTTTTTCGCATACATTTTACGTGATCATTAAAAAAAAAAAAAAAGATCTCATAAAGCTGGTCGCTGGTCACATACTCGAGGAATGGTAATGTATCGGACAATGTGAAGGAAAGAAAATTAAGGGTTTCATTGTTGTTTGATCATGATATTATAAATCATGAACAACTTTAATGTATCTTCTCACTATATGAATAAAGCTAAATTTTGCTATTCTGATATCTCTCATTTCTCCCTTTATAGGTGTTTGCTTTAACGGCATTTGTAACAACACATGGAAAAACCCTTTAATTTCTTGTGTATTTTTTTAGGCGACGGTAACCTCCACCTGAACATCACGTCTCCCGCTAAAGACGCTGCTCTCCTGGCCGCTAATCGAGCCTTTTGTGTACGAGTGGACGGCGGAGAGGAGAGGCAGCATCAGCGCGGAGCACGGACTCGGCCTGAAGAAGAGGAACTACATCTACTACAGCAAACCCCCTCAGGCCGTGACCCTCATGGGTGACATCAAACACATGCTGGACCCCAAAGGCATCCTCAACCCCTACAAGACTCTGCCGGACCACCTCACATGAACACCTCTGCAAATGTGATATTACACTAAAGGTACACTGTGTAACTTTTCTGATATTTGTAGCACTCTGAACTGAGTTTTATACCTCGACCCAAGACGACTCTCGCTAAAAGCAGCTGAGAAATGGCAGAACGTCATGATGAATATTTAAGTCTGATTGGTCGAAACTAAGCCAAAAATAAAACCAAACATAAAACCTTGGACTGGACGATTAGAATTTGAGTCAAAATCTGAGCATGAGCTGCTGGTCTTTTCAAACAGGAGACTCTCTTTTAGTGCTGCTCGATTATGGAAAAAAATCATTATCACGATTATTTTGGTCAATATTGAAATCACGATTATTCAACGATGCATTTATTCAGCATTTCTCTCTAAAAAAAAACCCCACATTGTTATTGATAATTTACGCGCAACTTTCAAATTGAAAATAAATATAGGCTAAAAATATGAACCTTAGAGCAGTTTTGTGATGTATAAAACAAAAAATGAATAAAATATACTTTGAACATGAAATAAAGCATAGAAAAACATAAATGTATCCAAAATAAACTATATATCCAGCTGTTCTACAATCTCTGTATTTTAAAAAATTAAATAAATATACTTATTTATATATAAAATATCCCAGAATTGTTAAGCTTATCATTTCAACTCGATTATATGAGTTTGGAGATCGTTTGACACACAAATCAAAATCGCGATCAAAATTCAGTTAATTGTACAGCCTTAATCTCTTTACAATAAAAAGAAGGAAAATGTAAACTGCCTTTAATTACACTTGTATTGATACATAATCTAATAGTTTAAATTAGAATGAGATATTTTATTTATGAGATATTTTAATTGCACAATAAATCTGCTTTGCAAATAAGAAAGTTTAATAACAATTCTCGATTTCATAATTTTGCAATTTTTCAAAATCTCTATTATTAAAAGCACAAATTAGTTGAATTAATTTGAGTAATTGCCCATCGCTAGTTGAAGCTTCAGACCCCGAGGAGTCAAACTTTTGATAATCCAGTTGAGAGAAAAGCACAGACATCTTCCTCATTCACAAATGTACAAAGTTAATTTTTCTGCTAAAAAAGCCTGAAGTTCGTGGCCTTGTTTGTTCAGGTTGGTGGCCACTTCATTTTGAGTTCTGCCCAAACCTCGATGCTGCTACTGGTTCACTGAGCAATGACACCTACGAGAGCTTAGCCAGATGGATTCTCAGTTTGTGAATTCATCTTGTTGGCCAGATTATCCACCATCTGCTTGTTTTGTGAGGTGATAAAAACACAGAGACAAACAGGTAACAGACCCTCCAGTAGAAAAGTTACATAACGCACCTTTAAGCACAATCAATGCAGTCAATGTGTTTTGTTTGTGTAATGTGTTGATTATTGATGCCGAATGTTGATTTTTATTTATTTTTTTCCCACATATTTATAAGAACTTGTATGTTTATTATGTCAAAATTTCAACTGGATGGTAAAACTTTTTATAAAATCATCATCTGACATTCAAACAGTTCCACCAGTGTAAAAACTAGGGGTGTCAAATTATCGCGTTAATTGCGATTAATTAATTACAGTCATATTTAGCGCGTTATGTTTTTTAATCGCGTTAATCTCATTTTTAATCTCTAACTTTAGTGTTTCTGTATGTGAGTTTCTTTATTATAAAATCTGTTTGTATGTGTTATTGGGACAACACACACACACACACACACACACACACACACACACACACACACACACTCACTCACTCACTCACTCACTCACTCACTCACTCACTCACACACTCACTCACTCACTCACTCACTCACTCACACACACATCACACACTCACTCACTCACACACACACACACACTCACACACACACACACACACACACACACACACTCACACACACACACACACACACACACTCACTCACTCACTCACTCACTCACTCACTCACTCACTCACTCACTCACTCACTCACACACTCACTCACTCACTCACTCACTCACTCACTCACACACACTCACACACTCACTCACTCACACACACACTCACTCACACACACACACACTCACACACACACTCACTCACACACACACACACACACACACACACACTCACTCACTCACACACACACACACACACACTCACACACTCACTCACTCACTCACACTCACACACTCACTCACACACACTCACTCACTCACACACACACCTACACACACACACACACACGCACACACACACCCACACACACACACACACACACACACACAAAAAAAAACACATTTATAAATTTTTTTATTTCGGTAATTCCACTCATTGTCGGAAACCCACACAAAAACGCGCGCAGTAAGAGTGATGTAAACGTCTTGTTAACGTTGGCGGTGTCAGTCGCACAATGGACGAGGTCGAAGAGCCAGTAGAACAGAGGCAGCAGTGCACACGTAAAAACACATTCGTGTCTTGGAACTTATTCTCCCGACGTGAAATATAAAAGAAAATAACAAATATAAAATCGCCTACAACTTAAATGTCACTGGTGAAAACAACCTGCATAGACTCATGATGTCTGCACTACTGTCCTATAGTGACCTGCCACATGAGGGGACACGCACACAAACACACACAAACACAAACACACACAAACACAAACACACACAAACACACACAAACACACAAACACACACACACACAACAAACACACAAACAAACACACACAAACACACACACAAACACACACAAACACACACAAACACACAACACACACAAACACACACAAACACACACAAACACAAACACACACACAAACACAAACAAACAAACACAAACAAACACACAAACACACACAAACACACACAAACACACACACAAACACAAACACACACCTTCATCATCGTCATTAACCTGAGAACGCGCGGACCACGTTTCCTTCCGTAGACACTGCGTGGACACCGACGTGCTCCCGTGAGCCGCGTGTGGATCATGTTTTCTCGCGTACGCGGCGTAAACCGCGCTTCCTCCTGTGAACCTCTAAACCAGAACTAACACCAAGACTAAAACCAGGACTAATCCAGTCCAGGACTAAACCAGGACTAAACCAGGTCTAAACCAGAACTAAAACCAGGTCTAAACCAGGACTAACACCAGGACTAAAACCAGGATTAATCCATTCCAGGACTAAACTAGGACTAAAGTAGGACTAAAGCAGGTCTAAACCAGGACTAAAACAAGGACTAAAACCAGTGATCTCATATATAAAGCATTTCTCTATCAATAATATTTTTAATATGGTTAAGGAAAGACTGGACTTTTTATTGTCTTTAAGTAAACAAAAGTTATTATGTTCAGATTTCCTCGTCTTTGCTACTTTACAGCAAACAGTTTCTTATTCATGGAGACTTGGGCTCAACAGCCAATTTGGAGAGATTTGTTAAACAATAAATGACTTTATAAAGTCACTTTTTTAAATCTATATCAGTCTTTTGATCTGCCACAATAGTGTAATAATGAATTTAAATGAAAATACCTCAAATTGAAGGCTTTTCTCAGCAATTTTTAGGTGAGATTAAAATTAGATTAATTAATTACAGATCATAATTAATTAATCTCTCAATTTTTTTAATCGCATGACAGCACTAGTAAAAACCTTAGTCAGGAGGAGTACCTAGCTGGAGGATGAGCCTGCTGGTTACTGTGATCTTTTTCTATATGGAGTAATCGTGAATAAATGTGAACAATGATTTAAAATACTATATATGGATCTTTGTTTTCCAGCTCTTTTTTCAACCTTGCAATCAGGGTGAAGTGTTTGTTTGTTTTATTGACACGACAGTGTGTGCTGCTCTGGTTAAGTTTGAACTTAACACCTTTTTGTTGGTGCATGGACACAAAACACATTATGCCACTCTTGTCCAAAGTTATATTACATTAGTGTAATTTTAGACTGATACTGAGTATTGACTAACATCGTGTTCTGACTGATTCATCAGCTGGTTTCACTTCGTGGAAACCGTCTGACCTCGCAGCATCAGGATTCATTTGCTTAACAGTAGGTGGATGCTTTTTTTTATTTTTTTACTTAACCAATCGCTGCTATTTGGTCGTGACGTAGGTAATGCGCCGCTAACGGGACTAACTGATATATTAAGGTTTTCCTAAATCCTGTAGGAAGAAGGGCAATAACGTCTTTCCCCTTGATAAAATTCACCAAACATTCTCTTTGTTCTGGCTTTAAATCCTCGAGCTTAGGAATTGTTGCCAGCACAGAATGTCTGACTCTTCGTTGATTGGATGATGCCGACACTCACACTTCTGTGGTTCTTGCAAACCATCCCTCTACTGTATTCCGATTTCTGACCTAGTCACCACTAGGTGGCACCAGCCTGGTCTTTCCCCAATTTAAAAAGACATTAAAAAAAAATCAATATTGAAAAAACACTTAAATTTATAAAAATCCAGCCACACTGATTTCAGAAGTGTTAAGCCTGGTTAGTACTTGACTATAGTACTAATGAATATATTTAAAGGAGCATTATGTAACTTCTCGGTTGGGCTTCGTTACCTTCTTGTTTCTATGATTAGCTCATTACTCTGCATTGAATGTTCCACAGTATGGCATTAAATTAAATTATGGCACCCTACCTTATTTATTCAGTCACAGGTGGTTTTATTACTCAAAAATACTTCAAAATTACACAGCAAATTTCTCTGATCTAGCCAAGATTTTGAAACTTATGTCAGGTTATTCATCTTGTTTTCAGATTTATTATCTATTTACTAGTTCTGAGGTGCTTCATTCTCATCTAGAGGTTATTTATTTTAAGATAACCTGAGATCAGCTGACCAGCTCCTGTCGTACCCAAAACGACGAGAGGTGATGAGCCTTTTCTGCCTCTTCCTGTCAGATTCTCTCAGTCTGTAATAAAGTTTAAGTCTAGACTGAAAACTCTCCTCTTTTCTCTGGCATTTAGTTCGTTAGTCATATTATCTTGGTATTTTTATTGTAGTTTTCACATGTTATTTGTATATATGTATACTTTTCTGTGAAGCACTTTGGTCAGCTGAAGTTATTTTAAATGTGCTAATATAAATAAACTTGAACTGAATCAAATAAAATTATCTTGCAGCACTACTTTTAAGTAATTTTCTGGTAGATTTAAGTGTTTATATCTTGCATTTCTTATCTTACAAACACTCACAATTTCTTACTGTGAGCGGGGTCGCCTCTCTCCACAGATCTGACCTGTAACTTGGCCTGGTTTTGTCCTTCAAGATAGAAAGGTAACAATATTCCAGACAAAGCAATAACGTCTCCATGGAGAAAAGCATTTGACGCACCCTCCACCAGAAAAGTTACACAATCCACCTTTAAAACTTAAAAATCGATGCCTAAAAATGACAAACTGTGACTAGAAATCACACGACACACTTCCATCTATCCCTAAGAGTGCAGTATATATTTATTACATATAAAAAGACGACAACATTTTCTCAAACAGAACCACACACTTACTTAGGCAACTTTCTCACTTTGAAACATGTAACTCCAGTCATTGTAGTGTGTTTTGGAGAGAACGCAGCAGGCAGCTTGTGCGCAGTCACTCGATGAGTCTGGGTCTGGCTTGCTACATCTTAATACCTTAGTTCCTTTTCTTTACATCGATACGTCTATAATAAAGGCAAGTTCCTAAAACGCAAGTGCTTCCTCCGCCTAAAACCTGCGAATTTCACCTATTTCAGTTCAACCAAGCACCAATATATATATATACTTTTTACAAATCCTTACCGTAAACCTGTTAAAATGTCAATGAGTGTTATTCCTATGGATACAATCGCACCATTAAAATCCACGTATTCTCAGCAGTGTAGTACCAGTGGCATTTTTATACACAATTTTTCCAATATTTTAAAATGGTTAAAGAACACATATGATGCAAAATTGGCTTTTTTGTTGTCCACTTGTTCAAAATGTACTTTTCTATTTTGCTTCATTTGTTTTTTTCTTCTCTGAGCACTCAAAAATGCTCAGTTTGGATTTTCCCAGTTTTGTTGCGTCATAGGTAAAAATCCTAATGTTTCCTGTGCGTTTCTAGACTCTTTCTGCGTAGGGATGCACCGATCCAGTTCTGATAGTTTCAATTAGGGGTGTGCAAAAATATTGAAATATCGATGTATCGTATCGTTAATGTGATGATACAGTATTGATATCGTGGGCTGCTGTATCGATATATCACGAAGAGTTAAATTATTTTGTCACAGCTACAGTTTTGTTGCTTATTTAAGGAAGGAAACTTGTTTATGCAACACATTTAACATTGTCACTGTTTTTGATGATTCATATGAACTTTGCGCAAGAAATGGTTTAACAAAGACTTTTAGTATCACAGCCTTTGTTTTTTTATTGAGCCATAGTGTATCGATTTGAAACATACATCGTATCGAACCGAAAGCTCACTGTATCGAGATATGTATCGCATCGTGGCCTATGTATCGAGGTATGTATCGTATCAGTAACTGTTTTTATTGAACCATATCGAATCAATTTGAAATATATCGAACCGAAAGCTCACCGTATCGAGATAAGTATTGTATCGGCAACTTCTTAATGATACCCAGCCCTCGTTTCGATAGTAGTTGAAGTATCTGCCCTTACCTGATATGAACAGATATCAGTGCAGAGGAAGAAAACAGCATTTATTTCCTTAAAACTAAACTAAAATAAGACAAAACTAATCCATAGCTGTTTTTTTTAACTTTTCAAGTAACAGAACAGCTTTGTATAAATAAAAATGCAAACATTCTGAGTAGGTGTGTGCAAAAATATTGAAATATCGATATATCGCATCGTTTAATGTGATGATACAGTATCGATATCATGAACTGCTGTATCAATATATTGCCTGGAGTATTTTTTGGTATATTTTACAAAATTATTTTGTTACAGCGCCACAGTTTTATTACTTGTTATTGAGCCGTATTGAATCGATTTGAAATATATATCAAATCAAAAATGCACTGTTTTGAGATATGTATCGTATCGTATCGTGGCCTGTGTATCGAGATATGTATCGTATCGGCAACTTTCTTAATGATTCCCAGCACCTAATTCTGGGGCTCAACTATAACCACTAAATAGTTTTAATGCATCAATTTATTATAAAACCCATCAGAATATTAGAACTAATATTCCGATCAAGCAAATCTTTCAGGATCGGCACAGATATTCGATATCAGTACTGGATCGGTGCATCTCTAGCTTCTTCTGTCAAATAGTGTTCACAGCTAATTTCTCATTGTTGACAGCAGAGGGAGCTCCAACAGATAAAAACATGTTAAAAGAGAACTAACGAAAAGCCAAAAAAAAAAAGCATAATATGTGTTCTTTAAGGTGGTTTAAGTTGGCTTTTTCCTTTGTTAAGTGAACATTTGATATTGTGGCATTTCTTGGCATGTGTTGATTGTCTTTCAGCGTAATGCCAGTCCCATCTCAAACTTTGGAAAACCACAACCGTTCCAGGGTCTAAGGCAGTCCGTAATAGGCGTCAAGTTTCGAGAAGAACATGGAGTGGTCTGTATTTAAGACAAGGGAAGAGAGCCGAGGTGGTGGAAGGTACCAAAAAAAGCCTGGACAGTAAAATGAGTGGTCCTCCTTTAGGTCCATGTCAGGAGCCACATTGGAGAGTGGTTTTCAGGATTCTTTGCCCTTCTCCAAAGAGCTGTAGATCTTGTCCAGAGTCTTCTTGATGCGCAGGGCAGTGAGGCGCGCCGACGGGTTCTGGTACCAGCACTCCTTCATCAGCTTCACCAAGGCCGAAAGAGTCTGAGGAGAAAGACACAGAATATGTTTTTTTTTTTAACAAAGCACAACTGTGAAATAAAAACTTAATCATAAACAGGGTTCCCATTTTTTTTCAGTGACAAAATTTCAAAACATTTCCATTTTTCGTGATCCTAAAGTGAATTTTTTATGACTTTACAGCACCAACATGTGTAGAATTGATCAGACTTTTAGGGCTAAATATGGTTTGATATTATAATTTTTTAACATTCAAAATACTGTCAGTGCATTTATTGTCGTCTCTTTTAAACAAAAGGTGCAAATCTTCGAAAATGATCATTGATTGATTGATTCATTCATTTTTATTTCGAGTTTGTGAGAGAGAGAAACAATAATCATGTTTCATGTTTGTTTACATATACATTGTAAACAACAGAAAAGCACATTTCTCGAAAAGGAGTGGGAAGAAGAAAAACTTATATGAACCCACCCCTATTCATGACGTAGTTTCAAAAAATTATGTGGTTGCTTCTGTACATTGATCACGGAACTTAACTAATATTTACATATAGCAAAAATAAATTACATATTATGCAAGTAAAATATAATTTTAACCCCAAAACGTTTCCTTTCTTTTTTTTTTTTTTTTTTTAATCATAATAGCCTAATGATAACTTAACAGAGCGCTGTAGTTGCATGAAAGAAATGGCAAAATTCCAAGACTTTTCCAGGCCTGAAAAATGACATTTTCAATTTCCATGACTTTTCCAGTGGTTCCATGACCAAGTGAACCCTGCATGAAGCTCACTGCTCTAAGCTCAAATACATGGCAACTAGAATCGCGTGGCTCAGTAGTCATGTTAAATGTGGTATATACAGTTTTACTAAAAAAGTACTGATACGAAGAGTGAAGAAAGGATAATGTTGCTATAGTTACTGAAGTGAGTAAAGTTATGACAGAATTATAAACGAGAACAGAAAAGGCCAAGGGTTGCACCACTGTTGACAAAGCAATGAGTGGCTACTTTGAGCATGTGAATATAAAATTATATAACCTTTATTTCTTTGCTACATAAATCCATATATCCTGCACCGCACATTTGTTGCCTACATTAAAGGAAGACCCTGCTTTTACATTACGCTACACAGAGTAAAGAACTGAAAGAATAAAAGTCAGGTAAAGGGCATTTAACGTCTACCGTATTTTTCGGACTATAAGGCGCACTTAAAATCCTTTCATTTTCTCAAAAAAACGACCCTGCGCCTTATGTATTAATTCTGGTTGTGCTTACTGACCTCAAACTGATTTTACGTGGTACATGGAGCTCAAAAATCTGTCAAAATGTTTTAATATGACTTTAATATGAGTGGTAAGCTACAAAGCCGCACCGCTTGATGGATTGTCAGGAGCCTCGTGGAGTAACACACACTCACCAAGACGAGAAGACGAGACCGGGCGAGATACACCACAATCTGCCAATGGATCGTGGACGCCTGGAGGCTGAGTTATTACCTCCGCCAAGGAGGTTATGTTTTTGCCGGTGTTTGTCTGTTTGTTTGTCTGTTAGCAACATAACTCAAAAAGTTATGGACCGATTTTGATGAAATTTTCAGGATTTGTTGGAAATGTGAAAAGGAAGAACTGATTTCATTTTGGGGGTGATCCGGAAGAAATCCTGGATTCTGGATCACTTTGAAATTTTAGTTAACATTGTGGTAAATGGGGCCAAAAATTTTGTTTCTCAATATCTCGGTTAATTATTGACTAAACCCCATGAAATTTGACTCAGGGATGGACAATGGGATCCTCTTTCATATTCCAAAGGCTGATCCGGATCTAATCCAGAAGACTGATTTTATCGCAATTTATATAAAAAATGGGGGTAGTCCTTGGCGGAGGTCTGCGCTCTCTGAGTGCTTTTCTAGTTGTGAATGAGTTGAATAAACTTTGATTTATCTGACTGTTTTGTTTCGCTTAATGCACCTTATAATCCGGTGCGCCTTATGTATGAAAATAGACGAGAGAATTCAACATGACTGATATTGCACCTTATAGTCTGAAAAATACGGTACATTAACATTGAAATAAAAGAGTCAAATACTGACTGGATCTGAGAACCAGCGGTTGGGGATGAATGGCCTCTGCTGCTCCACACACACCACCTTCCTCATGTCCTCGAAGCTCGGGTCGTTTGGCACCTGGTCGTAGAACGGAGGCTTGTACTCCTCTACGATGCCTAAGGAAAAGAGAACGGAAAAGCATTTGAAACATGTAAACAGACAGTACTCTCATTATTTTATTATTACAGTTTTGTGGGCTAGACAAGTTTTAAGTGAAAAGACATTAAACTATCTGAACGCTTAAAGGGTAAATATTGTATTTGTTGGAAAAGAGCTAAGAAAATAAGGTAAACCATATATTGTGCAGCAGGTCCTAGTCACTAAAAGTCCTGCTAGTACTATAGACCTGTGTTCACTACTATCCCCAGACAATAGCACATTGAAATTCCACATTCTGAGGAGACGGACCAAGAGTCAGATGAAACAACACACAGAATAAATGAGCCTTAGCCCTCATCACTGCCTCCAGACTAAACCTTGGCTCTGTGGTCTCACCGTTGCTGTAGGTGCGGCGGGCGATCTCCCACAGCACCAGCCCGAACGCCCAGATGTCCACCCTCTTGTAGGCGTCGAAGCAGTCCGTCTGGATGCTCTCGTCCAGGACCTCCGGGGCCATGTAGCGCTTGGTGCCCACCTTCGGGTTGTTGCCCACGTCCAAGAGGTTGTCGGCCTGCGAGTGGGTCACTGCCAGACCTGAGAGAGTGAACACAGAGGCACTATTACACAACCATACTGTGATAAGGAAACATGGATTCCTGATGAGATTATGTGGTTAAATCGATAATCGTGATTATGACCAGAAGCCAAAATAAGTCATTGTGTCATTAAGTCACTATGGGCTGTGGTTGACTAAAGACGTGACGTGCCGATCTGAAAAACAACTATTTATGCAGAAAAATACTAGAAAACAATGTATTTATATAAAGACAGATTCAATGTCATGAGTTTATGAGACAAAAACTGGCACAAAGTCAATGTCTTCTCTGCATCAATGAGAATAATTTAATTTTATAATGTCATTTTTTAATAGCTTCAGAAAGTGGTGCCATTATTCAACCCCAAAGACAATATTGTTGTCAGGGACTGTTTTTAAAGCCAGTTCCTATTATTCCTATTATCCTTATGATTTAAGTCTCGTCTTAAAACGCACTTTAATTCTCTAACTTTTAAAACCGCGTGAGTCGTGTGGTCCTCTGTGTCTTTTATTTATTTTACTTATTTATTGCTTTTATGATTTTTATGGTTATGCTGTTATTTAGATTTTACTGGTTTTATTATTTTAGAAGTGGTGTGACCAAATTTTAGCTATTTGCCTTTTTTGTCTTCATTTTATGATCTCTGTGCAGCACTTTGTTTGTAAAATGTGCTACAGAAATAAAGTGGATTTGTAACTTATGATAAGCAGGGTTCCCACTCTTTTTCACTGACAAAATTTCAAAACTTTTCCATTACTTTTTCATGACCTAAAGTGAATTTTCCATGACTTTACGGCACCTACATGTGTAGAATTTATCAGACTTTTAGAGCTAAATATGAAATGTTAACTCTTTCCACTCACCTTATGGTTTGGTATTATAGTTTAACATTCAAATTACTGTCATGCATTTATTGTCATCTCCTAAAAACAAAAAGGCGCACATGTTCAGAAATAATCATAATAACCTAATGAGAACGTAACAGAACGCTGTAATTGCGTGAAAGAGATACAAAAATTCTATAACTTTTCCAGGATTTCCATGACTGTAGGAACCCTAGATAAGGTTCAACATTTGTGGATCATAAGTTCCATAAGTTTCTTTCAAAAATGACATCTGGGTTAATAATCTAGAGCGTGAATGCGACAGTACTGAGCGTAATCTGACCCAGGTCGGCGATGCAGCAGCGCAGGTCCTTGGTCACCAGTATGTTCTTGCTCTTCAGATCTCGGTGGGCGATGGCCGGTTTGCCCTCCGTGCCAAAGATCTCCGTGTGCAGGTGCACCAACCCGCTGGCCACGGACGCCGCCATGGCCAGCCCCTCCGACGTCTCCACGGCAACGCGCTGCAAGTAGTCGTAGAGCGAGCCGTTCTCATGGTAATGTGATGAGCCACAGCTGCGTGCTGGAGTTCCGAGAGGTCATATCCGACGCCATGAAGCCTGGAGACCAAAGATAATAAGAGGATGAACAAAGCAGAGGGAGGAGGAGTGAGGAAGGCGAAACACACTCACAAACGCACGCACACAGGGGGATACAGCACGCTTTGAACACTGAAAACCAGCTTTTGCCTTTTGTGTATCATCCCGTTTATGATCATAATGATTAAACCGTACATTTATAATCACAAAGATTAAACTGTCACTTTGCCGTGATAATTACAGTTGAAGGAATGTGAAAAAATTCCCCTGTTTGTATAACACAGTCTCCACTTAGAGATGACATCAAAAGGCACGAACTAATAAAAAATCAAGTATTTCAGCAGCCATTTAGCAACGGGGTCAGAACTGCTCAGAACAAGCCCGGTAATTCAACAATCTGAGGAAAGTCAATACAGAGTGATTTCAGAGTGCTCAGAAACAAAAAAAATTAACCTTGTAATAAGGATTAAGGGTATGTTTTTGACAGACATCATCATATACACCAGGGGTCTCCAACCTTTTTCCTCCGGTGAGCTACATTTACAAAACAAAAATACCAGAGAGCTACCGTATTTTCTGGGCTATTAGACGCACTCTTAAGCCTCTAACCCCATCAAAAAAAAAACAATCGTGCGCCCCGCAATCCAGAGCACCCTATACATGAATCCACTCGGGTGTCCCAGCACGACTTTAGTAAACTACAAACCCGCACCTCCCGCAGCGCACGCAAACACGCACGGAGCAGACAGCGACCGCACAGCGAAAAACACCTGCAGCCACACTCATCACTCCACGCCGACGAGGAACGGAACGGAGGAACGAACCGAAAAAGCGAGTCCAAGGGCTGTGCAGAAATACTGAAATATCGATATATCGTATCGTTTAATGTGATGATACAGTATCGTTATCATGGGCTGCTGTATCGATATAACGTCAACAGTATTTTTTTTTGGTATATTTTACTAACATTGCTAAAGTTTTGTAGATCATTTATGCGACACATTTGACATTTTCACTGTTTTGATGAGTAAAATGGGCATTTTTTTTCATGTTAACTTTGCACAAGACATAGTTTAACTTTAGACATGATTTTGCCTTTTTTTTTTTTACTGAACCATATCGAATTGCTTTGAAACATATCATATCATATCGAACGCGCACTGTATCGAAATATGTATCGTATCGAGGCCTACGTATCGAGGTATGTATTGTATCGGCAACTTCTTAATGATACCCAGCCCTAGAGTCCAATGTGCCACTTCAAGCCACAACTGAACAACTGAGTCAATGCGAACACGCCGACAATCCAGTGGTCCCAGACAGCACCCTCCCTACACGCCACAACTGAACAAAGCCCAGAGTCACCGTGAACGCGCCAAACAACGTCCCACTGACCCATCCAACTGTTGTGTTTCGTTTAAAGTCCGGTGCGATTTATTTGTGAAGAAAGTTTGAAAATAGACTATTTAATGACAGTGCGTCTGATAATCCAGAGCACCTAATACCCCGGAAAATACGGTACTCATTTTAGCATTTAAAAAAGGTCAGTATATAAAAGAGCCACAGCGAGCCATTTAATTAATCAGATTTGAGTTATTCAGCACAATACGTGTAATTCAGAAATCCCTTGGTCAGCTACTTGGAAGGGGGTGGAGGCTTGAGACACCTGATATACACATTTGATCAATACTGAGGCTGTAGGGAGATTGACCGGTATGTTTTATTTATTTTTTTCCATGGCCAATGCGGATATGTCGGGTCAATTTACAATATTCTCTCAAATGATAAAATTTTACAATGAACTCAAGCCACTGCTGGTTTACCACAAACTGGATAAGAGAGCAGTGTAGTCATGTTCGTGTCTAATTGTCAATTATACGGCTGAGGTTTTTGAATGGAGAGGCCCACAGAAAATCCTCTGTCAGTAAAAGCATGTGGTTTGGAGCAGACAGGAAGACTTGAAGACTTGAGACTAGAAAAATAAATGTGAGTATATTCGCGGCTAAACGACACAGATTAAAAGCCTGTATTGTTTATTTTCATGTAGTTATTAGTAATGAGCCCATTTACTTTTGTTTTACGAGACTAAACAACACTGAAAATAAAGAGGGGGGAAAAAATGTGATTAATTTATTCAATTGTATTTTATCAGGAATGGGAACAATGCGTGTCTTTATGATAGTAAGAACTGAGTGAGAAGTGAGTGAAATAGTAGCTGCAGTTTAGTTTAGTATAGTTTTGTGTTGTTTGGAATGCTTAAAACTAGTGGAAAAGAGCGCCATGGTACAGGGACAAACTCCTGCCGGACAAGAGGAGACGCTATCTGGAAAAAATCCGTTTGATCGATGATACGGATCCTTACGAGATACCTGCAAAACAATGGACTCGAGGCCCCGACGCTTTATCTCCGCTGATATTCTCAGATATTGTAAGTGTGTTGATTCTGCAAAGCCTTTTCAGTTGGTGTAGTTCGTGCAGTGCTTCCCAAATGTTTGTAATGTGGTTGGGATAAATCTTCATGATTAGCTTCATTATTACCATGAAACAGGATGTTCTGCTGTTGCACAACGACTCCTTGTTCAGCTCCTGCGCATTTATCTGGCCATGAAACTCTCTTCATTCTGTTTCCACGCAGGAAAACAATGAAATGATATTCCATTGTGTATTTTTTTGACCTTCAGATCATGTGAACGGATCATACACCCGACAACAGAACAAGTTGTCCCATGGCGGAAAGACCGACAGCGCGTTATCAATTTGTGTATCATTCATTCATTCGTTTTTCAATATAAAATAAAAAATAAGAAAACAAAAAAACAACAATTTACTTCATTATTTGTCTCCAAAAAATAGATAATGATTTGTTTTTTCAGTTTTCGATTTTGTGTTTAAATGAATAATGGAAAAAAACATACGACATACGAAATAACGACCGTTTCCCATTTTTGTGACTTAAACTGAGATGCCGGACTGAACCAGGACTGAACCAGGTCTAAACCAGGTCCGTGACCAGACAGGAACCAGACCACGAACCAGACCAGGACTGAGACCAGGACTGAGGCCAGGACCAGACAAGGACCGGACGGTGATTGAGACTGGGACTGAGACTGGGATCAGACTGGGACCAGACCAGTACTGAGACCGTGACTGAGACTGGGACCAGATCGGGACGGAGACCAGGACCAGACCAGAACCAGGCCGAGACTGAGACTGGGACCAGACCAGGACTGAAAACGGTTTAGTCCTGGTTCAGTTCAGCATCACAGTTTAAGTCACGGAAATGGCTGTTATCAGTTTTTTTCCATTATTCATTTAAACACAAAATCGAAAATTGAAAAAACTAATTGTTATCCGAAGAAAATCATTGTTTTTTTTGTTTTATTTATTTCTGGGTTTTATATTGAAAAACGAATTAACGAATGATACACAGACTGTTATCTCCCACTTTCACTGAACCAGTCCACACCGAACAAGGAAAAAGTGTGGTACCTAGTGGGCGTTTCCTTCTCAAGCGCGACATCACGTTCCCATTCCCTGCTGTTTTCTCTAGGAAGCTGGTTGGCCCAAACATTCATCAGTCGTAGCTACGAGTCGAGCTGAACTCACCCAGGATGTTGTCGTGCCGGAGCAGCACCGTGTTGTAGATCTCCGTCTCTCTGAACCAGGACTTCTCATCCCGGGACGAGAAGATCTTCACCGCCACGTTCTCGCCCTGCCACTGGCCCCTCCACACCTCCCCATACCGCCCTTTTCCTGGAGGAGACACTCGCTGCTTTAGACAGGACGCTACCACAGAAATAAGGTGGTTTATTAAGATGCTTTGTGAATGTTTGACTCACCCACACACTCCACCAGACTGATCTGCCTGGCCACAGTTCTCTGGACGAGGAAGGGGAGACCAGAGCCGCTCCCTGAAGTGCAAGAGTGATCCAACAAATCCTGCGCACAGACAGTCAGGTTTTAGCTCACGGAGATCCTTCATGTCAACACTCCCTTTAGACCTGGTTTAGAACTGGTTTAGTCTGCTCTAGTCCTGGATTAGTTTTGCTTAGTCCTAGTTTCAGCCTTTAAGTTTCAGTTATTCATGGTATGTCCTTCATACTACTTTAGTCCTTTAGCTTTTTAAATCCTGGTTTGGTCTTCTTTAGGCCTGATTAAGACCAAGTTTAGTCTTCAAATCCTAACCCTAACCCTTGTTTAATCTGAGTTTAGTAGTTTTGCCTTTTTATTCCATTACTTCTAGCTGCAGTTTAGTTCTTAAATCCAGATTAAGACCTGGTTTAGTCTTGTAATCACTGATTGGTCTTAGTCTTGACATTCACAGCGCACACACCGCCAGAGTGCTGTCGCCCACGTTGGAGGAGATGAGTCCATCGATGGTGCCCTGCTCGGTGTCAAACTCCTGTAGCCTCTGCAGTCTGCCGTGGTGGAGCCTCCTGCAGGCCAGCACGGACACTACAGACAGCAGCACCAGGACCAGCACAGGGGCCAGGATGAACAGGGCCAGAGTCTCCACGCGATAGGGCACCGGCTCGCCCTCTGGAGCTGTGGAGGAGAGAGGAAGCAGGTTAGAGTAGGGTAGGGTAATTCCAGTGAGGATGTACAGCTGGTAAATGGTGTAATGTTAATCAGAGTAACTAATAAATGAGTAAGTATTGCTATTATTTTTGTTTTAAGTACAGTATGTAACTTTCTGGAGGTGGCTGCCATCACCAGCGTCTCACCATCGACTCATTCATGCCGAGCTCACGTGCAGCAGCTCTATTTCCTTCTTCGACAGCCAGATCATTTGCCGTTAACTTAAAAGCTGCATCATCTGCATTTCTTCGTGTGTTTTCCATGAGAAGGGTGTGCATGAAGCGCAAAATAACTGTTCAAAACACAAACTTGAATCTTCCTCAGCGCACCATCTCTTCCACCTGTCTCTAAACTACTGCGCATGTCTCCTGCAGAAAGAGCTGCTGTCCTGTCTGTATCATGTCAGTGTTTTGTAGGATTTCAGCAGATTTCAGACTTTCTCGGGAGCGGGGTTAGTTCTATCAATCAGGTTTGATTGGATGTGCGGCGACTGAAGTGTGAAACATTTCTTCTCATCATTTACGCACCCAACTGCATTTAACGCATATGGGTTATTAAGATGTATCCCCCTCACTAATGTTCATTTAGCATCATAATTAATTTTATCACACGGCGGTAAACTTTTCTGTTAAACTAGTTCTGACAACAGCACTAGTTTGTGTTGCAGCTTCAGGTTCAACTGCACAGACAGCGGCGCTTTCTGCACTCAGGTTATATGCACATCCACTGTGTTGAGCTGAGTTAAACAAATAATCCGTCTATAAATTGGTCGCATTGTTGTATAAGCCACACGGTTCAAAGTGTGAGAAAAAAGAAGCAGCTTATAGTCCAGAAATTACGATAGTTTTTCAAATGTCAATTCAAACTCATCATTATGTGACAAGAACAAACCCAGCACCATTGTTACTGCTGCTGACATGTTCCACGCCAAATGCTAAAACCCAACTATATATTTTACTAAACCATAGGGCAAACTGAGATCGCAGTTTGAATGGACGCAATTTTCAAAAGCAAAGGCGGCAAAACAACAAAATATCATGTCTTATTCTGAATAAAAACAGCTAATCCTGTTCAGGTTGCATTTAAAAGCTGAACTTTGAACAGACTCCTATTATTAAAACATACTTTTTTTTCCAAATCACTCAGCCCTGCAATACAAGATAAATTGCCAAGTCCAAAACCACATTGTTCCATTCCAGTCAGCGGTGGTCTCACCTGATGGCAGCAGGGCCATGAGCGCTCGGCGGGTGCTGTTGCCGTTGCACAGGTCCTGGGCGCAGCAGAGGATGGCCTTGTTGAGGGAGGGGGAGGTGGAGCACTGGAGGAGGGTCTGCTGGTCGTTCTTTAGGCAGCCTCGTTCGAACAGAGCAGCGCCGCCCTCCAGTTTGACCGAGGAGAAGCAACGGGCGCCCCGGCACTCCAGCGCCCCCTGGCACCGGTCACACGCACACACCAGTGGACCATCTGCACACAGAAACAGAGAGAGAGAGAGAGAAGGGGAGGGGGGTTATCAGGGTTGCTACGACAGGCAATGTTTTCTTTTTTCTCAAGCATTCTCAAGTTTTTTGGAAAATTAGAACTTTTTACACCAAGCACCATTAAGAAAGTCTGGTCATCAGGTCCAAACCAGACTTAAAACAGGACTATACTGAGTCTACAATGGGACTTAACCATGGTGGAAGTAGTTCTTTAGGAAGGAGGACTCTGATACTAGTATTGAGTATTGCTGCCAGTACTGAAAATATATCATATCGGCTTCCAAATATCAGTTCAGCCGATATCCTGATTGGACATATAAATGGATGTAATAAGATTATTTGTAGTTGTCCCAGAGAGCCTCTTAATGTGTTAGATTTATACGAAGTGCTTCTGTCGTTACTTGACAGATAAATAACAGTTACATAACAAATTTGGATCAGTTTTGTGTTTTGCTGTTTTCAGTCTCTGCACTGATACCAGTTGATCAAACCATAGGATCGAAATTAGTATCAGAATTTAAAAAGATAAATTGGTGCATCCCTGACTATTTTTATACCTTTTAAAGATCCTATGTTACAGATCCTACACTACACTAAATATAAAACCATAAACATACATCTTAAACATCTTCATATAGAAGACCACAACAAATATTTACCCATATACTGTAAAATATGTGAAAATACAAGCACACATTTGAATACTCACTGTAATCTTTACCAAAACAAAGCATCATTGGGAGGACTAGCAGCTTATCAACTCTCCAGACCCTTACACTGATATGTGGCTCTTATCAGTCATTAAATTTTTTTTTTCTAAATGTAAAAAATAATAGAAATTACCTGTGTCCTCAGCTGATATGTGCAAGACTTGCAGCAGGAGCAGAAGCACAGGGACACTGCACACTCCCATCTTCACTGCACTGACAGGGACACAACAACAGACTGTTACAATTTACAACATAATTAACTATACGCTATTTTATTTTATCATAGTAAGTGTCGTCACAAAATGTCAAACTCGATTTCGATGCTCAGGAATAGACTCAGTGCTTAATACTGATTCTGATACCACAATGATAATAATTCATGATTTATTCGTGACTAACACGTGAGTCAGTACAGTCACATTTTCTTTGTGTTTTGGTTAGTTTTAAGCAGTTTTTCTGCATTTTACCGAAACAAATGACAATATATGCCTCTCTTTACTGTTGGCAAATATCAAATTTGTCAAAAATAGAGACACCTGGGATATTTCTTGTATAAAACTGAGACAAATCACTGTGTTTTGGATAAATCTGCTGGGACAGGGGACACAGGGCACAAAACTGGGACTGTGTCGGGTAAACAGGGACGTCTGCTCACCCTTTGTGTATCTGCATTCTAAAGCTATTCAGAAAAGGTTAATTTCTGTCCTGTAAATGACTTTTTTAGTATCAATACCTGCTCAAATGAGTTTCTAATTTCAATACTAGTTTTAGTTTCAGATTTTTGATACTTGTGACAAACCTTAAACACCATTGCAATAAAGAGTATAATATATTAAGCAGCAGAAAGGAGAAATAAAAAGGAGAAATACAATTTGCATTACAACAAAGCAGAAACATGAAAAACTAAATAAAACTAAATTCAGTCCACTGTGCTAGTGTGACCAGACGTCCCAGTTTACCCGGGACAGTCCCAGTTTTGAGCCCTGTGTTCCCTATCCCAGCAGATTTATCCAAAACCAGAGATTTGTCCCAGTTTTATACAAGAAATGTCCCAGGTGTCCCTATTGTTAACCAAACTGATCCCTGTCAACAGGAAAGAGAGGCATAAACTGACATTTCATTGACATTGAAAGGAAACTCATTTATGCAACACATTTGATATTTTTACTGTTTTAATGATTAAAATGTTTGTGTTTCATATGAACTATGAAGTGGTTTAACAAAGACTTTTAGTATCATCATAGCCACGATTTAGCCTTTATTTTTTATTGAACCGTATCGAATCAATTTGAAATATATCATATCGAACCGAAAGTGCATTGCATCGAGGTATGTATCGTATCGGCAACTTCTTAACGATACCCAGCCCTATATTTTATTCATTTTATGTTTTATGGGTTGCAAAACTGATCTGAGGCACATATTTGTAGCCTATATTTATTTTCAATTTTAAAGTTTTGCGTAAATTATCAATAACTAAGTGTTGTTGGTTTTTTTTATGGATAATCGTGATTTCAATATTGACCAAAATAATAACAAGCAGCCCTACCTATAACATGTTAACGCCACAACTTTCAAAATGCAGCTAAAAATAAAAAATAAAAATATATTTGGAGTCAGAACAGGTTAATTTATGAAGTGTCCACCTCTGTATCTGGTTTGTTATTGTACATTATGCTACTCCTCATGCTAACCATCCATACACGACCTGATCCCAGAGTTCACCGGGATATTCAGTGATTTATCCCGGTGATTTCGCCCCCTCCCGGAGCTCCAGGCCCGGGGGGGGAGGGTGGCGATCTGTCCGGGTTAACGAGGCTGTTGATGGCCGAGGAGACTCCCCGGCGCCAGGGCAGGCTCCGTCCAGTCCACCGCCGCGGCTCCGTCTGCTGTTAGCCGCATGCTAGGCTAACACAGCGAACGGGGACTCGCTAAACTCTGGGCATTTCGTCCGGAGCGTTTTATTTAAAGTGATCAGACGTCCCCAGTTTACCCGGGACGGTCCCTGTTTACCCGGGATAGTCCCCGTTTTGAGCCCTGTGTCCCCCTGTCCCGGCAGATTTATCCAAAACCAGTGTGATTTGTCCCAGGTTTATACAAAATATGTCCCAGGTGTCCCTATTTTGTGACCAATTTGATCTAAACCAAGGCTAAACCAAGACTAAACGAAGATTAAACCAGGATTACATCAGGTCTAAATTAGGACTAAACCAGGATTTAACAAAGACTAAACGAAGACTAAATAAAGATTAAACCAGGACTCCATTAGGTCTAAACCGGGACTAAACTAAAACTAAACCAGGACTACATCAGGTCTAAACGAAGACTAAACCAGGACTATACCAGGTCTAAACCAGGACTAAACTAAGATTAAACCAGGGCTAAACGAAGACTAAACCAGGACTACATCAGGTCTAAACGAAGACTAAACCAGGACTATATCAGGTCTAAACCAGGACTAAACTAAGATTAAACCAGGGCTAAACGAAGACTAAACCAGGACTACATCAGGTCTAAACCAGGACTAAAGTAAGATTAAACCAGGGTTAAACGAAGACTAAACCAGGACTACATCAGGTATAAACCAGGACTAAACGAAGATTAAACCAGGATTACATCAAGTCTAAATTAGGACTAAACCACGATTTAACAAAGACTAAATGAAGACTAAATGAAGACTAAACCAGGACTCCATTAGGTCTAAACCAGGACTAAACTAAAACTAAACCAGGACTGCATCATGTCTAAACCAGGATTAAACGAAGACTAAACCAGGACTACATCAGGACTAAACTAAGATTAAGACAGGGCTAAACGAAGACTAAACCAGGACTACATCAGGTCTAAACCAGAAATAAACTAAGATTAAACTGAGACTACACAATGTCTAAACCAGGACTAATCAAAGACTAAACCAGGACTACATCAAGTCTAAACCAGGACTACACGAAGATTAAACCAGGACTATACTAAGATAAAACCAGGACTACATCAAGTCTAAACCAGGACTAAACTACGATTAAACCAGGACTACATTTGATCTAAACCAGGACTAAACTAAAACTAAACGAAGACTAAACCAGGACTACATCGGGTCTAAACCAGGACTAAACTAAGATTAACCAGGACTACATCAGGAGTAAACTAAGATTTAACCAGGACCACATCAGGTCTAAATTAGGGCTAAACAAAGATTAAACCAGGACTAAAACAGGACTAGGGGTGTACAAAAATATCAAAATATCAATATATCTTTAGAGCTGGGTATCATTAAGAAGCGGCCGATACGATACATAAGCCACGATACGATATATATCTCGAAACAGTGAGCTTTCAATTCAATATGATATATTTCAAATTGATTCGATACAGTTTAATAAAAAATAAAGGCTAAACCATGGCTGTGATACTAAAAGTCTTTGTTAAACCAAAGTGAACATGAATCACACCCATTTTAATCATCAAAACAGTGAAACTGTCAAATGTGTCACATAAACGAATTTCCTTCGTCTGAACAAGCAACAAAACTGTAGCTGTAACAAAATAATCTAGCAAAATATACTAAAAAATACTTTCAGTGTTATATCAAAACAGCAGCCCACGATATCGATACTGTATTATCACATAAAAGATACGATATTTAGATATTTTTGCACACATCTATATATCGTATATCCAATACATTGTGTACAATTTACATAATACAGAAGAATTTATGGTAATTCCAATATCGGTAAAATGGAAGAGTAGTAGTCGGTTCAGTAATAACAGCAGTACTACCGCTATCAGTAGTTGAATACATTGGTAGAGGTATTTTGGAAGGTGTAGTAGTACTAGTAGTAGCAGTAGTAGTAAGTCTAGTAGTACTGGGGCTTGTAGTAGTAGTAGTAATAGCCTAGTAGTATTATTAGCAGTAATAATAGTGCAGACCTCAACAACAGTAAAAGTGGAAGTAGTAGTGGTAGGCCTAGTCGTAGTAGTAGTAGTAGTAGTAGTAGCAGAAGTGAGATAAATTTGTACTAGGCCCTGTATTCAAGAGCCTTTTAGTAGTAGTGCACAATTGAATAGCCACACATAATAATTTGATTCAGAACTCACACTACTACTCCTTTATCCAATTTGAGCTGTAATCTTCTACGTTCATGCGGTCCATTTTCCTGAGTTGAAAATGCACCTGAACGCAGCACAAATCAGAAAAACAACCGGGGAACTCAGGGCAAAACTGTGCCACACCTGACGTCACCGCTCTGAGGAGATGAACCAAAATCATCTGATCTGTTTATGCATCTACACATTGGAGCTCTTTGACTAAAAGTGATTACATTTAAGGCTTTACCGACAGTTATCCGTATCGTAAGACAGATCTGCACAAAAAAGACCAGAGGCTACAATTGAATTAATTAGTGATGTAATGTTAACAAGAACAAACAACCTAATTAACCAGCTCTTAGCCTACTGGGTAGGCCATTACTGATGTAATTGATGGTGACATTACTATCCAGACTTTCCAACATAAAATCAGATATGCAAACAAGTCCAAACCCGAACATCGCATCTCAGAATCCTAGGGGTGTGCAAAAATATTGAAATATTGTATTGTTTAATGTGTATCGATATCGGGGGCTGCTGTATTGATACATTGCCAACAGTATTTTTTTGGTATAATTTACTAAAATATTAGCGCTACAGTTTTGTCTTGTTCAGTGAAAGGAAACTCGTTTATGCAACACATTTGACATTTTCACTGTTTTGATGAATAAAATGTTTGTGTTTCATATTAACTTTGCACAAGAAGTGGCTTAACAAAGACTTTGAGTATCACAGTCATGATGTAGTCTTTATTTTTTATTGAGCCATATCAAATTGATTTGAAATATATTATACAGTCCCTGACAAAAGTCTTGTCACTTATCCATTTTGTAGAAACAAAAGCTTATAACTTGACTTTAAATTAATCGATTGGTTTTAGAAATGTCTCATATGAAAGCTAAAACCCTCCCAAATTATGCTTAATATACTAAAATAAATTTGCTTCACTGAAGAAAGATTGATCATTTAATGAACACAGAAAGGTCAGATTTTGGCAAGACAAAAGTCTTGTCGCTTTGTCATATGATGCACCCAATCCTAGATTACAGCCTCACCTGTGATCAGTTACTGATCAATCAATTAGTGGGTGTGTATAAAAAGAACCCCAGCACACCAGACCTTCACATCAACTGCAACTTGACCTCTGACAACATGCCTAAGATCCACCCTGAGACCAAAGCTTTAATTATCAAGAGGCTGAAGACCAGATCCACTGCTGAGGTGGCTGACACCTTCAATGTGTCTCAGCGTCAAGTACAAAGAATAAGAAAAAGATCTGAAATGACTGGAGATGTTTTTGACAAGCCCAGGTCCGGCAGACCCCGCAAGACAACTGCTCGGGAGGACCGTTTGTTGATTCGAAAATCCAAGGCCCCTTTTCCACTGCAGCAGACTCCACCAGGCCTGGTCACCTCAAGTCCCTGTGTCAACCGGAACAGTTTGTAGAATTCTGTCTTGAAATGGCCTCCATGGTCGAATCAGTGCACAGAAACCAGCACTAAACAAAAGGCAATTAAAAAACCGTGTGGCATTTGCCAAGGCCCACAGCCTGCTAAAAGGATGGACACTGGAAAAGTGGCAGAAGGTGGATTTCTCAGATGAATCCTCAGTTGAATTACATCACAGCCACCGCAAATATTGCAGGAGACCTACTGGAGCCGCATGGATCCAAGATTCACCCAGAAAACAGTTAAGTTTGGTGGCGGAAAAATCATGGTCTGGGGTTCCATCCAGTATGGGGGTGTGCAAGACATTTGCAGGGTGGAAGGCAATATCAATAGCCTAAAATATCAAGAAGTATTAGCTCCTCTTACATTCCCAACCATAAAAGGGGTCAAATTTTGCAGCAGGATTGTGGTCCATCGCATAATTCTATCTCTACATCAAAGTTTCTCAAGGCGAAGAAGATCAAGGTGCTCCAGGACTGGCCAGCCCAGTCACCAGACATAAACATCATTGAGCATGTCTGGGGTAGAATGAAAGAGGAAGCATGGAAGGCAAACCCAAAGAATCTTGATGAACTCTGGGAGGCATGTAAGACGCTTTCTTTGCTATTCCTGATGACTTCATCAACAAATTGTATGAATCTTTGTCGAACCGCATGGATGCAGTCCTTCAAGCTCATGGAAGTCATACAAGATATTAAATATAGATCTCACAGCACCACTACTTAATTCACTGACGTTATGCAACATATTTTTGTATTTGAAGTAAATTATTTGTTCAATTTTCTGTAGGCGACAAAACGTTTGTCTTGCCAAAATCTGACCTTTCTGTGTTCATTAAATGATCAATCTTTCTTCAGTGAAGAAAATTTATTTTAGTATATTGAGCATAATTTGGGAGGGTTTTAGCTTTCATATGAGACATTTCTAAAACCAATCGATTAATCTAAAGTCAGGTTATAAGCTTTTGTTTCTACAAAATGGATAAGCGACAAGACTTTTGTCTGGGACTGTATATATATATTGAATCGAAAGTGCACTGTTTCGAGATATACATCGTAACGTGGCCTGTGTATCGAGGTACGTATGGTATTTACAACTTCTTAATGATACCCAGCTCTACAGAATCCTGGGCTTCTGAAGAGCACATAAATGCAGAATGTGTTCCATTGTCACTGAATTGGATGTAGCGGTGCTTTGCTATGTGAGAAAAAGCACAGAGCCAGATGCAGGTTCTGTGTGAATAGAGCAGACCTGGAAATGTTCTGAGTCAGAACATTTCCAGGTCTGCTCTATTCACACAGAACTTCTGACACTGTGGCACGTGTGAATGGGGGCCACAGAGTGTTCTGGCATTTTGTACTCAGCAGTTTACTGGGAACTATTTGTGAATGGGGCTATACTTGGGCCTGATAAATCTCTGAGGCAATATGGTTAGAGTAACCAGATTTTCAAATTGGTAATAATAAAAGAGTGAATGGACTGCGTGATTATAAAAAAATGGGTCCATTCATGACTTATTCACGACTCACTTGTGAGCAATGATAAAATCTGAGAGACTTAAGTCAGAGCAACTGTCAAGAACAGCTTGGAACATTTCTTATATAACACTGGGACAACTCACTGGTTTTGGACCAATCTTCTGGGACCGAGGACACCGGGGTCAAAACTGGGACTGTCCCGGGTATGTCTGATCACCTTAACCAAAAACACATCCGACTTTTCTTTTACTTTCTGTTGATGCATCTGTGGCACCATACTCCCCCAAATACTTATGACAAACAACAGTCACTATGCGTTAGTGGTTAGGCTCAAAAATTTTGAGTTTTGTCAATATATTTTTAGGAATAGGTACGTTAAAGGGCCCATATCATGCTATTTTTATCTATGTTAAAATGTTGTTTCTTCATCAAAAATATACCTGAAACAAAACACAACTCCAGGTATGTATTTGAGGAGCCATTCTAACATGTCTCAAAGGGTCCATTTTGTGTAATTTAGGACATTTAAGGTTTTGGGACAGGTTTGCTAAATGGATCTCGGCAAAACTGAGCTGTAATTCTTAGACAAAAGAAAATTTGAAGAATTATTAACTATATTGTGATCAGTTGAAGTTCAAAGTGAGCTTTATTGTCAATTTCTTAAAATGTAATGGATATACAAAGTAATTGAAATCTCTCTTTATCCCATGCATAATAATAATAATAATAAGTAATAGTAATAATAGCAAAAGGAGGAATTAACTTTGTCAATTGGACAAAAGTTTATTTAATCAAATACATTTCGCAGCTCATCCAAGCTGCTTCTTCAGTTCTGGTCAGATGTTAGTGGACACTTCTACTTGTTTACAGTTTCTGTTAGTTAGGCCTACTGAGCTGCACTGAGTTGTAAGGTCATATTAGCAGAATCATTCAGGGCCATAACCTCTGGGCCAGACCTGGCTATCCATACTGTTTTCTTTGTTTTGATTTAGGTTTGAGGATGGAGTTGTAAATAGGAGATGGATGGTGTCTGAGGCCTCCATTTCTGTTTAAGGAAGAATTCTCTTTCTTAACAAAAATAGCTACTTTAACTTAGCCAGGCTGGCGCCACCGAATGTCTTCACTCAATTTAATTTCTCTCCAGTGAGTAGGTCAGGAATCGGAATCCACTACACGGTTCGCAAAAACCCCAGAAGTGCAAGTTCGGGCACCAGCCAATCAGCAAAGAGCCATACATTCTGTGTCGGCAACAATTCCTGAGACCGAGGATTTAATGCCGGAACACAGAGAATGTTTGTTGAATTTTATCAAGGGGAAAGACATTATTGCCCTTCTTCCTACAGGATTTGGGAAAAGCTTAATATACCAGTCACAACCAAATAGCAGCGATTGGTTAAATAAAATAAGTAACCGCCTACCATCAAGCAAACAAATCCTAATGCTGTGATGTCAGACGGTTTCTACGAAGTGAAACCGGCTGATGAATCAGGCTAACTTTAACCCCCCTCTCAAACCAATGTTATTTTTGTTTTGTTTTTTCTGGCTAAAATCTAAAAAAATATAAAAATAAACACATAGGTGTGTTAGTTTCAGAGTCGTTTCAGAGTAGTTTCAGTGTAGTTAGCTCCTCCCTTCAGGCAGATATAAGAAAGCGTCCACCAGCACTTGACCAGCAGCTTGAATGAGCTGCGAAACGTATTCGATAAACTTCTGTCCAGCTGACAAAATTTAATTTCTCCTTTTGCCATGGATTCTTCCTGCACGACTGAAGGCTTGTACACACAGAAGTAATAATAGTAGTAAAAGCAGCAGATGGTTTAGTGCAGAATACAGATAGCTAACTAATAAAGGGATCAGTTTGTTCAAAAATACTGTAAATGTGTCTGAACCGTAATATTTTATCTAATTACATGTGCAGATTGTGCCCGCCCCCGGACGAAATGCCGAGCTTTTAGGGAGTCCCGTGGTGTGTTAGCCGCATGCTAGGCTAACCGCACAAAGAGGCGCACGGAGGCCGGCGTGAGGCTGCGGGAGAGCGGGCGCACCTACCTGCGGCCCCCGGGGGAACTAGCTCATCGCGCGGCGTGGGGAGACGGGGGCATCGCGGTGGAAGACAAGCCCGGGTCGTGTTGTTGTTGTTGTTGTGGTTCTCGGTGGGAGAGGAGCGGAGCGGAGCGGAGCGGAGCGGAGCGGAGCGGAGCGGAGCGGAGCGGAGCGGCGCCCAACAGCACCCAACAGCACCCAGCATCACCCTGAGCCCACCCACTGCCCGCCCAGCCGTGACGTCATCAAAACATTAGCACCCAGATGCATTGTGGGGCGGGACGATCCTCCAGCACGTTTGTTTTTTTTATTATAGTTTTATGTTTGTTTGTTTTTTCATTCAAACTCTGATCGTGCTCGCCAAATATCATATACACGAAACAAAATGGACTTAAAATAATAATAAATAATGATAAATAACAATAATTTTGCTACTTATTTAGAATTTACTTTGCTATTTATATTTTTGCTCTTTGTTATTCTATCATTGTGACATGTGAGCTACTGTGTCCAGATAATTTCCCTTGTGGATCAATAATGTTTGTCTAAATCTATATTTCCAGACAATAAAACCGGTCAAAAACAAACAAACAAAAAGGCTATTAAAACATACATCTATCTACAGTATAGGAAATACTTAATAACAGTATCACTCCCTGCTAAATTTTATGTGACTTTTTTTTTTTTTAGTTAAGTGTACTTGTTTTGTTTGGTCTTGTTTTGTTTTTTGTTTTTTGCTCTCTTGTGTAATTGACTGCATATCACCCCAGGTACCGTAAGTGTTATTTATGTGTTTTTATGTGTCTTTGATGCTTTATTTGACCATGCTGAATTAAAAATAAATAAATAAATAAATAAAAGATCGTACATATTTAAGATGAGTTCTTCTCTGAAATAGCCTTTAATAGACCTTTTATAGATTCATATGTATAATTTTAACCTGGAAATGCCAGTCTCTGACCTGAACTAAAGGTAAATGGTAGCTGCTAACTCCATGACATCACAAGGTGGAACAGAGCATTTGGAGCTTGGAGATGAAGACAGACTAATAATAAAGGATTACTCAAACATGTCTGACTAAAACTAAGGCAAGGCAAGGCAAGGCAAGTTTATTTGTGTAGCACAATTCGTACACAAAGTAATTCAAAGTGCTTTACAGAATAAGAAATACATTAAAATCATAATAAAACAAATCAAAACATAAATAATCATAAAGATGAAAATTAGAAAAGAGAGACATAAATTAGAGAGAAGAGTGCGGAATGACTAAGCACAACTCCAGGTCTGTTTTTGATGAGGTAACAACATTATAACTTAACCTATAACTTAAAACTCACTAGAGTCAGTTTTGCATAAGGTAGAATAATAATTTGATGTCGTGACACCCATATTCCCAGTATGGAAAGACCAGGCTTCACATGAAAGCTCAGAAAATCCAGAATTCCCTCCCTGAGCTGCAGAGGCTGCACTAGCACTGACTCATGAGTGGCTGCTGGTGCTGGAGTTTAGGTAGTGACCATTCAGATCAGAGAAAACCCAAATGATTCATGTGAGGTTCGTTCTGCTTTCTGATTGGATAATCGTCCAGATCCAGAAAGAGCATAAGAATTGTCATCAGTAAAATCTACATTTGATTTGAACATGTTTACCTTGTATCTGGAGACACATAGGAACTTATGGAATTTAAAATCAAAATTTTAATATACAATTCTTTTTTTAAAAATGCAACTTTTGCTTGTCTCACTCCTCTGCTTCCTCTGCTGACCCTGTGAATAGACCTCTCTTTTCTTTAAAAGGTGAATGCAACTTAATATGCCCTTCTTCTAACCAAGCTAATCTGCTCTCACAACCATCCAAAAATCACCAGCCTCCAGTGGTGAGAAGTAGAGCAGTAACAGTACTTTACTCAGTCATGTGGTTTGTTTTGCCCGAGTTTTTCTACTCCAATGCATTTAGAATTTTTGTATTATTTTGAAGTACTATGAAGAAGTAATAGTCAAATAGAGAGTATTCCAGTCATAATGAACCATGACTGGAGTGAGCATTTAGCAGAAAATCATGACAAAAATTTGCAGTGGCACAAGCTGAAAAATCTAACTTTTGTTATATCCAGTCAAGAGAAAAATACAGTAAGTAAGTAAGTAAGTCTTTATTTATATAGCGCTTTTCACAGACATTTTTTTTTTTACAGACGCTTTACAGAGCATTATTCAGCATTATTCATCATCAGTGTTGTGCAAGTTCACACTTTTCATGAACTAGTTCAAAGTTCAGTTCACACTTGTTCAAAGTGAATAGTTCACGTTCATAGTTCACAATTTTAATTTCGAACTAGTTCAAAGTTCAGTTCATTTTATATTTAGATGAGATCTGTAAATGAAAGGCTGCATTTATTTTTCAAACTGACTTCTAGTTTACAACAACTTTACAAGATACACTGTTGGACAAGTGACTTTAAAACTGTAATGTGTTATTTATGACTTGTTACTGTCATTTCAAAGTCATTTGTTACATTACAATATTACTGTATTTAAAATGTAAAACATTACACGACTATTGCAGCACTTTTAATTTACTCTCACCAAAATAACTGTGAAGATGCTGAACTTTTGCGCTGCAGCGCAAAAGTTCAGCATCTTATACATATACATATGGACTGAACCAGGACTGGACCAGACTAAACCAGGACTAAACCAGGTCTAAACCAGGTCTAAACCAGGACTGAACCAGAACTGAACCAGGTCCAAACCAGGACTAAACCAGGTCTAAACCAGGACTAAACCAGAACTGAACCAGGTCTAAACCAGACTAAACCAGGTCTATACCAAAACTGAACCAGGACTAAACCAGAACTGAACCAGGACTAAACCAGAACTGAACCAGGTCTAAACCAGGACTAAACCAGGTCTAAATCAGGACTGAACCAGGTCTAAACCAGGAATAAACCAAGACTAAACCAGGACTGAACCAGAATTGAACCAGGACTAAACCAGAACTCAGCCAGGACTAAACCAGGACTAAACCAGGTCTAAACCAGGTCTAAACCAGGACTGAACCAGGACTGAACCAGGACTAAACCAGAACTCAACCAGGACTAAACCAGGACTAAACCAAGACTAAACCAGGACCAAACCAGGACTAATCCTGGACTAGAACTTGGAATCTAGGACCGCCCCTGAGAGAACCCCGAGTGCGGTCGTGCGTCAGCTGCGTTTAGTTCGGTGGAGCGCGGACTTCTGCGTCGGTCCTTTCGCTCAGGATCACGGTCTACGCGGGCGCACCTCCGGCGTTTCACTGCTGCTGATATCGCGGTGATTTTAGCAAGTTTGTATGAAGAAAAACGAAAAACCCACCATTTCAATCCAGGTTAAAAAAGCATTATGACGCGCGTTACTGACATATGTACCAAGTAAAATAATACGCGCGCAGAGCAGCACGTCCTGTGCGTGTAGATTTCAGAAAAAAGGATCCATCCTATTTTTTGACGCTCTACACGAGCGTCCCCGTCAAAATACACAGAGAGCATGTATCTATTGTTGTATTTGTGCATTTACCATCAGCACATTGTGCTCCCTGGGCAGTTCTGTATCATGTGAAAGAGTCCAGATCCACATACACTGTTAATTTGTGCTTTGAAATTTACCTTTGAAATCCTTGTGTTTGCCGTGGTCAGCCTGTACAGAAGGTAAATACAAGCAGCTAAACGCGACTTCTCATTGAGAGACACAAGAGCCCGTATGTTCCACTAAAGCTGCCGGTGGAGTCGCCTTCGCGTTGACACGCGGCTGTGGTTTCGCGAGGTGAAGTGCGAGCAGATCGTCACTCGTCAAATTCCGACGTTTAACTAAACCCCAACAGTGACGTACATCGTTCATCACACATAATTTGAACAAATTCACGTTCAAGTTCTTGATTTACAAAAGTGTTGCGTTCAGTTCAAAGTTCACTGAAAAATGAACGTGTTCAATGAACGCGTTCTTTTGAACTCGTTCATGCACAACACTGTTCATCATACAGACATCTTCCCTATTCACAAATGCACAAAGCACTTCTCTTCTGTACATTTTCCACAAACTAAATAATCTGTATTGGAGCTTAAATCTGTTGAAGTATGTTCGTTGTTGCCACCATTTTTGTTTTGGTTCATTTGGGGCGTTTCAGTTTTGATGTTCAAACCTCAGTGCTGCTCTGTGATTGTTCCGCCCACCAAAAACCAGGCCAGGAGCATTTATTTATGAGCTTGTGAACTCATAAATATTGTGAAAATCTATCTTACTGTGCTGGTTAATTTGCTAATTGCATCCATTCAGATTTCGATTCTCTTGCTTTACATTGTGCAGCCATGACGGTCGCCCCCAGAAAAGTGACACAGCACATATTTCCACTTCCTGTCATCGTGCTAACAGCTAACATATATTCTTTTGTGTTCTAATAGCAGAAGTGGTGCACAATGGCAGGTCTTGTGGGCTCCTGTTCTGCTCAGGGGCCACATCTCCGGAGGACTGAAGCAGACGTATCCGTTGCTCCCACATAGAGACACATTGTTTGGGGCCCTTTTTAATTAAGGCCCCTAGTGCGCCAGGTGACCTCAGCTGCTCCCAGCCTTCCCATGTCTAACTCCTCGGGATAATTGCGAAAGAAATCCTAGATGTTGAGATTGTGGTAAGGATTAGCCACTTAGGAGGAGGTGCCAGAATGATGAATCTGACTCCTGCTGTTTTCTCTCTTGGCTTTATAAGGGATGGAGCAGGAAGGAGCAGGTTTTCTGGCTTTTTGGGCTTAAGGTAAAAAAGGATCATTCAGGTGCCCAGCCAGAGTCACCATGGTGTGTTTAGAGAGAACAGGCCGCATAGGGCTCCTGCTGCTACTGTCTCTGCTGTCTGTGAGGGGAGGCTATAAGAGCACAGGTAAGATTTATATCATCGATTTTTAGAGCGATGCAAAGTCCAAGTTTAGTGTCTGTTGGTGTCTGAGCAAAAACGGTCAAATCAGTAAAAAAATGTCAGTATCTTGTCTAAAGAACAATCTGGGATCTAACAAGGTATTTTTTTATTCTTTATTTTATCAAATTTGGCATTTTCTGTGATGACATTTTTTTTAGTTATACACTTCTTACTCTCAACCAACAAGGCCTGTATCTATCCTTCTTCATCCAGTCCTGTGGTGCACATCCAAAGAATCGTTTATTGCAAAGGGAAATAAACATTTAAATATCTCTTGGGATGTTCTGTGAAGGTCATTCCAGTATTATTTCATTTGTTTCCAGTCTGATCTAACAAGGTCTTAACTAGATCTTCCGCTGCAGCATGACTAGAATGTAGTTCTTCTACAAATGTGGAAATGAAAATAATGTTGAGTTGAATGCCACAGTCATTTATTTTTATTTTTTTTGCACTGATTTTTTTCTGAAAAACAAGCATCTTTACTGTGAGTGGGCTTGCATCTCCACAAACTTGACTTTCACTTGGCCTGGAGGAGGGCCTGCTCCTGCTTGTTTTCATGGAAATGTTTCCTTGGCTATAATCTTCCACCACACGACATAAAACACATCTGTCTCCAAGGAGAATGTTCTGAAATATGATTTTAACTTCCTGTTTCAATGGAACCATGCAGGTGATGTGTCACCTCCAGAATGTTACATACTGTAGCTTTACTAAAGGATTACAACCATCACCAGTACTACTGTACTGGTACCACATTTTGAAAAACAAGGGTGTAACAGATTATCAGAGATCAGCATACTGCTTCAGTGTTCAGTGTCTTTTGCTGCACGAACAAACATTTTAAGTTTCTCAGTTAAATTAAATTTGAAGGTCAGATAATCTATGAAATTATGTAATTATCCTTCTTGAGTTCTGACAAAATAATCAGGATTAAAATCAGAACTGATGTATGCTGGTCCTGTATGTGGTGTGATGAAGATTTGACTGTGTGCTTCTGTTTTCCCAGTTTCTTGGTGCGTGGTGTCAGAGGCAGAGGAGCAGAAGTGTCTGGATCTGTCCAGTAACGCCACAGCACAGAACATTCGAGGCACTTTAGAATGTGTGCGAGGAGACAACGCCCAGGACTGTATCACCAAAATCAAAGTAAGTGCAGACTTTAAGAAGAAGAAAAACGTGTTTGTATTTTTGTGAACTTTTCAGTTCCAAGATATATTGTTTATTGGTCTACTGTATATTAGAAGTAAGTTGATACAATGAGACACAAAAGTTTAAAAATATAAATCTGTTATTGCAGGCTTTTAACATTTTTGATGATGGTTGGAGGATAATTCCTATTGTGGTTTGTGTCTTTGAGCAAATCACTTTCTTATGTCTGATTTTATTATATAATGACATATGAATACTTCTTAACATTTTTTTTTCTTAGAATGGCACAGCAGATGCAGCGTCCATGTTTGCAGATGACATTTACGCGGCCGGTCTGTGCCACGGGCTGGAGCTGACCGCAGGAGAGTCCTTCAATGGGATCGGTGAGTCCACAGGTTTAACTGACAAACTAACACAACACTCATGAGTTAAAGTAGAACTAAGTCACTTTCAACAATAGAGCTCCCCAGCTTCCTTATGGGAACAAACTGTTGGGAAACAGACACAAAATAAAATGTGTTCTTCTTTTGTTGAAATAAGGCAGTATATTCACATGAGAACAATATAATGTTGCCAAATATTAGGGAGAGCATGTGGAGACAATAAATGCCTCAAACACTCCAAAAATATGTATTTAAAGGGACAGTCCAGAGTTTCCTAGTGAGCCAGAGTGATGGAGACACTTTTTTAAAATATTCCATCCAGTCCTTGTATTTGCAGAGGTCACTGGTGCTGGGCTAGTGCATGCAAAGCACCCGAAGCAAAACTATTATTACTCCAGACTGTCTATGTGAATGTCTGTGTTGATAGAATAATTTTAGAAGTAAACCCAACCTTGAATTTGAAGGATTTATGTTTGAGCAGCAGCAGTGAGTTGCACTTCCTGATAGAAAGCTTGAGAGCGGCGGACTGATATATGAGAAAATAGTCCCTCAACATGTGACGATTCATGTGATGCAAGGTTAGTTTTATTTCAAACAGTATTCTGTCAACACAGACATTTACATCAACAGTCTGGTGTAATAATAGATTTACTTCTGGTGTTTTGTGGAGTGGGTAAGACTGTTTTTAGTGGCAGGATAACAATGACCATTGACATGCACTAGCCTAGCACCAGTGACCTCTGCAAATACAAGGACTGGATAGAATATTTTAAAAAGTGTCTCCACACGTCGCCAACACTCTGGCTCACTAGGAAAAGAGGTCCTATGTCCAAAATTCTGAACTGTCCCTTTAACCATCACATGGACTTACAAAGCCATTTAATTAGGTAAAAAATGTTGCTTAGTTCTGCTTTAAAGTCATAGATAAATTCTTACATTTGTACATATAAAGCATTATAGCTTTATAATTTTGCAGGTTTGCTCTTCCAACCAGACTTAGACTCGAATAAGCAGATATAATACAAAACTGCGTGAGCTAATGATGATTAATGTGATCAGACGTCCCAGTTTACCCGGGACAGTCCCAGTTTTGAGCCCTGTGTCCCCTGTCCCAGCAGATTTATCCAAAACCACTTTGTCCCAGTTTTATACAAGAAATGTCCCAGGTGTCCCTATTTTGGACCAATTTGATACCTGCCAACAGTAAAGAGAGGAATAAATTGCCACTTGTTTAGGTAAAATACAGAAAAGCTGCTTAAAAACAACCAAAACACAAAGAAAATGTGACTATACTGACTCACATTTTTGTCATGAATGGACCAAGTGCATAATAAGTTTCCTTAATTACGCACTCATTTCACAGTTTTATTATTATTACCAACCACACCAAATCAGGGGTGTGCCAGTTTTTGATTTTGAAAATGTGTTCACCCTAACCCTAATGATGATGTCCATGATGTTTACCCGTTCTAGTTCTTTCTGAATGTTTTGCTGTGAGCTAAAGTTATTCCTCTCTTAACTTATACATTCAGAGCATCATAAATATGAATTGCAATGAGTCTGAGCGCTTTTTACAACTAATTCACAATGAAATGCTTTATAATTAGAGGTAGTGGACATATTCTGATCTCAAGAGCTGTTTATATAATATATCTGTACTGGGGCAAGACAAATATTGCACATTTTCAACCACATGGAAAAACAATAATCAGTAATCATCACTTATTGCTGTATTTCAGATGACATCACAACATTCTTAGGTCAATACTACTCAATAAAGATGGAGAGCAGCTAAAATAAATATTGTTGACATGCAGATTTGTATTTATATTGTAATACAGGGAGCTCTTGGGTCTGGTCTCTAGAATAGAGGTGAGATCGGGCCTAAAAAATCCAGCCCGACCCGACCCGCGGGTATTAAAACCCGACCCGGCCCGAGCCCGACCAATTAACTTGATTTGCAGGCCCGAGCCCGAAGCAAACCCGAAATGTCATATTTTATTTGTGAGGACTCGGGAGGAGGAGCAGTGCTCAGCGTCGAGGTGCCAGTCTTTTTGCTCTCGTATGAAAGCAAAGCGCCACATTGACGACATTCAGCGAAGCCAACGCAAGTTTCTGTAGCATTTTCAACAATCAATTTGAAGCTTTTCCACACCTCACTCTTACCGGTGCGTGTTTGTCTTTTCAGTTCTCCTGCCTTTAGTTTAACTTCTTGCTCCTCCATATTGGGGATACCAGGTCAAAATAGATGCAGACTTGCGGAGGGGAAGATTATTAAATTAAGAGGGGGCGTTCACGTGCGCAGAGCTCTGGCTCTGCGGATCCTGTTTAGTAGTTAAATAGCAATTACATTACATTACTTCTCTGTTTTATCCATATTATTTATTTTATAACAAGTATTCCTTAGTTTAGTATCCACACATCGTTTTAGCATACATTTTATAAACATATATTTATTTGAAGCCCGAGCCCGACCCGACCCGAAGTAATGATTGACATTTCGGGTCGGGTCGGGCTTGGGCTCGGTCTTAAGATCTTACCTCTACTCTAGAAATGATCAGGTTCAACTGAATTTACCTTTTGGATATTTCATGGCAAAGTAAAATGTAATCAACAAGGAGATCTGGCAGTATGACATTATTTCATTCTAGATTCTGAAAACCACCACATACTTTGCAGCACATCGCTCTATGGGGGTTCTGCATATATGTCTATGTCTATGGGTTCAGCAGACACAAATACAGCCTGATAAAATTATTTGAGAGGGACTTCTTTTAAAGGGACAGTCTGGAATTTTGCACATAGGACCTCATTTCCTAGTGAGCCAGAGTGTTGGAGACGTGTGGAGACACTTTTTAAATTATTCCACCCAGTCCTTGTATTTGCAGAGGTCACTGGTGCTAGGCTAGTGCATGTCAATGGCCATAGTTATCCTGCCACTAAAAACAGTCTTACCCACTCCACAAAACATCTGAAGCAAATCTATTATTTCACCAGACTGTCCATGTGAATGTCTGTGTCTATAGAATAATTTTAGAAGTAAACCAACCTTGCATTTGAAGGATTTATGTCTGAGCAGCAGCAGCGAGTTGCACTTCCTGATAGAAAACGGCAGAAAGCAGCGGCGGACTGATATCACCTAGCACCTATCTTACCGGCAAAGTAAAATTCCGCTGCTGCTGAGAAAATAGTCCCTCAACACGCAACGATTCATGCGGTCGTGGAAAATTATCTTTTAAAAATAATGAACATCCACTGAAGCAACAAAATAAAAGCTTATTACATATCTTTGCAAAGAGAGGCAGAGGATAAGAGGACAAGTCTGTTCAGTGCAAGTATGTAACTCTGTCTGAACCAGCATCAGACTCACAAAACACGTATAGTAGTGTCTAAACAAGTATTACCAAAAGAAAGGAAACATCTGCATTTGTGCTGGGTCGTGATGCCCCAAAATTTATACAAGGACAGTTACTCCCCAATAAGACTTGAGCAGCTTTCTTCAAAACAGGATATAAATCAGACACAATGAAAACTGTGAATAACTACAAGTAGAAGCAATAACAGTATTTTCCTATTACAATACGATGCCAGATTAGTAAGAAATGAGGTCCTATGTTCCTTTAGCAACACAAAATCAGTATGTAAGTAAGCACTTTAATGTCAGATAATTTGGAGTAACAAAGTTTAGAACAGAGCAGTGCCTCCAGTTAGGTTCACCCTCTCTAGGAATGTTAATGTTTATAGCGTTATTTAAAGGTGCATTGTGTAATTTCTCTGGTTACGGGTCTGTTACGTGTTTGTTTCTATGGATATGTCATTGCTCTGCCTGGAAATTTCCACAGTGTGACATTAAACAGCTCTACCTTACATTTTTTTCAATTACAGGTTGTTTTATAGCTCAAAAATACCTAGAAAAACAAACATTCTGACTGTGAACGGTACCGCCAATCCACAGATCTGACCTGTAACTTGGTCTGGTTCAGTCTCCATGAAGATAGAAAGGTTTAATGCCATACTGTGAAAGAATCCAGACAAAACAACAGCATTTCCAAAAAAAAAAAAAAAAAAAAAAAAAAAAAAGCATTTGGCGGACCTTCCACCAGAAAATAAGCCAAGAATCTAAAATACTTCCCTCCTCTTTCCTCTAGATGGCATCAGTTACTACGTGGTCGCCCTGGCGCGTCGCTCCTCCGCAGACCTGTCCCTCCTGGAGATGCACGAACGCAGCTCGTGTCACCCCGGGATACGCACCACCGTGGGCTGGACCGTGCCCATCGGGTACCTGGTCAACACCTCCCAGATCAGCGTGGGCGAGCAGTGCAACTTCCCCCGAGGTGAGAGCCTGGTGCACAGATCCCTGCAGGAAGAGAGGTCAGAGGGGAACATGGAGAAATTGGTGGGATTGTTAAAGAAAATATATCCTCCAGTGAGTTAGAGCAGGGCTGGGCAATGATTTTTTCCATCGGGTCACATGAGAAACAGAAAATATTGTGGCGGCCAAAATGCTTAACTCAATTCTGCATAATATTAATCGTATTTATTTATAAAAAAGCAGTAAATATCATTGTTTTGATGAGCTGGTGAGACTGGTAAGAGTTTATGTTATGACTAAGCAATGAAAAAAGTGAGGTTTGCATTACAAAAAACACCTGAAAAATAAAAAGCAATGCCGCTTTAGTCCCTGCAATAGGTAAAATTATAAAATTTTGTATCCATCCATCCATTTTCTTCCACTTATCTGGGGCCGGGTCAGGAGGGCAGCAGTCTAAGTAGGGACTCCCAGACTTCCTTCACCCTGGACATTTCCTCCGACTCCTCCGGGGGACCCCAAAGTGTTCCCAGGCCAGCCGAGGGACATATTCCCTCCAGCGTGTTCTAGGTCTTCCCTGGGGCCTCCTTCCCTCCTGTTTATTTCGTAATTCCAAATTATTTTAAATGGGCCGGTCAGAGTCAACCAAAGGGCCGTATGTGGTCTGGGAGGTGTGGTGGTGAAGAGGAGGAGATGGAGAGGCTGCTGTTGCTGTTGCTGTTGCTGCGGTGGGGAGACAGGGAGGTGAGATTAGAGAAAGATAAGACAAAGATAAGAAGACGAGAGAACCTGTATTTGTCCCACAATGGGGAAATAATACAATACAGTAATTAAAAGGTTGTTAGGTTATCGTTTATTGTCCACGTAGAGGAATTTGTCTTCTGCATTTGACCCATCTTCAGTGCTGTTGGGGTTAAACCTGTCAGCAGCAGAAGGTGCCACAGTGTCACTTCAGAGGACCCATCTCCAGATCTTGAGCTAGTCTTGGTCAGGACTACCATAGCTGGAGGATGTTTTGGGGGGAAACCAGAAGAAACCCACTCAAACACAGGGAAATAGAACTACTAAGACTACTAAATAGCAGTGTGGCAGTATGATGCTGAGTGCAAGTAAGAAGGTTCCAGGTTCAATCCCCAGGTCACCCGGGCCTTTCTGTGTGGAGTTTGCATTTCTCTTCCCCGTGTCTGGATGGGTTTCCTTCGGGCGCTCCGGTTTCCCCCATCAACCCAAAACATGCTCCATAGGAAGAACAGCTGATAGTTGATAGCTCAGGTCAATTAAATACAATCACCTGCCCAGGGACTACAGGTGGAAATGAGCACTGATGCTTCAACCAGGTACAACGCATCTCTCCTCTTAAAGCAGAACATTTTTCCAAATTATTCTAGTCAAGGTGTATGGAGTTTAAAAACACAATGGAGCACTTGCTGTATTACTGTGTTTTCTGTTTGAGAGAAGAAAAGGGTTTGTGTGTTAAACATTTGTGAAGTCAAGATTTACAGGACAGAATCAAAACATTGCAGATAGCAACCAGCTCCACGCCCACAAGAGCTCTAGCTCAGAGTTCATGTGCACTATAATGAGCTTTAACAATTGAGAAATGAATTGTAAACTGCTAACGTAAGTACAAAAGGCAGAGTTTACATAATGAGACCCCATGGAGACAGGATAATGTGACTGCAGAGACATTATACATAGATAATTGGAACCTGCGAATTGCTAATTGGAAAAACTCTACGGTTGTCAAGTATCGAGAATCAGATACTAATCGAAAGTAAAACTAGTACTGAAACTAGAGCAAGTATTGACACACACAAAAAAAAAAAAGTCATATTCACAGGACAGAAATGAACCTTTTCTGAATGGCTTTAGAATGATCTTGAGCTGTATCAGTACAAGTATAAGAGCACAAAGACTCATATACGCCCATGAACCAATATGGAACCAACCTGGACCACTACGCAGATATGAGTAAGGGTGTGCAAAAATATCGAAATATCAATTTATTGTATTGAGTATTTTTGGGTATATTTTACTAAAATATTTTATCACAGTGCTTTTGTATGTCCGTTCAATTTCATTTCTTGCCAGCGACTAGGTCAGGAATCAGAATACACTAGACGGTTTGCAAGAACCTCGGAGGCCAATCAGAGAAGAGCTGTGAAGCCATGACAAACTCAAGCACCTGTCTGGGTCCCTTTTGTGGAACAGCACAACAGTAAACAAAGCAGTCGAGATGTAGACCACAGGTGTCAAACATAAGGCCCGGGGGCCAGATCCGGCCCTCCAAGACCTTTAATGTGGCCCTTGGGTGATTTTCTACAAAAATATTTTAATTATATTTTCTATTAAAATATTGGTAATTTTCTGCGGTGTTTATCACAGCAGCGTCTCCAGCGTCTCTGTACGTGGCCCCTCCCACCAGAGCAGCACAAATGAAGACTTGTCTCTTTCCAAACGCTCTTAAAGGACGATCGTTTTGACTGTTGACCGTGACACCCTCATCAGCAAAATGTCAAAAATGAGAAAAGTGGAGCCGAGTGCAGGATTTTCCAAGATAAATGGACTTATTCCTATTTGCATACAAGTTCATGTTAAAACATTGTGTTGAAATTGAATTTTTCTTAAAATTTCAGGTTGTTCATAATATTATAATATTATAATAAGAAAGAGTTCATCAATTAAAAAAGATTTCTGTAATAGATTTGCGTTTCTCTACACAAATATTTGAACTTATTGTTATTTTTGGGGTTTATATGACATGAGTTTTCTGATCTGGCCCCTTTGGAATCAAAGTAGGTTGGATACGGCCCCCGGACCAAAATGAGTTTGACACCCCTGATGTAGACGAAGACATATATTCTGTGTTGGCAACAATTCCCAAGATTGAGGATTTGAAGCCAGAACAAAGAAAATGTTTGGTGATTTTATCAAGGAGAAAGACGTTATTGCCCTTCTTCCTATGGGATTTGGCACAATACATACATCACGACCAAATAGCAGCAATTGATTAAATAAAAAAAGTACCCACCTACCGTCGAGCAAACAAATCCTAATGCTGCGAGGTCAGACGGTTTCCACGAAGTGAAACCAACTGATGAATCAGGCTTCAGATTTGTTGCTTGTTTAGGGGAAGGAAACTCATTTATTTGACATTTTCACTGCTTTGATTATTAAAATGAATGTGTTTCATCAACTTTGCATAAGAAGCGGTTTAACAAAGACACATCTTTGTTAAACCACAGCCATCGTTTAGTCAATATTTTTATTGAACCATATTGAATCGATTTGAAATATATCATATCGAATCGAAAGTGCATTGTATTGAGGTATACATTGTATCGTGGCCTACGTATCGAGGTATGTATCGTATTGGGAACTTCTTAATAATAGTATAAATAGTAGTATAAATGAAAGTACTATGATTTTGTTATAAGTTAAAAATCACACTCTAGTGTCTAAAGAAAGTGTTTTTATTATCATGGTGGTACTTGAATCTGTATTGAGTATTGAGTCTATTCCTTAGTACTGAAATTGATATAGAAATTTGGTTTGCTCTGTCAAATAATACTTACTAAATGATCCTAGTATATATAATTTGTACAAAAAAAGTTGCTCTACTTTCCTGGCAAATCTGACACTTGGACTGTTCCAGCTGCTTGGTTCGAAACAGAACTTTTGCTCTAAAACCGCGTCACCATTCATTCTCCATCAATGCCTTCTTTGAGCGTCTCACATACTTCGTCTTCTGTCCCGGAGCAGCCGTGGGGAACTTCTTCGGTTACAGCTGTGTCCCGGGCGTGAAGGACCCCCAGCACGACCCCAGAGGAACCAACCCCAAGAACCTGTGCGAGGCCTGCATCGGAGACGAGAACGACCGCCACATCTGCGCCAACAACCACCGCGAGAGGCACTACGGAGAGACCGGGGCCCTCAGGTACGCTGCAATCTGGACAGGGAAAGATTATGGGGAAAATCTGAGTTTTTCGACCAAAGAGTATATAGTAAAAGCAACACAGAATGAATTCATGTGCATATTAACAATTTACCAAGTGGTTTGTGAAAGCTACTGATGTTAGATACTAGGGAAGTAACAATAACCAAAATATCGTGATATCGTATCGTTAAAGTTCTCACAATAATATCATGGACCATCACAATATATAGAATTACAAGTATCTTTGCTTAAATTAAGAGTTGTTTTGTAGCAATAGCTAAAAAGAGACAGACGGAACTACATAGACCATGATCCTTTGCTCCATTTCAGTGCAGACTACAAGAAGAAATGACAGTTCTAAGCACTTTTAAGTCGTATTTCTTTGGGTTAAGTCTTGCCAAGGCATTGTAAGAGGAAAAAGTAGCATATTAAGTGTTTTAGCGGTTTTGCCTCCACAAAATATCGCAATAAATATCGTACCGTGAGATGTATATCGTGAAAATAAAGTAAATATCGTAAGAGATTTGGATTTTCTTACATCACTAATCGTGAGCCTCCCCACCATATCGTGAGCTTTCCCACGATATCGCAATAAATATCGTACCTTGAGGTTCTTACTGTGACGATATCGTATTGTGAGACTTGGATATCGTTACATCCTCTATTTGATACATTTAAATATATACTTCTTCCTTTCGCAATTTGAAAATCAGAAGCCCCAGTTTAACTCACGATACGATATCCTCACAGTATGAACCTCACAGTATGATATTTATTGTGATATCGTGAGAAAGCTCATGATATGGTGGAGAGGCTCATGATTAGGGATGTAACAATATCCAAATCTATTATGCAATATTTTAACGGCTAGCCCTGATGAAGACCAGTTAAGGTCAAAACATGTTGGCTTTGGCCATTCAAATAAAGGCCTTTTAATTATATTTTTCCTCGTGCGATGTGTTCATTTTTTCTACTGTTTTGGAGTGCCTGGAATCCATTGTGTCTTGAGTTACTCATAATTATTTCATACTTAATTACTCATGAACTAACCATTTGAACATTTATTAATCATTAGTAAGCTATGAGAGAATGATTTACTAATAATGCAATGCAATGATAATTCAGGCAGCTGTTATCTGTTAAGTCTTTTGGAGAGCTTTTCTAAAGTGAAGGCTAATTATCCTTTATTAAACATTTACTAAGCATGAATCATTATTAATTAAGTCTTTGTTCATTATTAATTAAGTCTTTATTCATGCTTTAAGGCTAAATAAGGTGTAGTTATTATAAAGTGTTACCGTAAAATCTATGCTTGAATTGAACATGTTTAGCTCATATTTGGGGACACAGACAGATGACCTGATGATCTGTATGCCATTTTTGAAAATCTAAATCTTACATGTTCCACCATTATTATAAAATGTTACTTATAACACTTACCAAAAATATATTGGGCTATACTGGGCTCACAAAATACAGAATTGTGCTGTATCTAGAAGTGAATAAAAGCCAGAAACGGTTGCTGAAATGAAATAAATAGCTAAAACACTTGACTTATTTCATCTGCAAGCTTTGGACCTGCAGCTAGTTCCTACAGGAAACTGAGACTTGTCTTTATTTGGTAATGAATTCCCGTGGCTCCATCGTTAGCCCCATATCCTTACACTCCACTGTCACTGTGTATATTAAACCGCGGTAAGTCCCCCTCTGTACCCTAATCACGTTGCAGTAGGTCTGTGTGTACAAGCCCTTGGCACAGTAATAATTGTATTTGAGAAGGGAATACAGCGCCACTCAAGTTGGTTTAATAAATTGTGTAACTAGAACCGTGGGGTTGGAGGGAGATTATCGCCGCCCTCTTGAGTCGTGTTGATATAAACGCACGGAGGTTCATGTTTGGATTAATTGAATGGCTCTGATTGTGTTTTATTGTGTAGGTGCGTGGCGGAGAACCTGGGTGACGTGGCCTTTGTTAAGCACACAACAGTATTTGACAATCTGGATGGTGAGTGTTTGAAAAAGGGATTATTATTTTACAAAAGAGTCTGCTGCAGTTCCATCTCCGACCACAGGATGTCAGTGTGGCTCAACAGTTTAACACAAGATTCACTGATTAGAAAAGAATAAAATGTTGACACGATTTAAATATATGATGATCTTTTTTTCAATTAATTATTTTATCTTGGAAGCAAATAATTAACATTTTATAGTGATATTTAAAAATTTGCATTGGAGGGTCCGTTAAATGCGTTTGTCCCTTTAACAGTAATTATCAAACCTTTCTTCTTTCTATTTTCATGGAGTCCAAACCAGACCAAGTTACAGGTCAGATCTGTGGAGAGGTGACCCCGCTTACAGTCAGAATGCCTGGTTTTGTAGGCGTTTTTGGGCTATAAAACCATCTGTAAATGAATAAATGTAAAGTAGAGCAAGTAGGTGATGGTCCCCCAACCAAAAAGTTACATAGTGCAGCTTTAAATTACATTCATTTAAGATAAAATATTGAGATGGATAAAGGTGAAACAATATTCAAATAAACAGAGTCAGCATTTAATTTTTTTGTAGTGAAGAAGCAGTGGTTAAACACAGGGGTAACCAAGATTTTTTGAATGCAGTTTATTCAAGTTAGTGATTCGGATTTTACGGTAAACTATACTTCCTAAAAAAAAAAAAAAAAAAAAGATTTGATAAGAGATATGAATGGACCCACAGTGAAGTGAACATGAAATACGGACTCTCCAAATTTTCTCTCATGACATTAACAATTGTAATGCATTAGTCTTATATGGCGCTTTTCCAGACGCTTTATAATTTGGTGCATTATTCATTCACTCCATTCTCAGTGGTGGTAAACTTCTATTGTTGCCACAGCTGCCCTGGAGCAGACTGACAGAAGCGAGGCTCCCAATCTGTGCCATCTGCTCCTCCAACCACCACCAACACTCACAAACACACCACTCTCATACTGGGCAATGTGGGTAAATACCACAACAACAGTTTTTTATTACTGGCGTCCTGTGGTGACACCTGATTTTCCCAGCGGCCTCCCATGGACACAGATCTAAAATTTGATCAGCAAATTAGTGCTGTTGTAAAGTCTAGTTTTTTCTTTTCCAGCTGAGGCAACTGGCCAAAATTAAGCCTATTTTGTCAGCAGAACACTTCGAAACTGTTATACTGACAACTAGATTGGATTATTGTAATGCACTTTATGTTGGTGTCAGCCAAAATGCACTTTGCTGTTTGCAATGAGTCCAAAACTCAGCGGCTTGACTTCTAACTGGAACACGGAAACACAAGAGCATCTCACCTATTTTATCCTCTCTCCACTGGCTCCCAGCGTCTTTTAGAGTTGATTTTATAATTCTTTTAGTTACTTTCAACTGTTTGCACGGCCTACAGCCCTCCTACCTTGCTAGATCAAGTTCACCTTTATGCCCCGTTTTTCACTCTCAGGTCAGCAATCCAGCTCCAGCTCGCCGTCCCAAAGACTAAACGCAGCTGCATGGGAACTGTGCATTTTCTGTTGTGGCCTCTTGGCTCTGGAACCAGTCGCCATTAGAGATTAGACATCCCGAGTCTGTACCTGTTTTTAAATAACTCCCAAAATCGCACCTTTTCTCACTGGCTTTTAACAAGTGAGGTGTACATTTCTTGTTGTTGAAGAGCTTACTGTTTTTTGTTTTTTTTAATAGTTATATTGTGTTTGATTTGTGTATTGGGTTGTATTGTGATTGTCCTTGTCTATCCTTTGACCAGCTGTAAAGTTTTTAAAGTGCTTTATAACAAAAGTTGGTATGATATGGTATCCAAATATTAACCAGGCCCGGCACCACTTAGCTTCTGAGATCTGACGAGATCAAACTTTGACAAGGAGGTTTGGCCATATTGTAAAGTTTATATTCTAAAATTCCAAAATTTGATCTCAGGTCTTTCCCATAAATTTCTGGGAGACGACAGTGTCCCAGATAATTTTCAATTGAATAATTCTAAGTCTCTGTACAAGACTATACAGATAGATATAGATTATGCAAATAGTACAGATATATTGTATAAGCAGTCCTTGAGGTCACAATAAGTCAGCTGTGTAAAGTCTGCATCTAATTTGAAGGAGTTTTATTGTCAGAGAATCAGCAAGTGCAGGTCCAAGTCATTGTTAGCTTTACCTTGATTGGGCTCTGAGGGTTGTGAAAAGCGCTTATGAACTCAGCTGTACTTTTTAAAACCAAAACAACCAAACAACAGGCAAAAAAAAAAAAATGAAGCTAGAACGGCGACACCCGCTCTGACGACAAAATGGCCGGCTCCCTTGGTTACTCGGTGCATATGGTCCCCCTTTGGGCCAGATCCAGAATGAATGGCGATCATTACCCAAGTCACGCTACACAGACTCGGCTTGTACAGCTGAGAAAGGAAAGATACAGACGCTGCAAACCAAGCGTGATTTCTCATATGGTCAATAATGTCCGGCAATTATCGGAGGTCAGGGCTGCACCAGCTTGTGGCCAGTCTACCGGAGTTATTCTCGCTCAGGCTTTTTCACTGGGATTTGCCTTAGTCATTTAGAAATCCGGGAGTTGTTCTTGTTGCTTTTATGATAGGATTTTGAACGCGACCAATTATTATTTCCATAGAAAGTTTATCTTTTTAAAGGAGCTGTATGTAAGATTTAGAGTTTAAATTTATAAACATGACCTAACACATGATGGTCAAGTTTTTATGTTACACTAGGGTCTATTCACGCTTACGTCACAAACCAGGAAGATGTTTGGAAACATGCGATGACAACTTCCGGCGGGCTCTGTTGACTGTAGTAAGTCAAGTAAGACAAAATCTAGGAAAAATTAGAAAATGTCCCAGTTTTCTTCATCTCCATGTCATTGTAGCGTTCCGTTATGTTCGGATAATCAACAATTACAACAATATCTCAGTTTTCATCATTTCCACACTGACGCACCAAATTCAAGATGATTCCAAACAGCACATACATCTGCAGTCTTCATTTTACCGCTGATCACATTTACTTCAGTGGGTTTTATCACAGTTGGTCGGCGAGCCCAGTGTCAGGAACTATACAGGAAGTTGTCATCACATGTTTCCAAACGTCTTCCTGGTTTGTGACGTAAGCGTGAATAGAGCCTATTTGGAATGAGCCTCACATGAGCTTTCAGGAATACTTGTGTGCATAGGATAGAAATCTGTGCATATTTGGGAAATCCGTGCATATTTGTCTGTAGTTCAGCATAAAATAAATATTCGTAAACTCTCAAATGAGTCCACAACAATGTGTTGTGTGTATTTTATCCATCAGAATACAAATTGAAAAGTTACAACATCAAGAATTACAATCATTAAATGAAAATTTATGATTACACTTTCTTCATTACAAATACAAATTCACAGACAAAAATACGTCATCACTTCACAGGCATTATTTACTGTGCAGAAGAAACATCGATCGAGATGCCAGGCTTTTGCGCCACATACTGACTGAACCAGGTCTGGACTGAACCAGAACTAAACCAGGACTGAACCAGGTCTACACCAGGACTAAACCTGAAGTGATGTATTTTTTGACAGTAAAGTCACATCTGTGATACACAACACATTGTATGTACGACTGGACTCATTCGAGAGTTCATGAATATTTAATTTATGCTCAACTACAGCCAAATACGCACGAATTTCTCAAATATGCACGGATTTCTATCCTATGCACACACATATTTCTGAAAGCTTTCTTATTCCATATGAAATCCAGTTGGTTTAGACCTAAAAGAACACTCTCTGATCTGAGCTGCATCTAATTTATAAATACATTTTTCAATCGATCAAGAATCAAGAAGTGTGCAGTCAGCAGGCTATTTGTTTTTAGTTACTATAGCGTCAAAAATCCAGTTAGAAATGTTCATTTTTCTAGCAACACTATTTTATCGGTTTCATTTTTCAATCCAACATTTTTTTATTTTTTTACAGATTTTTGGTGTTATGCCCATCTAAGATTTTTGAGTCAAGTTCAGCCATCTTATCCATTTATAACTTCATGTGTTCGTGTTCATTAGGAGCGTGCCAATGACGGCCCAATGACAGCATCAGTCTTACATGAGCCATTTGCTAAGTGCACTTTAATAGAAGGATGTGACGTTTCGAGGAGGCAGAGGTGATGAACGACCTGCTGGTTCACTCACTGCTTTTTTTTTTTTAGACTGATTCTTATTTTTTTGATTACAGAAAAAGCATTGTTAAATCCCTTAATATATCTAATGTTTTTAATTTATTTTCTGCACCTATGAACAGCACTAGTTCATTTTAAATGGTTTGCAGGTGCGTTCCGAGCATCCTAATTATTCACCACAATGAGCTCTTTTTACGACTTTCAGAGACCAGAGCGGAGTTGCACTGCGACGGTAAAGCTAACAACAACTAGCATGCTAACTGCACACTTCCTGATTCTCAAGCAATATAACACTTTTTAATTTTAATGCAGACAGGACGCAGTAGCCTTATTTTAACCTCAGAGCAGCTTAGACAATATGCATGTTTGAATAAGGCTTGGTCCCACTGCGTGATGTCATCGAATGAAAATCCTCAGCTCCTATGTGGTTTTATACCAGTTTCATTGTTCACTTTGCCCCCTAAAGTCATGCTGAAGTCACTTTTCTGATAAGGGGGTGGTAGTTGCTTCCATTTTAGGACAGTGCATGGAAAAAAAAAAAAAAAAAAACATGTTTATACTGGATCACACAGAGTTTTAAGGTCCTGTACTTGGAAGGATGATTAGATCTGGTTCGGTGGTCAGCTGGAGGGAGGTGGGAGGCCGAGTCCTGCACGGGTCCATTTTTGGAGACCCGCACAAGTCCGCGCCCGCATAGTACAGCACCACACCCGACTGATTAAATCTAAGTTAAATCCGCACCCGCCCGGACTGTTAACATTCCACCAGTTACCCGCCCACGCCTGGATAAATCGGGGTCAACCTATTAGTCCGACAGCCCAATAGTCCAGGACTAAACCAGGACTAAACCAGGACTGAACCAGGACTGAAAATACGCCGTGTCATTTCCAAATTATAAATATATACACGCTATAACTGCAGAGCCGATGACCAGGACTACACCAGGACTGGACCAGGACTAAACCAGGTCTAAACCAGGACTTAACCAGGACTGGACCAAGACTAAACCAGGATGGAACCAGGACTGAACCAGGACTAAACCAGAACTTAACCAGGACTGGACCAAGACTAAACCAGGACTGAACCAGGACTAAACCAAGACTAAACCAGCCTGGTCCATCGTTCCGGGAAAAGGCCGTGGAATGGTACTTCTGTCCAGGGCAATGGATGTCCTGGATGCTCGTCAAGTATTTTTTTCCCGTTTGTCGTTCATTTGATTCACCTGACCCGCCCGTGTGTAATCGCCACCAACCTGCATTAAAATTCCAGAACGTTAAAACCGTTTCATCAACTATTTGCGGGTACCCAGTGCTACGAGTTGTTTGGTTTACATCAGGGCAAGTCGTTGATGTTTTTGAGGTCTTGTTCTGTTGATGCCCAGGGAAGAACCAGGAGTCGTGGGCGTTGGACATGGAGGTGGAGGACCTGAAGCTGCTGTGCCCTGATGGGACTGAGGCAAACCCAGAGGAGTTCGAGCAGTGCCACCTGGCCTCTGTGCCCACCAACGCTGTGGTGGTCCGGCCTGAAGACAGGTGCAGGGTCTGGAAGTTCCTCGAGAGACTTCAGGTTTGTCTGCTGGTGGTCTATCTGTTGTTTACATAGACTGTTTGGCTTTGAAATTGGTTGATCCGGACATCTTGAATCTATTTCTCTTGAAACTTTTCTGGGAGAGTCTGTCACCTTTTTGTCTCCATGGAGATGATGCTTCTTTGCCATGTTCCACTGTATGGCATTATTCATGGAGGAAAGGAGGTAACGTCACTAGGCCAAGTTGCTGTTTAGATCTGTGGAGAGACGACAACACTCACAGTAAGGCCATGTTTTATACGAGAACACGTGGGCAAAAACGACAAAATATTTTATCAGGAATGTCTTTTGTTTAGACGGTGACGGGGTTTTTGGGGCTTAAAAACACAAAAATCTGAAACCACCCTCCAGAGTGGAAAAGTTGAATATGTTCTGCTGTAGCATTTTCGTCTACACTGCCCAAGACGCAAAACTCTGGTAAAATCTGCTCACGTCGCATACGCGTTTACATCACATACATCACCACCTAGATTCACCAACTTATTTTGTGTCACTGTACGCACACAGATTTCCTCCCGAAAACGCTTGTATAAACATGGAATAAAAAGTGAAGACGCGCTGCCGCTTTCCCGTCTTCTGTTCAGACCATCATCATATAACCGTAGCCTAAGATTGCATGTTTCTCAATTTGTTTTCTACAAACACACGTAGCCTAATTGAGATTATTTCCAAGATAGATATGTTTATTTTAATGCTGTGGAACATCTCAGGCAAAGCAATAACTCTCCATGGAGACACGCAGGTCTCTCTTTTCAAGCAGAAAAGTTATGTAGTGCAGCTTTTGACCATGTTATAGTGGTGTTTGTGCATCAAAAACACACACTTGGGGTTGTGTCTTCTTTAAGTAATTCTAGATAACAACAACTATTTACAAGGACTGTAAAAAAAATAAAAATAAATCAACACCTAGATACTAACTGATACTAAAACCGAAACAAGTACTCATTTGAACAAGCATCAATACTGTAAAAAGTTATGTCAAATTGTGTGCACTATATTGTCATTGGGAGTTGAGTGCACTTTTGCCATACTCATACTTAAGACAAAGAGATATTTAAATATAATATACTCTTCCCATATCTCAAAGGCCTTCATAAAGTCATTCACAAATGTCAGCAGATGTAATAGAGGCTCTCATCTGTCACTCATTCCCTGTGTGGTGCAGAACGCGTTTGGGAACTCCACCGACAGCTTCCACATGTACAGCTCAGCGGCCTACGGAGAACCGGACCTGATGTTCAGTGACTCCACCCACCACCTGCAGAGGATCATCACCAGCTACACCTCCTGGCTGGGCCCCTCTTACACCGCCGTGCTGCAGGCCTTCGAGTGTGAGGGTAAGAAGACCAGCTATAGATAATAAAAGGGGTTTATCTTTTTGCTAAATCAACTTTTAGAGCCTTTGTACTTGGAATAGTTTTGTTTAATTCAAAAACACATTCTGTATCATGCATTTTCACTTTAATTCACTTTTCAACATGCTTTTTTAACTTTTTATAATATTTCACAGTTTCTGTCTGCATATTGGAGAATATATTTTATAAACTTCACCTCCATTTCCAAAGACACATTTGGGTATTAAAGCTCTCGCTGCTGTAGCAACGGGAATGATAAACGTAAAAGTTGACAAAACCCTTGTGAATGTTATGCTAATACTGTAGATCCAGGTGATGGTTTATGGGTTTTAAAACTGTGCAGAATTTTATGTATGACACCCCATACGCCAACGGAGCATTTCTGAGTGCTCAAAGATGTCAACTTTGGATTTATGGATTAATGAAACCAGCATGAAAAGATACAGTTTTGCATAATATGAATTCTTCAAGACATGTTTAAGTGAAGCATTTGGAGATATTGTCTTTTACTTAAAACAAAAACGTCCATGCACAGTGGGAAAAAATTCATAGTTGACCAGTGAGCTCTGTTGTTTCATATGCATTGCTGAAATAACCACATCTGATTGCACGACCATGTTTGAGTCTGCCTCAAGGCGTGAGGACCGGCATGGTGACCAGACTGATATTCCTCAGGCAATATTGACAGCAACCAGGCTGCTAATTGTAGCTTGAAAATGCTTCTCTACTTTTTATTTAAATTTGGTTTATTTAGCAGGGATAGTGTACATTAATCAACATTTCTGTAAATGTACCAGAATTAACCAGAGGCTATTTTTCATCTGTAGTCCCTGGACAGATGGTAAACATGGTCACCATAAAAACACAACAAGAATTACACAAAAAAGTGCCATTATGCATAACAGTTCAATTAAAAAGGCAGTGAGAATACAAACAGACACTAATAGGGATGTAAAGATATCCAAATCTCACAGTATAATATTTTCACGATATACATCTCACGGTACGATATTTATTGTGATATTTTGTGGAGGCTAACAAAAATGTGAATATGCTACTTTTTCCTCTTAAAATGCCTTGACAAGACTTAATTCAAAGAACTAAGATTTAAAAGTGCTTAGAACTGTTATTTGTTCATGTAGTTTGTACCAAAACGGAGCAAAGGATCATGGTCGATGTAGTTTGATGTAGTTATGGTGCAGCTATTGCTTATTCCCCTAGATACTAACAGTGAGATGGCATCAGTCAAATACCATTTTGTGTGAAACTGAAAGTACAGCATGTTTTATATACACATTTTTAAACTGTATATGTAAAATAACAGTATTGTGGTCCAACAATATCTAAAATCCAAAATAAACCTAAATTGCCGTATAAAACCTCCCATGTGACATGACTGGTCTCATTGCGTGCTCTCTGTCCGATAGGCTTCTGCTGATGGAACAGAAGGGCCTTCCCCAGTGCATCCGTCCATCTCTGTCCTCCCATCCGGCGCTCCGGCCCCACCATCTGCCCGCCGCCGCTGCTGCGTCTGCCCTCTCCTCTGCTCCCCTCTTTTAGGCTCCACGCTTTCCCCTGTTACTGTCCAAGTCCTCATGTGAACCAGACATTCTCGCTATAGTCACTGGAAAGATATTTAAAAACCCCGGCTTGTGTAGCTCAGACAAAAACAAGTGTCTCATTTCATTTCCTTTGGGGCATGTTAAGACTGTGGTGTTGTTTTTGGTGTCAGATTCTTGAATGTGCTGATGTCCCTCTCTCATATGGGCCTCGAGTTTTTCTATGGTATTTCCCAAAGAAATAACATCTCTTAAAGCAGAAGGCTAGTTACTATGGCACACAACGCACACATTAAAAAACACAACTAAAAAAGTTTTAAGATAGTCACACATTTTCAAGAGTCTGCGCTTAATAAGAGCTTTTATGGTCCTGTTTAAGTGTTTGACTTTCAACAAAAAGGTCTGGATGGTTGACAGATCTTTAAGGTCAGATTGTGTTAAAATAAAACTCAGATTAAAGTCTCGCAGCTTCAGATTGAACAGTTCTTTTAGTTAGCATCACACCCCCAGGAAATTTTGATCACATTAGCTGCTAAGTAGCAATATGGGTGATCCCCACTATCACCAAACCATACCACAAAGTCTAATCATTTGCCCTGCTCCCAATCTCGACATAACCATAAAACTTAGATGTAAATATATTAACACCCATTAAGAGTTAAAGGGACAGTTCAGAATTTGGACATGTTGCCTTATTTCCTAGTGAGCCATAGAGTTGGAGACATATGGAGACACTTTTTAAAATATTCCATCCAGTCCTTGTATTTGCAGAGGTCACTGGTGCTAGACTAGTGCATGTCAATGGCCATAGTTATCCTGCCACTAAAAACAGTCTTACCCACTCCACAAAACACCTGAAGCGAATCTGTTATTACACCAGACTGTCGATGTAAATGTCTGTGTCAATAGAATGATGTTATGAAAATAAAACTAACCTTGCATCGCATGAATTGTCGCATGTTGAGGGACTATTTTCTCATATATCAGTCCGCCGCTGCCAAGTTACTTCTATCAGGAAGTACAACTCGCTGCTGCTGCTCAGACATAAATCAAATGCAACATTAGTTTTACTTCTAAAATTATTCTATCAACACAGACTTTTACATCGACAGTCTGGTGTAATAATAGTTTTGCTTCGGGTGTTTTGTGGAGTGGCTAAGACTGTTTTTAGTGGCAGGATAACTATGGCCATTGACATGCACTAGCCTAGCACCAGCGACTTCTGCAAATACAAAGATTGGGTGGGATATTTTAAAAAGTGTCTCCACACGTCTCCAACACTCTGGCTCACTAGTAAAATGAGATCCTATGTCCAAAATTCCGATCTGTCCCTTTAAAAGTTATAGAAAGGGAAAAACTTGATCTTATGGTTTGACATAAGCACATTTTGTAAAGACTGAACTGACATTAAACCACAGGCCTTTATTGCCCTAAATTAGAGATTATGATTTTAAAGTGGCAGATGTTTTTAGTAATTAAATAGGCTAATTTAATTTTTCAATCTAACTTTTTAACGTTTAACTCAAATAATCTCATAATATTGTACTAATACTACATTCATACTAACATACATTTTGACTGCTCATGACTAACCATCTAGCGTTATGTGGCTTAATATATAAAATCTACATTACTTCTTAACCTATTTATTTTGATTATGTAAATGTATAGAGATATTTAAATATAGCCAATACTTATTTTGATTCACATAGTTTCTCAATATCAAAAAATATCAAAGCTATAAAGAAAACAAAACCGTAAACAAAATGCTATATCCTGGATGCTTATACCATTCTTCGACGTTTTATGCTATCCAATAAAAATGTATAATATAATAACACAAATTTTCACATCAGTTTGTAATATAACTGTTAAAAGTTAAGACATTTGCAGTTCAAAAGACATTGGTTTGGACATAGCCTCAATTATTATGTTGGAAAACTCAACTCAAAACTGGCTCTGCCCCCGCGGCGATCTCATTCAACGGAAGCCAAAAATACAATTCAAAAAGCGACCTTTCTATGTTACTGTTCCTTGGAGTTTGGCATCACTAACAAACAATGGCAGGGCTGGAAACCAAACGGCTTGTTAGCTTGTTTTTAGGTGGTGGCAGTCCATTTAGCTACCACAATTTAGCTTTAAAAAAATATATATTAAAAAATGGAAGGAAAACTGCATTGTAACACAAACATTTTGGTGTGAATTGATGCAGGAAATGAAGCCGGGGAGAGCAGCCAGGAACTGTGTCCAAAGAAATTAAATGTTGTGAAAACTATGATTAAAATAATAATTAAAGTATGCTATTTTGTGAGTCTAGCTTACTGTTAGAAGACTCCTACAGAATTAATTAAAAAGTTACAAATGAGGCTACAATAGTTGGACATTTCCAGAGTTCACAATAGCCATTTGAGCTACCGTATTTTCGACACCATAGGGCACGCTCAAAAGCCTCCAACCCCATCAAAAAACGACTGTGCACCTCGCAATCCAGAGCGCCCTATACATGAATCCACTCGGGTGTCCCAGCACGACTTCAGTAAACTACAAAGCCAGTCCTGTAGTTTACTGTTTAAAGTCCTGTGCGGCTTATTTGTGAAAAAAGTTCGAAAGTAGACCATTCAATGACAGTGCACCTTATAATACAGAGCACCCTATAGTGCGAAAAATACAGTAACTTAGCGTTAGGGTAGGGTGACCAGATATCCCTATTTACCCGGGACAGTCCCAGTTTTGAGCCCTGTGTCCCCCTGTCCCAGCAGATTTATCCAAAACCAGTGATTTGTCCCAGTTTTATACAAGAAATGTCCCAGGTGTCCCTATCTTTGACAAATTTGATATCTCCCAACGGGGTCAGCCCTGTGTTCCCACAGCCCTATGTTCCCTCATTTCTAAGATTTTTCTTATTTCTCAGATTTTTCTCAAAAAAGAAACTCTAATTCAAATCATTTTTATTTTTATACTGCATTTAAAGGGATGATTCAGAGTCATTTCAACCTACGATCCTTTGCACCATGACCTCAACATTACATCGGTCAACTGCAGCTGGAGAATAGGTTGGGTGTAACTGACGACCAAATTGGGAGAAATGAGGATAAAATCTGATGCAAATTGATGATAAAGGAAATGTGGGAACATAGGGTCCAATTTTGGAAAAAACAAAACAACAACAACAAAGCAAAACTTAGAAATGAGGGAACATAAGTCTGTGGGAACATAGGAAACATGCGCCCTGCGAACAGTAAAGAGAGGCATAAATTGTCATTTGTTTAGATAAAATACAGAAAAGCTACTTAAAATGACCAAAATACAAAGAAAACCTGACTATACTGACTTGCATTAGTGCTTAACAATTTTCCTTAATTCGCACTTTTTTCACAATTTTATTATTACCAACCAACTCAAACTGGGGATGTCCCTGTTTTTATTTTGCAAATCTCGACACTCTACGTTAGGGCTAATAGGCTATTATGCTAAATTATGTTTATGATATAGCATATAGAGTTATATATAGAGTTTTGTTTAATATTATGTAAATTAATATTATAATAAATCTGAAATAGATCATTTTCCCACTTTATTTTCAATACAAGTACTAATAATCAAACGTGTCGGTTTTTAGTGACGTTAACAATGAGATTAAAATGTAAACTTCTGTACTTTTGTTTACATTTACATTAAAAGTAAAACGTATTAAATATATAGAATTTTAACAACACAACTAACACATTTTAACAACATACTATTATTTCCAGCCCAATATTCAGCATAGTACAACTTTTAACATAGGCAAGCCAAACATAATAAATGTATAAACGTAACAAGTCACACGTTAGCCACATTAGCTTAGCGTTAGCTTTTGTACATAGCGTCCTCCCCTCTTTTTCTCTCTCACAGGGCCTGCAGTCTCTGGCACTGAACAACACGGTGCTATTATCATTCAAGCTTATCGACGTCTTATTTCCTGTACGTACGCTACTGTTATTATTGCCCTAATTGTCAGCCTGGCACACGAGCCGGAGCTAGCGTAGGTGTATGTCTCGTTGTGTTACGTGACTGTGTTGCTAGCAGTCCTAGTTTCCCATGGCTTGTATAGCTTGACATTTTTTGGATCAGTGCGTTCTCATGTCTGGTATGGGCGGATCAGTGTTTTGTTACAGGGAAAAGAAAGAACAGGGTCTGGGTGGGTTCCAATCAGAGACCCTGCTAGCAGTGACTATATCTACTGCCACTTTGTAAATTCATCTCATAATTGTATTAAAGAGTATTACAAAATCTGATGTACTTTTATTGATTTCTGAAACACATACAATGTTTTCTCAAATATCACATTTTTAACAAACTCAGGGTTCCAACTCTTTTTCACTGACAGAATTTTAAAACGTTTCCATGATTTTTTCATGACCTAAAGTGAATTTTTCATGACTTTACAGCACCTACATGTGTAGAATTGATCAGACTTTTAGGGCTAAATATGAAATGTTAACCCTTTCCACTCACCTTATGGTTTGGTATTATAGTTTTTTAACATTCAAAATACTGTCAGTGCATTTATTGTCGTCTCTTTTAAACAAAAGGCTCAAACATTTGGAAATAATCATAATAGCCTCATGATAACTTAACAGAACGCTGTAGTGGCATGAAAGAGATACTTAAGTTTCATGACTTTTACAAAACGTTCATTGAATTTACAAAATTCCATGACTTTTCCAGGCCTGGAAAATGACATTTTCAAGTTCCATGACTTTTCCAGGATTTTCATGACAGTAGCAAATTTCTTGTATGGTCATGAGCCTTGGGTATGACCGAAAGAACAAGATCGTGGATACAAGCGGTTGAAATGAGTTTCCTCCACAGGGTGGCTGGCCGCTCCTTAAGAAATAGGGAGAGGAGCTCAGTCACACGGGAGGAGCTCGGAGTAGAGTTGCTGCTCCTCAGTGTTGAGAAGAGCCAGCTGAGGTGGGTCAGGCATCTGTTCCAGATGCTCCGGGAAGACCCAGGACACACTGGATGGACTATGTCTCTCGGCTGGCCTGGGAACGCCTTGGGGTCCCCCCTGGAGGAGCTGGAGGAAGTGTCTGGGGTGAAGGAAGGCTGGGAGTCCCTGATTAGATTGCTGCCCCCGCGACCTGACCCCGGATAAGCGGAAGAAACTGGATGGATGATTAGTGTAATGCTATACTGTGCAATATTCCAAAAAAGCCAAGCAAAGACATCTCCATGGAGAGAGTGGCAGAAAGTGGCAGACCGAAGTACTATACTGTTTAGTAGAATTGCTTTTTACTATAGTTCAAGTTCAAAAAGTTTATTGTCAATTCTTCATATAAAAAACCATAAAGATTTGAAATTGTGTTTCTTACTCCCATGCATATAAATAAATAAATGCTATATTGTGTTAAATCCACTTATAGTTGTTGTATGAATTTGTGCAGCTATTAAAAGGTCTATAATAATAATGGACAAATTGTGTATTATTCTTGAGTATTATCAGTCTCACTGTGTGGCTGGGACCAGCAGGGTTAAACTTCTTGCTATCGGCTAATAAAGTGCAGTTTGCTCTGACTGTTTGCTGGGTGTGCACTGTTGCAGATGTCTGTGAAGCCAGTGCACCTCATTAGTGGAGGCTAATGCAGGCTTATCCCGCCTAATGTCATTCACACGCGAGTATTTGTGTTGCGGAGTCTTAATACAGCAGCCAATTATCCCAACAATGCCAAATCCCCCTTTCATTATGATACTGTAGAATCGGACTTCTAATTATTCCAAAACAGTGGAGTGCAAATGGGAAAATTCTGATATCAAGGACTGAGAACTGAATGAGAGTAAGTCACATTTCTTTTTCTGATGAAGGGTCTGCTGCTTGCTTGTCTCCATGGAGATGATGTTGCTATGTTTGGAATGTTCCACAGTAGGGCCTATATGACGCAATTTTCTTGTCTCTTCAGCAAAAACATCTGGCAGATCTGATTGCGTTGTATTTCATTTCAAAACAAAAACCCTTCTTCTCTCAAACAGAAAACACTCTGTTGCACCTTGTGATGTCATGTGGTAATACAGGAAGCTAGTGTTGTAGTACTCAGAAACCAGCCTCGAGACCGTATTTAAATTTTATTTTTTTGCAGTCTTAGTCTCATCTCGGTCTCGGGTTTGTCTTGATCTTGAAGGTGTTTGGACTCGGTCTTGAAGGCACTAGGACTTGGCCTTGAAGGTGCTTTGACTCAGTCTTGAAGGCGCTTGGACTTGGTCTTGAAAGTGCTCAGACTTGGTCTTGAAGGTGCTTGGACTCGGGCTTGCAGGTGCTTGGACTCGGTTTTGAAGGCGTTTGGACTCGGTCTTGTCTCGATCTTGAAGGTGCTTGGACTCGGTCTTGAAGGCGTTTGGACTCGGTCTTGTCTCGATCTTGAAGGCACTTGGACTTGGCCTTGAAGCACCTGGACTTGGACTTGAAGGTGCTTGGACTCAGGTCTTGAAGGCGCTTGGACTCGGTCTTGAAGGCGTTTGGATTCGGTTTTGTCTTGGTCTTGAAGGCGCTTGGACTCGGTCCTGTCTTGGTCTTGAGGTCTGACACTCGACAAGTGATAAAATGGAGATAGATTTATAAAACCATTGATATATATGTGCCAAAACCACTTTAAAATACAAATAAATGTCAAAAATTACAAAGATGGTCTTGATTTGGTCTTGATGGGCCGTGATCTCGGTCTTGTCTCGGTCTCAACCCTCAGAGGTCTTGGTCTTGTCCTGGTCTTGGGACCTTGTGGTCTCAGACAGGTCTTGATCTCGATTAGTGCAGTTTTGACTACAACACTGCAGGAAGAGCTCCGCTGCATTTTTAAACACTACCCACCTTCACTACAATCATCTGGATATTTTCAGACCTGGAATAACCAACACTGAACTAAAGGTAAGCTGTTAACTTGAAAACTACTTCTGCATGACATCACAAGGTGGAACAGAGCATTTTGAGCTTTGGAGATGTAGACAGACTAATAACAAAGAATTACTCAAACAAGAAGGAAACAAAACATGACTCCAGGTTTGTTTTTGATGAGGTAAAAACATTCAAACATGTCCTAAAGTTCACAAGAGTCAATTTTGTGTAACACAGGATCTTAAGTTTTACATTTATTCATTTACAGGTGAAATTATAGACCTTGAAAAACAGGCATTATTACCTCATTTTAAAGTGGAACATTCCAGACAGAGTAGTACCTTCACAGAGACAAACAGGTGCGGACACATTATTTTAAAAGCTTTCTCTGCCAATTCATTTTAAATACTAACAAGGTTTGGTAGTAATTTCTAGTCTTCATGCTGGTTTAGGTTTAGGATTAGGATTGATCACACTACAGTGACATTAAGTGGTTGTCCAGATGTGCTGTTTTCAAGAGTAATTACCATGTAACTACCATAATTACATGTTTGGCTATGCTCTTTTTACGCTATCACTGTTCTGTAAAGAGCCACAGCGATTAGTGCGTCAGACTCATCGCAAGAAGGTCCTGGGTGAGAGTTTGCATGTTCTCTCTGTGAAGTGACATGTCACCTGCATGACTCCATAAAGACAGAAAATTAAAACAAAGGAGCTCGACAGTGACTGCCCACCACCCGGTTCTTGGAATTCAATTTCTCGCTAATTTTTTCCATAGACTTCCCAGAAAAAAACAGAAAAAAGGATTGAAAGTTTCCTCAGAGCTCATCAGCTGTGTGATAACTAACAACCACACAACCTATAACTTTATAATTTTAACTTATAAAAACATTTTGCAGAATCTTGTGTTTTAAATGTGCTTTTTGGACTTACAGCCACTTCCTTATGGATATTAGTTCGCATGTAGCTCATTAGTCTCTGTGATGTTTTTGAACTCTTTAATATTAGAATGTTTTGAAAAATCTATGGAAAAAAATGAATGGAAAATGTACTCACTGTTCACTGATGAGATCCATAGGCGATTTCAGAGCATTCTCCATGGAGATAGATATGTTTTATGCCATACTGTTGAAGATTACAGCCGGAGGAAATATTTCCATGGAAACAAGCAGGACGAGGTGTTCCTCTAGGCCAAGTAAGAGTCAGGCTTGTGGAGATGCAAGCCCGCTCACAGTAAAGACGCATGTTTTTCAATGCAATAAAAGATGCTTTAATTTTACTCAACAGGGTTCCCACTCTTTTTCACTGACAAAATTTTAAAACTTTTCCATGACTTTTTCATGACCTAAAGTGAATTTTACGGCACCTACATATATAGAATTGATCAGACTTTTAGGGCTAAATATTACACTCACCTTATGGTTTGGGATTATAGTTTTTTAACATTCAAAATACTGTCAGTGCATTTATTGTCGTCTCTTTTAAACAAGCATTCGGAAATATTCATAATAGACTAATGATAACTTAACAGAACGCCGTAGTTGCGTGAAAGATAATACCATGACTTTTCCAAAACTTTTATTGATTTTACAAAATTCCATGACTTTTCCAGGATTTCCATGACTCTGATAACCCTGATTCTACTATGGTCTATTTTTGGCTAAAATGTTACTGAGTGTAGCTTTAAATAAAGAAAAAATGTGTGTTCAGAACAGTATAAAATAGAAAATAGAATAGAATACAAATTTCACACATATGTAGGCTATTGTTGTGCTTGTTCAATGTGAAATTTATAATGAAATGGCTAAATAAATGATTCTACAAGCAAACTGGCCACATTCTCTGAGAAAAACATTAAGCCTAATGTAATTATTCCAACAATAATAAACCAAACTACATTAACCAAAAAGCCCAAAAGGTAAAAACAGTGACAGCCAAGCACAGACCTGCACAGTGAACCAATATCGTAACCAGCGCTCCTTAGGTTAACCCGGTTGTTTTCTTGTGTTTAAGCTGATTACTTTTATCTTGTAATCAGCCCTGACAGCTACTTTCACACCCGCGCAGGCTAAATGCTAACGTGCGCTTGTTTATGTGTCTGGCGCTGCTGTTAGCGGCTAACGACAACAGCCGGAGACGATTGGGCAGAGGTTGTAGCGCTAGCGTTTGCGTGTGACAGTGATGGAGACCGGGGAGGGGGCAGACTGACAGGCGATCCATCAAAGGCTCTACTGTCATTATTCAATTACCAGCCATGCTTAGCTCCGCCGATAACCCCAGGACGCGCGCGCTCCGGCTGGGGCTGCGTCGGCCTGGGCGGCGGGCGCTCGGATGGGATGATGGGTGGCGCGGTTGTTAGCTCAGGGTCCGCGCAAGCTTTTAGCGTAGCCTAGCCTTAAATCGTATTAGTTGTTATTGGATCTACCCGCTCTCCCCGCTACATCTCCTATGTCTAATGTTAGAGATGTGATACGGGCAGCGCTAGTAATGAACCGGCTCTTTTGAACGGTTCCTTGTCGTGAACGGTTGGAGCTGGATGTCTGTGTAGAATCCCTCAGTCGTCCAGGTAGAATCAAACCAGGCAAAAGGAGAAATTCAATTTATCAGCTGGACAAAAGTTTATTCATCCAAACTGCTTCTTCATTTCTGTGGACTAAAAAAAGTGATCCTGAAATTTTCTAATTTCAGATTTTAAGTTTTCCATGTCATGATTGAGACGGCTAATTCTAAGGCTGAGACTCCCCCTCAGGTAACGCCGGGTTAAACCTGACCGCCCTATGGCCCTGGTTCTGGTGATTTCTTCTGCAAAGTCTTTTGTATAAGCTGCTTCTGTCGACATCTAAAGTTAAAGCGTAAATGATTCCTCTTCTCTACTAACCTTTTTATGTATGTATGTAGGTATATATGTATGTAGGTATGTATGTATGTAGGTATATATGTATGTAGTATGTGTGTATGTATGTATATATGTATGTATGTATGTATGTATGTATGTATGTATGTATGTATGTGTATGTATGTATGTATGTATGTATGTATGTATGTATTATGTATGTATGTGTGTGTGTAGGTATGTATGTATGCATGTATGTATGTAAGTAAGTGTGTATGTAGGTATGTATGTATTATGTATTATGTATGTATGTATGCATGTCTGTCTGTCTGTCTGTATGTAAGTATGTATGTATGTAGGTATGTATGTATGTATGTATGTATGTATGTATGTATGTATGCATGTATGTATGTATGTAGGTATGCATGTAGGTATGTATGTATGTATGTATGTATGTATGTATGTATGTAAGTAAGTATGTATGTATGTATTATGTAGGTATGTATGTATGTATGTATGTATGTATGTATGTATGTAGGTATGCATGTAGCTACGTATGTATGTATGTATGTATGTAGGTATGTATGTATGTATGTATGTATGTATGTATGTATGTATTATGTATGTATGTATGTATGTATGTATGTATGTATGTATGTATGTAGGTATGCATGTAGCTACGTATGTATGTATGTATGTAGGTATGTATGTATGTATGTATTTAATTAGACGGACTATTTTTACATTAATCTTAACAGGAGAGATGTATTGTACCAGGTTGTAGCACTAGAGTTAATTTCCACCTGTCGTCCCTGGGCAGGTTCATTGATTTATTGTATTTAACTGACCTTTGCTATCAACTGTTCTTCCTGAAGACCTATGCAGCATGTTTTGGGTTTTAGTATCCTTTTCCAGCTTTCTTACCCGTCCAGAGATGGTTGGCTCGTGGTTTTTCTCAAGGTGTGTGTACAATCCCTCATTTGTCCAGTGGCAAAACGGAGAAATTTAATTTGTCAACTGGACAAAAGTTTATTTAGTCGAATACGTTTTGCAGCTCATCCAAACTGCTTTTTCAGTTCTGGTCAGACACTGGTGGACACTTCCTTATATCTGCCTGAAGGGAGGAGCTAACTACACTGAAACTACTCTGAAACTAAAACACCTACTTGTTTCTGTTTGTTAGTTAGGCCTATTCATCTGCACTGAGTCTGGGGTCATATTAGCAGAATCATTCAGGGACATAATGGGAGCTTCCACATCTCTGGACCTGACCTGGCTAACCCTATTTTTTTCTTTGTTTGTATAGATTTTGGTTTGAGGATGGAGTTGTAAACAGGAGATAGATGGTGTCTGATTCCTCTATTTCTTTTCAAAGATGGATTCTCTTTCTTAACATAAATAGTTTCTTTAACTCCTCTTTCAAACCAATTCTTTTCTCTGGCTAAGATCTGTACCTCACTGGCCTGTGGCTTTTATTGTATTGTATTTTAAGATTCTCTATCTTTTGGCTCAAAAGTTACATACTGTAACTGGCGCTACCTAGTGTCTCCACACAATTTCATTTCTCTCCAGCAACTAGGTCAGGAATCAGAATACACTAGACGGTTTGTAAGAACACCAGAAGTGCGAGTTCGGGCATCACCCAATCAGCAAAGAGCCATATATTCTGTGTTGGCAACGATTCCCGAGGATTTAAAGCCAGAACAAAGAGAATGTTTGGTGGATTTTATCAAGGGGAAAGACGTTATTGCCCTTCTTCCTACAGGATTTGGGAAAAGCTTAATACTAGTTAGCCCCGTTAGTGGCGCATTACATACGTCACAACCAAATAAAGGGGATTGGTTAAATTAAAAAAGTACCTGTCTACCGTTGAGCGAACAAATGCTAACGGTGCGAGGTCAGATGGTTTCTACGAAGTGAAACCGGCTGATGAATCAGGCTAACATACTGTGGCTTTAATTAAAGAATAAGTGCATGTACAATATTAAGAAATTCTACTGATAAACTGTACAGTGCTTTACTCGTGGGTTTCAAAATATGGCACTATTACACTCTTAAAATGTAGACACTCGAAATAATGTTTCTGGGGAAAATGAATTACAAAAATCTTCCTTATAATCTAAATCAAAAATAGTTTAAAAAGATAGAAAGTGGAGATTCCAGGTAAATTTAGTAAACACATAGCTGCAAGATGGATATTTAAATCTGATGACGCAAAATATTAATATGCAAAATGTTTATGATTTTGAATGTTCCAAGTTGACTACATTACTTTTGAACTTCCAGCACATATATTCCCTCATACTCCGTGTTTTCCTGCAGTATAGATCCAGTCCTCTTCCACAGAACAGCCCTGCCCACCCCCCACACCCACCCCGGGGCTCCTGGGACGGCCCTGGTTGTAAATACGTCCTCTTTTCAGCTTGGGTAATGGTTCATGTCACCTCCATAATGACGCTGCCCACTGGAGACAGATGAGAGAAACAGCAGACTTACACGGACACTAGGGGGGCGCTGCAACCAAAGCAAATTCAATCCCATACCTTTCCTCTGGCTCTTGAGGCTAGAGGCTCTACAGAAAATGTAAATAAGTCAGATGGCTTGAGTTGAATTTCTGTGAAATTTCTGTGCTCAAAATAATTTTTTCTTCCATATTTACTTCCTTAATACAGACTAACACCTCCCACATCTGTAACCTGCACAGCGTGGAGCGTTTGGACCATAGACTCTATATATAAAGGGACATAGTTAACACACTTGCCGCTGTTTTCCATATAGGAAGTTCACATGTGGCTCTTCCAGCTGCTTCTCACTCTGGCTCCCATTGATTTACACTGGAATATTGTCGTCCTTTTCTCTGTAACTGCTGCTGTGAGCCTCGTCATTTTGGTCTTAAAACAGGCATGTCCAAACTATGGCCAGGGGGCCAAAAGCGGCCCTCAGACAAATTTTTCTTGGCCCTCAGAGTTCGAGGTGAATTGGCCCAAATTACCTTGCATCAATTAAAAAAATTTTTTTACTGTTTTATATTTAGTGTGTGGTTTTAAGGATTTAAGCATGAATAAAGACTGATGGCTCATTCTAACATGTTAAACATGCACATATTTCAATTATTCACCAGTCTACGGCCCTCGATCAGCTCTCTGCTTTGTCTGTGTTTAGATATTTGGCCCTTGATGAAAAAAGTTTGGACACCCGTCTTAAAATGTTCGTATTAACCCGCTCTACATGATCCTGAATTTATTTATTTTTTTCGCTATTTTGTCTTTGAGCCTGGCTCCAAATTCTTTCCTGTAACCGTTAGAATCTTGAGCTTCATTCAGCTCTTCTTCAGAACGCTGTGGGTGACGTCACACTTAGTCTTTTTTTATACATTCAATGGTTTGAACCAATCAGAGTGAGAGCTGTTAGAGCGGAGCTGGTGCAGGCTCAGAGCGGGGCTAGGCTAAGTCTTACAGAACTAAATGTTAGGTGCTTTGAGGATTTAAAAAAAAAAAAAAATTATGTTGTGAAAATAGAAAAGAATCCCTACAAAATCCAACCTTTGTGAAAGTTGTCAATGCCCTGTCATCCGAACAGTAAAGTTAAAATGACGTAAATTAAGAACATTTTACTTTATTTGAGTAGATTCAACCTGACAAGTAAAATTTTCTACCAATGGAATAAGTGTGCCTTTCTTAATTGTTGCTTACATTAGATTTAGTTTCTTATTTTAAGTGCAAAAAGTTGTTGTTTTTGTTATTTTAAGTGTAGCAAGATGTATTTTCATATTCTAAGTACTAAAAGTCAGATAATTTTACTTGAAATTTACTCAAATCATGATAAAACTTTCTTAATTCAAGTCATCTTAACTTTTGATTTAGTTTTTTGCAGTGCGGGAGCTGCAGTACCTGGAGCGGCCACTAGAGGTTTTTCTTGTATATTTATGATTGAAACGCACGGCTATATTTCTTTCCATTTCTTTTTAACATTCGGTCGCTCGTCCCGGCTCGTGCGTTCCTCTCGTACTTGTGATAAACGTGCTGCTCTGAACGCTCCCGGCCGCTCACTAAATTCACCACACCGTTTAATCAGCAGTGCTCCCTCCTCTGCGTTTGCGCCCACACACCCTGCTTTACTGCGCGTCTGACAGCACTTACGCCGCGCTGTACAGTAGACGAGGGACAAGTCAGCTCCCTATAGCGCCCCTCGCCATCCATCCAGTGTCCCCAGCGCTGGCTACATCCCAAAATGGCTGCCTTGTTAGGCCCCGATCTTGCCATCTCTAATTGGCTATTACCTAAATGTTTAACTGTCACATTTAGCACTAATAGGGTTTCCAATGTTTGACTTGTGTGTTTTACCAGCGCAGTTTAAAGGGGTCATATACTCCAGATCGGGTGAGGCGAGGTGACAGCGGGGGCTTTGGCGGTAATGAGCACCCGAAGGCGACGTTCCCAGGTAAGGTCGGGCTCAAGGGCGTCTGAGTGTCGTCCGCCGTTTTGACCCGTAAGAAAAGTACAGCACTCGAGATGAGCAGAGTGTGATGACGTAACGAGGAGAGGTAAAATCCAGTTGAAATGTCATCTGAGTGCACGGCCGTATGAAATCACTCAATTATTATAATGTAGTTAATTATCTTAAGGTTTTGTGAGAAAGTACAAAAGGGACAGTGGCTTAGAAGTAAATCTTTAGCGGATATACAGACCAACTTTTCTTACACCTCCTCTTAAAACGCTGCTGCAGAACATTTGAAAGTCTGGATAATCTTAATGGCTAAAAGAAAGTTTGAAAACCATGTGTACTATGAACGTGCTTGCCTCTTCACAAACCTGACTCATAACTTGACTTAAAGATGTTTCTAAAGTACAGTGCTTGCTTATTCAACCAGCATTTTTCAGTATTGCTGGCATGGTTGATTATGAATTAAAGTATAACCACAGTTTGGATGCTCTTGTGAAGAGGCGGCACATAGGTGGCTTTATTAATGTGTCCACATTTACTTAAAGTAAATGCATTATGTAACTCTTTGGAGGTGGCACATCACCCACGTGATTCCATGAGAATAAAAATGTAATGAAAAAGCTTTTGATTTAGTTTATTTTTGGCTTTGTGTACAATCCCTCAGTCATCCAGGCAGAATCTAGCCTGATTCATCAGCTGGTTTCACTTTGTGGAAAACACAGCATTAGAATTCGTTCACTCAACAGTAGACTTTTTTATTTAACCAATCGCTGCTATTTGGTCGTGATGTATGTAATGCACCGCTAACTGGTATATTAAGCTTTTTCCAAATCCCATGGGAAGAAGGGAAGAAGGCCCCGGAAGTGCCTGGACTCGCACTTCCGGGCTTCTTGCAAACCATCGAGTGTATTCTGATTCCTGACCTTGGTGGCACCAGCCTGGTTAGGGAGAATCCATGGAAAAAGGAAAAATTTTATTTGTCTACTGGACAAAAGTTTATTTGGTCAAATATGTTTTGCAGCTCTTCCAAGGTGCTTCTTCAGTTCTGGTCAGACGCTGTTGGACACTTCCTTATACCTGTCTGAAGGAAGGAACTAACAACAATGAAACTACTCTGAAACTAACACACCTACTTGTTTACAGTTTCTGTTAGTTAGCTCGGCCTATTAAACTTGCACTGAGTGTAGAGTTTCATTCCGGGCCGTAATGAAGCTTTCATACCTCTGGACCTGACCTGGCCACAGCTATTGTTTTCTTTGTTTGTATAGATTTAGGTTTGAGGATGGAGTTGTAAATAGGAGATAGATGATGTATGAGTCCTTCATATCTAATTTTAGCAAATAATTACATAGTGCAGGTTTAAAGAGGACCTGTTATGCAAAAATGACTTTCCAGAGCTTTTAACTATGTTATAATTGTTTCCTCTCACCATTTACTTGCAAAATTTATATTTGGAGTGATTCCTGAATGTTTGAGTAATCTTTAATCACTTACTTTCTGTTCTTTCTTTGTTCATCAATTTAATCTACTTACTACTGTGATAGGTGTACGTGTAGGATTCTGCAGTGTCGCAAAGTCATTCTGGTACAAATGAAAAAAGAAATCCTCTAAATGCGAGCATGATCTGAAGCTGTCCATTGGAGGTGTTGACAGCTGCACAGGTCTTTGTTGTAGTGACGTTTAGAGAAACATCAGCTCCCATTGGGCATCACAGTTTTCTAAAGTCATTTTAAAGTCATTTTCTAAAGTCATTATAGATAAATGTTAAACTTTAAAGTGTGCTAATTCTTACATAATGATCCACGAGTGTCATAGAGTTGAACTATATCGCAGACACAAGCAGAATAGATCTAGATTATGCTTGAAAAACACATTATACAGGACGATTATGAAACAGCTTCGTCAGTGATTATTGATTCTCTCCCCTTTCACTTATTATGATACAACACATCATTATAAACACTATATACAGTAACACGAGTTGAACCGGGACCTAAAGGAGAAACGGAGGACAGGGCTGCGATAACGTTCATATATCTAATGCGCGTCTAGTTAGCGGCGTTTAGTCCGAATCGCCCGCTAACAGTGCTTTCCATTAGCGGGATGAAGCTAGTTATTACCTCTTCATTGCGCTGAATAAAATGATGGATGTGTCCCAATCAGAGCAGCATTAATGCGATCAGCTCACACGCCGGCCACCATCACTCACCAGCGCTCCGATCCTGTCCCACAAACACACAACAGATGCACACAAGACCGAGAGAGATTAGACACAGAGCGCTGGAGCGAGGGAGGAGGTAGGACAGAGGAGGAGAGAAGGAAGAAGGAGATAAGAGGGAGTGGGGAGGAAAGAGAGATGAGGAGAGAAGGAGGAAGGAGATGAGAGAGGGAGTGAGGAGGTAGGAGAGAAGGAAGAAGGAGGTGAAAGAGGGAGTGAGGAGTTAGAAGAGAGGAGGAGAGAAAGCTGAAGAGGATGAGAGAGGGAGTGAGGAGGTCGGAGAGAAGGAGGAAGGAGGTGAGAGGGAGTGATAGGAGAAAGGAGGTAGGAGAGAAGGAGAGGAGTTAGAAGAGAGGAGAGAGGAGGAGAGAGGAGGAAGAAGATGAGAGAGGGTGAGGAGGTAGGAGAGAAGGAAGAAGGAGGTGAAAGAGAGGAGAGTTAGAGAGAGAGGAGAGAGGAGGAGAGAAGGAGAGGAGGAAGGAGGTGAGAGGGAGTGATAGGAGAAAGGAGGTAGGAGAGAAGGAGAGGAGTTAGAAGAGAGGAGGAGAGAAGGAGGAAGGTGATGAGAGAGGGAGTGAGGAGGTCGGAGAGAGGAGGAGAGAAGGAGGAAGGAGGTGAGAGGGAGTGATAGGAGAAAGGAGGTAGGAGAGAAGGAGAGGAGTTAGAAGAGAGGAGCATGAGGCAGGAGAGAGGAGGAAGAAGATGAGAGAGGGAGTGAGGAGGTAGGAGAGAAGGAAGAAGGAGGTGAAAGAGGGAGTGAGGAGTTAGAAGAGAGGAGGAGAGAAAGCTGAAGAGGATGAGAGAGGGAGTGAGGAGGTCGGAGAGAGGAGGAGAGAAGGAGGAAGGAGGTGAGAGGGAGTGATAGGAGAAAGGAGGTAGGAGAGAAGGAGAGGAGTTAGGAGAGAGGAGGAGAGAAGGAGGAAGGTGATGAGAGAGGGAGTGAGGAGGTAGGAGAGAGGAGTTAGGAGAGAGAAGGAGGAAAGGGATGAGACAGGGAGTGAGGAGGTAGGGGAGAGGAGGAGGCGTTAGGAGAGAGGAGGGAGGAGAGGAGGTAGGAAAAAGGAGGAAAAAAGGAGGAAGGAGTGAAGGGAGGAAAGAGGAGGAGAGAAGGAGAAGTGGATATGAGAGAGGAAGTGAGGAGGTAGGAGAGAGGAGTTGGGAGAGAGAAAGGCAAAGGAGATAAGAGAGGGAGTGAGGAGGTAGGAGAGGGAAGGTCAGAGAGGGGGAGGAGTTAGAGGAGAGGAGGAGGAGGCAGGAGAGAAGGAGAGAGGGACAGAGGAGAGAAGGAGGAGGAAGGAGATGAGAGAGGGAGTGAGTGAGGAGCTAGGAGAGAGGAGATATAGGGAACCAGGAGGCAGAGAAGGAGAGAGGGAGCAAAAATGTGGGAAAAGAGAGAAAGAGCCAGGAGATAGGAGACAGGAAGAAGGGTAGAAAGAAAAGGAAGGAGATGAGAGAGGGAGTAAGGAGGTAGAAGAGAGGAGGAGGGCACAGAGGGAGAGGTAGGAGAGAAGGAGAGGACTTAGAAGGGAATAAGATGAGGAGGTAAAAGCCAGAGACAAAAAGCGGGAGCAAGGAGGTAGGAAAGAAGACAAAAAGCTAAGAAAGAGGACATAGGAGAGAGGAGATTTAGGGACCCAGGAGGCAGAGAAGGAGAGACGGTGCAAAAAGGTAGGAAAGGAGGGAGAGAGGAAGAAAAGGAGGGGGAGAGGAAGTAGAAGAGACAAGAGGAGGTAGGAGGGAGAAGAGACAGAGAAGAGGATGAGGAGGTAAAAGACAGAAGAAAGTTGAGTTTGCATAATCCCTCTTTTAGTCCCTCAAACTCTCCACTGTTTAACCAAGACATGATTCTATTTTTCCACACGTTTAAATCAATAAAAAAAAAAAAAAAGAGTAAAACGGCGCGTTGTATCTTCTGTATCTGCGTGTTGCTGTTTGGCCCTGGTTCATTTGTGAGTCTGCATTCACAGCTCTTTCTCTGCCTCTGTAATTATCGATAGACAAATAAAGACGACATAAACTGTTCTCAGCACAAACTTTCTACGCTTTTGTCTTCCTAGAAAACAACTCAGCTAAATGTTACTTCTGCTTATGAGTTAACTTTGATGCTGGCATAAGGAGCAAGTACATTTTCTGGAATAAATGTCTAACGGAATTGTAGTTCTCAGAGTACTTTACTTGTGTATTATTTTTACTTGAAGTAACAGTACTCTTTCTTACTTGAGTAAAAGTTGTGGTTCCTCTACAAGTGACTTCATGTTGACAATATGAAATGATTTGAACATTTGTGTTTATCACTTATGTACAGTTTCCAAATAAATAAAGAGCATAAACACCACAGGGCACGAAGAACAGAGACAATATAAAACCAAGACTCATTATCACGCAGGTAAATGCAACACAAGCGTGCAGGCAAACAAAGGCTTCATTCAATAACAGAACATGTCCTTTAACAGGTAATGATAATTTATAGTTTATATTATATTTAATAAATCAGACTGACAACAACAAAGGCATATATGATTATCAAACGTGAACGAAAATATCATCCAAAAACTGGGAAATACTCTACATGGAAAATAAGCAGGGAAATAAACACACAAGCAGGTAAGACCAGCAAGGAAATAAATCAGATTGCACTAAACGCAAACAACCGAGGACAGAGATACAGAGGTTCGGGGAAAGCTTGAGTGTACGTCTTGACAGGTTGACAATCTGATTTTGGAATGAGGGGCAGCTGCAGGTAAAGGAGGAAGGACCTGGAATAGACTGGGAAACGGAGCTGGACTGGGGAAAACACGTAACAAAAAGCAGAACTGTGACACACACATGGCCGTTATGTGACCGGGTCAAATGGACTTATAGATACAGTGTGTGTGTGTGTGTGTGTGTGTGTGTGTGTGTGTGTGTGTGTGTGTGTGTGTGTGTGTGTGTGTGTGTGTGTGTGTGTGTGTGTGTGTGTGTGTGCGCACCGTCTGTCTGCACTGACCACCAGACATGTACCATCAGCTTTGACCACCAGAGGGAGACAGAGCCATATCATGGAGCTATAATAAAAACTGGAAAAGGCCTGCCCCTGTGTCCCTGCTCGAGACAGACTAGTGGTCGCTCCAGGTACTGCAGCTCCAGGGAGCTTAGACCCAGAAAGAATTCTCCCAAAGAAGCACAATGCGCTTTTTGGGAAAAACTGCCCGTGTTCAGCTGACAGGACATGAGTAACTTTTACAAAGAGCAGATTTTCTACGATTCTTTTCTATTTTCAAAACATAAGGTTTTAAACGTTTTAAATCCTCAATGCGCCTAAAATTTAGCATTGTAAGGCTTAGCATCCCACCGCTCTGAGCCCACTTGCTCCGCTCTAACAGCTCTCGCTCTGATTGGTCCAAACACTCCATGCCGTGCACGTTACAGACGTCACACGGGTGGGAGGAGCTAGTCCCTACTGAGGAAGTAAATGCAGAAGTGAAAATGTTTTTGGGGCCCATGCATCATTGAGCACATCTTCCAGATTTTATTATACTTCTATGAGCCATATACACACGTACAATCAGCTTTGAGCCATATATACACAAAATACACAATATATACACAATGCAGACATTAGTGCATACACAAAAGTGAAACAGCTGTACACAAGCCCAAGGAGTGGCTCAACTGGAGCATGCAGTCTTCGATCTCTCTTAAGATGAAGAAAGACAGACGTCAAGACTTCCCACCCGTTAACATACATGAACACTGTGACATACTAATTAGCTGAGATAGACAAGATTGAAATGAGATCAAGAACATTTTTGCCACCAAGGACTGCTCCCTAGACATGAAAAATGCAGTGACTTCTGGGGTATGTGGACTTTGACCTTGAGTAAATCTGGAAACTTTTAGAGTTACACTTTTGCTTTTGCTCCCTAGCGTCGATTTAGAGTGTAACAGCAGGAAACAACAGCACCAACCTGAAAAGAAAACATCATTAAATAAATACAACACACACACAAACTAGCTCTTCCACTTCTCCAGACTGTATAAATAGTCACAGTCAGAGTCAAGTTTTTGGCCTAGTTATTAAACACCACCACCTTGTCTGTATAAAAGAAGAAGTTATTACAATTTTAAACATGGATCGACAGTCTGGAGCAAGGAACACAAGGAACACAAGGAACACAAGGACCACAAGCCACAGCGGCTGCTATGGATCCATAATTGCAGCTGTAGTGGAAGCAGGTGAGAGTGAAGCAGAAATGCGGACGATAAGTGATGCCATGTTAGAGATGGTCCTCGTGTCTGAACGCAGTCCTGCACAATGTTCGGCTGCACCCAGAAGAGTAAGCAAGGTCAATGCAGTTGTGAGAGCAGCAAATGAAGAAGACAGACGTGAGGAACCACCACCAGTGAACGTACAGAAACACTGTGACATACGAGTTACCTTTGAGATGGATCGAGATCAAAACAAGATCAGGAAAATTGTGGCCACAGAGGACTGCTCCCCAGGAACGAGAAATGCAGTGTCTCTGGGGTCTTTGGACTTTAATCTTGAAGAAATCTGGAAACCTTTAAAAATACACACACACAGGCTACATATTGTGTCTTGTTTTTGTGCCTGAGCATAGATTTAGACTGAGAGTAAAACCAAGAATATATTACAGAGACCCCAAGAAGTTAGTATTATTATCATTGTATTACATTTTATTATCATTACTGTCATGACCATGACCATGAGAGAGATCGGGCGCTGGAGGAGCTAGATGTGGGAAGAGCTCGAAGTAGAGCCACTGCTCCTCTACGTCAAGAGGTGGCTCAGATATCTGTTCCAGATGCCTCCTGGGCGTTGCCCTCAGGACGAGTTCTGGGCATGTCTCACCTGAAGGAGGCTCCGGCAGGACCCAGGACACACTGGAGGGTCTATGTCTCTGGGCTGGCCTGGGAACACCTTGGGGTCTCCTGAAGGAGCTGAAGTAAGTGTCCGGGGTGAAGGAAGTCTGGGAGTCCCTGCTTAGACTGGAAAGCGATTAAGCAGAAGAAAATGGATGAATGGATGTCTTTATTCGTATTACAGTTGTTATCATCATGGATGTAATAAACAAAGTTAATCAAAGAGATAAAGGTTTACTTGTCTTCATAATACTTGGATCCCCAAGGGGAGGGAAGCGGGAGATGGGTGAGAAATTTGTGGTCTGTATGACCCCAAAGGGAGTGCAGTGCTGCTTCAGATATAATTAAGTTTTTCTAATATTTGTGTTTATCCTTTGGAAATACCTGATTTTGTGCATTATTTAATGCTGTTTGTCCTTCCAATTAATTTAAAATTATAAACCAGATGTTACAGTTTCTCTTTAAACGTCCTATCTCACACAAACTTGACTCTTGTGAGCTTTAAGTTGTATTAGAAGGTTGTTACCTCCTCAAAAACAGGTCTGGAGTTGTGTTTTGTTTCAATCACAGGTGTTTGAGTAAAACGGCATTATTATGTCTATAAAGCTCAAAATGTTCTGTTGTGTTTTCAAGTTAACAGCTACATTTTACTTTTGTTGAGTGAAGATTTGTAAATCCAGGACTAAAATAATCTCATGTGAAATATACAGTTTTTTGTGTTAAACATGTGATTGAAACAAGACACAACTCCAGATCTGTTTGTGATGAGGAAACAACATTATAACACAGATCAGAAAACAGCATAATATGGACAAGTTACTCTTACTCGAGTAGACGTTTTCCCACATACTGTTTTACTCTGACTCGAGTTATTTCTTGAACCATGTGACTCGGGCTTGAATAATGGCTCCTAAGTTGTTTCTTTTCACAAACTGTTGAAACTGCTTTGTTGAAGTCAATTCATCACATGTGACAGTCAGCGATGTGGGCTTGAGAAAATAACTTGTTAACCGCATGAGGTAAGTCCAAAAGTGTGATTCTTCTCTGGAGAAAATAGAAAGACTGGTTATAAAATCAGCATGGAGCAGAATACTATTTTCAACTTATTAGGTTTTGATTTTACGGTGAGTAAGAGAGCAGGAAACAGCAATCAAAAGTCGAAATAGAAAACGTGGAAAAAAAAATCTGACTTGCTTCTATAAAAATAAGTTCTGCTGTAAGTGTGGAGGAGTAGTGGCTCTATGCGAAGCTCTGTGAAAGTCAAACTATATGAGGAGGTATTATTATTATATTTGAGCTTTTTTCTGCTATGTTACAACGTTGTTTCCTCGTCAACAACATGCTTTCGTTGTCATCCGTGCATGTTTTCGTAATTTAGTGCTCTCTCTTGCACAATTCAAAACCCTCCTTGTGGTTAGCGGTAAATTCTTATTCCAAATTCAGCCCACAAGCCTACACCCATGCTCCCACACGACAATTCTCCAGAAATATACAACTCACACACGATGCAGATGTGGAGAAGTTTCATTAGCGGGATGCACTCTGATTGTGTTGCGATAGCGCTCTGAAACGAGAGCAAAGGGAGGAGAGTGTCAGAAACTAGTTTTCAGCAAATATAGCATTTCAAAACAGTAAAAGGAAACGTGGTGATCAAAATGTGTGTTATGTGTTACGCAGTTAATACCCTTTAGAAGTAAAATACCTTCTCTTTATACTGCTGTTAAACAAACATTTGTATGTGACGGGTAAAGGGAGAGTGCATTTATAAGGTTATGTTTACACTGAAACAAATCACTGTATCGGAAATAATTTGCGTCCTTTCGTCGTTTCTGTGTCCACAACCCTTCCCTATCCACACAGCTTTGCGCATATTTGTTTATGTTTTACAGAAATGAAACTTAAAACCGCATGGCTCAAAAAACAGCTCCTTAATGCTTTGTTCTTCCTTCAGTTCAGCTTCTGTCGGACTAAAGGACACGACTCAGTGGAATATACAGTATGTTTTCTTTCTGTGACGGGGGGTGTGTTCTGCTAATGGTGAGTCTGTTCTGTGCACGTAGTTCTAGCTTCGCTGTTTCCCGTTTGTCTATGGTTTGTTTAAAACAGTTTTCCGCAATAGCCTCACATGGATGTCACAAACCAGCGAATCAGGAAGGTGCAAGTCACAGTGACGTGTCCAATAAGGACGGCAACTAGAGCACAAAGATCCGTACGATGAAAGATCGCTCCGTCTCTGAAGGATTAGTGTGGACAAACACTGCATCCACAACGAAACAACTCGAATACGTACAAGTGTGGATGGGACCTTAGAATGACTGACAGTGAGTTAAGAGTGAGACAATAAGCCAGTTTCCTGAGTTTACCTCGGCTCACACATGGGACTCGCTTCTCCAGAGAAAACCAGCAGGAATCCATGTGTCATTCATTCATTTGTTTTTCAAAAAAAAAAATAATAAGAAGAAAATGAAAAAAACTACTATTTTCTTCATTATTTGTCTCCAAAACCAAAATGAAAAAACAGGTAACAATTTGTTTTTTCAGTTTTCGAAATGAATAATGAAAAAAACAGGTAGCGGCCGTTTCCCATTTATTACGTGACTTAAAATGAGATGCCGGACTGAACCAGGACTAAACCGGTCTCAGTTCTGGTCTCAGTCCCTTTCTTAGTCCTGGTCTCACTTCTGGTCTGGTCCCAGTCTCAAGTCCTGGTCTCAGTCCTTGTCTCAATCTAATCTTGTCCGGTCTGGTCTTGATCTCAGTCGTGGTCCTGGTCCCTTTCTCAGTCCTGGTCTCAGTCCTGATCTTGTCCTGGTCTGGTCCTGGTCTCAGTCCTGGTCTTGGTCCCTTTCTCAGTCCCGGTCCTTGTCTGGTCTCAATTCAGATCTGGTCCCAGTCTGGTCCCGGTATCAGTCCCGTCTCTGTCCCGGTCTCAGTCCTGATCTTGTCCCGGTCTGGTCCTAGTTTTAGTCTTGATCTTGCCCCAGTCTGGTCCCTTTCTCAGTCTTGGTCTCAGTCCTGATCTTCTTCTTGCCCGGTCCTGGTCTCCGTCCTGGTCTGGTTCTGATTTGGTCCAAGTCTTGGTCTCAGTCCTGATCTTCTTCTGGCCCGGTCCTGGTCTCAGTCCTGGTCTGGTTCTGATTTGGTCCCAGTCTTGGTCTCAGTCCTGGTTTGGTCTCGTCTCAGTCCTGATCTTGTCCCAGTCTGGTCTCGATATTAGTCCCGGTCTCAGTCTGGTCCCTGTCCGGTCTCAGTTCTGGTCTCAGTTCACATCTAGTCCCAGTCTGGTCTCGGTCTCAGTCCTTGTCTCAGTCCTGGTCTGGTCCTGGTCCCAGTCTCAGTCCTGGTCTCAGTCCCGTCCTTGTCCTGGTCTCAGTTCAGATCTGTCCCAGTCTGGTCCCAGTACAGTCCCGGTCTCAGTCCAAGTCTCAGTCTCAGTCTGGTCCTGGTCCAGTCTCATCTGGTCTCAGTCCTGGTCCTGGTTCCTTTCTCAGTCCCGGTCCTGTCCTTGTCTCATTCAGATCTGGTCTCAGTCCTGGTCCCTTTCTCAGTCTTGTCTCAGTCCTGATCTTGTTCTGGCCCGGTCCTGGTCTCAGTCCTGGTCTGGTTCTGATTTGGTCCCAGTCTTGGTCTCAGTCCGGTTTGGTCCCGTCTCAGTCCTGATCTTGCCCAGTCTGGTCCCGATATTAGTCCCGGTCTCAGTCCTGGACCTGGTCCCAGTCTCAGTTCTGGTCTAAGTCCTGACTTGTCCCGGTTGGTCTCGGTCTCAGTCTGGTCTCAGTCCTGGTCCTGGTCTCACTCCAAGTCCTGGTCTCAGTCCCGTCCTGTCCTGGTCTCAGTTCAGATCTGTTCCCAGTCTGGTCCCAGTATCAGTCCCCGGTCTCAGTCCTGGTCCCAGTCTCAGTCCTGTCCTGGTTCCTCAGTCATGGTCTCAGTCCTGATCTTGTCCTGGTCTGGTCCCGGTCTCAGTCCTGGTCCTGGTCCCTTTCTCAGTCCCGTCCTTGTCCTTTCTCAGTTCAGATTCTGGTCCCAGTCTGGTCCCGATATCAGTCGCGGTCTCAGTCCGGTTCAGTCGGTCTCAGTCCTGGTCTGGTCTCAGTCCTGGTCCTTTCTCAGTCTTGGTCTCAGTCCTGATCTTCTTCTGGCCCGGTCCCTGGACTCAGTCCTGATCTGGTTCTGATTTGGTCCAGTCTTGGTCTCAGTCCTGGTCCTGGTCCCTTTCTCAAGTTCTGGTCTAAGTCCTGATCTTGTCCCGGTTTGGTCCCGGTCAGTCCGGTCTCAGTCCTGGTCTCAGTCCTGGACCTGGTCCCGGTCTCAGTTCTGGTCTAAGTCCTGATCTTGTCCGGTTTGGTCTCGGTCTCAGTCCTGGTCTCAGTCTTGGTCTCAGTCCTGGACCTGCCCGGTCTCAGTTCTGGTCTAAGTCCTGATCTTGTCCTGGTTTGGTTTCGGTCTCAGTCCTGGTCTCAGTCCTGGTCTCAGTCCTGGTCCTGGTCTTCTCAGTTCTGGTCAAGTCCTGATCTTGTCCCGGTTTGGTCTCGGTCTCATCCTGGTCTCAGTCCTGGTCTCAGTCTGGTCTCAGTCCTGGTCCTGGTCCCTTTCTCAGTTCTGGTCTAAGCCCTGATCTTGTCCTGGTTTGGTCTCGGTCTCAGTCCTGGTCTCAGTCTTGGTTTCAGTCCTGGACCTGGTCCCGGTCTCAGTCTGGTCTAGTCCTGATCTTGTCTGGTTTGGTTTCGGTCTCACTGGTCCCTTTCTCAGTTCTGGTCTAAGTCTGATCTAGAGTCCAAGTGGTCGAGTCCTGGTCTCGTCCTGGTCTCTGGTCCTGGTCCCACTAACTCTCTCTCTTGGTCTAGATACTATACATTGTGTTTATTTTGACCTTATGAACTGCTTATATCTGTACTGGGGCGAGACACATTTTGCTTAAATACAAAAGATTGGGGGAAAAAAAATCTGATCCACTTTTTTTTTTAATCTTGGTGCTTGAAACTGAATAACTTCTCGTAATATCTCACCTGCTCTGACAAACCCACTGCTACGGCTTCACATGAGGGAAATAGGGCAGAACAAACCGCAGTGGAGCTCTCCCACACAGCAGCATTAATATTAAACCAGCTCACCCCACAAAGAAGCACAAATCACTCCGCCTCCCGCTTTAAGTGCGTAAAGTAGAGCCACGCTTATGAATATTCCACTGCTCGCCGCGTTAAAAGCCCTCGTGCTGTCGTACGCTGTCACATGTGAGCGCAGGTGAGAGACAGGGACAGGCAGGGGGACAGGTGCGCCAGATGTGAGGACGGCCCCCGGGTCAAGAGGGATGAAGGGCTTCCCCGGGAGGCCAAGGCACAGAGGGAGATACGGTATAAAAGGGATGTTTATGAAATACGTGATGTGCATTCAAGACAACTGGAGCAAGTATAATCTAATGTAAAGTGCTGTTTGAAAAGAGATGTGGATTACAGATCTGTGTACCGTTCGTTCTTTTGAATTTCAATTAAGAACAAGAAGCAATAAAATGGGAAAACACTTTATTTCATTTTTGGGCCCGGTCCAGCAGAAGTAAACAGCAAGGCCAAAAGTTCAAGTTAATGCATCTGATATAAAAATGTATTGAACAGATACATATGTACTCTAGTTTATGAAACTGTTGACCTTTTTTCTGTACCATTTTTGGTTCTAAAGTTACATACGTTTTAAACAGATCATGTATGAAACATGGAACAAAAAATATTTCCCAAATTTCAAAGACCTGAAAATAATGTAAATAAATTGATGTATTTCATCATATCTTGTGTTATTCGATCTTTGAACTGTTGATGAAGGTACATGATTTTAAAAAAAATTAAAAAGTATTTAAAATGATAAAAAATTTGCTTGGAAGGACTGACATATTTTATAGAAATAGTTTCCTTTCATTTTGAAGTAATATTAAAGTATTTGGAAGAAAAAAGTTGACAAATTATGTAAAATCATGCACCTTCTACTTGTTTGCACAATTTTCCCTCCGTTACTTTTCCCTCCGTTACCATGACCTTTCTTAATAAAAAAATCTCATGAGTCAAAAAGTAAGAGGTTTTTCACCCTAATCTTGTACCATATGGTAGAAAACTATATGAAGCAAATATTCAAACCAGTTTGTTAAGGATATGTAAGTGAGAACCAAGAGTTATCACTGTTTGGATTTATTGCCCAAAAAGTGCTGCATATTTCATTCCCCTCCGTTACCACATGAGTTTTTAAATTTTTTGTCAACAACTTGAAAGAATATCACAGGTATTTATCGAGTGCATAATTAAAGAAAACTGTGCTGCACTCCACCCATTTCATGAGTCAGTATAGTCACATTTTCTTTGTGTTTTGGTAATTTTTAAGCAGCTTTTCTGTATTTTACCTAAACAAATGACAATTTATACCTCTCTTATGCCGTATCGAATTTGACAAACAATAGGGACACCTGGGACATGTCTTGCAAAAAATTGGGACAAATCACTGATTTTAGATAAATCTGCTGGGACAGGGGACCCAGGGCTCAAAACTGGGACTGTCCCAGGTAAATAGGAACATCTGGTTACCCTGTTAACAGCACAAATCAGTACCTCCTGTTAGCATGGAATGTTGACATCAGCTGAAAAATATCAATATCATGCATTATTCAGTCACTTCTTATACTCATATTTCGACATCCAGCCCTAACCCTGCACAGCTCACACTGATCTGTCTTTCTGAGCGGAGACCATCACATTATGAATCTGGAAACTCTCACTAAAAGCATCAAGCAACCACATCTCTGCCCTGTGACTGGACGGGTCATCCAGTGGCTCCAGCCCAGACGCACAAGTGCTTCAAGAGAAACTGAACTCACTAATGTCTTGTGTAAGATAAACAGAGGTGGGACAAAAAAGCTACCTGTAAGATCAACCTGGACTGAAAAAACTACCAACTACTAAGGCTTCACTCATTTCAAGAACTGAATCTGTGACAATGTGCAACAGGCAATAGAGTCCTAACCCCTGTGCCCCATGCTCGTGACATCTTTCTCTCTGTGTACTGCTACATAACCCCTGTACTGGTATACATAACCCCTGTACTGGTATACATAACCCCTGTACTGGTATACATAACCCCATGGTATACATAACCCGGGTATACATAACCCATATACAGGTATACATAACCCGTATACAGGTATACATAACCCATATACAGGTATACATACCCCGTATACAGGTATACATAACCATATACAGGTGTAACATAACCCATATACAGGTATACATAACCCATATACTGGTATACATAACCCGTATACAGGTGTACATAACCCATATACTGGTATACATAACCCATATACAGGTATACATAACCCATATACAGGTATACATAACCCATATACAGGTATACATAACCCATATACTGGTATACATAACCCGTATACAGGTGTACATAACCCATATACTGGTATACATAACCCCTGTACTGGTATACATAACCCATATACAGGTATACATAACCCGTATACTGGTATACATAACCCATATAACCGGTATGCATAAACCCCTGTACTGGTATACATAACCCATATACAGGTATACATAACCCGTATACTGGTATACATAACCCGTATACTGGTTTACATAACCCCTGTACTGGTATACATAACCCGTATACTGGTTTACATCATGTGTATACTTTAATATAAGCCATGTTTCAAACGGTGATAGTCCAGTTTTCATTGCTCTATATAACATGTTTTGTATTTGTACTGTTATTTCAGATGCTGATAGTTCCATGCTCTATGTTTTAATTCATGTTTTTATTGTTCTTTCAGATCGTGATAGTCCAGTTCTATGTTTTAACTCATGTTTTTATTGTTCTTTCAGATTGTGATAGTCCAGTTCGGGGGTAAGCCGTTCAGCTGTGCCCCTCTGAACGTGGAGCAGTGGCTCTGGTGTCTGTTTGTGGGAGTGGGAGAGCTGCTCTGGGGACAGGTCAGAGGACATATCTTTATTTCATCAGATTATACATTATTTATTATATACAGTATTATTTTTTACATTATATGTTATATTTAGTCATGTCAGAAATTCTGGTTTTACAATCAATAATTGTTATTTAATAATACATCATATGCAAATTCTTTATTTAGCTGATTCTGCAAATTGGAATAATCGCAACTAACTTACTAACTTACCTAGAGTTTTGTTGAAAAAAGCAACTACCTAATGCACAGGGGTGCGAGAGTAGCCAACAGTTGTACTGAAGTACAAAATTAATTACTTGTGGAAACACAAACTGTCAGGTCAGAATGTCTGATTATTACAGACAGGACAGACACAAAAATTAGACAAACTAAATCAGAGCTGAAGGAGCGGTGCAAGGAACACAAATGTTCAAATCATTTCATATTGTCACATAAAGCTTCTGTCACTTTAGACTTACTCACAGTGGTTACATGTACAATATATTACTCAAGAAGAAGTACTGTTACTGTTACTTCAATAAAATAATACACAGGTAGGAGTAAAAGCATCTTGCTAGAAAGGTACTCTGAAAAGTACAATTTCTCCAAAAAATTACTCAAGTTCATGTAACTGAGTCCTATGGGCTGCTGTTGTTGTTGTTGTTGTAGTTGATAGCCACGGTGCCCACGGAGCGGCTGCCCTGTCTGAAGGAGGCCGGGCTGGGTCTGGAGCCGGGAGAGGAGGAGGGAGAGGAGCTGGCCGAGGATGAAGAGGAGATCGACTGTGCAGAGAGAGAGCTCAGGAGGGGCCAGATACTGTGGTTCAGAGGCCTCAACCGCATACAGACANTAGAAGAGACAAGAGGAGGTAGGAGGGAGAAGAGACAGAGAAGAGGATGAGGAGGTAAAAGACAGAAGAAAGTTGAGTTTGCATAATCCCTCTTTTAGTCCCTCAAACTCTCCACTGTTTAACCAAGACATGATTCTATTTTTCCACACGTTTAAATCAATAAAAAAAAAAAAAAAGAGTAAAACGGCGCGTTGTATCTTCTGTATCTGCGTGTTGCTGTTTGGCCCTGGTTCATTTGTGAGTCTGCATTCACAGCTCTTTCTCTGCCTCTGTAATTATCGATAGACAAATAAAGACGACATAAACTGTTCTCAGCACAAAACTTTCTACGCTTTTGTCTTCCTAGAAAACAACTCAGCTAAATGTTACTTCTGCTTATGAGTTAACTTTGATACTGGCATAAGGAGCAAGTACATTTTCTGGAATAAATGTCTAACGGAATTGTAGTTCTCAGAGTACTTTACTTGTGTATTATTTTTACTTGAAGTAACAGTACTCTTCTTACTTGAGTAAAAGTTGTGGTTCCTCTACAAGTGACTTCATGTTGACAATATGAAATGATTTGAACATTTGTGTTTATCACTTATGTACAGTTTCCAAATAAATAAAGAGCATAAACACCACAGGGCACGAAGAACAGAGACAATATAAAACCAAGACTCAAATGCAACACAAGCGTGCAGGCAAACAAAGGCTTCATTCAATAACAGAACATGTCCTTTAACAGGTAATGATAATTTATAGTTTATATTATATTTAATAAATCAGACTGACAACAACAAAGGCATATATGATTATATCAAACGTGAACGAAAATATCATCCAAAAACTGGGAAATACTCTACATGGAAAATAAGCAGGGAAATAAACACACAAGCAGGTAAGACCAGCAAGGAAATAAATCAGATTGCACTAAACACAAACAACCGAGGACAGAGATACAGAGGTTCAGGGAAAGCTTGAGTGTACGTCTTGACAGGTTGACAATCTGATTTCGGAATGAGGGGCAGCTGCAGGTAAAGGAGGAAGGACCGGAATAGACTGGGAAACGGAGCTGGACTGGGGAAAACACGTAACAAAAAGCAGAACTGTGACACACATGGCCGTTATGTGACCGGGTCAAATGGACTTATAGATACAGTGTGTGTGTGTGTGTGTGTGTGTGTGTGTGTGTGTGTGTGTGTGTGTGTGTGCGCGCACCGTCTGTCTGCACTGACCACCAGACATGTACCATCAGCTTTGACCACCAGAGGGAGACAGAGCCATATCATGGAGCTATAATAAAAACTGGAAAAGGCCTGCCCCTGTGTCCCTGCTCGAGACAGACTAGTGGTCACTCCAGGTACTGCAGCTCCAGGGAGCTTAGACTCAGAAAGAATTCTCCCAAAGAAGCACAATGCGCTTTTTGGGAAAAACTGCCCGTGTTCAGCTGACAGGACATGAGTAACTTTTACAAAGAGCAGATTTTCTACGATTCTTTTCTATTTTCAAAACATAAGGTTTTAAACGTTTTAAATCCTCAATGCGCCTAAAATTTAGCATTGTAAGGCTTAGCATCCCACCGCTCTGAGCCCACTTGCTCCGCTCTAACAGCTCTCGCTCTGATTGGTCCAAACACTCCATGCCGTGCACGTTACAGACGTCACACGGGTGGGAGGAGCTAGTCCCTACTGAGGAAGTAAATGCAGAAGTGAAAATGTTTTTGGGGCCCATGCATCATTGAGCACATCTTCCAGATTTTATTATACTTCTATGAGCCATATACACACGTACAATCAGCTTTGAGCCATATATACACAAAATACACAATATATACACAATGCAGACATTAGTGCAGACATTAGTGCATACACGAAAGTGAAACAGCTGTACACAAGCCCAAGGAGTGGCTCAACTGGAGCATGCAGTCTTCGATCTCTCTTAAGATGAAGAAAGACAGACGTCAAGACTTCCCACCCGTTAACATACATGAACACTGTGACATACTAATTAGCTGAGATAGACAAGATTGAAATGAGATCAAGAACATTTTTGCCACCAAGGACTGCTCCCTAGACATGAAAAATGCAGTGACTTCTGGGGTATGTGGACTTTGACCTTGAGTAAATCTGGAAACTTTTAGAGTTACACTTTTGCTTTTGCTCCCTAGCGTCGATTTAGAGTGTAACAGCAGGAAACAACAGCACCAACCTGAAAAGAAAACATCATTAAATAAATACAACACACACACACACACAAACTAGCTCTTCCACTTCTCCAGACTGTATAAATAGTCACAGTCAGAGTCAAGTTTTTGGCCTAGTTATTAAACTCCACCACCTTGTCTGTATAAAAGAAGTTATTACAATTTTAAACATGGATCGACAGTCTGGAGCAAGGAACACAAGGAACACAAGGAACACAAGCCACAGCGGCTGCTATGGATCCATAATTGCAGCTGTAGTGGAAGCAGGTGAGAGTGAAGCAGAAATGCGGACGATAAGTGATGCCATGTTAGAGATGGTCCTCGTGTCTGAACGCAGTCCTGCACAATGTTCGGCTGCACCCAGAAGAGTAAGCAAGGTCAATGCAGTTGTGAGAGCAGCAAATGAAGAAGACAGACGTGAGGAACCACCACCAGTGAACGTACAGAAACACTGTGACATACGAGTTACCTTTGAGATGGATCGAGATCAAAACAAGATCAGGAAAATTGTGGCCACAGAGGACTGCTCCCCAGGAACGAGAAATGCAGTGTCTCTGGGGTCTTTGGACTTTAATCTTGAAGAAATCTGGAAACCTTTAAAAATACACACACACAGGCTACATATTGTGTCTTGTTTTTGTGCCTGAGCATAGATTTAGACTGAGAGTAAAACCAAGAATATATTACAGAGACCCCAAGAAGTTAGTATTATTATCATTGTATTACATTTTATTATCATTACTGTCATGACCATGACCATGAGAGAGATCGGGCGCTGGAGGAGCTAGATGTGGGAAGAGCTCGAAGTAGAGCCACTGCTCCTCTACGTCAAGAGGTGGCTCAGATATCTGTTCCAGATGCCTCCGGGCGTTGCCCTCAGGACGAGTTCTGGGCATGTCTCACCTGAAGGAGGCTCCGGCAGGACCCAGGACACACTGGAGGGTCTATGTCTGGGCTGGCCTGGGAACACCTTGGGGTCTCCTGAAGGAGCTGAAGTAAGTGTCCGGGGTGAAGGAAGTCTGGGAGTCCCTGCTTAGACTGGAAAGCGATTAAGCAGAAGAAAATGGATGAATGGATGTCTTTATTCGTATTACAGTTGTTATCATCATGGATGTAATAAACAAAGTTAATCAAAGAGATAAAGGTTTACTTGTCTTCATAATACTTGGATCCCCAAGGGGAGGGAAGCGGGAGATGGGTGAGAAATTTGTGGTCTGTATGACCCCAAAGGGAGTGCAGTGCTGCTTCAGATATAATTAAGTTTTTCTAATATTTGTGTTTATCCTTTGGAAATACCTGATTTTGTGCATTATTTAATGCTGTTTGTCCTTCCAATTAATTTTAAATTATAAACCAGATGTTACAGTTTCTCTTTAAACGTCCTATCTCACACAAACTTGACTCTTGTGAGCTTTAAGTTGTATTAGAAGGTTGTTACCTCCTCAAAAAACAGGTCTGGAGTTGTGTTTTGTTTCAATCACAGGTGTTTGAGTAAAACGGCATTATTATGTCTATAAAGCTCAAAATGTTCTGTTGTGTTTTCAAGTTAACAGCTACATTTTACTTTTGTTGAGTGAAGATTTGTAAATCCAGGACTAAAATAATCTCATGTGAAATATACAGTTTTTTGTGTTAAACATGTGATTGAAACAAGACACAACTCCAGATCTGTTTGTGATGAGGAAACAACATTATAACACAGATCAGAAAACAGCATAATATGGACAAGTTACTCTTACTCGAGTAGACGTTTTCCCACATACTGTTTTACTCTGACTCGAGTTATTTCTTGAACCATGTGACTCGGGCTGGAATAATGGCTCCTAAGTTGTTTCTTTTCACAAACTGTTGAAACTGCTTTGTTGAAGTCAATTCATCACATGTGACAGTCAGCGATGTGGGCTTGAGAAAATAACTTGTTAACCGCATGAGGTAAGTCCAAAAGTGTGATTCTTCTCTGGAGAAAATAGAAAGACTGGTTATAAAATCAGCATGGAGCAGAATACTATTTTCAACTTATTAGGTTTTGATTTTACGGTGAGTAAGAGAGCAGGAAACAGCAATCAAAAGTCGAAATAGAAAAGTGGAAAAAAAAATCTGACTTGCTTCTATAAAAATAAGTTCTGCTGTAAGTGTGGAGGAGTAGTGGCTCTATGCGAAGCTCTGTGAAAGTCAAACTATAAGAGGTGGTATTATTATTATTATATTTGAGCTTTTTTCTGCTATGTTACAACGTTGTTTCCTCGTCAACAACATGCTTTCGTTGTCATCCGTGCATGTTTTCGTAATTTAGTGCTCTCTCTTGCACAATTCAAACCCTCCTTGTGGTTAGCGGTAAATTCTTATTCCAAATTCAGCCCACAAGCCTACACCCATGCTCCCACACGACAATTCTCCAGAAATATACAACTCACACACGATGCAGATGTGGAGAAGTTTCATTAGCAGGATGCACTCTGATTGTGTTGCGATAGCGCTCTGAAGCGAGAGCAAAGGGAGGAGAGTGTCAGAAACTAGTTTTCAGCAAATATAGCATTTCAAAACCGTAAAAGGAAACGTGGTGATCAAAATGTGTGTTATGTGTTACGCAGTTAATACCCCTTAGAAGTAAAATACCTTCTCTTTATACTGCTGTTAAACAAACATTTGTATGTGACGGGTAAAGGGAGAGAGTGCATTTATAAGGTTATGTTTACACTGAAACAAATCACTGTATCGGAAATAATTTGCGTCCTTTCGTCGTTTCTGTGTCCACAACCCTTCCCTATCCACACAGCTTTGCGCATATTTGTTTATGTTTTACAGAAATGAAACTTAAAACCGCATGGCTCAAAAAACAGCTCTTAATGCTCTTCTCCTTCAGCTTCTGTCGGACTAAAGGACACGACTCAGTGGAATATACAGTATGTTTTCTTTCTGTGACAGGGGGGTGTTCTGCTAATGGTGAGTCTGTTCTGTGCACGTAGTTCTAGCTTCGCTGTTTCCCGTTTGTCTATGGTTTGCACATGGGACTCGCTTCTCCAGAGACCACCACGCAACAGCAGGAATCCATGTATCATTCGTTCATTCGTTTTATGAAATAAAACCAAAAATAAGAAAATTAAAAAAGAACTATTTTCTTCATTATTTGTCTCCAAAACCAAAATGAAAAAATCTCATAACGATTCATTTAAAAAAATAATTGTTTTCAAGACTGAGACAAGACCGAGACAAGACCGAGACCAACTGCCATCAAGACTGAGACAAGACTGAGACCAAGCGCCATCGAGACCGAGACAAGATTGAGACAAGACTGAGACCAAGAGTCATCAAAACTGTGACAAGACTGAGACCAAGCGCCATCGAGACCGAGACAAGATTGAGACAAGACCGAGACTAAGCACCACGAAGACAAGACAAGACTGAGACCAAGCTCCATCAAGACTGAGACAAGATCGAGACAAGACTGAAACCAAGCGTTATTAAAACTGAAACAAGACCGAGACCAAGTGTCATCAAGACCCGAGACAAGACCGAGAACAAGCACCACAAAGACAAGGCCAAGACGAGACCAAGACAAGACCAAGACGAGACCAAGACGAGACCAAGACGAGACCAAGCGCTATGAGTCCAAATGTGCTCTAGTCCTAGACAAGTCCTAGACAAGACCAAAGCTGTATAAAAGTGGTCGAGTACTACGACACTAGTATACAGTGTGTTTATTTTGACCTTATGAACTGCTTATATCTGTACTGGGGCGAGACACATTTTGCTTAAATACAAAAGATTGGGGGAAAAAAAATCTGATCCACTTTTTTTTTTAATCTTGGTGCTGAAACTGAATAACTTCTCGTAATATCTCACCTGCTCTGACAAACCCACTGCTACGGCTTCACATGAGGGAAATAGGGCAGAACAAACCGCAGTGGAGCTCTCCCACACAGCAGCATTAATATTAAACCAGCTCACCCCACAAAGAAGCACAAATCACTCCGCCTCCCGCTTTAAGTGCGTAAAGTAGAGCCACGCTTATGAATATTCCACTGCTCGCCGCGTTAAAAGCCCTCGTGCTGTCGTACGCTGTCACATGTGAGCGCAGGTGAGAGACAGGGACAGGCAGGGGGACAGGTGCGCCAGATGTGAGGACGGCCCCCGGGTCAAGAGGGATGAAGGGCTTCCCCGGGAGGCCAAGGCACAGAGGGAGATACGGTTTAAAAAGGGATGTTTATGAAATACGTGATGTGCATTCAAGACAACTGGAGCAAGTATAATCTAATGTAAAGTGCTGTTTGAAAAGAGATGTGGATTACAGATCCGTGTACCGTTCGTTCTTTTGAATTTCAATTAAGAACAAGAAGCAAAAATGGGAAAACAGTTTATTTCATATTTGGGCCCGGTCAAGCAGAAGTAAACAGCAAGGCCAAAAATTCAAGTTAATGCATCTGATATAAAAATGTATTGAACAGATACATATGTACTCTAGTTTTATGAAACTGTTGACCTTTTTTCTGTACCATTTTTGGTTCTAAAGTTACATACGTTTTAAACAGATCATGTATGAAACATGGAACAAAAAATATTTCCCAAATTTCAAAGACCTGAAAATAATGTAAATAAATTGATGTATTTCATCATATCTTGTGTTATTCGATCTTTGAACTGTTGATGAATGTACATGATTTTAAAAAAATTAAAGTATTTAAAATGATAAAAAATTGCTTGGAAGGACTGACATATTTTATAGAAATAGTTTCCTTTCATTTTGAAGTAATATTAAAGTATTTGGAAGAAAAAAGTTGACAAATTATGTAAAATCATGCACCTTCTACTTGTTTGCACAATTTTCCCTCCGTTACTTTTCCCTCCGTTACCATGACCTTTCTTAATAAAAAAATCTCATGAGTCAAAAAGTAAGAGGTTTTTCACCCTAATCTTGTACCATATGGTAGAAAACTATATGAAGCAAATATTCAAACCAGTTTGTTAAGGATATGTAAGTGAGAACCAAGAGTTATCACTGTTTGGATTTATTGCCCAAAAAATGCTGCATATTTCATTCCCTCCGTTACCAACATGAGTTTTTAAATTTTTTGTCAACAACTTGAAAGAATATCACAGGTTTAACTTTACCCTGTTGGAGTGTTAACTTTGTCCTACATTCTGATACTTTACTTATTTCAATAGTCCCTCTAGTTTCTGAAGAAGAGCTATTTGAATGTAAAAAATCTGCCCGTTTCCCTCCTTTACAAGCGGTAAAGGAGGCAAACGGGCAGATTTCTGTTTTAGTGTCAAACAAAAAAAAAAGATTTTGACCTCTATTTCCAATATTTAATTTAAAGTTTATTTCAAACACCAAACAAAAACTGTCTCCATTCATTTCAGTTTTGATATTTTATTCTCTCTGGTTTATTTGCTCCAGAAGTTTTGCCACAGTGTCAACCATGGATCTATATTTACTTTTATTACACTTCTATGGAGTCAGCTGAACAAAGGAGAGTTTATTGCTGCTTCCTGTTTCTCGTCATGAAGTTCAACAATTACTTTCTAGGACGCGAAAGTAAACACACCGCTATAAAAGATGAGCATATGTTTGTCCACAAAATTGTAATGATTTTTCAGGTAAGTCCAACAGAACTTCCGGGGCAAATAAACCAGAGACATACAAGTGTGTTTTATATTAAATTGTGCTTAGTGTATAAATATAACTACTCTGTTATTGTACAAAGTGCAACTTTTTAAAATGATCTTATTAAACGAAAGAGGAGTCACAGTGCACACTCACAGTGTTTGATATGGGACATGGAACTTGTCCGGTCATTCTGATCTGAGGAGCGAGAGGAAAGACACAACTCTCCCTCCTCTCCCAGTCGCTCCACGGACAAAGAGGAAGCGTCCTGAGTAGTGCAGACCCTGGATGGGTTTCCTCCAGGCACTCCGGTTTCCTCCATCAACCCAAAACATGCTACGTAAGTCTCTAGGAAGAACAGTTGATAGGATGGATTGGAGGATTTTTTTTAGTTTCAAACTGTCAGTGAAAGATTAAAATACCATTACAGAGACGCGGCAGCTTTGTAATTATGATGACCAAAAAAAAAGAACGAAAATCTATCAACTGTGGACGTGTTGAGGCCAGATAAACATCAGCCAATAGAAAACGAGGCTCCCTCATTTTCTATTGGCTGTTGGGTTGTCAATCAAACTCCCTAGTGTAACTGACTCGTCGGAGCGCGGGGATTACGTGGTTTACGCAGCGGTTCTTAGAGGCTTTTTCGAACTGTCGCTTCCTCGCATTTTGCACGAAGTTTATCGCGGCGGCGGACGAGAATCCACGACCGGTTCGCCGCAAAAGAAAGTCCGTTTTTGAGGTCGCTGAAAGAAGAAGAGAAGAGGAAAAGGAGCAAAGCCAAACTGAGGTGATTCTTGGAGATCTCGTCCAGCGATGGCGCGACCGAAGCAGGCGAAGGGTCTAAAAACTGACGCGTCGGTCGCTGAATTACTTCTAGACAGGAAACTTCAACAGTAATTCTGAACGCGCACAAGGACTGTCGCTGTATTTCTCTTCCCTTAAAAAAATCCTCTATACAACCTTTAAGTTCCGTACAAGCGTACAAGTGAAGCTGTAACAGATCTCATCGCATGTAGCCAAGAAGAAACGATAAAATCCTCACCGACGTGTTTGCAGTTTGACAGGGAGCGAGAGACGAGGGAATGAAGAGAGAGAAACAGAAACAGACGTGATGAAGGAGCGAACAGAGAATAGACAACAGAAAATAATATTAGTACAGGGACTAAAAATGTTTACTTAAAATGGGGAAAAGATGGAAATGCCTTTAAAATGATGCTTTGAGTTTGATGAAAGGAAATGATGATGGTGAAAATAATATTAGTTGAAGTATAGGGGCTAAAAATGGGAGGGAAAAAAAAAGGAAGAAAGAGAGACAAAAGCAATTTCAATTATAAACTGACCAAAATATATCAATGAGTGCGTATACATGCACATCAGTAACCCGGTTATTAGCCATATCCCGGTTATGTCAGTATTCGGGTTACTGCGTTTACATGCGCACTGAGAAACCGGGACACTCATATCCGCGTATACATGATCAAATGGAGTATCCCGGTTTCTTGACATAATCTTACAAATGCGCAGGCGCAAAAATTAACTTAAATCAATTTCATAAACCAGGAAAAATACAAACCGTGAGCTCCTTTAGCATAAGAAGCTAAAGAGCTACGAGATCTCCCACAATCCACTGTGCAGATTCTTCATTAAAATCTTCTGCATAAATAAACTCAACTTTACAACATATAAACCATAAACGATATAGAGCCACATCAGCCCGTTTGATCATATAATTCAGCTGTGATCACATTTGTTTACGTTTTACAGAAACGAAACTTAAGACCGTTTGGCTAATTAGCATAAACTGCTAGCGGTGATAAAAACAACTCGCTCCTTGCGCCGCTGATGTGATCAGTTTCTTTTGGACTAAATGACACGACTCTGTGGATTATGTGTGTTATTTCTATGACAGAAGAGGTGTTAATGATGGTAAGTGTGTTTCGTGCATATAGAGTATAGGAGATAGTTCATGTTTTAGCTTTTCAGCGTCACACGAGTGCAGGTCGTACGAGTGCAGATTGTACGTGTGCAGGTTTAGCGCAGCTCTTTATTTTACAGTCATTTCACTCGTTTGGTCACTTTATTTATGTTGGTCAATTTATTTATGTCACTACTGTTGTGGTGAAAGGCTGGAAACTGTCTTTTGGACGCATGCGACTCAACTTTATGTTGCAGTAACTGGGGTACTGCGTTTACATGCCACAAGTAACCCGGTTACTATCGGAATAACCCAGCTACAGTAACCTGGTTTCTAATAACCGGGATACTGCCATAACCGGGTTACTGAAACCGGGTTACTGCGTATACATGCACCATCAAGAAACCGGGATACTCAAAAAACCCGATCATAACCGGGTTACTGATGTGCATGTATACGCACTCAATGTAAGGTGGCCTAGCGGTGTGTTTATGTTGCACGACCACATTACTTTTGTTTTATTTAACCATATTTGTGCTGGTGTGTGTGGTCGGCGGGAAATGAGGGGGCTTTTTTTTTGTTTTGTTTTGTATTTGCTGTGGGTGTTGCTTTATGTTTTGTTTTATGTTGATTATTGTTAAATGCTGATTATTGTATTAAAGTAAATGTTACACTTTGTTGTCGAACAGTCAGAACCCACTGAAAACCAGACTAATCAACCAAAGATTTGACGAACGCCTTGTTGTTATAAGCAGATGTCCTCACCACACATCAGTTCCTACTTTTCTCCCATGACACAGACACACTCCCTACATCATTTTTGAGGAGGCAACAAACAGTTGATTTTGTGCAATAGGACCTTCCTGTATTCAGTGTTGGGGAGTAACAGATTACATGTACCGGAGTTACGTAATCAGAGTACAAATTATGAGTTACTGTTTCAGTGAGTGGCAATTGGATTACAGTTACTTTGTTGAAATAAATGGATTACACAGAGGTATTTTCCTGTTTTCACATTTGGGGCTATATCCCTTCTTTTTTTTTCTTTTTTTTCTCCCTCCAGTAATTCCACTCATTCCCGGAAACTAAACCAGGTCTAAACTAGATCTACACCAGGTCTGAACCAGGTCTAAACTAGGTCTAAACTAGATCTACACCAGGTCTGAACCAGGTCTAAAACCAGGTCTAAAACCAGGACTAAAACCAGGACTAAAACCAGGACTAAACCAGGACTAACTCAGGATTAAATCAGGATTTAAACAGGACTAAAACAGGACTAAAAGCAGGTCTAAACCAGGTCTAAACCCACAACTAAACCAGGACTAAACCAGAACTAAACCAGGACTAAAACAGGACTAAAAGCAGGTCAAAACCAGGTCTAAAACCAGGACTAAAACCAGGTCTAAAACCAGGACTAAATCAGGACTAAAACAGGACTAAAAGTAGGTCTAAAAGCAGGTCTATACTAGATCTAAACCAGATCTAAACCAGGTCTAAACCAGGTCTAAAACCAGGACTAAACCAGGACTAAACCAGGAATAACTCAGGACTAAAACAGGACTAAAAGCAGGTCTAAACTAGATCTAAACCAGGTCTAAACCCACAACTAAACCAGGACTAAACCAGAACTAAACCAGGACTAAAACAGGACTAAAAGCAGGTCTAAACCAGGTCTAAAACCAGGACTAAAACCAGGTCTAAAACCAGGACTAAATCAGGACTAAAACAGGACTAAAAGTAGGTCTAAAAGCAGGTCTATACTAGATCTAAACCAGATCTAAACCAGGTCTAAAACCAGGACTAAACCAGGACTAAACCAGGAATAACTCAGGACTAAAACAGGACTAAAAGCAGGTCTACACTAGATCTAAACTAGATATAAACCAGATCTAAACTAGATCTAAACCAGGTCTAAAAACACAACTAAACCAGGACTAAACCAGGACTAAACTAGGACTAAACCAGGACTAACTCAGGACTAAAACAGGACTAAAACATGATTTAACAGGACTAAACCATGCTGGGCGGACATGTCTCCTCTTCTATCAATAATATTTTTAATACGGTTAAGTAAAGTCTGGGCTTTTTATTTTCTTTTAGCAGACAAAACATCTTCTGTTACGATTTCCTCGTCTTTGTTTCTTTACAGCAAATCAAGTAATCCAAAGTATTCAGATTACGTTACTCACTTTAAGTAATTTAATGGATTATGTTACAAACTACATTTTGGGGTATGTGTAATCTGTAATCTGTAGGGGAATACATTTTAAAAGTCACCTTCCCAACACTGCCTGTATTAGAGTGGACCTATTTTAACGCTCTTGTCCTCACCACAAATCAGTTCCTCCTTTTCTACTGTGACACCAGTGATATTCTACATCATTAAACATTACGTAACCCTGCCTCCTCATTAGTACACACTCTCCTCTCTCCACTAACCCGCGCCCCTCTCACCTCACTAGGTCCTGTCCACTGACCTGCCCCCCCTGCTCACCGTGACCCGGGACCCTCACCTGCCCCCCCCCCCCAAAATACCACTCTCCCCTAATGAGCATCGTCCGCCCTCAGCCTCGCCAATCTGGGCTAAACGCTTCCAGCTCGCCCCCTCTCCTCTCCTCTGGGTCTCGGTGGGCAGCTGCTACGCTCTGTTAAACCCCCCCCTCTCCCGGTTTAAATACAGGGGCGTCCTTGTGAGATCTGACCCCCACGCGTTGCAATAGGAGCACAAGTATATTAGCTTCACCGGGCTGAGCATCCTTGAACCGGGGCAACCTTTCGAGCGCGGCCTTGGAGTGCCACCTATGCAGTTATTAGCAGGGGGCATGTAAAGATACAGTGCACTTGAGACAGGACATATAATTGATTTTCTCAGTCATTTTGAAGGTCGTGTATGATGCAAAATTGACTCTTGTGAAGTTTAAGCCGTGTTATAATGTTGTAACCTCATCGAAAACAGACCCGGAGTTGTCTGACCTACACAAACAAAGACCCTAAGGCAGGGGTGTCAAACTCATTTTGGTCCGGGGGCCGTATCCAACCTACTTTGATCCCAAAGGGGCCGGATCAGAAAACTCATGTCATATAAACCCCAAAAATAACAATAAGTTCAAATATTTGTGCAGAGAAACACAAATCTATTACAGAAATCTATTTTTTAATTGATGAACTCTTTCTTTTACAAAATATTATAATGTTATGAACAACCTGAAACTTTAAGAAAAATGCAATTTCAAATAAACATTTTAACATGAACTTGTTTGCAAATAGGAATAAGTAAATTTTTCTTGTAAAATCCTGCACTCGGCTCCACTTTTCTCATTTTTGACATTTTGTTGATGAGGGTGTCACGGTCAACAGTCAAAACGATCGTCCTTTAAAAGTGTTTGGAAAGAGACAAGTCTTCATTTGTGCTGCTCTGGTGGGAGGGGCCACGTACAGAGACGCTGCTGTGATAAGCACCGAAGAAAATTAACAAGATTTTAATAGAAAATTTAAATATTTTAGAAATGTAGAAAATCAGCCGAGGGCCAGATTAAACGTCTTGTAGGGCCGGATCAGGCCCCAGGGCCATATGTTTGACACCTGTGCCTTAAGGGCCTGTTTACACGAGAACGCAAGTGAAAACGAGAAATATTTTATTGGAAGTGCCTTTCGTTTAGACGGTGATGGTGTTTTGGGGCTTAAAAATGCAAAAATGTGAAACCAAACTCCAGAGTGGAAAAGTTGAATACCCTCCGCCGTAGCCTTTCTGTCTACACTGCCCAAGACGCAAAACTCTGGTCAGATCTGCTCACGTCAAGTTTATGTCACATACATCCAGTGTTGGGAAGGTGACTTTTAAAATGTATTCTCCTACAGATTACAGACCCCAAAATGTAGTTTGTAACGTAATCCATTAAATTACTTAAAGTGAGTAACGTAATCTGAATACTTTGGATTACTTGATTTGCTGTAGAGAAACAAAGACGAGGATATTTTCACGTAAGATGTTTTGTCTGATAAAAGAAAATAAAAAGCCCAGACTTTACTGAACTGTATTAAAAATATTATTGATAGAAGAGGAGGAAACACGTCCACGCAGCATGATTTAGTCCTGGTTTAGTCCTGGTTTAGACCTGGTTTAGTCCTGGTTTAGACCTGTTTTAGTCCTGGTTTAGTCCTGGTTTAGTCCTGGTTTAGTCCTGGTTTTAGTCCTGGGTTTAGTCCTGGTTTAGTCCTGGTTTTAGTCCTTGGTTTAGACCTGGTTTAGTCCTGGTTTAGACCTGGTTTAGACCTGTTTTAGTCCTGGTTTTTAGACCTGGTTTAGACCTGGTTTAGACCTGGTTTAGACCTGGTTTAGACCTGGTTTTAGTCCTGGTTTAGTCCTGGTTTAGTCCTGTTTTAGTCCTGGTTTTAGTCCTGGGTTTTAGACCTGGTTTAGATCTGGTTTTAGTCCTGGTTTAGTCCTTGGTTTTAGTCCTGGTTTAGTGTCCGGAAATGAGTGGAATTACGAAAAAAAAGAAAAAGAAAAAGAAAAAGGGATATAGCCCAAAATGTAAAAACAGGAAAATACCGCCGTGTAATCCACTTATTTCAAAAGTAACTGTAATCCAATTACCACTCACTGAAACAGTAACTGTAACTGAATACAGTTACTCATAATTTGTACTCTGATTACGTAACTCCAGTACATGTAATCTGTTACTCCCCAACACTGCATACATCACCATCTATCGTCACCACGTACCCGTCTGACCTGCCTCCCTAATGAAATTCCACACACTTTTGCGTCACCTAATGCACGCAGATTTCCTCCTGAAAACGCTCGTCTAATCATTAAATTAATTAAAAGTAAAGACCTGACACCACTTTTGCATCTTCTGTTCAGACTGTCATCATATAAACGTAACTTAACTCGCCTTGAGTGTAAAACTGAGAAAAATGACTTCACAGTTTCTGTTTTGTCCGGACAAAAGTATAATAGGTAGGACTCCCAAAATCTGTCAGCTAGTTGCTACAATGAAGAAATATTTGAATGCGAAAAATATTGAGCTCAAAATTGCCCTTTGGCCCTAATTTGTCAGTTCCTGTTCTCTGCCTTTGTATCATGAGCCGAAAATAAGAAGTCGTGCAAAAGCAAAAGGCAGAAACTGACATGATCATTATTTGCTTGATTTTCCCCAGACTTCATCCATGATAAGAACACATCACCAAGCTCCAGTCATCATGGGGTTTGTTTGAAATGATATAGAAGAGCTTTTGGATTTCCTGTTTAGTGCTGATCAGGATCGTGCCGCGACACTTTACACAGTTAAACAGTTTTACACACTTTGACTCTGCAATATAGTGTGTACAGTATGAATAAATACACAAAATACTTTCACATTAAATATCATCATAAGTATATAAGTATAATTGAATAAAAAGGTATATTTATTTAATGTGTTAAGACCAAAGAAGGAGGTGAGAGGTTGGATTTTAAAAATAAATTATACTTATGAACTAAATCACAAACAAAACATACACTGTTACTTCCTTTTGTCTTTGCACGACTCCTTATTTTTGGCACTTGATATAAAAGCAGAGAACAGGAACTGACAAATAAGGGTCAAAGGAACATTTTGAGTATTTTTCACAATATTTCTTCACATGATAAAGGAGGTCTCAAATACAAACAAAATGACATGAACTCATTTTTGACCAAACCTGATGTTACGGCGTTCTGACTTTGTGTCTTGTTTCATTCACATGTTTCAAAAACTCAGTTTGATTTTGTCTGTTTTGTTGCATCTCAGATAATCCTGTGTTCCGAATCGGTTTTCCGAGGAAGTTGTGTGACACGCCCCTTGTCCTGGGACGCCACAACTTGGACCTTGGTGGTGAAAAAAGTCGACTGAGCAAAGATTCAGAGTCAAAATTCAAGATGGTTACGCCCACTGTAACGTGTAAATATGAAGTGTTTTCATAGTGTTTGGAAACTTTGGTGGTTTAAATGACAATTTCAGTCACTTGTGTTACTGCAAAATCTTACAGCTTTTGTATCACTGCCTGTGGGTTTGGTAGTTGGTGTTGTGGTGAGGCCAATATTGAACAAATACTTGATTTAATGAGCGTTAATGTCCCTAAGGTTGTAATGGAAGAGAAATCATAACATAAAATGAAGTGCAAAATTTCAAAAATTAAATTAATTAAAGTGGCAGTGTTTTCATAAGATGAGGGAATAGTGAAAATCATAATCCACGTAGTCCAACACGTGAAACATAATAATATGCTTCAAGCTCGGACGTGACGTCAAATTCGAGGTCCAAGTGAAAGTCCGAAGACAATCGAACGTAGGGTTAAACTCTAGACTTCTTCTAAGCAGTCCATAAACCGCTAGCGATGGCTCTTTGCAAGGGTGTAGCAAAAGATTCTGGGCCCTGAGTACAAAGTACAAACCAAACAAAAGGAAAACAATTGTAACACGGTTAAAAGCTCTTAGTCGTATAATATTTAGCATAAAATCCTTTAAGATGTAGTTTTCCTCATGAATGCAAAAGGCGGCTGTAAGGTTGTGCGTGGTTGAAAAACGCTGAAAGCCAAAGGCAGATTTACACATCTGTTCCGCGCTACATGCTAATTAGACTTTCTCAGCAGGGAGCCGTGCTAACAGGTGCTACAGGGTGTAGAATTAGATCTGTCGCCCAAGAAATCAAAGCAAAAAAGGCTAAAGTGTTCGACTGACATGACACTTGCAGCATTTCATAATTTGGGAAACTACCATCTGTACTTTTCACTGGGCCTGGGTTCTTACTTATTTCCCTGCCCGCCTCGGTTGTAATTTTCTGTTAAGAGAAGGAAAAGTCTCTTGGCCACCGCTTCCAGGTATTTGAAAATGCTGCTAATTTCCCTTCGGCCACGACTCTGCTGCAGGGTCACCACACGATGAGGCGCGACATGTGACCTGCAGAGCCACATATACACAGAGGGCATCTGCTGGAGGTTTTTGTAAGAGTCAACAGTGACACAGAGTGACCCCCCTCAGAGCCCACAGCAGCCTTTGGCCCCTGGGTAACAAGTAACATTAACACCCCAGTCTATTGCCCCTATGAACTTTTACTGCACACGAACAAATTATTTATAATGAACTGTTTACATGCACATCAGTATCCTGGTTATGACTGGGTTTTTTGAATATCCTAGTTTGGTCATAGTGCATGTATACACAGTATCCCGGTTTCAGTATCACAAATAATCCAGTATCCCAGTTATGAGAACCCTGGATACTGTAGCTGGGATATTCCGATAGTAACCGGGATACTGTGGCATGTAAACGCAGTATCCCGGTTACTGCAACATAAAGTTGAGTTTGAATGCGTCCAAAAGACAAACACTTTTCAGTCTTTTCATCACAACAGTAACCAAAATAAATAAAGTGACCATACATGAATGAAATGACTGTAAACTAAAGAGCCGTGCTGAGTCAAAGTATATTCAGATTAGACTTGTCATTGGAATTTACTTTCTTTTTTTGTAATATTGCATGTGGAACACAGAAATCAGATAAATATCTTTTGTCATTAGTGTTGGCTGGAGCAAAGAAAGCCATTACCAAGAAGTGGTTGTGTAAAGATGCACCTGTACTTACTGACTGGGTCAAAGTAGTTAACGAAATTTACGACATGGAGAGACTGACATTTTCACTGAGACTTTCTACTGCTAAATGTATCAGATATTGGAGGAAATGGGCCGATGTCTTGGCTTCGATATGATAATACTGTGAAGATAGATAATTATTATTTTACTCAGAAGCTGCGTACACTAGATGCTCTGAATATTATTTAGTTTTATTATGGTCTGCATTTTTGTTTCGTTTTGTTCTTTAAATGTATCAAAATCTTCAAACACATATAAGAAAAGTTTGAAAAAAAAAAAAAAGAGCTGTGCTGAACCTGCACATGTACAATATGCACTTGTATAACCTGCACAGGTATGAGCTCTGAAAAGTTAAACCTGAACCATCTCCAACAAACTCACCTTCATCAGCACATCCCTTTGTCACAGAAAGAACACATATAATCCACTGTCCTTTAGTCCAACAGAAGCTGAACTGCATCAAGGCACAAGGAATGAGCTGTTGTTTTTTTTCCAGTGCTTACAGTTTATGCAAATGAGCCATGTGGTTTTAAGTTTCATTTCTGTAAAAACTAAACAAATGTGGCAAAGCTGCATTAAACACATTATAATCTCACACAGGCTGATGTGGCTCTATAGTGGTTATGGTTTATACAGTATTTTACGGACTATTGAGCGCAGCTGAATATAAGCCACATCAACTAAACTTGAACAACATTTTAAAATTGTACATAAATAGGCCGCACCTGAAGATAAGCTGCAGGTGTCCACGTCTTCAAGAACATTTTCAAGTTCAGACCGTCTGCCTTCGCCAAAATCTCACCACCGACTCACTGATGTCGAGCTCACGTGTAGCAGGTCTGTTTCCTTCTTCGACAGCCACATGAGTCACCTTTAACTTAAAAGCTGCATCATCTGTATTTCTTTGTGTTTTCCATGAGGAGGCTGTGTATGAAGTGCAAAATAACTGTTCAAAACACAATCAAATGAGCATTTTCCTCGGCGCATCACCTCCCTGAGCTCTACTGCGCATGTCTCCTGCTCTGTCCTGTCTGTATCATGTACGTTTTCTGTAGGATTTCATACAAAATGTTTGCTGCAAAATCGGGATGATTTAGGAAGTCAAAGGTTTCCTTTTTCGTCCTTCCTGTGTATCAATGTTGCCCATCGCCTTCGCCTTTCACTATTTTTCAATTCTGTTGGGAAGGGAAACAGTTTGAACAGAGGTTTGCAGTCACAGATCTGATTCCCTTTTGCATTTATGAAGTTCGCAAACAAATTTCGAGCAGTTTTCTGCTGTTAGGATCCAACAACCACACAATTACGATGTCTGAATCCCAAAACTAAAATATGACAATATCAGAACCAGAAACAAAAGTGATATGGTTCAAAAGACTTGAAAAGATCAGCTTTGTCAATAGACACGTCCCACTGGGAAATCAAACATGGCGGTTTGATGCTCACTTTTTCGGAAAATCCTTCCCAGTATGTGCTGCGCAATGACCGGAAGTCCGAGATTCTTGATGCGTCTATACTGCCATAACCAGGATATAACCGAGATGGTAATATGCATGTAAACGCACTCAGTGTACGCAGATATTGTACATTTGATTTGTCCTAATTATTTACAAGTGTGACAGTACTGACTACAAGAGAAAAGGTTTGTCAGGATGAGTAAGAGTATCGTTTTTAGCAAATTCCAAAATGATGCCCTACTCTACCTCACATCCCAACACTATATAGAGTTACACACTAATACACTCATAAAACGAATGTACTTACTCCACCATTTAACTGAGGAAAATATAGTCACTTGCAAGACTAATGGTATTTTAGCAAAGGCATAAATCTTGAAGGTCCTCTACGGCGGCTCCACTTCCACCCAGCAGTACCAGAGGTGAGCAGGCCCCTATAAATAATCAGGCCGCAGCATTAACTTTAAAGAGGCTGCATTTGTCACATAGTGCGAATTATGCGCGCTAAATGACGCCCATTACTTCCTAATTAGTGCGGCGGGACACGGGGGGAGTAACGAGGCTGAAACGTTTGCTTCAATTTACAGCGAACGCTTCCGCCGCGCTGATGACAGGCAAACCTACAGAACGTGTGCATTGTCAAGTAAGTGGTTTTAATGAGGATGTATGTGAGCGGCGTCCGGGTGCTGGACTGTGGAGAATGAGTTAGATAAGAGACACATGTTGGGTTGTTATATTTAAATTTGGGGAGAAAATACCTTTTAAGAGGAAAATATTCTGCTAAACTGACTTTTTGTTAATCCTTGTTATCTGCATAATGACATATAAACATTAAAATAATAAATAATAATACAGAATATGAGCTTTAAAGAGGACATGTCATGCCAAAGTGTAATATTAAAGGTTGTATGGAGGATTTTTATTTTTTTTTGTTTTTGTTTCAAATTGTCAATGATAGCAATATAGAGGTGCAGTAGCCTTGTAATTATGATGACCAAAAAAAAGAGAATAAAAATTCATCAACTCTGACGTGGTGGGCTAAACATTTGAATAGATAACGACACTGCCTCGTTATCTGTTAACTGACAGGCTGTCAATCAATCTCCCTACGTTTCTAGCGTAACTGACTTGCCTGCGCGCTGCCATTACGTGGTTTACGTACGACTGTCACACAGTCCACAGACGCAAGACGCACAGACGCTGTTTACTCCACCAACGCAACAGTTCTTAGCGGCTTTTTTTGACCTATATCTTCCTCGCATTCGCACAAAGTTTGTTGCAATGGCGACAAGAATGAGCAGTTAGCCCCAAACAAAGTCCGTTTTTGAGGTCGCTGAAAGAAGAAGACAAGGGGAAAAGCAGTGAAACCAAACTAAGGTGATTCTTGAAGATTCATTCCAGCGATGGTGCGATGAAGCAGACGAGGGTCTAAAGACTGACGCATTGGTCCACAAATTACTCCTGGACAGGACTTCTGCTTATTATGAAAACGTACTTTATTTCCAAGAGTTAGACAAACGTTTTTCAGGACACGAATGCGATATCCTATGTCTGAAAGTTAATTTTCAAGGCAAAGAAAGAGTCCGCTTGCTGCTGCGTGTTGTAGTAGTAGCTAGTTCATTCGCACGGAATCTCTGCGCCCCTCTGCCCGTTCCACTCTTCTCCCTGCTCCTCACGGAATCTCCTCTCCCCGCTCCCCTCTCCTCTCCTCTCCCTGCTCCCTGCTCCGTTCTTCTCCCTGCTTCTCACTTCTTGTCCGCGCATGAAATTCCGCGCACCCCCTCCCCCCGCTCCTCACTTCTCCGCTTGCCTAACCAACACTGTAGTTAGTTGTTTACAAGTCATGGCAGCGCACCGGTTTCTGGTTAAGGAGGCTTTCTACGTAGGAGCTGTAGGGAGGGGGGGTGGTTTCACGCATGCGCAACATTTGAAAAAGGACAAACAGTCGCTGGATTTCTCGTTCCTTGGAAAATCCTCTATACAACCTTTAAGTAAAATTATATGTAGCTATGCACTGATATGATTCTGGTATTGGATATCGGTGCCAATACTGAAACATTTCCTGGATCAAATATTGATTCTATGATATCGGTTCCGATGATACGGTATTTATACTTGTTACATTAAAGACAGTCCAGAATTTTGGACATAGGACCTCATTGTGACCAGAGTGTTGGAGACGTGTGGAGACAGTTTTTAAAATATTCCATCCAGTCCTTGTATTTGCAGAGGTCGCTGGTGCTAGGCTAGTGCATGTCAATGGCCATAGTTATTCCTGCCACTAAAAACACTTACCCGCTCCACAACTATTGATTGCTTGTTGATGTAAATGTCTGTGTTGACAGAATAATTTTAGAAGTAAAACCAACCTTGCATTTGAAGGATTTATGTCTGAGCAGCAGCAGCGAGTTGCACTTCCTGATAGAAAGCTCGGCAGCGGCGGACTAATATCACCTGGCACCGATCTTACTGACAAAGTGCATCGACAGTGTGGCGTAATAATGCTTCGGGTGCTTTGTTGTAGAGCCCTGCACTCCCACAGGACCTGACGCAAAACAGTTTGAAAGCTCATTGAGGCGCGGGCGGGAGCGGGTCTACACGGCAGGTGGGATAATAAACTGCAGTCCTGCAAACTAAATAAGTGTAAAGTAAAATATCCAAATGATGAATGTATGTATATCATGCATAATTTGTCCTGGATATTTTATTTGGCATTAAGCATTTTAAGCAGCCTAAATTTGTGTGTGTCGTCTAATCTCACAGACATTTAGACAATTCTTTTCCCTGCTCCGTGTTCGATAGAGCTTAAGAAAGCGAACGTCCCCATCTTGCTGGATTTGCTGGCAGGAGTGGGAATGAAAATTCTGTCCCACGCAGACCTCTACTTTGTGGAGTGGGTAAAACTGGGTGGGTTTTTAGTGGCAGAATAACTATGGCCATTGACATGCACTAGTCTAGCACCAGAGACCTCTGCAAAGACAAGGACTGGATGGAATATTTTAAAAAGTGTCTCCACACGTCTCCAACACTCTGGCTCACTAGGAAATGAGGTCCTATGTCCAAAATTCCGGACTGTCCCTTTAAAACAAATAAGCTGTATATGTTCTGGCTACGACTTGTTAGGTTTATCTAAACATTAAAAACAAGAAGAAAGACAAGAGATTAATTCAGTTTTACTCGCGAGGAGAACGGGCAGAGAGTGGGCATCAAAACCAACAGTCTCCACACGTTCTGATGCCTCAAGGCCGTTCTCCTCTTTTTATTTCATTAGGAGGCCCTAGTTACAGAATGATAATTCTCAAGGGGAAGGGGAAACAGCAAAGACATAATAAGAAACTGATGCAGCTATGCATAGTACAAACACATAAAACATGATTAACAATCAGGGGGTGTCTTAGGTCAGACACCATCATAACTCTTGCATGTGTGACAGTGGGAGTTGGCTTCATGTGAGGAATCATCTCGAGGTTCACTAGAGCGATAGGACACTGCACACAGTTGTCAAACACAGAGAGGTTATTCAACAAGTGACAAGTGATTGGTACATTATAAATCAAAGAATTGTAGTACATAAATGGTTAACTCATAGGCATAGAATATCACACAAGTATTTAGCAAATATGGGATAATAAAATTATTCTGACAGACTGCAACTTTAAAATGCCATGTTTTAGGCGACTTCCGTAAACACTGAGCACGCTCGCTGTGTGTGATGTCGTCGTGTCCTCCAATGTGCATGTAGGACACTTCCGGGGCGTTGAAAGTTCACACTGGAGATCACGTACAAGTCGCATTTAACTGGAAATGTGAACAACCTCACCAAAAAAATTGGATTTCTCAAAAAATCCAAATTAAGCCCTGCAGTCTGAACACAGCCTTAGTTACACTTTTACACCAGACAGATCCAATCCATTCCATGTACTGCCCGTCGAAACTGCGCTCACTAACTTCCTCTTTTGTGGAGCTGTCTTTTGTCGATGAAATTCCCTGTGATCTGTGGGCTGCAGGATCTAACCGCCTCTCCTCAGACACACACTATTCCCTGTAGCACTATCACACACTGAATCATGCCATCTCCCCTCCAGCAAGACATGAATCCAGGCTCCTCCACGTCTCCGTACAGCGATCCCCAGGCTTCCCTCTCCACGTGTGAGGAAATCCATACGGTGAAGGTGAAGAAGAGAGGCCCCAAAACGCCCCACACATGTTTAAGCAACCATTTATTATTTGTCTGTCTACATCTCCAAATCTCAAAATGCTCTGTTCTACTTGTAGTGGTAGTTTTCAAGTGAACAGCCACCGTTTTATCTGTAATTCAGTAGAAACGGGCAATTTCAGGTCTGTTTGGGTTGAGGAAACAACATTATAACATAGATCAGAAATTAGCGTAATATGGACCCTTTAAAAAAACAGAACAAATTCATTTTAAACGGTTTGCAGTGGTCCAAACTTATTCCTCACTATTGGAGTTTTCTCCTTGTCTCCATGCAGCGCTCCCCAGGCTTCTCTCTCCACGTGTGAAGAAATCTATAGGTGAAGAAGAGAGGCCCCAAAACGCACCATGGCCTCAGTGGTGTAGTGGGGATTTTTAAAGTGGGAGATTGGAGTCGATGTGATGAGTTCCCCCCACCCAACTCGCCCCATTTCACCTCCACTCCAAAAGCCGTACACTCAACTTGACAGGCCAAAAATCACACAAGTGTCATATAGATTATTTATTTAAAGAAAAAAAAAAACACTTTCAGTACGAAGACAAAAAATCTGTAATATCTGATGTTTTTTTTTACTCAAAATGATGCAGAATCATGTTATTAACATTAACGCAGTTCATAATCACCTATAGAACAAAAATCATAGACTACAACACATGAACCAGGACTGAACCAGGACTAATCCAGGTCTAAACCAAGACTAAATCAGGACTGAACCAAAACTGAACCAGCACTGAACCAGGATTGAACCAGGACTAAACCAGGACTAAAACAGGACTAAACTAGGTCTAAACCAACACTAGTCTTGGACTTGAGAGTGAAAGAAAGAACGTCAAGTCCGCAGAGCAGAGTGTGATCGGGAAATGGCTGCGCTTATCCAGGTGGGAGACGGAGCTCTGTGCCAGGCCTTTCACACCTCTGGGCCCGTCCCGACACTCAGTCCCGGCTCAGTTCTGGTTTAGTCCTTGTTTAGACCTGGTTTAGTCCTGCTTTTATCCTGGTTTCAGTCCTGGTTCAGTTCTTGTTTAGTCCTGGTTCAGCCCTGGTTTAGTCCTGGTTCAGTCCTGGTTTAGTCCTGGTTAAGTCTTGGTTCAGTCCTGGTTCAGTCCTGGTTTAGTCCTGGTTAGTTTAGTCCTGTTTTATTCCTGGTTCAATTCTGGTTTAGAACTGGTTTAGTCCTGTTTTAGACCTGGTTTATTCCTGGTTCAGTCCTGGTTTAGTCCTTGTTTAGACCTGGTTTAGTCCTGTTTTTGTCCTGGTTTCAGTCCTGGTTCAGTTCTTGTTTAGTCCTAGTTAAGTCTTGGTTCAGTCCTGGTTTAGTCCTGGTTTAGTCCTGGTTCAATTCTGGTTTAGTCCTGGTTCAGTCCTGGTTTAGACCTGGTTTAATCGTGTTTTAGACCTGGTTTAGTCCTGTTTTAGACCTGGCTTAGACATAATTTAGTTCTGGTTTAGTCTCGGTTCCGTCTTGGTTCAGTTCTGGTTTAGACCTGGTTTAGACCTGTTTTAGTCCTGGTTTAGTCCTGAATCAGTCCTCAGGTTTGACATTTAAGTTGTAGCTATTTAACATTTATAATTTTTTTATATCTCACATCGGGAAAAGTGTGTGGACGTCGAACCCCCACGTACCACGCCCACTACACCCCCGATGAGCCTTTCATTTATTTATTTCTTTACGTTTTTTATTTCTTCATGGGCCATTTGTTGTGCTTCTCCCGCGTGGATTCGTACATTCACGCCGCTTATTATTACCTCTCTCCTTGTAGAACTCCGGGGATGACCTTCTTTGCGTGCCCCCCCCGATGCGACTGGCTGCTGGGCCGTTCTAGCCAAAAGGCCCTCGCTGGCTCCTCTGAGGACCGTGATGGATGGAGCGTGTTTGGTTGTGTGTTTGTGTCCAGAATACAGTGTGGGAGCGTGTGTGTGTGTGTGTGTGTGTGTGTGTACATGTGGTGTATGTATGGGCCCGGGTTTGGAGCAGAGCCAGACTGAAGGCAGACGCCACGTTAACCGCTGTACTAACCTTGACCCGGGAGCAGGCTGAGAAGGTGGATATGAGAGCACATTTTTAACTAAGAGGTTGTTTACCGGACAAATATTATGTCTGACATGTGTAACCTTTCAGCCAGTAATTAAAACTAAAGACTAATTACGCACAAAAAGCTGTAATCACTGCAAGAATGTATGTTTTTCAAAGTACTGCACAATTGAAAAGTATTGTATTAAATAAAACAATCAATTTTTTGTCAATTACTGAGTGTTGCTTTAATATTTTAAGAACTACTGTCCTAAAAAGCTGGAAGACAGAATTTTATATAATTTGCAGTGGCTCAAAGTTTCTCCTCACTTACCGTACCATTCTGAGCATCCTAGTTTTTCACCGTGATCTGTTTAAAAGTGTTTTTCACAAACTTGAGAGTGGAGTTTTGCATAGGGTGACCAGATTTCCAAAATAAAAACTGGGACATCTCTGGTTTGGGTTGGTTGGTAATAATAAAATTGTGAAACGAGAGCATAAATAAGGAAAACTGTTATGCAAGCGACACTAATGTGTTTAGTTTAGTTTACTTATTTAGTGTCCTGCACCATTTAGTTGATGCCCACATGGGCTTTTAAGACACATAAAACAATAAGCAGACAGATCACACATCAAACATCAAGTGTCCTCTTACAGACACACAAACACAACACAAACAGAACCAGCTTGAAAACATTACATTTAAACAAATACTCCAGTGTCTCCTCATCAGACTTCGCAAACAAACAGTAAAATACATTAAACAACAACTGACAGCGCAGGTCATGATACAAAGGACAGTAGAACAGGAAATACATTTCATTTTCAATGTCCTTTTAGTCACACAGACACATGTGCTCCTCCTCTGGGACTGAGTGGAAGTGTCCCGTCTCCAGAGCCAGAGGCAGAGTCCCACACCTCAGCTGAGCACATACTGTTCACAGTTCATACAGTTCTGTTCACATACAATATCAGTCAGTATAGTCGCATTTACTTTGTGTTTTGGTCATTTTTAAGCAGCTTTTCTGTATTTTACTGAAATTTATGCCTCTATTTACTGTCGGCAGGGATCAGATCAAAAATAAGGACACCAGGGACATTTCTTGTATGAAACTGGAACAAATCACAGCTTTTGAATAAATCTGCTGGGACAGGGGACACAGGGCTTAAAACTGGGACTGTCCCGGGTAAATAGGGACGTCTGGTCACCTTAGTTTTGCAATTACAGTGACACACAGCGAGACTTATTTTGGCCTCAAAAGCTGCTTATACAGTATATGTGAACTGGGGCAATTTTTATTCAAATACATGGGAGGAATTCAGGTTCAGGACCTTTAATTATGAAGATTGAATCAATGATATTTTGCTTTAGGCATTCATTTTGGAAAGAAATATATAACAGGGTTCCCACAGTCATGGAAATCCTGGAAAACTCATGGAAAGTGAAAATGTCATTTTCCATGCCTGGGAAATTCATGGAATTTTGTAATTTCAATGAAAGTTTTGGAAAAGACATGGAATTTTAGTATCTCTTTCACGCAACTACAGCGTTCTGTTAAGTTCTCATTAGTTTGTTATGATTATTTCCAAACGTTTGCGCCTTTTGTGTAAAAGAGACGACAATAAATGCACTGACAGTATTTTGAACATTAAAAAACTATAAAACCAAACAATAAAATGAGTGGAAAGGGTTAACATTTCATATTTAGCCCTAAAAGTCTGATCAGTTTTACAAATATAGGTGGCGTAAAGTCATGGAAAATTCACTTTAGGTCATGAAAAAGTCATTGAAAATTTTGTCAGTAAAAAAAAAAGGGGGAGCTCTGATATAAGTACTTTTTAATGTAGATAGATAATACTTTATTGAAGGGAAATTCAGGAATAAGTAAGATGAGATTAAGATAAGTAAAATTCTAGCTATTTCAAAGTTGACAAGGAAATCCCTACACAGACATAGGAAAAAACACAAACTCCACAAAATATCTGTCACCGTTGTGGGAATTATTAAACCGTGACGCTTCTTCTGTGACAGTAGACGCTTTAAAACTGTCACCGCCGTATCCGCACGCGCCCGAGTCTATTCTAAACTTTCCACAGCAACACGGCTACCTTCACGTTTCACAGCCCCGTCCGCTCTTCCGTCCCCCTCTTTCCATCTTGTCTTCATCTCCCTCCGTCCTTCTGATAAACCTCTCCCGTTTACGCCCAGGCAATCACGTCTCGGATCTCGCCCGGCGCCGGCAGCCTGAAGCCAGCACCGGCCCCCCTGCACCTGTTGGGGGCACTATCGATCTTCCCCTGCTCCCTGCTATCTCCAGTCATCACCAGTCACTCAGATAGCGACGACAACAACAACCGGACCCCCCTCCCGTCTCCGCCGAACCCGTGACAAATGCCCCAGCCCGTAAAACTACTTACGAACCACTTAACAATAATAATGCTATCATATCTCATCCGGGGGCCCGCGCGGCGTTCGGGTCCCTCAAGCCGAAGGAGGTATTTATGACAAAAACACACAGATGTCAAAAGAGCGCGGGGTAACAGATATAGATGGGGCGACGGCGGCGAAATAACGCGGCTAACGCTATGTTAATGTGAGCTAGCGGGGCTGGAGGTGTCATGTAAACAGCGGTAGTGAAGAGCGATGGGGCGAGCGTGGCAGTAAAGAACGGAGAGACGGAGGAAGAAAGAGCTAAAGGCCAACTGTGTTCTTTACGACCGACCTGATAAACGCCTCAAACGGGCTGACGAGAGCGGCTTGCCATGGATACAAATGCGGTCGAAGTTAAAGTTTCTTGGATTTTTTTATGTACTTATGTAAAACCCAGCGATCGGGGGTGTCTGGTTCACGTCTCGGTCAGCGGTGTGCTGGGTTTGTGTCCTTGGGCAAGACAGTATATCAGATTTTGTCTGCCTTAAAAGGTCCTGTGTTACAGAAAAAGAATTCTGGTGAGCTTTTAGTCATTGTAATAATGCTGCTACCTCTTCAAAAACAGACCTGGAGTTATGTTTATTTTATTTCACACATGTTTGAGTAACTTTTTTAAATGATCAAAATGCTCTGTTCCACCTCGTGATGTCATGAATTGGTAGTTTTCAAGTTAACAGCTACTTTTCATCTGTAGTTCAGTAGAGATCGGCAATTCCAGGGCTGAAACGATCCAAATAATTTTAGTAAATATATATGGAGTTTAAAAACACACTCCTGTATTACCAAATGACATCACAAGGTGGAACAGAGTGTTTTCTGTTTGAGGATAAACTCTAAATATGCAGGGTTTGTGTGTTTTCATGTTAAACATAAACAACATAAAACAAAACACAACTCCAGGTACTGTATTTTCAGACTATAAGTCGCACCAGCCAAAAAATGTGTAATGCAGAAGAAAAAAAACTTAAGTTGGACCAGACTATAAGACTTTTTTGGAGGAAATTTATTTTATAAAATCAAAGACCAGGAACTGACATTTCACATTGAAAGACAAGTTGTAGTAATAAAAATAGAACAGAAAACAACAGACTGTTAACATCACATATGAACAGTTCTTCAGATAAACTATAACATAAACAACAGAACAGAACAAGTTTAACAAACTCTCCATCTCACTCCAAATCACTAAATCCATTCAATTCTTCATCCTCGGTGTCACTTTTGAGCAACTCCACGACCTCCGGAGGTAAACAGAGCACCGCTTCCTCTTCTGTGTCGCTGTCGTCAGACTCAGCATCAGTTCCAGTTGGAATTATTTCGGCCTTTCTGAATCTCGACAGGATGGTTTCGGTGTCACTGAAGTCCAGGCTTTGTCCATCCATCCAGTGACTTCAGGAAAGTTTCATGGTGCATCCTCCCGGTGTCACAAGTTTCTCGCTCACTCCAGACTTTCTTTCTGCTACTTGATTACCGTTTTCAGCTGCAGATTTCACTTCTTGCAGCTTGATTTTCTTTTTGGGGGCATTTGTGTTCAGTCTTCTCAGTCGTCTTTATGAGTTTGTTTAGATGTAAAATTTTCAGTGATACAGAAGTAACGGTACGATTGACTGACATGACACAGACAGGACAGAGGCTCTTTCTGCAGGAGACATGCGCAGTAGAGTGAAGTGACAGTGGTGCAGGAGGAACAGGAGCAGCAGATACTGACACACAAGACTAGAGCCTCTCACCGCTGTCAGTGTGAAAATGTTAATATAGAAGTCGCACCAGAGTATAAGTCGCAGGAAACACCCCAACCACGAAAAGAAGTGCTACTTATAGTCCAAAAAAAGTTTGTGATGAGGAAACATCATTAAAACATAAATCAGAAAATGGTGTAAAATGGACTCTTCAAAAATGTGAAAAACAGAATTAGTTAATTTTAAACAGTTTGCAGTGGTCCATAGTTATTCCTCACTTATGCGTTCTGAGCATCCTAATTATTCACCACAATGAGTTTATAAGATCTTTTGCACAACTCTCACTGATTTTGTTTGGAGTATGGACCAATTACTGGACTCTCTGTGAAGCTGATACTCTGTAGTTTTGTCCCCTGCTGTCTGATCTACTCTCATTATTCACATTTCAGCTGAAAACAATTTAACGAAAAGAGAGATTTAGAGGAATGTAATGTAGTTTTCTATGCATTTAAGCAAAATGTACAGTAATGATATTTTATTTGAGCAAAACATCTAATTATGCATCTAATTATAAAGCGTTTTTATAGTCTGATTATTAGGAAAAGCACTTATCAAGTTATCAAGCTTTAACATGATGAAAAGGCTCTGCTCTTGTTTCTAAAGGAGAATAATTATAATGTTCGAAATGCATAAGGTAAGTGAGGAATAACTTTTTTTTCTTTTCTTTTTTTTAGACCAAATTAAGAAGAATTACTGTATGAGTATAAGTCGCACAAGCCAAAAAATGCATAATGAAGAAGAAAAAGAAACATAAAAGTCGCACGAGACTATAAGACGCATTTTTTGTGGGAATCAGAGACCATGAACCGACATTTAATAACAACAGAACAGAGAACAACAGACTGTTAACGTCACATATGAACAGTTCCTTCAGATAAACTATAACATAAACAACAGAACAGAACAACTTTAACAAACTCTCCATCTCACTCCAAATCACTAAATCCATTCAATTCTTCATCCTCGGTGTCACTTCTGAGCAACTCCGTGACCTCCAGAGGTAAACAGAGCACCACTTCCTCTTCTGTGTAGTTGTTGTCAGACTCAGCGTCAGTTCAAGTTAGAATTATTCCAGCCCTTCTGAGTCCCGACAGGATGGTTTCGGTGTCACTGAAGTTCAGGCTTTGTCCATCCATTCAATGACTTCCAGGAAAGTTACATGGAGCACCCGTTCCCATGAAACTGTGTTCTCCATCCCCGCCTTTCGCCAGTCCCTCACAAGTTTCTCGCTCATTCCAAACTTTCTTTCTGCTGCTCGATTACCGTTTTTGGCTGCAAATTTCACCAATGGCAGAAGGACAACGGCCTTTTCTGCAGGAGACATGCGCAGTAGAGTGAAGTGACAGTGGTGCAGGAGTATGGTGGAATAAGAGCAGCAGATACTGACACACAAAACTGGAGCCTCTTGCGGCTGTCGCACCGGAGTATAAGTCGCAGGACCACCCAAACCATGAAAAAAAGTGTGATTTATAGTCCAGAAAACACAGTAAGTAAAAATTACAGTGCAGTCTGCATAAAAAGGAAGGTTTAAGTCTTATTTTTTATATACAAGAGAAAATAAATCTGAAAAAATAAGAGGTTTATAGCTTTCTAAATGTCCCAAGATGAAATTACTGAAAAATTGAAAGCGTACGGAATTTCTTTGCTTTTTAAATCAACCAAATCTAAACAAAAATCTGTGAAAAGTCAATGGAGTTTATTCACTCTTTATATCTTAATCAACAATTCCCCAATGTCACACCAGAAAAGAAAGTGTTTTTGTGATTTCCGCGCAGAGATCTGTTTACCGTTGCGTCCGTGTGCCTGTTTAAAACTCGTATTACCTTCCACGAGACTTGCCGCACAACACTTTGTAATTATCATCTCCATCCTTTCTCAGTACATTATTAATATCTGAGGCAGAGCGGTTTCGGGTTGGGGCGGGCTGATATTGCTGGTGTCACGCAGGCTGCAGATTGCCTAATAAAAGATGGGAGCCAGAACCGTGAGCCCTCTCTTTCTCCCAACAGGCAATTTTCCTCTCGCCTTAACCCTTACCCTGACCCCGCCGCTGACCTCCTGCAAGACCACTCCCAGGGACAAAGAGCGCATATTTCACGTGTTCAATCATCGGCCCGGACATTATGGCCATTGGCGATGCAGTCGGCTGTGACTACAGAGCGGCTCACCGGCGCTCGGAGGAAGCCGTGCACTGCAAAAACGAATTTCTCACGTAGAGGTTGGGTTTTATTGTCCCCGAGGGAAATATGTTCTCTGCATTTGACCCATCTTTCAACCAGTGCAGCGTGTCAGAACCAGTGGGTGACAAGAACCCGACTACTGGTCTTGTGCTAGAATCAAGGAGCACCTCTAAATAAATGTAAATCATGTTACTTTTTTACACAGGGTGACCAGATTTACAAAATAAAAAACTGGGAAATCCCTGGTTTTTGGTGAGTGGTAATAATAAAATTGTGAAATGAGTGCGTAATTAAGGACATTTGTTATGCAGAGATCCATTCATGACTAACATGTGAGTCAGTACAGTCACATTTTCTTTGTATTTTGGTCATTTTTAAGCACATTTTACTGAAACAAATTACTTTCCTGTTGGCAGGTATCAGACTGGTCAAAAATAGGGACACCTGGGACATTTCTGGGACAAATTACTGGTTTTGGATAAATCCACTGGGACAGGGGACACAGGGCTCAAAACTGGGGCGGTCATGGGTAAAGGGCCTGGCTCCATTTCACACGTATTTCACCCGCCACAAGTGTAAAAACTGCAACTTTTGGACGCATAATTTTTAAAACGCATTGAAAGTGAATGACGGCGACTAAATATGCATGTGCTAGCCACAGTGTTGGGGAGTAACAGATTACATGTACTGAAGTTACGTAATCAGAGTACAAATTATGAGTAACTGTATTCAGTTACAGTTACTGTTTCAGTGAGTGGTAATTGGATTACAGTTCCTGTTTTCACATTTGGGACTATATCCCCCCCGGTAAATCCACTCATTCCCGGAAACTAAACCAGGTCTAAACTAGATCTAAAACCAGGTCTAAACCAGGTCTAAAACCAGGACTAAACCAGGACTAACTCAGGACTAAATCAGGATTAAAACAGGACTAAAAGCAGGTCTAAACTAGATCTAAACCAGGTCTAAACCAGGACTAAACCAGCACTAAAACAGGACTAAAAGCGGGTCTAAACTAGATCTAAACCAGGTCTAAACCAGGTCTAAACCAGGACTAAACCAGGACTAAACCAGCACTAAACCAGGACTAAAACTGAATTTAACAGGACTAAACCATGCTGGGCGGACGTGTCTCCTCCTCTTCTATCAATAATATTTTTAATTTGGTTAAGTAAAGTCTGGGCTTTTTATTTTCTTTTATCAGACAAAACATTTTATGTTAAGATTTCCTTGTCTTTACTTCTCTACAGCAAATCAAGTAATCCAAAGTATTCAGATTACATTACTCACCTTAAGTAACTTAATGTAACTTAACTTAATTATGTTACAAACTTCATTTTGGTCTATGTAATCTGTAATCTGTAGGGGAATACATTTTAAAAGGTCACCTTCCCAACACTGGCTAGACACGTGTAGATTTCAGAAAATGGGATCCATCCTATTTTTAACACAAGCGTAGGCGCGTATCCCCATCAAAATACATAGAGAGCATCTATTGTTGTATTTGTGCATTTACCATCAGCTCAACGTGCTCCTGGGGCAGTTCTGTGTCGTGTGAAAGAGCTCAGGTCCAGAAAGACTGTTCATTAGTGCTTTGAAATGTACTTTTGAAATCCTGGCGTTTGCCCTGGTCAGCCTGTACATACAGTAAATACAAGCCTGTTCAGCTGTTAATTTCACTGTAGGCCTGATACAAGCGGCTAAATGCTCCCAGTCAAGTATGTTCAGTTTCCCAGGGGCACACGTCCTGCTGGAGCCGCCGGTGGAGCCGCCCTCGCCTTGACACACGGCTCTGGTTTCGTGAAGTTACGCATACAGTGGAGCCGGGGTCAAACTAGGGACGTCTGGTCACTTTACTTTTACATTCAAGTATTTTACCTTGACTGTTTATAGAAGTGCGCTGAGGGAGTGCGATGTCACCTGTTGTGTTCAGCTCCAGCCAAATGAAGCCAATTGAGGCTAATTTTGAGTTCTATATTTGGAATTCAGAGCGCACGTTTCATGACAACAAAAGAGTCAGTCGGGTTGTCGGTTGAAGGTACTCGGCCCCTCCCGCCCGCACCACTGGCTTGCTAGAGATTGGGCGCTTAATAATGACTCACCATTGCTGCTAATCAGATCTTTAACGAGAGCCAAAAAGCCACTTGATTTGACTCTGTTCATATTTTGATTTACAGACAAAAATAGCAAAAATAATAAGAGCAGCAGTTACAGAGAGAGGAGCCACCATTTTTTCCAATAGAAAGCGAATTCGAGCTGATGGAGCTAGTTCACACCCGTGCTCACTTCCTGTTTAGAACACAGTGGCTGTAGTTATATCCATCTATGTCAGGAGTGGGCAATTATTTTTTCCAAGGGATCACATGAGAAACAGAAAATATGTGGAGGACTGCTTAACTCAATTCTACATAATATGAATTGTATTTCTTTATAAAAAGCAGTAAATATTATTGTTTTGACGAGCTGGTAAGACTGATAAGAGTATAATGTTTATTTTGTAACTCCAAATGAGTTTAAATGAGTCTGTCAGAGTCAAACAAAGAGCCGTATGTGGCCCGGGAGCTGCACAATGCACAGGACAGATCTTTATCAACAGTCTGTGTGGTATCCAGGCAGAAAGGCCCATTAAAAGTATCAAGCTGCGGACTCTCTCGCTGTGAGCACTTGCCTATTGTCCACCGTGCCAACTTCACACTCCACTTTTAAATTCCACACATTTGTTTAATTTAATAGATTTGTGTTTTGTGACTGTCTTACTGGACTTCATACCTGCCTGCTGGGGGGGGGGAGAAAATTAGTATTTGTTAGTGATGGGCAAATGAGCTCCGGAGCACGTCTTGTTCTTTCTGAAACAAATTGCTCCGAAGCACTGCCTCGGAGCTCGTCTCGCAGCAGCCGCTCACGTGACCAAAGTGTGGAAGTGTCGGTCCCTCCCCCGACTGCTTCGCTCTGCGTGTCGATCGCTTCAGTGTATCGAAGTGTTTCATTGGCTCAGCGAATGTTCCGCTCTGCGATTGGTTCAGAGTGCTTCAGAGTAGAGGTGAGATCGGGCCTAAAAACTCCAGCCCGACCCGGCCCGCGGGTATTAAAGCCCGACCCGGTCCGAGCCCGACCAATTAACTTGATTTGCAGGCCTGAGCCCGAAGCAAACCTGAAATGTCATATTTTATTTGTGAGGACTCGGGAGGAGGAGCAGTGCTCAGCGTCGAGGTGCCAGTCTTTTTGCTCTCGTATGAAAGCAAAGCGCCACATTGACGACATTCAGCGAAGCCAACGCAAGTTTCTGTAGCATTTTCAACAATCAATTTGAAGCTTTTCCACACCTCACTCTTACCGGTGCGTGTTTGTCTTTTCAGTTCTCCTGCCTTTAGTTTATCCTTAACTTCTTGCTCCTCCATATTGGGGACACCAGGTCAAAATAGATGCAGACTTGCGGAGGGGAAGATTATTAAATTAAGAGGGGCGTTCACGTGCGCAGAGCTCTGGCTCTGTGGATCCTGTTTAGTAGTTAAATAGCAATTACATTACATTACTTCTCTGTTTTATCCATATTATTTAATTTTATAACAAGTATTCCTTAGTTTAGTATCCACACATCGTTTTAGTATACATTTTATAAACATATATTTATTTGAAAAAAAGTCAGCGAGAGAGAAGCCCGACCCGACCCGAAGTAATGTTTGACATTTTAACTCGGGTCGGGTCGGGCTCGGTCTTAAGATCTTACCTCTACTTCAGAGTGTTCAGCGCACTTCCGTGGTTTGACAAGCGCTAAACTGCTACAGTATAAAAGATGCACCAATATTTCTTAAAAATGTTGGGTAGTGAGGAGTATTGTGTGACGTTAGTGGTGATTTTGGTGACCTTTGGCGACTTTTGGTATTTGTTTCATTTCGATGGCATCTACATGTGGAAACAATTGATCCATGGTTTAGGACTATGACCTAATTCCACCTAACAAGGTCACCTATTTTCTTATTTACAGCATGATATTTATTTTGCTCTTTACATATTATTTTAAATCATCATTATTGTTGTTGTTCTTAGGTACGGTGTCGCTCTACACACAAGTATTGTCTTACACTAACAATACTTCATCGACGCTGAGACACCTGCGGGCCAATGGTTAAATTTGTCCACTAGAGGTCAGTGTTTCTCCGAGGCCTCAGACACGTCGAACCATTTGAGACAATTTTGCGACTGAGGTGTCAGTGCTTCACGAGGCTCCATTCGCCCGTCACTACTATTTGTAGTTTCAGGTTGTAAAATGTGACGATGTTACACTCCTAGATCATCTGTGAGTGTGTTGAAGGTGTTTAAAAACACAGTGGAGCACTTCCAGTTTTGCCACATGACATCACAAGGTGGAACAGCGTGTTTTTTTGTTTGAGAATGACTCAGCCTAAATCTGCAGGGTTTATGTGTTAATCTTGAATGAAACAAAACACAACTGCAGGTCTTTGTGTGACGAGGAAACAACATTATAACGGCGGCAGCTCCCACAAATGAATGCTGTCGTTGTGTCCTTGGGCCAGACACTTAACCCACCTCACGCCCAGTGTCTGTGTGCACTGGTGTGTGAATGTGTGTCTGAATGGGTGAGTGGTTCTTTGTTGTAAAGCGCTTTGAGCCTTGAAGGTGGAAAAGCTCTGTATAAAAATGTGACCGTTTACTATTTATGGAGCGTGTCGTGGATCCCTTTGTCACAGCTCCACAGTGTTAGTATTTAATTTAATTTAATTTACATTAAGTTTATTACAGCACACATAGTTTAATTTGTACTTGGATGGGAGACCACTGGGAAAATCAGGTGCCACAGTGTTGTCGTTGTGTCTTTAGGCAAGACACTTCACCCACTTTGCCTATTATGAAAGTGACGTGTGTTTGTGTCTGTGTGTGTTTGTGTGTGTGTTTGTATTGTTTGTGTGAGTGTGTGTTTGTCTGTTTGTGGTGTGTGTGTGTGGGTGGGGTGTGTTTATGTGTGCGTGTTTGCGTGTGTGTGTGTGTGTGTGTGTGAGAGAGTGATGGTGGTGACTGGAGGGGACGATGGCACGGATTGGCAACCTCGCATCTGTCAGTCTGCCCCAGGGCAGCTGTGGCAGACTGTGAAGTTTAGTTTACCAACAGAAGGTAAAGGTTGAATGAAAAATGCACTGTGAATCGTCTCTGAATGTCCAGAAATGCGCTATATAAAACTGATGCATTATTATTATTATTATTATTATTATTATTATTAATTTCATTGCTTTATTTAGAGTTATATTCTAATCTGGGTGCACATGTTTTAGTTCATATAAATTTGAATTATCATTAACACTTGTTCTTTTTTTTTTTTTTTTTTTTTTTTGAGTGGCTAGACCAGGGATGGGCAGACGACGGCCCGGGGGTCATTTAATCTTTTTACCCAGCCCGCCGAACTTGAATAATAATAATTTTCAGTGTTTTAAAAGTCATTTCAATAAATCATAAATACAGTGGGACTTGGAAGACAGATATTTTGTTGTAATGATTTGTAATGATTTTCAATTATGAGATATTTCAATAACATGGGATATTTTCTACAAATCCCATGCTATTTTTTTTCTCTTATGAGGTGGATTACCAAAAAAACTCCATCCATTTGCTCCTGGTCCGGCCCTTCTGTCAAATGTTAGAATCCTTTGTGGCCCACGAATCACCCCTGGACTAGACAGAGGACCCTTGGCAGAGACCATCCACGCCGAACAAAGGGGGGAGTACTATTTAGTTTGTTTTACTCAGTTAGTCTAGTTTTTTAAGGTTACTTTATTATCACTTATTATTTTCTTTATTATATTTATTTGCCTTTTTGTTACTTTGATTAAGTTAGTAGTTTTAGTTAATTATTTAGTATAATCCCCCCCTCATATATTTAATTAAACACTCCGTTCTTTGTCTGGTCGGGTTAGTTTTGTTGTGTTCAGTTTGATTTAAGTTGGGCTCGGCTTTTTTATTAATGATTTACCTCAGGGGTGTCAAACTCATTTTGGTCCGGGGGCCGTATCCAACCGACTTTGATCCCAAAGGGGCCGGATCAGAAAACTCATGGCATATAAACCCCAAAAATAACAATAAGTTCAAATATTTGTGCAAATCTATTACAGAAATATTTTTTAATTGATGAACTCTTTCTTTTACAAAATTATTATAATATTATGAACAACCTGAAACTTTAAGGAAAAATCCAATTTCAACATAATGTTTTAACTTTAACTTGTATGTAAACAGGAATAAGTCAATTTTTCTTGGAAAATTCTGCACTCTGTGTCCGCTTTTCTCATTTTTGACATTTTTCTGATGAAGGTGTCACAGTCAACAGTCAAAACAATCATCCTTTAAGTGCTGCTCTGGTGGGAGGGGCCACGCACAGAGGCGCTGGAGACGCTGCTATGCTAAGCGATGCAGAAAATTACCAATATTTTAATAGAAAATATAATAAAAATATTTTAGTAGAAAATCAGCTGAGGGCCAGATTAAAGGTCTTGGAGGGCTGGATCTGGCCCCCGGGCCATATGTTTGACACCTGTGAGTTACCTAATTTGAGCCTTTGTTAAATTACATGGATTTGACTTGTCTTTGCCTTTCTGTTTGGTCCACTACAGACTGATTTGGGCTCTTTAAATGGAAAAAAAATCATCATAATAAATTAAGCAGTGCGTCTCGTGTGTGTTTTGCAGTGCAGCCTCTTCTCCGGCGCTGCAGATCGATGGTTGGAACAGGAGTAGCGCTGCAGTCTGTGATGATTCCAGAGCCATCTTAGCTAACAGCCCTGCGCTTTATGGTCCCACCGCCGACAGATGATTCACACTTGGGCCCGCGGCGCTAGCACAGCCCCTCGGACAGATTCATGACCGTGAGCCCGCGTCAGCCAAGTGCAAGGCAGGTACTAAAACTATGGGGCCAGTGCGCAGCTGTGGCACTTAAGGTATACGGAACAATATCTCATAGGTTATGTTGTGCAGTAATGTAATGATGTAGTTTTCCTGTAGGAGCATCAAGCAGTCGCCATAAAAAGATTGAGAAGCAGAGCAGGGTCGTGCGTGTTGGTTGTGTTTTAAAGGTGCAATGTGTGACTTTTCTGGTGGAGGGCCCATCCCGCTTTTTACTTTTCTCCATGGACATGTTGTTGCTTTGTCAAAAATGTTCCACAGTATGACATTAAAGGTTGTATGGAGGATTTTTTTTGTTTCAAATTGTCAATGATAGCATTATAGAGGTGCAGTAGCCTTGTAATTATGATGACCAAGAAAAAGAGAATAAAAATTCATCAACTCTGGACGTGGTGGGGCTAAACATTTGCCAATAGATAACGACACTGCCTCGTTATCTGTGAGCTGATAGGCTGCCAATCAAACTTCCTACGTTTCTAGCGTAACTGACTTGCCTGCGCGCTGCCGTTACGTGGTTTACGTACGACTGTCACGCAGTCGCTGGATTTCTCGTTCCTTGGAAAATCCTCTATACAACCTTTAAACAGACCTTATATTTATTCAACTGCAGGTGGTTTTATAGCTCAAAAAACTAGAAAAACAGACATTCTGACTGAGCTGGGTCGCTTCTCCATGGATATGACCTGTAACTTGGTCTGGTTTGGTCTCCATGAAGATAGAAAGGATTAATGTCATACTGTGAAACATCTCCACAGAGAAAAGCATTTGACAGACCTTCCACCAGAAAATTTACAAAATGCACTTTTAAGTTTAATTAGTTTACCTTGAAAACTCGTCTTGGTGAAATATAAAGTTGGTCTGAATCTGACTGTATACAGAAATGGACGAAGGGATTGTGACATCATCCATAGCGTTCGGTTCCAGTCAAATGAAGCTCGTCGAGGCCTGCAGTTACAGTGGCGAATTTGGAGCCGAGTTCCATATTATGAATTCTGACCGTGAGGATCATAGTAATCAAAGAGCCAATTTGGACCAAAGCTGTGGAAAATGACGTCCCAAAAGCCTGTTGATAACTTTACTGGGAGCGACCTCGGAGAACAACGGCACCAAATTGGTCTGTTATTAATGTATAATCTTGATTTACGGACAAAATTGGAAAATAAAAACGCCAGGATCATGTAGAATGGGTTAAAACATTTTAAGACTAAAATAAGGAGCCTGACAGCAGCTTTGTGGAACGCGGTTAGTGGATTAGCTGTGCACTTTTATTTAATACAATCTAGGGCAGGGGTCTCCAACCTGTAGCTCTCCAGCCCCTTTCAAGCAGCTCACTAAGGGATTTATGATTTATATGTATTTCACTGAAGAACTAAAATTCCATTAATTACCATGGTAAATGTGTAATTTTGATGCCAGATTTTTACACTGATATGTTGATAATGGTTTATATTTTATAGACATTTAACTGTACCCCATTTAAGGCTTGCTTTGGCTCTTATATCTACACATTTTCTTGGAAACACTAAAATTAGTAGCTCTCTGGCATTTTTATTTTCTAAAAGTAGCTCACTGGAAGAAAAAAGGCTGGAGATCGCTGGTCTAGGTCATTGTTTCCCAAAGACTGGATCGCAAGAGATTTTTTTGGGGTCACCTTGTCACGATCTGCATGTAGGTCTGCAGTATACAATTCTACAGAGTATTTTGTTCCAATATTGCTGGTTCAATTTAATGTTGAAAAGAAAAAGAAATGGGCGACTTATGAATCCTTTTATTGCTGCTCAATGACTGTTTTTCATTGTTTAAAACTTGAGTAATACTAATTGTTCAGAGACACGATCACTCAGTCAACAATAAAATATCCTCAGTAATGTTCAATAATGCTCAAATCCACCTTTATTTTGTGATTTATAAATAATGTCTATTGACTTGGGTCGCAAAGGTTTGTGACTTTTAAAATATGGGTCCCCAGAAAAAAAAAAAAGTTTGGGAAACGCTGGTCTAGGGTCTGAATGCATAAGGTAAGTGAGGAATAACTCTGATCAGTGAATGAAAACAGTTTTAAATGCTTTTCACGTTTTTAACATTGACAGTGAATCAGCTACAGAGCCTTTACTATACTGTAGACCAGGGGTGTCAAACATACGGCCCGGGGGTTGGATTGAAGACCTTTAATCTGGCCCTCGGCTGATTTTCTACTAAAATATTTTAATTATATTTTCTCTTAAAATATTGGTAATTTTCTGCGCATAGCATATCAGCGTCTCCAGCGCCTCCCACCAGAGCAGCACAAATGAAGACTTGCCTCTTTCCAAACGTTCTTAAAGGACGATCGTTTTGACTGTTGACCGTGACTCCCTCATCAGAAAAATGTCAAAAATTAGAAAAGTGGACGTCGAGTGCAGGATTTTCCAAGAAAAATTGACTTATTCCTATTTGCACACAAGTTCATGTTAAAACATTGTGTTGAAATTGTATTTTTCTTAAAGTTTCAGGTTGTTCATAATATTATAATATTTTGTGAAAGAAAGAGTTCATCAATTAAAAAATATTTCTGTAATAGATTTGTGTTTCTCTGCACAAATATTTGAACTTATTGTTATTTTTGGAGTATATATGCCATGAGTTTTCTGATCCGGCCCCTTTGAGATCAAAGCAGGTTGGATACAGCCCCCGGACCAAAATGAGTTTGACACCCCTGGTCTAGACCCTTTGTGCCCCACCACAGCAGTAGAACCATCAGTCTCTAACAAACCTACCATTTCTTTCTCTGCATCATGGCTGACATCTCCAGGACTCACTGCGAAGGTTTTGTCCAACTGTTAACTCTTCACCACACGTTTCTGATTTGTTAATTTCAGTGGATCTTGATGTTAATTATGAATATGTTTTGCACAGCGTTCAGTTCTCCTCCGTTGCCTCACATGTTGCTGTTCTTCTTTTCAGACGAAGGCTCCGGGCTGGACATTTTGACAGATTTTGTTTGAGCAGGATTCTCCCGTGATAAAAGCCAAGGTCTATCTCCATGTCTAGGGCCCAGAGCTGGAGGCACCTGACACAACCACCCCGTCCTCCTCACCTGTCCGTCCAGGGTCTTTCTTCTTCTGTCTCAAAGTTCTCCTCAAAGTGTGTCCTCGGGCTCAAAGCTGTCCATCAGCGTCAGTCCGTTTACATGACAGAAAAGTTCATTAAGGCTTAAGTTTACTCTGCTTTTTAAAACCCAAATCAAAGTGAGAGTAATCAAGGGTTTACACACTAATCATTACAGAATTTTATCACAAGTTTCTCAAGGCAGTGGTCGAAGAAGTACTCTGGTTAGAAGGTCTGTCACCTGCTTCATTCTTGTCACCATGGAGATGTTATTGCTTTGCCTGGATTGTTCCATGGTAAGACTTTTTACTTTTCTACTGCCCAAAAATACATTAGTTCCTTCTGTGAATATGGACGACTCTCCACAGATCTGAACTGTAATATAGCATAGTTCTGTAACCTGCTTATAGATATAGGTTAAATCTGTACTAATCTAGACACAGCAATAACATTTCCATGGTGGACCCTCGACAAGAAATGTTACACAGTGCACCTTTAATTAAAACTACACATACTACAGCAAAAAATTACTTAGGTAAAAGTATCACATGAAAAAATTTACTTAAGTAAACACACCTTCACTAGATCATTTTGATGATTTCAGCCCTGGAATTGCCAATCTGCACTAAACTAAAGGTAAAAGTTTAGCTGTTAACTAGAAAAAAATAGCTTCATGACATCACAAGGTGGAACAGAGCATTTTGAGCTTTGAAGGTGTAGACAGACTAATGCTACATTTACACATAGTCAGGTATGTTGGTCCGTTTTCCAAAATAACATTGGCACACATAAATACACCATCGAGCGTCGTCATAACTACACCAAGCCCCTGGGCGGCACCTGGATTAGATTCAAACCTGTAACCTGTAAACCTGCATTTATTTCAATACAGTTGTAAGTTTTACTCAAAAATACCTTGAAAAACGTTAATTACTAATTACTAAGTTACTAATTCTTTACTACCGTTAAAGAAGTGGTAAAATTGCTGAACTCCGAGCCTTATTTGTCTCTGGTCATGGATATGAAACATCAGCTGTGTGTGCAAATGCAAACACGTGAAAAGTGTTTGCACCAGAAGAAATGCGACTAGTGCTCTAAGGCTACGTTTATATGATGATGGTTTGAACAGAAGACGCAAAAGTGGTGTCACGTCTTCACTTTTTATTCCCCGTCTGGATGAGCATTTTCAGGAGGAAATCTGCGTGCATACGGTGACGCAAAAGTGTGTGGAATTCGATTGGGTATGCATGCCAGATGGCTTGGTAGTAACGTTAGGTGGTGATGTATGTGACGTAAACGCGTACGTGACGTGAGCAGATCTGACCAGAGTTTTGTGTCTTGGGCAGTGTAGATGCAAACACTACGGCACAGCGTATTCAATTTTTCCACTCTAGAGTGTGGTTTCAGATTTTTGTGTTTTTAAGCCCCAAAAACGGCGTCACCATCTAAACGAAAGGCACTTCCGATAAAATATTTTGTCATTTTTATCCGCAAGCGTTCTCGTGTAAACAGGCCCTAAATGCCTCCATGATCATCATCAGAACAAAAGATAAACTTCGGTCTCACTTTCATCTCAATTTACACACTAACGCAAAATTGTAGTTTTCCAGAATCTCCACTCTAGTCTGAGTTTTTAGAAAGATTTGTTTTCAAAGGTGAATTCACCGTATGCCTGAAAAAATGGGTACAAATGAAGGGAAATGAGGGTTATAATAATAATAGGGGTGTCAAATTATCGCGTTAATTGCGATTAATTAATTACAGTCATATTTAGAGCGTTATGTTTTTTAATCGCGTTAATCTCATTTTTAATCTCTAACTTTACTGTTTCTGTATGTGAGTTGCTTTATTATAAAATCTGTTTTTATGTGTTGTTGGGACAACAACAACACACACACAAAAAACACATTTATAATTTTTTTTATTTCGGTAATTCCACTCATTGCCGGAAACCCACACAAAACGCACGCAGTAAGAGCGATGTAAATGTCATGTTAACGTTGGCGGCGTCAGTCGCACAATGGACGAGGTCGAAGAGCCAGTAGAACAGAGGCAGCAGTGCACAGGTAAAAACACATTCGTGTCTTGGAAATTATTCTCCCGACGTGAAATATAAAAGAAAATAACAAATATAATATCGCCTACAACTTAAATGTCACTGGTGAAAACAACCTGCATAGACTCATGATGTCTGCACTACTGTCCTATAGTGACACAAACACACACACAAACACACACAAACACACACAAACACACACAAACACACAAACACACACACCTTCATCATCGTCATTAATCCTGAGAACGCGGGACCACGTTTCTTTCCGTAGTTACTGCGCGGACACCGACGTGCTCCAGTGCGCTGCATACGTTTTCTCGCGTACGCTGGCGTAAACCGCGCTTCCTCCTGTGCGCCTCTAAACCAGAACTAACACCAAGACTAAAACCAGGACTAATCCAGTCCAGGACTAAACCAGGACTAAACCAGAACTAAAACCAGGACTAAAACCAGTGATCTCATATATAAAGCATTTCTCTATCAATAATATTTTTAATATGGTTAAGGAAAGACTGGACTTTTTATTGTCTTTAAGTCGACAAAAGTTATTATGTTCAGATTTCCTCGTCTTTGCTACTTTACAGCAAACAGTTTCTTATTCATGGAGACTTGGGCTCAACAGACAATTTGGAGAGATTTGTTAAACAATAAATGACTTTATAAAGTCACTTTTTAAAATCTATATCAGTCTTTTGATCTGCCACAATAATGTAATAATGAATTTAAATGAAAATACCTCAAATTGAAGGCTTTTCTCAGCAATTTTTAGGTGAGATTAAAAAGAGATTAATTAGATTGATTAATTACAGATCATAATTAATTAATCTCTAAATTTTTTTAATCGCATGACAGCACTAAATAATAATAATAATAATAAAGGGTTACTTTAACATGTGAATGAAACAAAACACAACTCCAGGTCTGTTTCTGAAAAGGTAACAACATTATAACATTTCTAAAAGCTCACAAGAATCAATTTTGTGTAATGTAGGAGGTTAAATATTCACGTTCGTTTTATTCCATATGTGAACAAACCTGCTGATTTCTTTCCTGTGTTTACCTGCACGGTTTACTGCACTCTCTTATAAAGATCTCACTCCCGGCTCAAACCCTTTGTTCACTACAGCAGCAGGACACTTCCCTCTGTCCCCTCTGCACACGGCCCCGTCCGACCACCTGCCCGGGACTCCATTCCCGTTGCCTTGGTAACCTCACGGCACCTGTAAGACCCCATTAAAATCAGCCAGAACGGAATAAAAAACGGATCTTGCAAAATCCGCCACCAATCCCTCTTAACCTTTAGAAGCCCGTATCCCACATCTCCGAAAGCCACTGGGCCACTCCGCCTCCTGCATTAGGACATCCGGAATATTTGCCGTGAATCGGATCTGGAGTTAAAGTGCGTTGTGTAACTTTTCTGGTAATGGGTTCGTCAAATGCTTTTGGAGATGTTGTTATTGCTTTGTCAGGAATGTTTCACAGTGTGACATTAAACCTTTATCTTCATGGAGACCAAACCAGACCAAGTTTCAGAGGTGACCCCACTCACAATCAGTGTCTTTTTTCCAGGTATTTTTTGAATTATACATTGAATTAGTTGAATAAATATAAGGTAGAGCTGTTTTAATGTTATATTGTGGAACATTCCAGGCAGAACCATGACATAACCATAGCAACAAGCAGATGACAGACCCACAGCCAATTTCTGAACCATGTTATACTTATTTCCTCGCACTTTTTATCAGAGGTGGGACCAAGTTGTTGTTTTGCAAGTCTCAAATGAGTCACAAGTCGTTGACCTCAAGTCCGAGTCAAGTCCCAAGTCAAAAACAGGCAAGTCCAAGTCAAGTCTCGAGTCACTGGTCCATAAGTCCAAGTCAAGTCCAAGTCGTCTGCTTTGAACTTTACTTCATTTCTAAACCAAAAGTACTAAATATAGCTTAGATTTGTGCAATTTATATGAATGTTCAGCTAAACTGTACTTAAAAATCATAGTATATTTATGTATGAGTATTTATAGAGTATTTAAGAGTTGTAGAAATGTAATTTTTTTTTTCTTTTTAAATGCCTTGACAAGATGAAACATGATCCAAATGTGGCCCTTGGTGAAAATGAGTTTGACACCCCTGCTCTAGACCGTATACAAGAATGGATAATGTGCCAAACAAACAATCCGTCCGTATATTCATCGAATCGTTTTATTAGCCGCAGTACGGAAGCCGTGAGATGTCACAACAAACGAAAACGCCGCAACAAATACAAATGCAACAACACAACAAAAAGCCACAACACACCAAAAAAAGCCACAACGGAAATGACCGCGGGACTCTATTTTAATGCAAACACTGCAACAAATACAAAGGCCACAACACAAACGCAAATGTCGCAACACATTAAAAAGCCACAACACATCAAAAAGCCACAACGAAAGTGACCGTGGGACTCTTATTTTCCGACTGATCAAGCGTCAAGTGAAGAAGAAGAACTACAACGTGAGACGAATAATGATAAAACAATAAATTACTTTTACTTATGTTTCCAACTTCTCCGTTCCTTTACTTTTCATGTTGTAGTTCTTCTTCTTCACTTGCAGCTTGATCTGTCCATCAGAAAATAGAGTCACGCGGTGACTTCCGTTGTGGCTTTTTGATGTGTTGTGGCTTTTTAATGTGTTGTAGCTTTTTGATGTGTTGTGGCGTTTTGGTGTGTTGTGGCTTTTTGGTGTGTTGTGGCTTTTTGAAGTGTTGTGGCTTTTTAATGTGTTGTGGATTTTTGATGTGTTGTGCCTTTTTAATGTGTTGTGGCTTTTTATTGTGTTGTGGCTTTTTGATGTGTTGTGGCTTTTTGGTGTGTTGTGGCTTTTTAATGTGTTGTGGCTTTTTGATGTGTTGTGCCTTTTTATGTGTTGTGCCTTTTTAATGTGTTGTGGCTTTTGTATGTGTTGTGGCTTTTTGATGTGTTGTGGCTTTTTGGTGTGTTGTGGCTTTTTGGTGTGGTGTGGCTTTTTGAGATGTTGTGGCTTTTTGATGTTTTGTGGCTTTTTGATGTGTTGTGGCCTTTTGGTGTGTTGTGGCTTTTTGATGTGTTGTGGCTTTTTGATGTGTTGTGGCTTTTTAATGTGTTGTGGCTTTTTGATATGTTGTGGCTTTTTGGTGTGTTGTGGCTTTTTGATGTGTTGTGGCTTTTTGGTGTGTTGTGGCTTTTTGGTGTGTTGTGGCTTTTTAATGTGTTGTGGCTTTTTAATGTGTTGTCGCATTTGTATTTGTTGCGGCGTTTGCGTTTGTTGTGACCCTCTCGGCTTCCGTACCGCAGTGTTCAAAGCGTGAGAAAAAAGTAGCGGCTTATAGTCCAGAGTTTACGGTACATGCTTATAATTAGATGCAGAAAATTTTGCTCAATACATGAAAAAAAAAAATCGGGTATAGCCGCTTTGAGACTTAATAGAGATTTGCAGTTGCAGATACTCTGAGGTGCAGACATAAAGCAGCGTAACGGAGCTGAAAACAACAGATGTTAGCAGTGAAGTTGGTTAGTACATCGTGAAGGCAAAACGAGCACTGAAATGACAGAATTTGTCTCGTAGTCGAACACAGAGGAGCCCATCTGGATGATCACCAGATGACATCAAGAGGTGAGGGTTTGAAAGAAAAGAAAAAAGACAACTTTTCTTTTTTTTTTTACATTTAAGCATGTAATAAAGGTGTTCTCTTATCAAAATGTTTCACTGCGATGCCGTGCACTAGTTCCTCTCATCCTGCAGGAGGCGCCGTCCATAAAACCATCATCACAATTTATACGGTTAATAAATTAAGTTCACAAAGACATAGGCTGCGTAATCATTCATGTGTTGTTTTTTTCATTGCTCATCTTATTGCAAACCACAGAGGCTGCTTCTAAACCTCACACTCCACATTTAGAGCTTGTTTTTGTGTGTGTTTTTTAATTGTGTTTTCAAACCGACATTTCTCTGGATCTGTTCATTTCGAGGAACCGCTCGAAAGACGAAATGAACAAAAGCCCCACAGTTGTTTAAAATAGTTCAAACTGAGAGTGGGTGGGTGTGTATTTACCCTTTGAAATGATGAAAATCTTAAACGTTGCACTATAATGAGAATGATTAAAACACTTACTGTAAGTGTTAATGAGATGTCAAATCTGTTTTTAGTGCACAGAGCTGTCACTCATGCTGCATACTCTGCATCTGTGCCAAATTATGATCAAAAATTAGAAAGAAAAAAACGTCAAATCAGTCAATTTAAGTCTTTAATGTGAAATGCTTTAATGTTCAAAGTCAGTAAACGTGACCTAGTGTCCTCCGTTCAATTTCATTTCTCTCCAGCGAATAGGTCAGGAATCAGAATACACTAGACGGTTTACAAGAACGTCGGAAGTTGTAGACCGATCAATCTGACCAATCAGAGAAGAGCTGTGAAGTCATGACGTCAAACTCAAAGCGTCTGTCTGAATCCCTTTTGTGGTACAACACTCTTCCTACAGGATTTGACGCATTACATACGTCATGTTAAACCAGGACTAAACCAGGACTAAACTAGGACTGAACCAGGACTAAACCAGGACTAAACTAGGACTGAATGAGATCTAAACCAGGTCTACACCAGGACTGAACCAGGACTAAACTAGGACTGAACCAGGACTAAACCAGGTCTAAACCAGGATTAAATCAGGTCTAAACCAGCACTGAACTAGGACTAAACCAGGTCTAAACCAGATCTAAACCAGGTCTATCTAAACCAGGTCTAAACCAAGACTAAACCAGGACTGAACCAGGACTAAACCAGGACTAAACCAGGCCTAAACTAGAACTAAAGCAAGTCTAAACCAGGCCTAAACCAGGACTGAACCAGGGCTAAACCAGGTCTAAACCAGGACTAAACCAGATCTAAACCAGGACTGAACAAGGTCTAAACCAGGACTAAACCAAGACTAAACCAAGACTAAACCAGGACTGAACCAGGACTGAACAAGGTCTAAACCAGGACTGAATGAGATCTAAACCAGGTCTACACCAGGACTGAACCAGGACTAAACCAGGTCTATACCAGGTCTGTCTAAACCAGGTCTAAATCAGGTCTAAACCAGGACTGAACCAAGACTGAACAAGGTCTAAACCAGGTCTAAACCAGATCTAAACCAGGTCTATACCAGGTCTATCTAAACCAGGTCTAAACCAGGACTGAACCAGGACTGAACCAGAACTGAACCAGGACTAATACAGGTCTAAACCAGATCTAAACCAGATTTAAACCAGATCAAAACCAGGTCTACACCAGGACTAAACCAGGACTAAACCAGGTCTAAACCAGGACTGAATGAGATCTAAACCAGGTGTAAACCAAGACTAAACCAGGACTAAACCATGAATTGCCTTTTTTTGCACATCCAGTATAATTTTTTTTTGTCAACGCTCCAAAATACTCAAACCACCAAAGCTCCACACACTGCCCTACTGTTTTTTTTAATCCTTGGCAAAACCCGAACTGAAAATCCCTCCGTCCTGGTGCGCTTCTCTGTTCCTCCCCCAGTTTCACACTCCGGGTCCCCCTTTACCTGAGGCCATCCCTGTGCCCGTGTTTCATCTCTCCAGCTCGGCTCACTCCGTACAGATGGAGAAGACTTTTTATCCTGTCATCCCCGGTCCTCTCCCCTCCGCACCTCCGCTCCGCCGCACCGCCAGCTCCCTTTGGCCGTGCGAGCTGAATGCATAAATAAGCCAATATTCCTCGGTGTGATTGAAGTCCGGTGCCTGGTTCATCCGCTCTCGGGCCCTGGGCAGTGGACCCCGTGTGTGCAAATGAAGGATGCATTGTGATCAGGCACATCAAAGCGCCGTTGTTTTATTCATTTATTTACATTGTCGGCGTGCCCTTGGCGAGGCAGTGCGGCGCGCGGGTCCGGCCACAGTCGCTGTCACTCTGATGTATGAGAGAAAATTACAGCGATAAAAGCCTGATGCTGTGGGTGTTACTGTCCACTGCAGTGTGCTCAGCGAGACACGATGTGATTCTGTTTTTATGGCGGTGACAGTGCGGTCGGAGTTGCCTGGCGAGTCCAGACTGATATCTCTCTGTGTTGTTAGAGTCAGTCTGGTCCTCGGTCCCTCTGGTGCATCTAGAGCCAGAGCCAAACATGATGGTCCAACCCCATTTGTTTATTTTACTGACACATTAAACCAGCTCATTGGTCGCCCGTCATTTTGAATAAATCACATTTCAGTTTAGTGCTTCTCTATGATTCTACAGAAATGTGCAGCCGTATTTATTTTGTTAAGATCAGTGCTGTAGTGGGGATTTTTTAAGTGGGGGTACACGATTGGTGACGTATCGTACTGTATACTCAACTTGACATGCTGAAAAATACACAGGTGTCATATAGACTGAAAAAAAAAAAATCACTTTCAGTACAAACATAAAGGCGCTAGCCCAGTAAAAATCAGTAATATTTGATGTTTTTTTTACTCAAAATGATGCAGAATCATGTTAATAACATTAATATAATTTATAATCACCTACAGAACATAAATCATAGACTACAACACATGAACCAGAAATAAAACAGGACTCAAACAGAACTAAATCAGGACTAAACCAGCTCTAAACCAGGTCTAAACCAGGACTGGACAAGGACTGAAGCAGATCTAAACCAGGACTAAACCAGGACTGAACCAGGTCTAAAAACCAGGACTGAACCAGGATTAAACCAGGACTGAAACAGGTAAAAAAAAAAATCAGGTCTAAAAAACAGGACTGAACTAGGACTAAAACAGCACTAAACAGGACTAAACCAGGACTAAACAGGACTAAACCAGGACTAAACAGGACTAATCGTGGACTTGAGAGAGAGAGAACCCCGAGCCTGTGGACCAGAGTGTCTGCAAAGTGAGATCAGGCAATGGCTGCTCTTAGCCCATTGGGGGGTGGAGCTCTGCGTCGGTCCGTTCTCCTGTGGTCACCTGACGGTCAACGCGGGCGCATCTCTGGATCCGCCCCAATACTCAGTCCTGGATCAGTCCTGGTTCAGTCCTGGTCCCTCATGTCTCAGGTCATTATCGGACAGTCCTGCAGATATCGTGAGTCTATGCAGGTTGTTTGCACCGTTGACATTTAAGTTGTAGCTATTTTATATTTGTTATTTTTTATATCTCGGAAGAAGTGGGTGGACGGTGAACCATGGTCACGACAGACCATGTGCCTAATTGGTTAATCCACCTCTCACTCATGCTGATCGTCAATCATCTGAACTCTGGGAGATTCATCTATAACCAGACTCACATCTTCATAAAGTTTGGGAGAAGTGTGTTTTCTGGATCTCAGGCAAATGCACAGAGCACATTTACAATCTCATCGGTCGGTGGAGAACAAACGCTATAAAAAGAACGAGCACTATGATGGTCTAATTTTCAACATTCTTTTAACACACGGAACAGACATGCTGGATCGTGTGGGCTATTTTTAATTTTGAGATGAATAGGTGTTCCAGATTCGATTTCCAAAGTCAAAAACTCTCCGTTCCTAAGAAAAACAAGAAGGCAAGATTTTTTCATTAGCGTTAATTTGGAACACAAAATAAATCTTGAAAATTGCAGAGGAGGTAAAATTGTACAATTACTAGTCTGTGTCAGTCTGTCACAAGCAGCCGTGGAGAGAATGTGCAAACTGTAAAAGTAGTCCTACACTTTTATCATGGATGTACTAGTATAACAGGGCTTGGAATCAAATTGCAAATGTTGTAAGTAAAATCCACAGTTTTTCTGGCATACATGCGAATCGTCCATAGAGCCAAATAGGTACAAAAAGTAAAAGAGAATGTAACGATTAGTAACTCACGTCTTGGGCTGGCGTCACCTAGTGCCTCCGCTCAATTTCATTTCTCTCCAGCGACTAGGTCAGGAATCAGAACACACTAGACCAGGTGTGGGCAAACTTTCTGACTCGTGGGCCACAAAGGGTTCTAAAATTTGACGGAAAGGCCGGACCAGGAGTAGATGGATGGAATTTTTTTGGTAATTCACCTCATGAGAGAAAAAAATAAGATGGGATATGTAGAAAACAGACCCCATGTCATTACAAAGCATTACAACAAAATATCTGCCTTTAAAGTCCCACAGTAATTATTATTATTACTACTATTTAGGGCTGGGCGTCATTATGAAGCTGCCGATACGATACATACCTCGATACATAGGCAACGATACAATACATATCTCGATACAGTGCTTTTTTGGTTCGATACAATATATTTCAAATTGATTTGATACGGTTGAATAAAAAATTGTGGCTAAATCATGGCTGTGACACTAAAAGTCTTTGTTTAACCAATTTTTCTGCAAAAGTGAATATGAAACACAAACATTTTAATCATCAAAACAGTGAAAACGTCAAATGTTTCCCATAAATTAGTTTTTTTCTTCTGAACAAGCAAAAAAAAAACTATAGTGCTGTAACATAATAATTGAGTAAAATACACCAAAAATTAGACTTGCGATATATCGATGCAGCAGTTCCCGATATCGATACGGTATCATTACATTAAACGATACGATATATCGATATTTTGTTATTTTTGCACACCCCTACTACTATTATTCAAGTTTGACGGGCCGGATTAAAAAGATTAAAGGGCCGCATATAGCCCCCGGGCCGTAGTTTGCCCACCCCTGCACTAGACGGTTCACAAAAACCCCGGTGTGCAAGTTCGGGCAGCAGCCAATCACCGAAGAGTCATACATTCATGTGTTGACAACAATTCCCGAGATCGAGGATTTAAAGCTGGAGCAAAGAGAATGTTTGGTGAATTTTATCAAGGGGAAAGACGTTATTGCCCTTCTTCCTACGCAATTTGGGAAAATCTATGTATATGCAAGTTATCCCCATTAGTGGTGCATTACATACATCACGACCAAATAGCAGCAATTGGTTAAATAAAAAAAATACCCGTCTACTGTCGAGCGAACGAATCAAACTAATGCTGCGAGGTCAGACGGTTTCCATGAAGTGAAACCGACTGATGAATCAGGCTACTTAAAATCTCCATTGTAGCTGAAAATTCTATGAGGTTTGAAGACACAAGCCCCATCAGCCCAACATCTCCTCTTAAACTGAGCTGCTCTTTAATAATACAAGTCACAATTCTGCCATCAGATGCAGTCCTGTATGTGCCCCATATGTATCCTGTGTCATCCTTTACCATTGCTGAAGAAAAATTCCAAGTTCGTATTTGTTTTTTTGTCGCGGTGTCTTTATTGGTTGAAAGTTCTGTGAGCTTCCAACACGGTGTCTCTCAAAGAAGCTGAACCCCGAGCAAAGGTCTAGCAAACCTTTTATACACAAAGAGCTGTGGAAAGTGTGCAGATGAACATTTGCTGGAATTTCAGCAGTAACAAAGCAACTCCATAAACCCCCTGTTGGTAAAACAGTGGTCATTATTTCAAAGTCATTGTTTCAAAGTCATTGTTTCGATGTTGTATTACAGGCTGGTCTCAGATGTGTAAAACTTCTCTTAAGAGTATAGAAACATTGTATTAACGAGCACTAAAAATCCATGATAAAAAGCCTCGCCTGTACCGCCTGCTGCTCAGTACTTGTCAAATACAAACTGTTAAATTTTGATAACTTGCTTAAATTGAATCAAATGTTAACCTTATTTCAAATCATTCATAATTCAGCTGCTCCCCCATTGAGAAAGTTTGTGGTGGTCACTTCAGAGAGAAAACCTCCACGATCCACAGTCAGAGGAGAGTGCAGTGTTCCAAAACGCAGAAGCTCTTTTGGTCAGTCATCATTCTCCTATAGAGCCATAAAAGTCTCTGGAACAGCCTCCCACATGAAATTATATCATGTACAAATTCTGAAATGTTTGCATGCCTGACCAAACGACGACTTTAACCAAACGAACCTGTACACATTAAATATCTTCCCTGAATCAGTGCAGCAACATGAACTGTAAACATGTAAATAGTTTATGGATGTGATGACTGAGGCTGAATAGGACTAAATGTTTAATTATTGACTGGATGAATGGATTATTGGCATGTACGACATTTGTGCTGTGGTCCAAAGCAAGAAAAATATCTGATGAAGTTTTTTTTTTTTGCCGAAACGTTATTTTGAAAATAAATAAGCTTTTGGACATCAGCCATCTGAGTGTGCCATGCATTTTTTTTCACTTTTGTCTGGCTGCTCCTCGCATTTGCACCTCTACAAGAATTTTGGTGTGCGTTTTCTCTTTCTTTTGATGTACGACATTTGGTGGAAAGTAGCAATTTTGTCAAAACTGGGCAAAAACATATGACTTCTTTGTGTAGTTCAATGTTTTTATGTGCATTGTCCCTGATAACAAAACAAATAAACTAAGGAAAAAAAAACGTGGAAACCGTCTGACCTCGCAGCATTAGGATTAGTTCAATCAATGGTAGGTGGGCACTTTTTTATTTAACCAATCGCTGGTATTTGGTCGTGACGTCTGTAATCCGCCAAATCCCGTAGGAAGAAGGGCAATAACTGTCGTAGTTCTGCCCCTTTGTTTACATGTTTACCCCAGTCCAGCTCCGTTTCCCAGTCTGTTCTGGTCCTCTTTTTGCTACAGCTGCCTTTCATTCCCTAATCAGCCCGGGGTCGTCTATATATACTCCTCCTGCTCACTCAGTCTTTGCCAGATTGTTGACCTGTGAAAACACACACTCAAACTCCATATCCTGAAAACTCTGTATCTGAAACCCTGAATCTGATCTTTGTTGTTTGTAACTTCTGCAACTTCTTCTGAGTTTTTCCTGTTTGTTGTACCTGATCCTGAGTTATTTCCCAGTCTATTTTCTACTAGTTTATTTCCCAGTCTTGGAAGATATTTACAGTCACATTTGATATCATATATTCCTCTGTTGTATTTTCAGTCTGAGTTGCCATTATAAACACTACCTGTCATAGGACACTTTCAGTTATTTAACTAGACTTTGTTTGTCTGTATACTTGTTGCATTTGAGTCCAGTTTACCTGCGTGATAATATTCACCAAACATTTTCTTTGTTCCGGCTTTAAATCCTCGATCTCGGGAATCGTTGCCAAGACAGAATGTATGTCTTCGTCTACATCCGTCTCGACGCTTTGTTTACTGTTGTGCTGCACCACAAAAGGGACCCAGACAGACCCTTGAGTTTGACGTCATGGCTTCACAGCTCTTCACTGATTGGCCGGTGCGCGTGTACAACTTCCAGGGTTCTTGCAAATCGTCTAGTGTATTCTGATTCCTGACCTAGTCGCTGGAGAGAAATGAAATGAAAATGAAATAGGTGGCGCCAGGTAGACCTGTAACGATAATCAATAAATCAATTAATAGTACGATAACTTTTAACGAGCTCGATAACTTTTCCGGCCGCGATAAATTCTATTTGCATGCTTGTTTGTTTTCCTTGCAAAGAGGGTGAATGTTAGAAGTCTTCTATCGCTCTCGTTTAACAAGCGTAATGACGCTTGAACCAACGTGCGGTATGTTTATCAACACAGCGGATGCGCGCGTGGTCTGAGTGCAGAAAACGCCGCTGTCTGTGCGGCTAAACATGAAGCCGCAACACAAACGCCGCTGTCAGAGTGACAAAACAGTTTATCGTCGAGTACCAAAACAAGTCACGATGCCGACTCAATACTGGTGAGCGGGACACGTCTCAAGAGCTACATGTGTCAAATGCAGAACGACGAGAAGAAATGTCTCAAACCCCAATAGCCGACACACCCAAACTGGAGCGACACAACTAGCCTAGCCCCCGGGAGAACCCGAAATCCACTGAAATCCCACAAGACAAAGACACGATACCAGACAAGACAGTGGCTCTCTCATAGCAAAATAGCATCCTGTGTCGCGGGTTAATAGGAACATTTAAATGACCAAAATGACGAGGCCACAGTTACATTGGGCTAGTCCTATGTTAAGTCTATTTTATTTAGGCCTATTGTTTTGGTTGTCTTACAGTTCCTGTGTTAAATGTTCTTTAGAAAGTAAGGTTTATTGATCTTTGAAAGGGTTTATTTGCATTTTTATTCCATGGTCATTATAATAGTTGAAATTGGTCTCAAAATGTCAATATTATCGTTTATCGCAATAAATTCTTGGTCAATTAATCGTCCAGCAAAATCTGTTATCATTACAGGCCTGGAGCCAGGGTAACAGGAGAGATGCAGAAGGCAACAGATGAGGATTTCGGGGCTAAAACACAACCTCATATGACTTCGAGTGAGGTTCATTTCATGGCATAGTTAAAACCAGAGAATAATTACTTTTCTTCTACACCATCCACATTATATTTCTCACGCTTAGATTGCTGCACTTGACAATTTCCAGCACAAACAGCAGCTCTGCACTCCGCTCAGTCTCTGCTTGAACCGTTCCGTCGTGTGGGTCCCATCAGGAGGCCTCCAGCACGTAAATGAAACATACCCTCACGGCGTAGCTCCTCTCCTCAGATAATGGGCGGGCTGCTCCGGTGAACTTTCTCCATCAGTCTCGGTCTGTCAGATGTTAGCGCTCGGAGCTATCTGTAATTCTCCGAGCGGTGACAGTGACTTTGAAGAGACGGGAGAGACGAGGATGTGAGGAACAATGGGGGGATGACGGAGGTGAAGATGACATGATTAGAGCGAGATGGAGCAGAGCCGGGAGGACACGTACAACAGATTTGGAGGTGAATAGTACAAGCCTTTATTGTGTGGTTTGGAAGAGCGTGGTATGAAATGGGGTGACAAACAAGGCGTTTCAGAGACGGGAATCCATATCTCGACAATAAAGTGAGGGCAGGAAGAGTTTGAGAGCTCGATGGGGGAATCAGCTACGTGGTACCCAATTTTTTATATTCTGAAACTTTATAAATCACTGGTCAGAAAGGATTTGAGAACTTAAGGAATAAAACAAATCATATCATAGACATTAAAAGGTGCATTGTGTAACTTTTCTGGTGAAGGGTAAGTAAGTAATTCCCCATTTATATAGCGCTTTTCACAGACATTTTTGTCACAAAGACGCTTTACAGAGCATTACATTCAGCATATATATATATAAAAAAAAAATAAAAAATGTGTTTCTCACCTTTCCACGGTGGTTGGTCTCTCACCCTCATTCAGCTCGGGTCGTCTACCAGAGGCCTGGGAGCTTGAGAGTTCTGCGCAGTATCTTTGCTGTTCCCAGTACTGCACTTTTCTGGACTGAGATGTCCGTTGTTTTTCCCGGTATCTGTTGTAGCCTCTTCCAGTTTGGGGGTTACAGCCCCGAGTGTCCGATCACCACAGGCACCACTGATGCCTTTACTTTCCAGGCTCTCTCCAGCTCTTCCTTGAGCCCCTGGTATTTCTCTAGCTTCTCGTGTTCCTTTTTCCTGATATTACCATCGCTTGGTATTGCGATGTCCACCACCACGGCTCTGCTCTGTTTCTTATCCATCTTATATATATACACATATATATTATTCATTCACTCTATACCTGGTGATGGTAAGCTACTGTTGTAGCCACAGCTGCCCTGGGGCAGACTGACAGAGGCGCGGCTGCCATGCCAATCGGCGCTAACGGTCCCTCCGACCACCACCGTCACTCACACACACACCACTTTCATACTAGGCAATGTGGGTGAAGTGTCTAACCACTACCACCAGTGCCCTGGACAGGTTCATTGATCCATTGTATTTTTAATTGACCATGACTATCAACTGTTCTGTAGCATGTTTTGGGTGCGTCATATGTTTTACTCCATGGAGATGTATTGGTTTGGAATGTTTCACAGTATGGCATTAAACCTTTTTTATCTTCATGGAGATCAAACCAGACCAAGTTACAGTTCAGATCTGTGGAGAGGTAACCCTGTTCAGTCAGAATGTCTGTCTGTCAACAGTGGTGTAGAGGGGATTTTTAATTTAGGTCGAAACCAGCTCAAAACCAGGACTGAACCAGGACTAAACCAGGTCTAAACCAGGTCTAAACCAGCTCAAAATAGCTCAAAACCAGGACTACACCAGGACTAAAACTAAATTAAACCAGGACTACACCAGGACTAATCTTGGACTTGAGAGTGAGAACCCCAAACCCGTGGAGCAGGGTGCCCGCAAAGTGCGATCGGGCGACGGCTGCACTTAGCCCCGTGGGGCATGGAGGTTTACGCCGGTCCTTTCTCCTGCGGTCACCCGATGGTCTACGCGAGCACACCTCCAGACCTGTCCTGACACTCAGTCCTGACTCAGTTCTGGTTCAGTCCTGGTTCCTCATGTCTCAGGTCACTATAGGACAGTCCTGCAGACATCATGAGTCTGTGCAGGTTGTTTTCACCATTGCCAATAGCTCCGGTTTGACATTTAAGTTGTAGCTATTTTATATTTATTATAATTTTTTATAACTCACGTCGGGAGAAGTGGGTGGACGGCGAACCCCCGCGTACCACGCCCACTACACCCTGGTGACGGTCCCCCAACCTAAAAGTTACACAGTGCATAGCTACACCAAAACTGGTCCTGTATTTTGTCGCCTGTTTTTAACCTAAAATGGACCATATGTTGAACAAGTGAACATTTAAAACAGCAACATTCATTCTAGGTCTTAATAAAAGAAACAAGTTTGCTGACTACAGTGTTAGAAAACTGCGGTGCTCAGTGAAGGCTGATGTCAGCGTAAACGTCACAACAAAAAGTCAACAACTCAAATGGAAGTGAGCAGCAGATTTCTTTTTTTTTACTTAAAAAAAATGACTACGCATTTTAGTAAGAAAAAAAAATTGAAGTAAGAAGTAAGTAGAGAGCAGAGGGCATATGTCGATCAGGGTGAAAATGTGTGTTTGATCGGCAATATGGCGTCTTAAAAATAAGCGATTAAAGGTAATGGCCATAACAACTATAATACGCTTAAAAGCTTTGATAAGTCCATTTCACAGAATAGGCCTGCTGTTCCTTTTAAACTCTTAGAACCAGATTCACAAAGCGTTTTACGAGGGCGAAAACTGAGGACATTTCTCCGAATATATTTTACATTTCACACACTCTTTCACACTGCCTGTCGAGAGTTTATTGGCAATCAGAGTTCCAAGTCAGAAAGACGGTGGCAAGGGTTTAAAAAAAAAATCAAAAACAAAGACAAAATCCAAAATATAGCGGAGTAGACAGGTAAAAAAAACAAAATTATGCCACTGTGCAGGCCTCTCCCATCCACTCAGCCTCTCCACCGTCCCCTCACGCTTCTCCACCTCTCTCTTTGCACAGTCGGAGAGTCGGTTCTGTGCATGGACCCGAGTATCTCTGCATGCTGCTAATGATCTGGTGTGCAGCTCGCCTTAGTGTTTTATTGATTTTTCTCTCAGCTGTCTGCAGGGATCTCATTTGAGCTTCCAAAACATTTAATACCGTTAAAATTACAGCTGCATTCACAAGACAACAGACCCGCAGAAATGTATTCTACTGACGACGCACGCTTTCTCCGCTGTCAAAACAAACTGCGGCGAGTATCTGTTCTCACGTTTTTACATAAGATCGGACTGGGCCAATTAGCTCTGAGTTTAGCGGGAGATCAGTTCTTAGACGTTTCAGTGACTAGGCGATATGCTTAGGTTATAATTATGGAAAAGAACACATGCTCTCGACCTGTTGGTGCGTTGAAAATAAAAGCTGTTCGCAGTTTGCCGTGTAGGGAAGGTCTGTGAAGCTCTGAATCTAATCCTAGTGTTTTTGTTTTGCAGCTGTGTGTGTAAATCAAGATATGAGCATGAAAAGATTGTAGAAAGAAGTGGACTGTAAAGGAGCGTGACGTCAGCCATACACCACAAAGAAACTTGGCCAAAATGTAAGCTATAAACACTTAAATCTATCAGAAAATGACTTAGAAGTGGTGAAATTATCTGCAAGACAATTTTACTTGACAAGTTATCTTAAAATAAACGACCTCTAGACTAGAATTAAGCAGTCTCTGAATTGGTGAATAGATAATAAAACTGAAAACCAAGATGAATAACCTGATATAAGTTTTAAAATCTTGGCCAGATCTGAGAAATTTGCAAATTTCTCTGACCGGGACTGAAGCTATTACTACTGAACCATTAGCAGATTATAAATGTATACATGTCATAACTGCAGAGCTGATCGCCAGGTCTGGACCAGGACTGGACTAGGACTGGACCAGGTCTAAACCAGGACTGAACCAGGTCTAAACCAGGACTGAACCAAGACTACATCAGGACTGGACCAGGTCTAATCCAGGTCTAAACCAGTGTCATTAGCATAAATATATACACGCCGCAACTGCTGAGTCGATTGTCGGAACTACACCAGGGTGGATAAGGATTTAACCAGGTCTAAACCAGGACTAAACCAGTGTCATTAGTATAATATATATATATATATATATACACACCGCAACTGCCGATCTGATCACCAGGACTTCACCAGGTCTAAACCAAGAGCACAGCTGCCGAGCCGATCACCTTTGCTGATTGGTTTTATGTAATAAATACACTGAAGTCTCTCTCTCTGTCTGGTCCATCGTTTCAGGAAAAGACGGGGAAATGTCACTTGTTTCTAGGGCAACGGACGTCCTGGACACACATCAAGTATTTTTCTCCCATTCGTTGTTCATTTTGGTTCACCTGACCCGCCCGTGTGTAATCACTACCCTCCCTCATACCTGCCCGTAAACATTAACCCCAACTCCCAAATAAATAAATCCCAAAACATGCTACACAGGTCTCCAGGAAGAACAGCTGATAGTCAAGGTCAATTAAAGTACAATCAGTCAATGAACCTGCCCAGGGACTACAGGCGGAAATTAGCACTGGCGCTACAACCTGGTACAATGCATCTCTCCTGTTAAGGTTAATGTAAAAATTGTGCACTGTCCCTGTCTCAAATAAATAAACTAAACTAAACCTTAAAACAGGACTCTGCATGACTCTGTTGTGTCCCCTATCCCTACAGATTTATACAAAACTACTGATTTGTCCCAGTTTCATACAAGAAATGTCCCAGGTGTCCCTATTTTTGACCAATTTGATCCCTGCCAACATAAAAATATAAATACAAATACGAAAAAGCCATTTAAAAATCACCAAAACACAAAGAAAATGTGACTATACTGACTCACATGTTCGTCATGAATGGCCTGAGTGCAGAAAAATGTTCCTTAATTACACACTCATTTCACAATTTTATCATTACCAGCCACTGCAGACCAGGGGCGTCCCCGTTTTTGGCTTGGTTCGGTTGGTTTGGTTTGGTCAACACAATCCATCCTACACAAAAATCTCCACCATTCTTTTTAACATTCTGACATGTTTTACACGTTTTCCAGATTTGCTTATTTGAGCCGTTACAACTTCAACACGTATAAATTATTGTAAAAATCTGGTGCACAAAAAGCTCCTCATGTGTCTGCAGCTTCACATTTGGTCTTGCGCATTTATTCATGTCGTTTTCTCTATGGTCGGCCAGGTCCCTTTGCCCAGTCCGGTGGAGCTGGCTGGGGCTGGAGGACCGTGACGAATACCAACCAGCCTCTATAAGAATGCAGTTATCAGTGGCGCACAGCGAGGCCACAAATCAGCCTCAATCTCCAAGCAATTTCGCCGTAATGAGCTCAAATGGAATTTAGCCAAAGTTAGGTAAAGTCAGAAAGCACATTAAGTTTCAATTGTACGTGATGAATCCTGCTATTAGCGCGACAAGAGCTTTTTGTGTAGCCGCAAAGGTTATATGGTTATTTAAATAAATGGTAAATTGGTGCATTTAAACAGTGCTTTTCTACCTCAGCTGGGGACTGTGCATCAAGGAACCGCTCACACAATCATACGCGAGTGTTCACAGAAATCGAAGGTGAAGGCGAGGTGGTGAATTGTCTTGTTCAAGGACACAGTAGCAGTATTTATTTACATGTTAATATCGCTGTCAGGGATGGCCATTCGATTACATTTTCTTAAGTGATCGTCTGGAGAATTAATGGTCGAGTTTATATTAAAATTATCATTATTGTTATTACTAATCTGCATAAATAAACTCAACTTTACAACATATCCTCCTGAGACCCCCCCATTTTTTGTGATTTTTCTATCTATTTGGAGGTAAATTAACATCTTAGTATTTAGATTTTGTTTTATTTTCATTTATAATTTTGTAACATGTCCTCAGTAATGGACGCCGGGGACGTTTTGGGGTTAAATCCAACTTTACAAAACAACTTTTTTGATGACAAACATCTCTGGCAAGCTTCTACAGTCACCTCAAAACGTTTTTAGACTCTCTTTTAATTTCATCTTCTTTTTTTTTTTAATCATAGTGCAGCCACAAACTAACTCCTATTTTTTTATTTTTTTTTTATCCTGGTCATGATCCATCCATCCATTTTCTTCCACTTATCCAGGGCCGGGTCGCGGGGGCAGCAGTCTAAGCAGGGATTCCCTGACTCCCTTCACCCCAGACACTTCCTCCAGCTCCTCCAGGGGGACCCCAAGGCGTTCCCAGGCCAGCCAGACATGATAGTACCTATAATCCCCTAGACCTATTTAGACAGAGGAACCTAGTCGCCCCATTAAGAGTCGATCTCAAAACACTGAAAAGATAAACTGGTTAACTCAATGTCCACTATAAAGGACACAAATGAATGGGTCGAGTCTCAGGAGGATATAAACCAGAACCACTACAGAGCCACATCAGCCCATTTGAGATTATAATGTGTTTAATGCACCTTAGACACATTTGTTTACGTTTCACAGAAACAAAACTTAAAACCACATGGCTCACTGCATAAACTATAAGCGCTTAAAAAAAACAACTCTTTCCTTGTGCCCTAAAGGACACGACTCAGTGGAAAACGAGTGTTCTCTCTGTGACAGAGGGATGATGATGATGATGGTGAGTTTGTTCTGTGTTTGTGTCTTGTTGGAGATGGTTCATGTTTTCAGAGATCAGACATGTGCAGGTTTAGCGCAGCACTTTATTTAACATAATTTCACTCACTTTATTTATGTTGATCAGTTTATTTCTTTTGGCTCCTGTTGTGATGAAAAGACTGAAAAGTGTTTGTCTTTAGGATGCATCCACACTCAATTTTATGCTCCAGTAACCGGGATACTGCATTTACATGCACCGTGACAAAACCGGGATACTCAAAAAACCCAATCATACCCGGGACACTGACTGGTACAGTGACCTTTAAGTAGCCAAGGTCCAAACGTGGGACTGTGAGGCACAACTCCAGTGTTTGTGTCAGACGCAGCCTCGTCTCTTTACACTACACACAGCAACCTACATTCAGTTTGTCGATTAAAAATGAACGTCTTCGACAAAATTCTTAATGATCAATTATCGACTAGTCGACTAAACATGCCCATCCCTAATCGCTGTATACTTTAAGTTTTTAATTCCGCCTGGACTTTTTTTTGCCCAATTACAAATCACTGGGTCCCATGTTTACTGAGATATGATTCAGCTTTGACGTGGGAATTGTCAAGACCCAACACTGCAAAAATCAAGTCTAGTCAAGGTAAGGTGACTTGAATAAAGAAAGATTTATCAATTATCTACCAATGGAACAGGAACTTTTGTAGTTAAAACATGAAAATACAGCCTAGTACAGTTAAAATATGAAAAACAACAGCTCTGTGTGCTCAAAATAAGAAACTAAATCTGACATTGCTTGGATTAAAAAAAAACACATTTGTTCCTTTGGTAGATCATTTTACTTGTCAAGTTGAATCTACTCAAATTAAGTAAAAGGTTCTTAATGCAAGTCATATTAACTTGCATATTGTTTTTTGCAGTGAACATATGCTCAGTCTGGTGTCTCTCAGATCATCCTCAGGGGCACCAGCTATACTTAGACATACAGTATATTGTTTCCTCCAAAGAATCCAGGCGTGATTTGAAATGTTCCTCTGTAGAGCTCGTTCCCACTTAAAAGACAACAGAGGCCAAAACTCCAGAGTCTCCGCTTCACAAAAAGTCCAGCCATTTGTTTGTGCTCTAGAGGGTTCAGAAACAGATTTGGTTTGAATTGAGTCATTATAGGAAAAGTAGCCCAGAATGGTGAGGGATTAACCCATTTTCACAGGAATACTATGCACGCCAAAATGACAAAAACGCATTTTGAGCAGATTCAGGAACTAAGCCTGTGGATCCTCCTCGCCACATATTAATAAAAACTCTCCTCTCTGAAACTTAAAAACCTCTTAATACATTGTTTTGTGAATATAGAATTTTCAAAACAATAAAAAGTAACATGGTGATCTGAATATCTTATGTGTTAGCAGTTAAAATACTCTCTCTTTTAAAGGTGCACTGTGTAACTTGTCCAGTGGAGTTGTCTGTCATCTGCTTGTCTCCATGGAGATGTGCCTAATGTTCCACAGTATAGCCACAAACTTAAGCAGAGCAGTAGACAGAGGAGAAAAGTGTCTGTTGTCCCGGGCTCCAGGGTTTTAGGGGCCCAGAATTGGACCTCCTTCTTCTTATTGTATATTAGATGGGGGCCCGTTTGAGTCTTCTTGCCCTGGGCCTCCATATTTCTGTCCATGTGCCTGAACTTAAGAATTTCCATGGAGCCTTGCCAAATTACGGGTCCGATCTGTGGAGAGGCGATCCCACTCACAGTAAGAATTAATGTTTTTAGTTATGCTTGAGCCATAAATAACACCTGTAGTTGAATAAATGCAAGACAGATTAGTTTAAGACCATTATTGCCACGCTTACAGGAGAGCTTTAATTCCGAATAAAAATATGTAATTCCAAAAATGTATTTATTCCTCGATCATGTAACTATTACTTCTTATTAAAAATCCCTCGTAAGGTTGATGTGAAATCATCTACAGGACAGGAAAATGTACTAGCCTGATTCATCAGCCGGTTTCACTCCGTGGAAACCGTCTGACCTTGCAGCATTAGGATTCATTCGCTCGACAGTAGGCGGGTACTTTTTTTATTTTAACCAATCGCTGCTATTTGGTTGTGACGTACGTAATGCGCCGCTAACGGGGTTAACTGGTATCGTAAGCTTTTCCCAAATAGTGTAGGAAGAAGGACAATAACGTCTTTCCCCTTGATAAAATTCTCTTTGTTCCGACTTTAAATCCTCCATCTTGGGAATCGTTGCCAATACACGACTCTTCACTGATTGACTGGTGGCTGGACTCGCACTTCTGGGGTTTTTGCAAACCATCTAGTGCACAGGTGTCAAACATAAGGCCCGGGGGCCAGATCTGGCCCTCCGAGACCTTTAATGTGGCCCTTGGGTGATTTTCTACTAACATATTTTAATTATATTTTCTATTAATATATTGGTAATTTTTCTGCGGTGTTTATCACAGCAGCGTCTCCAGCGTCTCTGTACGTGGCCCCTCCCACCAGAGCAGCACAAATGAAGACTTGTCTCTTTCCAAACGCTCTTAAAGGACGATCGTTTTGACTGTTGACCGTGACACCCTCAACTGCTAAAATGTCCAACATGAGAAAAGTGGAGCCGAGTGCAGGATTTTCCAAGAAAAATGGACTTCTTCCTATTTACATACAAGTTCATGTTAAAACATTGTGTTGAAATAAAATTTTTCTTAAAGTTTCAGGTTGTTCATAATATTATAATATTATAATAAGAAAGAGTTCATCAATTAAAAAAGATTTGTGTAATAGATTTGCGTTTCTCTGCACAAATATTTGAACTTATTGTTATTTTTGGGGTTTATATGACATGAGTTTTCTGATCCGGCCCCTTTGGGATCAAAGTAGGTTGGATACGGCCCCCGGACCAAAATGAGTTTGACACCTCTGGTCTAGTGTATTCTGATTCCTGACCTAGTCGCTGGAGAGAAAAGAAATTGAGTGGAAGCACTAGGTAGCACCTGCTTGACTAGAAAAGTACAGCAACAATCACACAAAACGTACATAAAACCTGCACACATACTATGCATACAACACACTCACTATGCATACAATTCATTTCGAACGGTTCATTTGAATTTCGAGTTAGAGTTAAACCAACAACCTCTCAAAAAAAAAGTAATTTGGTTAGGCAAGGCGACAATTTTGACCACTGAACAACCACTGCTCCACATGATCCAGCTGTTTTTATTTCACCATTTTGTAACTCAATTCCTATTCATAATATGAAAATAAAAAAAATAAAAAATCAAACGTAAACGTAAAGGTGAACAATGTGAACAATTTTTAAACCAAAATATTAACATAGAAAATAATACAATGCACCTTTTATAACAACAAATATGGCTTGCACCTTTCACACACATCAAAAGCTCTGATACACTATCCGGCGCATCTCTCCAACCGTTTCCTCCTCTCTCTACGCCTCTGGCCTCTACCTCCTCTTTACCTCTCTACCTCCATCCACACTTTTATCTTTCCTCCCCCTCCTCTTTTAAGCTACCCCTACCCCCTTGGCCTTTTCCACTATTCCGTATTCTCCCTCGACCGCTGTAAAGGTCAGCCCGGCCCCGCCAATGAGCCTGGGATTTATGGTGCTGCCAGTTCCGGGGAATCGCTTCTACCGAGGCCGAGCAAAAACAAATACAGGGGGGGGCGGACGATGGGGGGGGGCAATGGACGGCCCCGGGTCCCATTTGCGGTCCGCCGGGGTTATGGATGAGGGCATGGGCCGGTGATCCGCAGGTACTCGCTTGGGTCTTTACGGCGGTGGAGTGGGAATAGATTTCACACCAAGTAACCTGATCTTTTACACGAGCTCGGGCTGGTGAATGTGATAATGGATACGGAAAAGGGGGGAAAACATCGGCCGCGCTTTGAAAATACGTAAATAGAGATGTGTAAGAAAGTATGCTGGTTCAGGAGAAAAGCACTGGGGAAACTGAAGGCAACTTTTAAAGCATTATTTGTGAAGCTTTTAGGATTATATTTTGCGTAGTGATTTAAACTTTTCCGGTGAAGGGTCCGTTACCTTCTTGTTTCCATGGAGATGTTAATGCTTTGTCTGGAATGTTCCATGGTATGGCATTAAACATATCCATCTAGCATTTATTCATTACGGGTGTTTCTATTGCTCAAAAATAGAGTAGAGGCGGGACCAAGTCGTTGTTTTGCAAGTCTCAAGTTTTTGATCTCAAGTCCGAGTCAAGTCCCAAGTCAAACACAGGCAAGTCCAAGTCGAGTCTTGAGTCACTGGCCCATAAGTCCAAGTCAAGTCCAGTTATTTCAAGTCTTTAAACCAAAGTACCAAATACAGCTTAGAATTTTGCAATTTATTTGAATTTTAAACTAAATTGTACATTAAAAGTCATGGTATATTTTTATAAGTATTTATATAAGAGTTGTAGAAATGCATTTTTTTCCTTCTTAAATGTCTTCTCAAGGTCTTGGTGTGAATCATAACAGTCAGAATAGAAAGAATTCAGATTTAAAAACACTTATTTTGTCATGTAGTCTGCACTGAAAGGGAAAGATCATGTTTTATGTCAGGGGTGTCAAACTCAAATTCACAGAGGGACAAAATTAAAAACTGGGACTAGGTCGTGGGCTAAACTAAATATTTATTGAAAAATTTCAACAGCATCTGCATGTTTTCTCTTCTTTCGAGATATGTGATGTTAACCCTTTTCTTATTAAAATAAACGTTTAATAATAGTTTTGCTTAAACATTGAATCCAGAACAAGCAGAATATAAAATAATAACGGAATTTTAAATAAATAATGTGTCTATAGTCTATCTGTAGCCGGCGGGCAGCTCTAATACATATTTGATGTGATTTCACGGGCCAAATATAAGTATATCGCGGGCCAAATTTGGCCCCCCAGGCCTGAGTTTGACATGTCTGTTCTTTGTAGTTCCCTCTGTTTTACTGTATTGTTCTGTATATTACTGTAGTACATTTGACAGTACTTGGCTAAAAATGTATATATATTTTTCTTAGTAGAGGCCCCTAATCTCAAGTCGTGGGGCTCAAATCTATGTCCCAAGTCACTGAGCTTCAAGTCCCAAGTCGAATCCCAAGTCTTAGTCCATTTTATCAAGTCAAGTCTCAAGTCCTAAAATTTGTGACTCAAGTCTTATTCGAGTCCAAGTCACGACTTGCAAGTCCCCACCTCTGATGTAGTGTAGTACTGTAACATGCTCATAGATGGGTATAGGCCCTGTCCACACTAGTTTGTATTCGAGTTGTTTTCATTGTGGATGCAGTGTTTGTCCACACTAATTGGATGGAAAATGGCTCCAGAGATGGAAAAATCTGGTGCCGCCAACTCCCACGAATTCATTTGAGTAGAGATCTGATCCGGCACTGTGTGGACGCCTAAAAACGCTGATGTAGGTCTGTGCGCCGCGAAGTAATTCACTGCCAAAACACTAAGAGGCTAGAATATGTGTCCATTCATATATACGGTCTGTGTGTACGACCTGCAGACATATAATCTCTGAAAAATTTAACATGAACCATCTCCAAAATGACAGAAGCACAGAACAGACTCACCATCAGCAGAACACCCCTCTGTCACAGAAAGAACACTCATAATCCACTGAGTCGTGTCCTTTAGTCCAACAGAAGCTGAACCGCATCAGCGCACAAGGAGCGAGCTGTTTTTTGAGCGCTCAGTTTATGCAAATTATCCATGTGGTTTTAAGTTTTCATTTCTGTAAAACATAAACAAATATGCTCACAGCTGTGTGGAGAGGGAAGGACTGCGGACACAGAAACGACGTGTCTGGACGCAAATCATTTCAGGGATTCGTTTCAGTGTAAGCTTAATCTATATGGTGGAACATTCTAGACAAGGCAGTAACATTTCCATAGAGACAAGCAGCTGGCAGACTCTGCACTAGAAATATTACGCAGTGCACCTTTGAATAAATGTACACATTTTTCTGTGTAGTTGAACAAAGTTTGTAACTCAGTGCAGATACAGGGCCTCAGTTATGTTAGCTTGTACTATTTGCGATTTAGCATTGGGAAGTGCGCGTAAAAACATATGTACGTGATACTCTCATTTGCATATGTCGGATATCCAAATATGTATTGAGTATGAATGATAAATGGAGTTAGAAATTATAGTATCGTGACCAAAACAGTAGTATTATGTTGCTGAAATTGTTGTAAATAAGGAGGAGAGAGAAATGACTTATTACAGTAAAATAGGGAAGTTATAATGTGTACAAATAAACTCCAAGATGCATATTTTAGCATGTTAAGTGCAGAGTGAATGAATAATGCAATGTAAGATGTCGACTGTTTACTTTTTGTATATATTTGGCTGCTATCAACTTAGAAAACTAGTGTATACATTATCTGTCTCCTATATTTCTTTGTAATAAATTAATAGTTTACATAAGAAAGACTGTGAGAATTCTATCTATTTTTAATTACATTTCTGTTTTGCCACTTTGTAGTACTTTAATTAAAAGAAAAATGTCTCGCCCAAAACGAGACGAGGGCCCAGACAGATTTCCTGAGGATGTACCGCGACGTTCTGCCTGTTTGAGAGGATCACGTTTTTGCTTTTTTAATAAGATACAGATTAAAATGTTATGATCAATTTTTGTGGATTTTTTTCAGAAGACCAACGCATGTCTGTAATTAGGTTTTTTTTTCAAACCCAAGTTATATAAAAGGATCTGTGATTACTTTTCTATTATAATGATAAAGTTGATGTACCAGCGTTTAGTAAGAGATGTTCTCCATGGGATGGGTATTTCTTTATATCATTGGTTTCATTAAACCTTTTTATCTTCATGGAGACTAAACTAGACCAAGTTACAGGTCAGATCTGTGGAGAGGCGACACTGCACAGTCAGAATCTCTGTTTTTCTAGGTATTTTTGAGCTTTAAAACCACCTGTAATTGAATAAATGTGAAGTAGAGCTGTTTAATGTCACACTGTGGAACATTCCAGACAGAGCAATGACATATCCATGAAGAAACATATTTGACAGATCCTACACTTACATTTTTTAAACACAATAACGTCTTTTATTTTCTTATTTGTTACGTATTTTGTTATATTTTTCAAAAGTAAACTAACAAAAAGTGACTGTCATTTCATTTACAGTTACCACATAGTTAGCAGAACAAATGTCTTTTTTACTTTTACAGAACCAGAAAGAGCGCAAATCACCCCGAAGTCTCTGCTCTGGCTTCCTATGAGCTTCAGGATAGATTTTAAAGTACCGTATTTTTCAGACTATAAGGCGCACTTAAAATCCTTGAACTTTCTCAAAAATCGACAGTGCAGGTTACAGTCCGGTCCGCCTTATGTATTAATTCTGGTTGTGTTTAGTGACCTCAAACCAATTTTATGTGGTACACGACGCTGAAAAGTCTGTCAAAATGTTTTAATATGACTTTGGTAAGCCACGAAGCCACATGGATTGTCAGAGAATTACAGCTTCTGTAGTCAGGGAGCAGGAGCTTTTTTTTTTCAGTGCTTTTAGTTTATGCTAAGGAGCCATGTGGTTTTAAGTTTCATTTCTGTAAAACGTAAACAAATGTGCACAAAGCTGCATTAAACACATTATTACTCAATGTATATTTGGGTCTTCCTCGTAGGAAATAAAACAACAAACTTAAAGGTTTTATGGAGGTTTTTTTTTTTTTTTTGTTTCAAATTGTCAATGAAAGTTTAAAATACCATTACAGAGATGCAGCAGCCTTGTAATTATAATGACAAAAAAAAAGAATGAAAAGCTACCAACTGTGGACGTAGTGAGACCAGATAAACATCAGCCAATAGATAACAAGGCTGCCTCATTTTCTATTGGCTGTTAGGTTGTCAATCAAACTCCTTACGTTTCTAGTGTAACTGACTCGCCAGCACGTGGGGATTATGTGGTTTATGCAGCAGTTCTTAGAGGCTTTTTCAAACTGTAGCTTCCTCGGAGTGGGCACAAAGTTTGTCGCGATGGCGGACGAGAATCGACGACCAGTTCGCCGCAAAAGAAAGTCCGTTTTTGAGGTCGATGGCGGACGAGAATCGACGACCAGTTCGCCGCAAAAGAAAGTCAGTTTTTGAGGTCGATGGCGGACGAGAATCGACGACCAGTTCGCCTCAAAAGAAAGTCAGTTTTTGAGGTCGGTGAAAGAAGAAGTGAAGGGGAAAAGGAGCAAAGCCAAACTGAGGTGATTCTCGGAGATCTCTTCCAGTGATTGCGCGAATGAAGCAGACAAAGGGTCTAAAAACTGACGTGTCGGTCGCTAAATTATTTCTAGACAAGCGCGATTTCCAGAGTAAGGAGGCGGGAGGAGATGTTTCTACTGAGGGAGCTGTGGAGGATTAAGGGTGGTGTCACGCATGCACAACATTTGAAAAAGGACTGTCGCTGTTTTTCTCTTCCCTTAAAAAATCCTCTATACAACCTTTAAATGGTCCACCCAAGTTCACATTCATAATACATCCACTAAGACAGGGAGGCAAATTACACCACGACCTGACAATGGATCATGGACGCCTGGACTAAGGGATCAGTCTCAAGTGTCGTCCGTTTGTTTTGCTTAATGCGCCTTATAATCAGTGTTGGGGAGTAACAGATTACATGCACTGGAGTTACGTAATCAGAGTACAAATCATGAGTAACTGTATTCAGTTACAGTTACTGTTTCAGTGAGTGGTAATTGGATTACAGTTACTTTGTTGAAATAAATTGATTACACGGTGGTATTTTCCTGTTTTCACATTTGGGGCTATATCCCTTTTTTTAAAACCAGGTCTAAACCAGGACTAAACCAGGACTAAAACCAAGTCTAAACCCAGGTCTAAAACCAGGTCTAAACCAGGACTAAAGCAGGACTAAAACCAGGACTAAACCAGGACTAAAACCAGGACTAAACCAGGTCTAAACCAGGTCTAAAACCAGGTCTAAACCAGGTCTAAACTAGGTCTACTAAACCAGGACTAAACCAAGACTAAAGCAGGATTAAAGCAGGACTAAACCAGGACTAAATTAGGTCTAAACCAGGTCTAAACCAGGTCTAAACCCAGGTCTAAACTAGGGCTAAACCATGACTAAACCAGGACTAAAGCACAACTAAAGCAGAACTAAAACCAGGTCTAAACCAGGTCTAAACCCGGCCTAAAACAGGATTTAACAGGACTAAACCATGCTGCGTGGACCGTTTCTCCTCCTCTTTTATCAATAATATTTTTAAAGATTTGTCCTTTTCATTTTCTTTTAGCAAACAAAACATCTTATATTACGATATCCTCGTCTTTGCTTCTTTACAACAAACCAAGTAATCCAAAGTACTCAGATTACGTTACTCACGTTAAGTAACTTAATGGATTCCGTTACAAACTACATTTGGGGGTATGTAATCTGTAAGGGAATACATTTTAAAAGTAACCTTCCCAACACTGCTTATAATCCCCAGTGTGCCTTATGTATGAAAATAGACGAGAGAAATCAACATTATTATTGCGCCTTATAATCCAAAAAATACACTACTTTTATTGGTTTACAAAGATCTTAGTCCTATTTATTTATCTGATCTGCTTTTATCATATGACCTTCCGCACACTCAATACTAGCACTGTCCATTCCAGTCCAGTCCAGTCCAGTCTGCTTATGCGTTTGTTGTAGGGAGTATTATAATTCTGATAACCAAGATAACAAGGATTGAGGGAATACAGCACAGCTCTGCAATTTCTCACTGATCCCAAAGCCTCTGACTGGACAAACTATCTCTTTCCCCGGTACACTATCAGTCAAAAGTTTGGAAACATCTCCTGATTTAGTGTTATTTTTTTCTTTACACACAAAAAACATCTAATAAATAGAAGTATACAGAAGACAGCGCTTCAAACTCTTGGCCTTTTTTCAATGAGCTATCAGGGTCAAGAAATGCCAATGTGCAAAACAATGTCTAAAGCAAAGGGTGGATACTTAAAAGAAAAAAACTTTTGAGTTGTTTTGAGGGAGTAAAAAAGTATATATTCCACAGCTTTATGTACTACAACTCAAAATGTCCAAATCAGGTCGTAACCTTAACCACAACAAAACAACCAGCACATGTGGGAACCGAGCTGTGGAACAAAGAGCTGACCCTCTCTGATTAAACTTACACAACAAGATGAATTCCTGTAATCTTTTTTTGTTTTGAGTTCACAAGCTTAAGAGAATCCATCTTGTCCTGGACCAATCACAGGGCAGCGTTGTGGTTTGGGCGGAAGCCAAAGGAAAAACAAAACTAGGATTGCAATGTTTAATCGACTAATCATGATCAGTCGTATTCTGGTCATTGTTATCTGGGCTCTGGAGACACTAAAACACATACAGAAAGAATTTTTGTAATAAAGACAGTGACATTATTAAATCAAAATGTCAAAAACGAAAGATAATTTACAATACAATAGAATTTACAATAGAAATATGTATGTTATTAGGTTCTTTTTTCAGACCGAGACTTGATTTAAACAGGTTTTGGCGCTGTCTTCCTACCATTTGTAAAAAAGAAAACCACATTATGGACCGAGACGAAGCAAAGATCACACCGTCGCTGGATTAAAGAGGCAATCGAAATACGAAAACATGCCCACGAGACTATAGACCGGGACGAGGGGGCGTTTTTTACTCTAGCACACCTGGGAGACTGTCCTGAGGAAGTCGGACTGCAGATGGCGCTGTCGTCCTGCCTCCACCGGTAAGAAGACAGCGCCAAAACCTGTTTAAATCAGCTGACCGGACACTTCGCAGCAACATCACAAGACTCTGAGGAAGACCGCAGGGATCAGTCGAAACTGTCAGGTATGAAAACAAACTGTTGGTCTGAAAAAAGAACCTAATAACATAAATGATCAGAAGACCAAATGAACCTCATTCGACCAACTACTAAAATAAATGGTAGTTCTAGGCCTAAAAAAAACTTGAATTTTAAGGAGTTGCAACTGTAAAATGGAAGCAAACATTTACACTATTAAACTATTTTCTGATCTATGTTATACTGGTAATGTTGTGTCCTCATCATAAACATTCCTGGAGTTGTTTTGTTTCCTTCACAGATTTTTAACACACAAATCCTGCATATTTAGGCTGAGTTCTTCACTCAAATGGAAAACACTCTGTTCCACCTTCTGATGTCATGTTGTAAGACAGGAAGCACTTCACTGTGTTTTAAACTCCATGCACCTTCACTAGAATCATTTGGATAATTTCAGCCCTCGTTTCTGTGTAGACTCTGCACACCTAATTGGGCAGCAGGTGCATTGGACAAGAGGCACTTAGATGTTTTTAAAGAAAAACTCCAGCACACTGTCTCACTCTTGATTTTTTTTTTATTAGTACGACGTTTCAGTCCCTCAGGCCTTCCTCAAGTATGTCGTACTAATAATAGAAAAATCAAGGGTGACACAGTGTGCGGGAGTTTTTCAGATCATTTCAGCCCTGGAATTCAATCCAGTCAATCTCTTAGCCTGATTCATCAACCAGTTTCAATTCGTTGGAAACCGTCTGACCTCGCAGCATTAGGATTCATTCGCTCAATGGTAAACAGGTACTTTTTTTGATTAAACCAATCGCTCCAATTTGGTTGTGACGTTTGTAATGTGCTGGAACACTCAGTGGTGTCCAAGTAATTGCTGGCACAACAGCAAAACAAAGCAGAGAGTGAACATGTCTGTCAAGGGTCATTGTTGTTTTTGCAAGATGAACGTGCGAATTAAAGGTGCAATAAAAAATTTGAAATTTGTATTTGACAAAGGAAGTCCAAAGTAGGATAGTGTATACAGGCTGCTATCATAACTCAGGTCATCTGATTGGCGCGGTCTACAACTTCGGTTCTTGTAGACCGTCTAGGGTATTCCAATTCATGACCTAGTCACTGGAGAGAAATGAAACTGAGCGGAGGCACTAGGTGGTGCCAACCTGGCTACCAAGATCTATAGAACTAAAGGTAAAAGGAGCTGTTCACTTGAAAACTACAGCTGGGTCCGGTCAAGTGGTAACGGAGGGAAACAGGGGCAGATTTTTTACATTCAAATGGCTCTTATTCAGAAACTAGAGGAACTATTGAAATAAGTAAAGTATCAGAATGTAGGAAAGCGTTAACACACCAACAGGGTCAAGTTAAACCTGTGATATTCTTTCAAGTTGTTGACAAAAATTTTTTAAACTCATGTTGGTAACGGAGGGAATGAAATATGCAGCACTTTTTGGTCAATAAATATAAACAGTGATAACTCTTGGTTCTCACTTACATATCCTTAACAAACTGGTTTGAATATTTGCTTCATATAGTTTTCTACCATATGGTACAAGATTAGGTTGAAAAACCTCTTACTTTTTGAGTACTGACATTTTTTATTAAGAAAGGTCATGGTAACGGAGGGAAAAGTAACGGAGGGAAAATTGTGCAAACAAGTAGAAGGTGCATGATTTTACATAATTTGTCAACTTTTTTCTTCCGAATACTTTAATATTACTTCAAAATGAAAGGAAACTATTTCTATAAAATATATCAGTCCTTCCAAGCAAATTTTTATCATTTTAAATACATTTCTTTTTGAAAAATCATGAACCTTCATCAACAGTTCAAAGATGGAATAACACAAGATATGATGAATCATGTCAATTTATTGACATGATTTGCAGATCTTTGAAATTTGGGAAATAATTTTTGTTCCATGTTTCATACATGGTCTGTTTAAAATGTATGTAACTTTAGAACCAAAAATGGTATAGAAAAAAGGTAAACAGTTTCATAAACTAGAGTACATATGTATCTGTTGAATACATTTTTATATCAGATGCATTAACTTGAATTATTGGCCTTGCTGTTTACTTCTGCTTGACTGGGCCCAGCTTCATGACATCACAAGGTGGAACAGAGCATTATGAGTTTACTCAAACATTACTCAGACATGTGTGAATGAGACAAAACACATCTCTAAGTATGATCTTGAAGAGGAAACAGCATTATAACAGCTTAAACCTCACAAAAGTCCATTCTGCTTAATATGGGACCTTTAATTATTATTATTTTCTTTATATTGGAGGTCAAATGAACTGAAAAAGAAAATAAAAAACATATATATAATGGTATATTTCCTTAAAAGGGTCAATAGGTCAACCTCAGATTCTTTCATTTCAAATGCAAATAAATTATCTTCAACCTTGGACATTTTACACTCAATAATCAGGTCGAAGGGCAACGCAGCGTTTCAATATGAACATAAAAACACACATCTTTGCTCTTTCGCTCACGGCGTCTTCAAAACTCCTCATTACCCCACATCCTCGGTAAACAAAACACTGGGAGATTTGCCTGGAGTAGTGGTTTCCAGACTCCCCAGACAGACTATATTATCCCGCTTTATCCTTCCCCTCTTCCTCCGCTCTTCCTCCCCTCTCCCATGGCCGTCCCTTTGCGGATACTTCGCCGGGGCTAGTGCGGGGTCAACCTCCAGTCAACAGCGTGGATTAAAATTTCACGAGAGCCCGAGCTAATACATTTTTCATTGTTCTGCGCCCTCTATCACACACTGTATGTCCTGGGGTATGGTCAGTGCTGCTCTCTGGTCATCTCTTCTCATGTGTAGTGTAATGGAGTGTGCCTTGTAATGAGAAATAGCTGAGAGATCTATGGTACGGCCAGAGTTAAGGGACAAAAACGCAAACATTCGAACTAAACCTATGACTCGCTTTTAATATTTGATGAAGCACCATTAGTGTTAAAGCTTAAAGATCTATATTATCCGGAATTGACTCTCGTGAGGTTTATAATGTTGTTACCTCGTTAAAAACCGATCTGGATTTGTGTTTTGTTTCGTTCACATGTGTCTGAGGAAGCTCACAATGCTCTGTTCCACCTTGTGATGTCATGAAGTGGTAGTTTTGAAGTTAACGCCTACCTTTTTACCTTTTGTTTAGTAGAGATAGGAAATTCCAGGGCTGAAATTATCCAAATGATTCAAGTTAAGGGGTATGGAGTTAAAAAAAAACAAATTGGAGCACTTCCTGTATTACCACGTGACATCACAAGGTGGAACTGAGCCGAGTGTTTTCTGTAGGAGAGAACTCAGCCTAAGGCCTCGTTTACATGTACACAGGTATTTTTAAAAACGGAGACATTTCTATTCGATTGTACCATCTTTTACATACAAACAGTGAATTCGCCTCTGAAAACGAATCTCTCTAAAAACTCCGGCTACAGTGGAGATTCTTAAAAAAAAACAAAACCAAAACAAAACAAAACAATGGAGAAAACAATGGAGATCTTTAAAAAAAAAAAAACAGTACAGCATAAACTTGCACATTTCTAATTCTATCTAACCCACAGTGATGGATGAAGTACTCAATTTTGTTTCTTAAGTAAAAGCACAGATAGATTTTATTCAAGTATCACATGGAAAAATTTTGTAAAACTATTGAAGTACCTGTTTAAAAATGTACTTGAAGAGTAAAAAAATAAAAGTATGTTGCAGAGATTTAGAACAATTAAAGCATCAAAATGTAGTGATTTTGATAAAGAATTTAAGATTTGAGCGATTTCATAATTTTTCTAGGTTTTCTTTTTTCTTTTGTTTTTGTGTATTTGGTTTACTCAAAATGAGAAGGTTATGTCAAATGAAATGGTCTCAAACTGTGAAGAAAAGTGCTTTTTACTGTTCTGTCCAGATCTCAAATGTAGTGGAGTAGAAACTACAGATACATGCTCTCAAAAGTACTGAAGTAAAAATAAAAAGTATCCATCGTTAAAAATGTACTTAAGTGCAATTTTTTGGTATCTGTGCTTAACTTTAGTATTGTACTTTTACTTTTGTACATTCCACCGCTACTAACCCAATACAGCTCAAAGTTAAGTAAAGAATTCTTGAATAAAAGTATACCATATTTTGTGGACTATACATGATATTTTTTTCTTGGTTTGGGTGTTTCCTGTGACTTATACTTCGGTGCGACTTATTTATTAAAATGTTCACACTGACAGCGGTGAGAGGCTCTAGTCTTTTGTGTCAGTATCTGCTGCTCCTGTTCCTCCTGTACCACTGTCACTTCACTCTACTGCACATGTCTCCTGCAGAAAGAGCCTCTGTTCTGTCTGTATCATGTCAGTCGATCGCACCATTACTTCTGTACCACTGAAAAATTTAAACAAACTTACAAAGACGACTGAGAAGACTGAACACAAATGCCCCCACAAAGAAAATCATATTTTGTAGATTACAAACTGCAAGTAGAAATCTGCAGCTGAAAATAGTAATCGAGCAGCAGAAAGAAAGTTTGGAGTGAGCGAGAAACTTGTGACACCGGGAGGGTGCGACATGCAACTTTCCTGGAAGTCACTGGATGGATCGACAAAGCCTGGACTTCAGTGACACCGAAACCATCCTGTTGGGATTCAGAAAGGCCGGAATAATTCTAACTGGAACTGATGCTGAGTCTGATGACAGCTACACAGAAGAGGAAGTGGCGCTCTGTTTACCTCCGGAGGTCGCAGAGTTGCTCAGAAGTGACACCGAGGATGAAGAATTGAATGGATTTAGTGATTTGGAGTGAGATGGAGAGTTTGTTAAACTTGTTCTGTTCTGTTGTTTATGTTATAGTTTATCTGAAGAACTGTTCATATGTGACGTTAACAGTCTGTTGTTCTCTGTTCTATTGTTATTATTAGAACTTGCCTCAGGTCTCTGATTTTATAAAATAAATTTCGCCCAAAAAGTGCAACTTACAGTGCGGTGTTACTTATATGTTTTTTTCTTCTTCATTACACATTTTTTGGCTGGTGCAACTTATACTCTGAGCGACTTATAGTCTGAAAAATACGGTAACTAGAAGACATAGTATTGCGTATCTGAAGAAACTTACATCTCATGGAGCTGAAAATATTACATCACCTGCACTTTTTACCCACAATTCCTGAAAAGCTCTCGTCTCTCAAGCTTTCATTTGTGCAGAACAACAATTCCCCTGGCTCCCGCACCCCGCCTCTCCCCACACCTAAACCCCCGAATCCTCCTGTACCTCCCAGTCTCGCCTCCTTTGCCCGAGCGCAGTCCCTCGTGAACTCCATCTGACCCGGACAAGCTAACCTAGCTCTAACCCCACATCCACTAGTGTCATGGCCCTGGCAGGTTAACCGTGCACACCTCCAGTTCACTCACCCAAAGCGCCGATCTTACGCATGAGTGGCGGAGTGGGTGAAAATGGCCGCTCTAAATAAAGTTCTCATCCATTTTTAATCGCAGAAGCCGAGCGGTGATAAAAGGAAGTGGGGTGAAGCGCTGGAATGTTGTGCGCAAACAGAAAATATGAATGCCGGCTGTCACAGGGAGTCACGGGTTTACTGACGTCTGGAGTGGCTACGCAATTGTATTTTTCATGAGCTAGTGAATTATAAGGTTCTGTATTACGCAAAATTGACTCTTTTAGCTTTTAGCCGTGTTATAATGTTGTTATCTCCTCAAAAACATACCCAGAGTTGTGTTTTGTTTCATTTACACGTTTGAGAAATCCTTAAATTTATGTCTGTCTTCATCTCTCAAGCTCAAAATGTCCTGTTCTAGTTTTCAAGCTTCAGCTACCTTTGTATCCGCCATTTTATCCTTTCGGTCATTACCCAAAGGTCATGACCATAGTTGTGGTCTAAAGTGTCCCTATGTACTTGGGACAGTCCCAGTTTTGAGCCCTGTGTCCCCTGTCCCAGCAGATTTTTGCAAAACCAGTGATTTGTCCCAGTTTTAGGCTACGTTTATACGATGACGGTCTGAACAGAAGATGCAAAAGTGGTCTTCACTCTTTATTCCGTGTTTAGATGAGTGTTTTTGGGAGGAAATCTGCGTGATGCAAAAGTGTGTGGAATGGCGTCTAGGTGGTGATGTATGTGACGTAAACGTGTACGCGACGTGAGCAGATCTGACCAGAGTTTTGCGTCTTGGGCAGTGTAGACGAAAACGCTACGGCGGAGCGTATTCAACTTTTCCGCTCTGGAGGGTGGCTTCAGATTTTTGCGTTTTTAAGCTGCCAAAAACACTGCCACTGTCTAAACGAAAGGCACTTCTGATCAAAATATTTTATTGTTTTTACCCGCAAGCGTTCTCGTGTAAACAGGCCCTCATATACGAAATGTTCCAGGTGTCCCTATTTTGACCAATTCGATCTAAACCATGTCTAAACCAGGACTAAAACAGGACTATCACAATTTTTGACTAGTCTGATCTCGGCCAACAGAAAAGAGGAGCATAAATTGTCATTTGTTTAGCCAAAATACAGAAAACCGTGTTTGTAAATCACCATAAAGCAAAAAAATGCTGCATCAGAAGTAATGTGCCTTGTAATGAGAAATAGCTGAGAGATCTATGGTGCGGCCAGCGTTAAGGGACAAAAACGCAAACATTCAAACTAAACCTATGACTCGCTTTTAATATTTGATGAAGCACCATTAGTGTTAAAGCTTAAAAATCTATATTATCTGGAATTGACTCTCGTGAGGTTTATAATGTTGTTACCTCGTTAAAAAACGATCTGGATTTGTGTTTTGTTTCGTTCACACGTGTCTGAGTAAGATCACAATGCTCTGTTCCACCTTGTGATGTCATGAAGTGGTAGTTTTCAAGTTAGCAGCTACCTTTTAACCTTTTGTTTAGTAGAGATAGGCAATTCCAGGGTTGAAATTATTCAGATGATTCTAGTGAAGATGTACGGAGTTAAAAACACATTGGAGCACTTCCTGTATTACCACGTGACATCAGAAGGTGGAACTGAGCCGAGTGTTTTCTGTATGTGAAAACTCAGCCTAAGGCCTCGTTTACACGTACACGGGTATTTTTAAAAACAGAGACATTTCTCTTCGTTTGTACCATCTTTTACATACAAACAGCGATTTCGCCTCTGAAAACGAATCTCTCTAAAAACTCCGGCTAGAGTGGAGACTCTAAAAAAACAAATAAAAAAAAAAACAATGGAGATCTAACCCAAAATGTACTTTAACCCTTACATACTAGTCGGGTCAAATTTGACCCGTTTTGACATTCAACAGTAGTAAAAATACACTAATCATCATTCTTTGACCCTGAAATTTGATAACTTTTCCTAAATTTTGCCAAAATATACAAAAATGAACATATTTCATACTTTTGTACAAGTGCTACAAATTTTTGGGCACTGAGGCTGGTTCGGGTCAATTTTGATCCATATCTATTGAGATGGATTTTAGCTCTATCAGCATGGGTCAAATGAAGCAAAATAGAAGTTTTAGGGAATCTTGAAACTGTGAAACTGTACAGATCATGTTTGTGTGTATTTTTTTATGGGACAGTGGTGACAGAGTTCAACACTTCCTGATCAATATGTTTATGCTGCACATAAGGAACAGAAGTCAATCAAGGGGGAGAGAGATATTTTCTTCTAAGTTTGTTTTCACTCAGGACTAAATAGATCTGTAGTTCAAAATTTGGTAAACACACTTACTATGAAGGAATTCTTAGTCCGGGTCAAATTTGACCCCAACCATACTGTGAAGGCTTAAGAAATGAACAGTTTGTAAGGGTTAAGAGTAAAAAGTAAAACTATTTTGCAGAGATTTAGAACAATACAGAAAACTGTGTTCACAAATCACCATAAAACAACAACAAAACCAAAAAAAATGCAGCATCAGAAGTCCCTCAGATTATGACTGACACAAGAATACACAATCTTTACATGCTTTTTTCACAATTTTACTGATACCAACCATTCCGATTGTGTCTCAGTTTAGAATTTAGAAAATCCGGTCACTCTATTGTGGTCCCTAACTCTTATGTTGTTTTTACGTTTTATCCAATCTTGTAAGGAGTTAAAACTAACTATAGAGAGTTACACAGTTGATCCTTTAACTTGATTTACTTCACCGAGCACATTTCTCCCTCTTCTTCTTCTCCTAAAGCGGGTGTGGGGTTATCTGGAGGCCACACTGTCACACATACATTCCCAGAGGAAGGTTCCAATCTGGGAATACCATCTCCCCATCACTCTGCCTTATCTCCAGTCCATTCACTTTGGCCTCCACCACCACCATGTTCCTCTGGTAGATCCTATCGGCTTGACACACGCTTTAATATGTGTTCATCATTTGTTCTTTGTCTCTTTTATCGGCCGCTGACATGATGAGACATTTGAATATACCAATCCATCCGGGCCATGTTTTTGGAATCAGCAGTAATATCTTAATCCATGAAGAATTGGTAGCCCTGAATGTAGCCCACTGAAAATCCAAGACAGGATCTAAACGTGTATTAAGAAATGTCACAGGACACAATCAGAATGGATTTGAAATTGTGTTTCTCAGTATAGCGGCTGCACAGAGCTATAAAGTGAAGACGACTGATGATCAAAATGGCTTCTGATTTTGAAAACGTTCCCTTTTCATTGCTTCAATATCCAAAATACATGAAAAGTGTATTTAATAAATCCGTGTATCATTCGTTCATTCGTTTTTCAATATAAAACCAAAAATAAGAAAACGAAAAAACAACAGTTTTCTTCGTTATTTGTCTCCAAAACCAAAATGAAAAAACGGATAACGATTCGTTTTTTCAGTTTTCGATTTTGTGTTTAAATGAAGAATGGAAAAAACAGATAACGGCCGTTTCCCGTTTACGTGACTTCCGTGACTGCGATGCCGGACTTTTGCACCGGGTACGGACTGAACTAGGACTGATCCAGGTCCGAGACCAGAGCGGGACTGAGACCGGGACCAGGCCGGGACCAGAGCGGGACCAGACCGGGACCAGAGCGGGACTGAGACCGGGACCAGAGCGGGACTGAGACCGGGACCAGAGCGGGACCAGGGCGGACTCCGAGCTTTGACTCCGGGCCTCCACGGGGTCCGAGCCTCAGCTTCGAGCTCCAGCCCTGCCGTGGGCTCTGAGCCTCCGGTCTGGTCCCCGTCTGGTCCCAGTCTCACCGCATACGGACTGAATCAGGACGGATCCAGGTCCGAGACCAGACCGAGACCAGAGCGGGACTGAGACCGGGACAGAGCTGCTCTGGTCCTCCGCGCTCAAGAACCGCGGCTGGTTCCGAGGTGGAGCAAAGCCTCCGACTGACGCATTCACACCAATGAAAATGAATCGAACTAAGAGCTTTTGGTTCAAATGGACCAGGTCCGGGACCAGACCGGGACCAGAGCGCTACTGAGACTGGGACCAGACCGGGACCAGAGCGGGCCTGAGACAGAGACCGAGACAAGACCAGGACCAGACCGGAACCAGACCGGAGGCTCAGAGCCCACGGCAGGGCCGGAGCTCGAAGCTGAGGCTCGGACCCCGTGGAGGCCCGGAGTCAAAGCTCGGAGTCCGCCCTGGTCCCGCTCTGGTCCCGGTCTGGTCCTGTTCTGGTCTCGGACCTGGATCAGTCCCGGTTCAGTCCGTACCCGGTGCAAAAGTCCGGCATCGCAGTCACGGAAGTCACGTAAACGGGAAACGGCCGTTATCCGTTTTTTCCATTCTTCATTTAAACACAAAATCGAAAACTGAAAAAACGAATCGTTATCCGTTTTTTCATTTTGGTTTTGGAGACAAATAACGAAGAAAACTGTTGTTTTTTCGTTTTCTTATTTTTGGTTTTATATTGAAAAACGAATGAACGAATGATACACGGATTTGAATAGATCATTTTCAACAACTGGATATCTTTGGGCTGATGCATTCATGTGGTCCTCAAGTAAAGGTTCTTATTTGTTTGCATTTATATGATTTTTGGAAAGCATCAATATTTTCTTAGTCTAGTCTTTGGTATTTAGAGCTAACCAGCAGTATTGTTGTTGCTACCCTTCTCAAAACCAAAAATTATTTGTTTTTGAAAATAATCTCGTGCCGTGTGGGGTCTGGGGCTGTCTTCATTGCCTGGAGTAAGTCAAACTTGTTCCCGGTGCATGTTGGACTCCAACAGGGCTGCCCTTTGTCACCGATTCTTTTCTTTGTTTTGATGCTGTTTGCAGGTGATGATGTCCTGATTGTTTCATCAAACCAGGTCCAGCAAAATGTGAGTGTGAAGCAGCTGTGGTGAAAATCAGCTCCTCCAAATCCAGAAAAATGTGACACCCTCTTCGGCGGTATAGAGCAGTGTTTCCCAAACTTTTTTTTCTGGGGACCCATATTTTAAAGTCACAAACCTTTGCGACCGGAGTGAATAGACATTATTGGTGAATCACAAAATAAAAATGGATTATTGAACATTAATGAGGATTTTATTGTTGACTGTGTGAACAATTAGTATTATTCAAGATTTAAACAATGAAAAACAGTCACTGAAGCAGCAATGAAAGGATCCATAAGTCGCCTATTTGGACTTTAAATGCAGTCCATTTCTTTTTCTTTTCAACATTCAATTGAACCAACAATATTGGAACAAAATAGTCAATAAAATAATTACAAAAAGATCAGAAATTATACAAAACATGTCTTAACATTTCAACATTTTTAATGAGATAGCTGGGCCTGTCTGCATTTTTGTAGCATGTTCCAGTCCGGGTGCAGGGGAAGAGCGCAGCAGCAGATCAGTCGCAGCGTTCAGTCTGTTTCTGTGCTTTGTTTGCATTTTTGTGAGCACAAAAAATCCCAATTCACACAGATATGTAGTAGTGAAAGAAATAAGCATAGAAATACTGGCCCTACTGAGAACAGGATATTTACTCGCTCTCTCGTGTGTCAGAACTGTATATCACAGACCTACATGCAGATCGTGACCAGGCGACCCCCCCAAAAAATCTCTTGTGACCCACCTGAGGGTCGTGACCTGGTCTTTGGGAAACAGTGGTGTAGAGTCCCTGCCTCAGGTGTTCAGGAGGTCAAGTATCTCGGGGTCTTGTTCATGAATAAGAGAAGGATGGAGCATGAGAATGACAGGAGGATCGGTGTAGCGGCTGCAGTGAGGCAGCAGTAACCCTAGCAACAGCCCCTCCATTCACTTCAATTCACTCAACAGTCAGTGTTGCTCGAGGGCACAACAACAGTATACATAGGTCAAAAGAAGGGGCTTGTTTACATGACAATGCTTGCGGGTAAAAATGACAAAATATTTTATTGGAAGTGCCTTTCGTTTAGACGGTGGCAGCATTTTTGGAGCTTAAAAATCCAAAAATCTGAACCCACCGTCCAGAGTGGAAAAGTTGAATACGCTCCGTCATAGTGTTTCTGTCTACACTGCCCAAGATGCAAAACTCTGGTCAGATCCGCTCACGTCACGTACTCGTTTACATCACATACATACAGTATACAGAAATATGTCGGATCATTTCCACGTGTCTGACCTTCAAGCTGCTCTAGCAACTTCCATGGCAACTTGCAGGAGGCATCCCAACAAATGTACAGAATATGCAGAGATATTATTGGTGAACAAAGAAGGATCTGCAGTTACTTCTGTCAAATTCTGGATACTGTGGGAAATTATGTGTTGATCATGCTAAATTCACCTAACATTATGGACTTTGGAATGACAACAGGGTGGAAAAACACGTGTGATATCCATAGGTCTACATAACATGTTTTTCTTGCATTTAGAGTGCAATAAAGAATATGTTTTTCTGGACTTTGAGTGCCACGAAGCAGAAAAACTGACATATGTGGACCCCGTGGCATGTTCCCACCCATGATAAGGTGCACTGGGTCAGCAGTATTGTTCATTTTCTTGCTGTATATGCTAAATCAACAAGTTCATGTTTTGTCAAGATGTAGTATAAAGCTACCCCTGATTTTGAGTTGGTCATTGAGGTGTCGTTCCGGGGTGACAGTTGTACTTGGTAATCAACTTGAATCCTCTCAATGGAAAATGACGAAATAAAGTGGCCTGTTTTCTCGGATTCTCCATCTCTCGTGCTTCTTTTTAGGACACGCATGGAACCTTCCGAAAAAACCCACAATACAGCAGTTGGTCTCAGGCGAGTCAGATGGCAAGACCTGGGAGAACCTGAGAGCTGATGAAAATGTGTGGTGTGAAAATTTCCATATGTCCAAAGATGCCCTTGTTGCTTTAAGTACAAAAATACCCAATCGAATTCCACACAGAGGTTTACTCCCGAAAACGTTTGTCTAAACGCGGAATAAAAAGTGAAGACGCGATGCCACTTTTGCGTCTTCTGTCCAGACTGTCATCATATAAACGTAGCCAAGGAGTGAACAGTTCAATTCAAGTTTATTTATATTTATATATATAGCGCATTTAAAACAACTTAAACCACAAAGCGACCGGGTATTAGCTCCACCACTTAAGCGACTGCCCCATTTCATGAGATTTTCTTTGACAGTTTAAGAATCTAAAACCCACAAACTCCTTGCTGAGAAAGGGAAAAAAAAAAAAGTCTATTCCTCCATAATTCCACTTTGGGACCGGGTGACGGAGGCAGCAGTCTGAGCAGCGATGCCCAGACTCTTCTTTCCACCCACACTTCCTCCTGCTCCTCCGGGGATCCCCAGACGTCTCCAGCCAAGAGACATAATCCCTCCAGCCTGTCCTGGGTCCCCCGTCTCTAAGCCGCTTGTAGCCCAGATCTCGTCCTTTTGGTCATAGATGAACCGGTAAATAATTTGACATGCATGTGAAAAGTATGATATTAAACATGTAGAAAATATTTACAGTTTAATCGTCTTTGGGTCTGTAATAAACTCTCTATACAGACAGCGCCCACAGCCAAAAGAGTATGAGTCTAAATCGTCCTTGAGTAACAGCGGACTCCCCGTCGTGGTCAGTCAGTAATATGGGAGCTCGGAGGAAGCATTGCCTCACTCTGCCTTTGTTCAAAAATTAAACTCAGCAGAATAAAAAAGAAAGTCATTTTGAGCAGCCCTGAGGAGTCCTGCTGAGATCAGTCCATTAGTTAAACATGGACCTACTTTTTTAGGCAATGCGGTTTCAAGGGCAAACCTGAAGTCAAATATTCAAATAAATCCTAAATGAATAATGATTTTTCTCAGTTCATAACCAAATGGAAATGGCTCAGTGGTCAGGTGGGTAGTACTGACATTTACTTGAGTACCTCGTTAGAGAAATAGTACTTTTCAGAGTGCGTTTCTAGCAGCATCATTTTTACTCTTATTTTGAGTTTTGATTCTTGCACCACTTCTTCAAATATGATTTAGTTTTTGTTTTCTTGCGCGTTAACTTCAAATTCGAAATCAGATGTTACTTCCCGATAGTGGCTTTCTAAAGGTGCTGTTATGGCACGTGCCCTGGCTCTGCCTCTCCCGGCGCTCCCCGTTTGTTTCACCGCTTGTGTTTTCCGAATGTGCTTGCGCTGTTTAGCACTTGCCGCTTAAAGGTTGTATGGAGGATTTTTTTTGGTTTCAAGTTGTCAATGATAGATTATAGAGGTGCAGTGGCCTTGTAATTATGATGACCAAAAAAAAAGAGAATAAAAATTCATCAACTCTGGACATGGTGGGGCTAAACATTTGCCAATAGATAACGACACTGCCTCGTTATCTGTGAGCTGACAGGCTGTCAATCAAACTCCCTACGTTTCTAGCGTAACTGACTTGCCTGCGCGACGCCGGTACGTGGTTTGCATACGTCTGTCACACAGTCCACAGACGCAAGCCACACAGACACTGTTTACTCCACCAACGCAACAGTTCTTAGCGTCTTTTTTTGACCTATATCTTCCTCGCAGTTTGCACAAAGTTTGTTGCAATGGCGACAAGAATCCAGGAGCAGTTAGCCGCAAAAGAAAGTCCGTTTTTGAGGTCACTGAAAGAAGAAGACAAGGGGAAAAGCAGCGAAGCCAAACTAAGGTGATTCTTGAAGATTCATTCCAGCGATGGCGCGACTGAAGCAGACGCAGGGTCTAAAGACTGACGCACTTGGTCGCACAAATTACTCCTGGACAGGTCAACTTCTGCTTATTATGAAAACTTACTTTATTTCCAAGAGGTAGACAAACGTTTTTCAGGACATGAAAGCGATATCCTATGTCTGAAAACGTCATTTTCAACGCAAAGAAAGAGTCCGCTTGCTGCTGCGTGTTGTAGCTAGTTCATTCGCACTGAATCTCCGCGCAACCTTCTCTGCACCCCTTTCCTGCTCCTGTACCCCGCTGCCCGTTCCGCTCTTCCCCTGCTCCTCACTTCTCCGGGCACGGAATCTCCGCACACCGCTCCCCTCTCCTCTCTCCTCTCTCCTCTCCTCTCTCCCTGCTCCGCTCTTCTCCCTGCTCCTCACTTCTCGTCCGCGCACGAAATGTCCGCACACCCCCTCCCCCCGCTCCTCACTTCTCCGTCTTGCCTAACCAACACTGTAGTTAGTTGTTTACAAGTCATGTGCAGCACCGGCTGTAAACAAACCTGTTTCTGGCGTAAGGAGGAGGAGGGAGGCGTTTCTACGTAGGAGCTGTAGGGAGGGGGGTGGTTTCACACACATGCGCAACATTTGAAAAAGGACAAACAGTCGCTGGATTTCTCGTTCCTTGGAAAATCCTCTATACAACCTTTAATTGGTGGGGGTGCTGTCCCCTCGCTGCTGGGCTGGCCCTGATGTTTGTCGTGCCGTGGTTGGAGGATTGACAGCCCGCTCTTCCAATCCCTTTCCTGGTTTCACTTCATGGAAACCGTCTGACCTCGCAGCGTTAGAATTCGTTCACTCAACAGTAGGCAGGCACTTTTTTTTTATTTAACCAAGCTCCGTTATTTGGTTGTGATGTATGTAATGCTCCACTAACGGGGATAACTGGTATATTAAGCGTTTCCCAAATCCCATAGGAAGAAGGGCAATAACGTCTTTCCCCTTGATAAAATTCACCAAACATTCTCTTTGTTCCGGCTTTAAATCCTCGATCTCGGGAATCGTTGCCAACACAGAATGTATGGCTCTTCGCCGATTGGCTGGTGCCCGAACTCACACTTCTGGGGTTTTTGCGAACCGTCTAGTGTCTTCTGATTCCTGACCTAGTCGCTGGAGAGAAATGAAATTGAGCAGAGGCACTGATCCACCAACCTCTCATCCAATAAAAGTCCTTCGCATCTGTTCCTCCGCACGGCTGGATTTCAGTTTCAGTTCGCCACACTCATCTCTTGTTGCCTCCTGTTGCTAAGTATGAATTGTGTATTTGAGACACGAGAGGTCGTTATTGACCTGTCGTTTTTGGCTCGGCCCTTGGGCATTTTTATTTTCTTTGATTTATCTTCATCCCATTACAGTTGTTGTTTCGTTGTATTGGGAATTTCTGATTTATCTTTTGATTTAAAACACTTTTTTTTTAAAATTGTACTTAGTTACCTTTACTTTATAAAAACCACTTACTTTACATCACATCTTGTTTGTGTGATTTTCTGCAACAGGTGCATTGTGTAACTTTTCTGGTGGACGGTTCGTCAAATACTTTTCTCCATGTAGATATTATTGCTTTGTCTGGAATGTTTCACAGTATGGCATTAAACCTTCCTATTTTCATGGAGACCAAACCGGACCAAGTTACAGGTCAGATCTGTGGAGAGGCGACCCCACTCACAGTCAAAATGTCTGTTTTTCTAAGTATAAAAGCTACAAAACCATGTGTAATTTAGTAAATGTAAGGCAGAGCTGTTTAAAGGTTGTATAGAGGATTTTTTTAAGGGAAGAGAACTACAGTGACAGTTCTTTTTCAAATGTTCCTCCTCCACAGCTCCCTCAGTAGAAACATCTCCTCCCGCCTCCTTACTCTAGAAATCACACGTTTACAGCCAGTGGGCGTTCGGAATTACAGTCGAAGTGACCGGTCTAGAAACAATTTAGCGACCTTCGTCTACTTGAGTCGCGCCATCGCTGGAAGGAATCTCCAAGAATCACCTCAGTTTGTCTTCGCTCCTTTTCCTCTTCTCTTCTTCTTTCAGCGACCTCGAAAACGGACTTTCTTTTCGCGGCGAACTGGTCGTGGATTCTCGTCCGCCGTTGCAACAAACTTTGTGCGAATTTGTGCGAAGCTACAGTTTAAAAAAGTCTCTAAGAACCGCCGCATAAACCACGTAATCCCAGCGAGTCAGTTACACTAGAAACGTAGGGAGTTTGATTGACGACCTAACAGCCAATAGAAAATGAGGTAGCCTTGTTTTCTATGTTGTTTATCTGGCCTCAACACGTCCACATTTGATAGATTTTCATTCTTTTTTTTTTTGGTCATCATAATTACAAGGCTGCTGCATCTCTGTAATGGTATTTTAACCTATCATTGACAATCTGAAACAAAACAAAAATCCTCCATACAACCTTTAAAGTCATACTGTGGAACATTCCAGGGAGAGCAAAGACAAACCCCAACCAAAAAGCAACATAGTGCACCTTTAAGTTACTCTTACTTAACCAAATCCTTTTTACTCTTACTTACCTCTTACTTAATTTCTCGGACCACTTACATTGTACTTCTATGTAATATTATTTTGTTAATTGAAGTTACATTACCCTTACTCGAGTACAATTTACTCTACCAACTCTGACCAGGTATGTACTCTTTCTCTTACTCTTTCTGTCCATTAACTGTGCAAGGCTTTCTTACAGAATATAAAGCAAAAGTTTCAGCCGAGTTACTTTTTCAAATGAATCAAATGTAACTTGGCAAAAAAGCGAAAGCGATTTTTAAAATGTAAAATATAGTCTTGATTAGAAATTACGAACCTGCTGTCCCTTTATATACAGTCACAGTACCGCTCCGGTGAAAAGAATTAGCAATCACAAATTCTACTTGCTTTCACCGTGGGTCGCCAGGTTCAGTACATTCAGCTGCTGTTACAAGGCTCAGTGATAGAATAGACGTAAACTGGACTATTTCAGCTTTCATGCTTTTTATGTTGGTCCTTGCTGAATTTTGAAGTTTGATCTGCCATTTTTGTTGCAGTGGGAACTTCTTGTAGTGTACTCATTATTTCTTCACTTCATACTTGGTGGTTGTAAGTTATTATTGTAGCCAGTCGACGGACAGAAGCGAGGCTGTTGATCTGCGACATCTTTCAAACCAATCACACACTCACTCATCACTTTTTACAGTGTCTTGAAGGGTGAAGAGTTTTGTCTGAGCAGGAATCGATCCTCCGTTCCTGTTTTTAGCCACTATCAGCCCCACGATCACATCTCCAGTACTTGAAGGAGATGGGAGTCTGAGTTCAGATGGGCATGATTGACAAGTCATAATTTCTCGACTATTGAAAGCACCTGAATATAAGCTGCACCCACAAAATTTTAACGAAATAGGCCGCACTTGTCTATAAGCCGCAGGTGTCCACGTCTTCAGGAACGTTTTCAAGTTCGGGCCGTCTGGTTTTATCGCCTCTGAAGCTTTGGTCGTCTTTTTGCATTGAGTCAGTTCGTCACGCTGCCGTCGCCAAAATCTCACCATCAAAACCATTCAACTTAAAAGCTGCATCATCTGCATTTCTTCGTGTGTTTTCTATGAGGAGGGTGTTTGTATGAAGTGCAAAATAACCGTTCAAACACAAGCAAACGAGCATCTTCCTCGGTGCGTCTCTCCCCCGCGCTCTCTTATAGAAAGAGCCTCTGTCCTGTCTGTATCATGTCAGTGACTTGGAGGATTTCAGCAGATTTCAGACTCTCCTGGGGGACGGGGTCAGTTGTGTTGATCAGGTATGAGTAGATGTTCAGCTACTGAAGTTTGAGACGTTTCTTCTCGTCATTTACACAGACGGGTAAGACATATCCCCCTCACTAATGTTCATTTAGCATCATAATTTATTTTATCACATGAGCTATTTGAGTGCACTGACAACATCGCTAGATGCCCTAGATCCATGTGTTAACCGCACACAGTGGCGCTTTCTGTATCCGCTGTGTTGCCAAACCATAGACCGTATATATGAATGAACAATGTGCCAAACAAAGAACCCATTCATATATTTGCTGCGTCGTTTTATTAGCTGCAAGGTTCAAAGTGGTTCAAAGTAGTGACTTATGTTCCGGAAATTACAGTATATATATATATATATATATATATATATATATATATATATATATATATATATATATATATATATATATATATATATTACAGGGGAAGCACTTAACTCTGAGGTGAGAGAAATTCATTTTTTTTCTAAATGATAGGTGACCATTTAGCTTCTTCGTTTTATATGCGTCACTAAAAAAATGTAATTTCACTCTTGACTTGCCAGGCAACCTTTTAGTTCAATTATCTCATTAAAGCCCCAGTATGTAACTATGTGTTTTTTGTTGTTGTTGTTGTTGTTTTGGTTGTGTTTATTGTGCTGAACTATTTAGAAAAAACATGCCTTCTTGCTGCGAGCAGGCTTGCATCTCCACAAACCTGACTCTTAATTGGCCTGCTTGTTTCCACGAAAATGTTGTTTCTTTGACCATAATCTTCCACAATAGACCTTTTTCACAATGGCCAGAAGTGCCACGATGTAGGGTAAATGTCACGTACGTTACTGATTTTCTTTGACAAAATGTCTGTGAAAATGTAAGTGACGTTTACCCGACATCACGGCACTTCTGGCCGTTGTGAAAAAGGTCTATAGGGCACAAAACGAAGAATGTTCCAAAGTATGGTGACCTCCAGAAAGTTACAAACTGTTGCTTTAAACCCAAGTTGCTTTGCTCTTTTGTCAATCGAGCGTCACTTCTTTTGTTTATACGCTGTCATGCAAAACTTTTCCTGCTAAACATGCTACAATTTTTATACACTTTGTGACCGTATAGGATTTGTAGACAGATATAGAACAACAGCATTCTTTTTTCTTGTGTATCCCATTCCCCATTTACCCCACATGAAACAAACCTTTTTTCTTTTTTTTTTCTTTTGTCGTATTCAGAGACAGAAAGTCCCTGAACACACCACTGGCGCTTGATAAAATGGAATACTCAAATTCTCTGTCATACGCTGCAGTGGGTCCCTGTGGAAAAGCCCAATTACACATGGTAACAGGCCCGCGCGGCGCCCCCCGGAGACTCCCCTCTGCGCTGCGGCTTCCTGGTTTTAAGAATGCCCTTATTAAAATGCTCAAGACGCATTAGAATGAATGGAGAATGAGTGCCCTTTGAATTCTGATTAAAATGAATACAGGATAGATGCTGCAGATGTTACCCCTGCAGCGTACAGTCTGAAGATGGAGGGAGTGGAGAAGATCTCGGAAAGAAAGAATGAAAGAATGACCCAGGAGGACTTGTGGCGTATTCGGTTACGCAATCACCCAGTAACCAGAAGTTCTGTGGGGTTGTGTCTTTGCAGTGACGTCACGGTAGGGGTGTTCTACATGTACCTCTATTGATGTAATGCACATGTAAGTACGGAAGCCGCAGCAAATACAAATGCGACAACACAACAAAAAGCCACAACAAACCAAAAAAAGCCACAATGGGACTCGCAAACGCCGCAACAAATACAAACGCCGTGAAAAGTAAAGGAAGGGAGAAGTTGGAAACGTAAGTGAAAATAATTTATAGTTTTATCATTATTCGTTTCACGTTGTAGTTCTTCTTCTTCACTTGCCGCTTGATCGGTCCTTCGGAAAATAGACGTTGTGGCTTTTTAATGTGTTGTGGCTTTTTAATGTGTTGCGGCATTTGCATTTGTGTTGTGGCGTTTGTATTTGTTGCGGCGTTTGCATTAAAGTAGAGTCCCGCGGTCATTTCCGTTGTGGCTTTTTTTGGTTTGTTGTGGCTTTTTGTCGTGTTGTCGCATTTGTATTTGTTGCGGCGTTTGTGTTTGTTGTGACCCTCTCGGCTTCCGTATGTAAGCAAACACTGCCAAGGACAACTTAAGAAGAAATACAGAGTGGTTTTAAAGAGCACATTTTTAGGAGCAGTGTGTTAAAAATTAATGGAACTTGAGCAACAGAGATTCTAACAGAGTTGGTCCTACAATGAGTTTCATGCTGTTGTGGAAAAAATTAATCCTTTTGCGAAACCCGATGAGTTTTTGGAATACAGACAAAGGTTTATTCATTTTGTTACAGCAGATATGGACAGGGCCAACAGCCTCTCTTCTCTTCTGAGCATCTCCTCCAGAGCATCTCCTTTGAGTCTCTGTCTCAGAACATCTTCTCCAGAGCACCGTGTCAGGTACCTGAGGGTTTTTACGTTCTGGAATTTTATGGGTGGGTATGCGGGCGGGTAGTAATTACATACGGGCAGGTCAGGAGAGAGAGAACAGTCAGTGGAGCAGAGTGTCCGCAAAGCACAATTGGGCGATGGCTGCGCTTACCTCCGTGGGGTGTGGAGCTCTACGCCGGTCCTTTCGCCTGCGGTCACCCGACAGTCTGCAAGGGCGCACCTCTGAGCCCATCCCAACAGTGAGTCCTGGTTCAGTCCTGGTTTAGTTCTAGTTCAGTCCTGGTTTAGTCCTAGTTCAGTCCTGGTTTAGTCCTCCTGGTTCAGTTCTGGAGTCAGTCCTAGGTTAGTCCTGGTTTAGTCCGTGGTGTGTGCAGCGCAAAAGTCTGGAATCTCGATCAATGTTTCTTCTGCTCAATAAATAATGCCTCTGAAGTTATGAGTTATGATATTATGAGTTATATTGTCAAGTTGTGTCTCTGAATTCGTATTCGTGATGAAGAAAATTTTAACTTTTCAATTCTTATCCTGATGGCTGCTTCAGTTAGAATGCTTTTAATGTGTGTGTGATTTATCACGGGCACAGGTGGGTAACAGGTGGAATGGTAACGGGCGGGTGCGGTGCTGTACTGCGCAGGTGCAGGTCTCCAAAAATGGACCCGTGCAGGATTCTGCTCCAGAGGATCTGAGCTCTGAGTCTCTGCTCCCAAGTATTTGAGCTCTGAGTATTTATACAGAAATACAAGTCACATACACCTCAAGCCAGTGTGACTTTTCACAGACTTGACACACATTTGAGGACAGGTTGTACAACAAAGGGCTTCATGAGTGAGGACACTTGTGTCTGCTGAGACTTTACACATGTTAATGACTGGTCTGGTCTAAGGTAGAAATCACATTCATTTACACAAGAGAAAGAGAGAGAAGAAAGAGAAGAAAGAAAAATCTTTCCACAAAGTAAATTTCCATCACAACACCACAAGGAAATGTTAATGACTTCAGCTGAAAATGAGCAAAACGCTGTTGCTTTTTCAATCTTAACAGTTTGTTTGAAAGAGTAAAGTAAATGCAAACAGTCTCATTGTGTCGAGATTTGAACCAGTGACTCTGTGGTTAGTGAACGCCCACGTCATGAACTCGATCCTTCTAATAACTCGGACAGGAAGGTTCTCCTGACCGAGCCGAGGAGCAGCGTGTGGAGATGGGTCAAATGCAGAGGTCATGTTTTTCTACAGGGAAAATAACGTGTCCTTAACCTCAACCCAAACTGAACCTTCTAATACCTTATTTTACTTAAATATATTACCATAAATTGTAGCGTTGATGTGGTGAAGATATTAAAGAGAATTGTATTAGCATAACCCAACTCATATGTTGTAAAAAAATAAATAAAAAATGCTTGAAGGTGCATTGTGTAACTTTTCCAGTGTAGGATCCTTCAAATGCTTTTCTTCTTGGAGATGTTATTGTGTTGTCTGGTATGTTTCACAGTATGGAATTAAACCTTTCTAGCTTCATGAAGACCAAGCCAGACCAAGTTACAGGTCAGATCTGTGGAGAGGCGACCCCACTCACAGTCAGGATGCCTGTTTTTCTAGCTATTTTAGAGATATAAAAGCACTAATAAATGTACGCTAGAGCTGTTTAACATCCTACTGTGGAACATTCCAGGCAGAGCAATGACTTTAATGCTATGTTCAGACTGCAGGGCTTAATGCTCAATTTGGACTTTTTTCTGAAATTCAATTTTTTTGCAAGGTTGTTCACATTTCCAGTTGTGATCTCCAGTGTGAACTTTAAACACCCCAAAAGTGTCCCGCATGTACATTGGAGGACACGACGACGTCACACGCAGCGAGTGTGCTCAGTGTTTACGGAAGTCGCCTGGACTTGTCTCCCAAAATACGCTCCAGTTCTTCGTAAAATGGACAGGTTACACGCCCACGGCCGCTTCGCTTGTTCGAGTCTTTATCCTGCTTGTTGACATTGGAGCCAGGACCGCCTGTACCTGCGCTTGGACATTTCTTTGGACAGTCATTTCAGAAAACTCTCCCGGTTCTGATAAGATCCCTCCAACCTGCCCTAAATACAGCGATCCCCCAAATATTAATTAACTCATTAACCTCCGAGCCTGACGTGTAGGTGGGATGAATGCGACCTGACCGTTCAGACTGAAGTCGCATGTCAAAAAATCGTGTATGTATCGGTTTCAGGAGCACATATCCAAGTGGTCTGGGTCGCATTTGAAAAAATCGGATCTGTTGTTCAGACTTTCATTAAAAGATCAGATACAGGTCGCGTAGGGAAGAAAAAAATCAGATTTCGGCCACTTCACGTTGCAGTCTGAACGTAAATATCTCTAAACGTGACCATGAACAGTTGTATTCATGCTCCTGAAAATATGTTGCTTACATCCATCCTGTATTCTTACAAAAAGAAAATGCAGGAGAAAAAAAAAACGGTTTGTAATTTCATCATAGATTACAGAAAAGCAATAAAGCAACCAGACAAATACAGACGTAAACTGGTCAGCACAGAGTAGTCCGAGTAGGAAATGCTTCATCATGTTCTAACAGCAGCATGTCCGGTGGCTCTAAGTCTTTTTCATTTGAACCCCTGAACTTCTGATGACTTCCCCGAGGCACAGCGGCTGGTCAGTGCTCCGATTGTGTGTGTGTATGTGCGTTTGTGTGTGTTTGTGTGTGTTTGCGAGCGAGAGAGGAGCTGACATAAGCATTTCTGAGCCCCGGATTCACCGCCTCAGCAGTACTCAGCCATTGAACTGCGTGTACATGTCTCCTCTCTCTCGACCCCAGCGTCCCAAACAACCTTCTCCGACCTCAGAGTGGTGGACAGGGAAGGGCAATGGGAGAAGATGGAAAAGGTTGGTGTAATCTGGTTAGGGTTGTCCTTTGGGTTTGGTGCCAAAGTAGAAGGAACCTAAATTAAGAGTGAAAAAGAAAAAAAAAAAAACATTCTGAGAGAGACAGGAGAAGAAGACAGCAAAACTTCACCTTCAAAAGCTGTACTTCCTTATAAACTCATCGTAGTTAATAATTAGGATGTTCACTGTGTTGATGAAGTCAAAGATTAATGAGTATAAGGCTACGTTCAGACTGCAGGGCTTGATGCTCAATTCAGATTTTTTTGTGAAATCCGATGTTTTTGCGAGGTCGTTCACATTTCCAATTAAATGCGACCTGTATGTGAACTCCAGTGTGAACAATATACGTCCCGAAAGTGTCCCGCATGTGCACTGGAGACACGATGACGTCAACCGCAGCGAGCGTGCTCTGTGTTTACGGAAGTTGTCCAAACATGGACGCAGCATTGAGCACCTGGCGATTTTAAAGTTCCTCTCGTACCAGAGCCAGAACATGAACAACTTACTTGTTGTAAGGAGGAGATTGAGAAGGAGAAGGACGAGGTTTGTGGCCGTGGTGTTTTGTGGGACAGCGGCAGCGACGTCTGTAGAAAGAAACGTGCGGATGCGGAGACGCAGCCAAGAGTGGTGAGTGGTGATGTGCTTCACTTCAGTGACACGGAGTTCATTAACAATTTTCTCCTACTTCAGCGCAGAATAGTGACGTTTGTGGCTTGTTGATAACGTGTAGGTGGATGAATGCACTTTGGCCGTTCAGACTGAAGTCGCATGTCAAAAGGTCAGATATGTATCGGTTTTAGGAGCACATATCCAAGTGTCCTGGGTCGCATTTGAAAAAATCAGATCTGTGTCGTTCAAACTGTCATTAAAAGATCAGATACAGGTCACATAGGGGTCAAAAAATCGGATTTGGGTCACTTCAGGCTGCAGTCTGAACATAGCCTAAATATTGACACACATGATCGTCAGTATGGAGCATGAGGTCCTTTTATTTCCAAAGAAAACCAAGGTAGCTACAACCTCCGATGGACGTCTACAGATCACAATAGCAAGTAGCAGATTTTTTTTTTCCAATTGTACCATAATGATGCTGCCAAATCCTATGCATGTTACTGATTATGAAAATAAAATTGGAGGAGGAAGTAAGTACAGACCAGTAGGTGTACGCTGGTAGTGGTAAAAACGGGTTCTTGAAAATAAGCGATTAAAGTTGACTGAAGCATCCATGAATCACTCTAAATACAACTTCAAGAGAGTAAATGAGAAAGGGAAACAACTATAACATGCTTAAAAGCTTTAAATAGTCAGATTTGCAGAATTTAAGCCTGTAGAAATCAGACACTGCGCCTTAAAACCACCACCAGACTTTTACAGCACTTTTTCAGCACTACCTCTGAAATGTGGAGACCATTCTTCAGCTCATACTTTTTGTTGCATGTCCTCTGAATCGGTGCCAGGCCTCTCTCTCTCTCTGCGGGCTTTAGAACTCCAATCGTAGCTATAATATCCGGCTCAGGTCAGCACAAACTCCTCCACCTTCTCCCCCTCTCCGACCCATTTCTCAGGCCTCTCCCCGGAGCTTCGGGCAGACAGGAGGAGAGGTCAGGTCACGGATAGCATGTACCTCATTTGTCAGCACGGACCAAACACGCTGCTGTTAATTATGAGAGTCGAATAAAGACGCACGAGCTCCTGCAGAGGTGTGGTACAGAGGCGAGCGATGTACACGAGGACAAAGTGTGGGACAGTCTCAAGGGCCGGATCAGAAGGTTGACGATCGGCTCCTAGGCCCTGCGGAAAAACGTGTCCATTGGATTTTACGCTGTAGTCAATGCTATCGTAGGATCTCCAGTGAGAATAAGAAGAGGAACGGGGTGATTTTGCCGACGTGTGCAGAATTTGAGGCGGAAGAAATGCAAATGAAGTTGGTTAGTTTGATAATATCTGATTGATCTCGAAGCAGTGGGATTTAAATATACTGTACACGCTTAACTGAGACTTTAGTCCTGCCACAAGCCTCTGAACTGGAGCGTTCCACAGTCAGGCCAGGGTCCAGACCAAACTGACTGAAGGTGCATCGAGTTTCAAAGAGGTGCAAATACAATACTCTTCCATTTAGTCTCGTTCTTTAACCTGCCTGAAATGACGCTTGCCTTGGATCTCTGTAGACGTTGGCCTGTCCACAGCAGCTGTCCATCCAAGTCTGGGTAACAGAACCTCAGTGGTTGGAGCAGCGGTTCACCAACGCGAAGATCAGAGGATCAAATCGGCTCAGACCAAGTTTTGTGGTTGTGTTCTTAGGCAAATCACTTCGCCCATCTCGTCTAGTATGAAAGTGGTGTAAAGTAACGTAAGTAAGTTTTTATTTATGTAGCGCTTTTCACAGACATATGTCACAATGACGCTTTACAGAGCAGTGTTCATTCACTCCAGACTAGCAACTATTGTAGACACAGCTGACCTGGGGCAGACTGACTGAAGCGCGGCTGCCGATCTGCACCATCGGTCCCTCTGACCACCACACACACGCCACTTTCATACCAAGCCTATAATCATCTGCTTCCTCCTTGTTTACAGGAGTTATTTGAGCAGAGAGAGACAGTTTAATCTTAAAGGAACAGGTATCTTTAAAAAAAAAGGAAGATGAGAACTAAGAAAAGAAGTGATTGTATTTCTTTTAGACGGCTTAGTGTGTGGAATAACCTGAGTGATGATTTTAAAAAGTCTAATACTGTAGAAGCCTTTAAAAAAAGTGTATAAAGCCTTATGTTTTGAAAGATATAGAGCTCTGGAATGAATGAATTATGCATTCAATTTTGTTGGTTTTGATTTATATTTTGTGTCTTATATTTACAGTAAGTAATAAGTGAAATTGTTTATGTTAACTTGCTGTTCATATGCTGTTTTTTTCTTGGAATTTTGTCATTATTTAATAGGGTTAGGCATTATAAGTACTTTTTACTTCATCTTAAACCCTTTCGGTCATGATCTATGGCAGGGGTGTCCAAACTTTTTTCATCAAGGGCCACATATCTAAACACAAATGAAGCAGACGGCTGATCGAGGGCTGTAGACTGATGCTTAATACAGTGAATAATTGAAATACGTGCATGTTTAACACATTAGAATGAGCCGTCAGTCTTTATTCATGCCAAGATCCTTAAAACCACACACTAAATATTCAATATTTGCTTTATCAAGGTAGATTTTCAAAAAACTTACAGTAAAAAGTTAGTTTTTAATTGACGTAAGGTAATTTGGGCCAATTCATCTGGAAGCCTGAGGGCCAAGAAAAATTTGTCTGAGGGCCACATTTGACCCATGGGCTGTAGAGATGCGCGGATGGTGGTTACAGCCGCGGACTCCGTGGCTAAACCGCGGGTCGGGCAGATGACGTGACGAAAAATAATATTTTAATTAAATTCGGGAGGGTGGCGGTTTCACTACTCAAATAAAAAACTCTGAACTCGGAGCAACTGGGAGGAGACCGAGCGGATGGCAGGCGGGTGCGGTTTTGAAAACTGATCAAAAACTGTGGTTGCAAATGGATAGCGGCGGATGATGAGTTTTGCGATGCGGTTGCGGATGAAAAAGTAGCCCATCCGCGCACCTCTAATGGGCCGTAGTTTGGACATGCCTGATCTATGGGTTGTAGTCTATGTTTTGTTTTGTTTGGACACAAGGGCAGAGTCGGCATAAATTAGGTCTTTGTTGAACTGTCACATCCTGCTGTCTCTGTCAACACATGCCACAGAGAGATGGAGGTGTGGTGGAGATCTCCCAGTACAGACTTGTTCACAGCCTCTCCAGGAGTAAGAGCGAAGTACATTTACACGCACAGCTCAGACAGAGCAGACAGACAGCTCCAGTGTGACGCTGTTGGTCTCTCACTTTGTCTGAGTTTACATGAAAAGAATCAACTATGGACTGATGCCAAATGAGCACTAATGTATTGGTATTTACACGGTACAGCAACAAAACCCTGTGCTTAGTCTCCCAGTATTTGATGGTGAAAACGTTGAACTCAAAACATATGTATCTATAAGTTTTCGCGACTGGTGCCCCACTGTGGCACCTGATTTTCTCAGTGGTCTCCCATCCAAGTACGAACTGGTGGTTGGAGGGGCCGTTGGTACAGACTGGCAGCCTCACTTACTCTAGTATCTTACCACCTAAGAGTGCGACGTAAATGAATAATGACAGCAGTGTAGTGCTTTGAGAGGCTTTGACAAATCTGTGAAAACCATTACAAGTGTAAGGCAGTGTTATTATTATTATTATTATTATCAAAGTGGACTTTCACTCATCTGTCCCACGTCCCACTGTGGAGATTGAAGCGCAATCAGTGCATCATTCTTTTTTCAAAATAAAACCAAAAATAAGAAAAGGAAAAAACAACTATTTTCTTCATTATTTGTCTCCAAAACCAAAATGAAAGAAAAAACAGATAATGATTCATTTTTTCAGTTTTTGATTTTGTGTTTAAATGAATAATGGAAAAAACAGATAACAGATGTTTCCCGTTTCCATGACTTAGACTGCGATGCCGGAGTTTTGTGCTGCATACGGACTGAACCAGGACTAAACCTGGACTAAACCTGGTCTAAACCTGGTCTAAACCAGGACTAAACCAGTCTCAGTCCTAGACAGGTCCCAGTCTAGTCCCAGTCTCAGTCTTGGTCTGGTCCTGGTCTCAGTCCTGATCACCTGACAGTCTACGCAGGTGCATCTCCGGGCCCGTACCATCACTCAGTCCTGGTTCAGTCCTGGTTTAGACGTGGTTTAGTCCTAGTGTAGACCTGGTTTAGTCCTGGTTTAGTCCTGGTTTAGACCTGGTTTAGTCCTGGTTTAGACCTGGTTTAGTCCTGGTTTAGACCTTGGTTTAGTCCTGGTTTAGACCTGGTTTAGTCCTGGTTTAGACCTGGTTTAGTCCTGGTTTAGACCTGGTTTAGACCTGGTTTAGTCCTGGTTTAGACCTGGTTTAGACCTGGTTTTGGCCTGGTTTAATCCTGGTTTTGGCCTGGATTAGTCCTCGCTTATTGTTGCCCGTTTTTTCATTTTGGTTTTAGAGACAAATAATGAAGAAAATAGTTATTTTATTTTTCTTATTTTAGGTTTTATTTTGAAAAACGAATGAACAAATACACAGGTTGCGTGTGTTGGTTTTAAACATGTTTTACTGTGATCTCGGATTCACTTTTGGCTCCATCCAGGTTGTACCAGAACGCCAAAAGCAAGATAGACATATTTAATGCCATACTGTGGAACATTCAAGGCAAGACAGGAAACATTTTGTATAAGCTTTTAAAAAAAAACGTTTTAAAAGACGGCGTTTCGTTCACGTAGTTTAAAGCTTTTGCATTTCACGAGACGGTCCATCGTGTGAACACAGCTTCGACAAAATCTCAGACTCGGGTGAAACTTCGGTACAAACAAGATCCTTGAACTTATTGACAGAAGTGGGTTAGCGCGATAAATCATAATATGTAAAGAAACAATTCCGGCATCCTCGTTACAAATGGAGTTGTCAGGTTTTGAGGATATGGCTGCGTTCGGGAGACGAGCGGAGGCTGAACTCAGAAGCCCCTAACACAGTCGTTCACAGACGGATGGACGGATGGATGGACAGACTGGCAGATGAGAGGACGGGATGACAGGAGGAGAGAGAGAGAGAAAGAGGGAGGAAGAAAGAGAGAGACAAGACAGCAGGTTGCAGAGAAGCGAGTGAGTGACAGTTCTGAGACACTTCACAGCGGGCTCTCACTTCAGCTCCTCACACACTCTCTTCTTCCTCTTAAGAGCTCACCAAACCAAAAAAGAAACCTGCGTACAATATTTCAGACGGTCGGAGGCAGCCTGGTATCGCCACAAACCGCAAATAAACTCGAAGGTTCAGAAATTGGGTCACGTGACGTACAGTTACAGCAGCTAAAAATTAATACACAACAATTACTCAGATTTTTCATTATTAGATCAAGTCATTTGTACAGAGAAAATAAATATACGGGTTTATGTGAGTATTGTAATCTATATGTGGACAGTGTTGGGGAGTAACAGATTACATGTACCGGCGTCATGTAATCAGAGTACAAATTATGAGTAACTGTATTCAGTTACAGTTACTGTTTCAGTGAGGGGTAATTGGATTACAGTTACTTTGTTGAAATAAATGGATGGACTTAAACCAGGGACTAAACTAGGACTAAACCTGTTTTCACATTTTGGACTAAAATAGGACCAAAACCGGGACTAAACCAGAACTAAACCAGGACTAAACTAAACCCAGGACTAAACCAGGACTAAACCAGAGGACTAAACTAAACCAGGACTAAACCAGAAAACTAAACCAGGACTAAACCAGGACTAAACTAAACCAGGACTAAACCAAGGACTAAATCCAGGACTAAACTAAACTAGGACTAAACCATAAACCAGGACTAAACCTAGGACTAAACCAGGACTAAACCAGACTAAACCAGGACTAAACTAAACCAGGACTAAACCAGGACTAAACTAGGACTAAACTAAAGGACTAAACCAGGACTAAACCAGGACTAAACCTAGGACTAAACCAGGACTAAACCAGGACTAAACTAAAACCAGGACTAAACCAGGACTAGGACTAAACCAGGACTAAACCAGGACTAAACCGGACTAAACCAGGACTAAACTAAACTAAAGGACTAACGAAAACTAAACTAAACCAGGACTAAACCAGAACTAAACCAGGACTAAACTAGGACTAAACCAGAACTAAACCAGGACTAAACCAGGACTAAACAAGGACTAAACCAGGACTAAACCAGGACTAAACCAGGACTAAACCAGGACTAAACCAGGACTAAACCAGGACTAAACCAGGACTAAACCAGGACTAAACCAGGACTAAACCAGGACTAAACCAGGACTAAACCAGAACTAAACCAGGTCTAAAACCAGGACTAAACTAATACAATATGACAGCTAACATTAAGGTGGACATAACTGATCTCATATAAAAATAATTTCTCTATCAATAATATTTTTAATATGGTCAAATAAAAACTGAACAAACATGAATTTTCAGAATGTGGTTGTTACATTCATGAAGTTTTAAAAAACATGACAATATCAAGTAATCCAAAGTATTCAGATTACGTTACTCACTTAATACTCACTTAGTAATTTAATGGATTACATTACAAACTACATTCTGGGATGTGTAATCTGTAATCTGTAGGGGATTACATTTTAAAAGTCACCTTCCCAACACTGTATGTGGAGCGTTTGTCCACGGATAAAAAGGTTGGCGGTTCGAATCCCACCGTCGACATAAAGATCACAGGTTGGCAGTGCGATTCTAGGTTCCACAGATGAATTTTGTCGTTGTGTCCTTGAGCAAACTTCTTCCCCCTCGCCCCCAGTGTCTGTGTACACTGGTGTGTGAAAGTGTGTGTGAAGGGTTGGGTGGTTTCTTGATGTAAACCGCTTTAAGTGCCTTGAAAATGGAAAAGCTGTCACGTAGAAACAGAGGGAGGACCCAGAATACAGGACTGAAGCTGAACTTCTTTAATAACAAACAAAAGAGACTCAAAAATCTATAAATCCAAACTTCGAAACTAAACTGCCATGACAAAGACAAGACACTGACAATGACAATGGACCAACAAAGGGCAGAGGAGAACACAGGATATTCACCCTGCGTTCGATTATCCTTCACAATCAGTTTTCCGAGGAAGTTGCCGAGTGACACGCGTGACATGTCCCTTTTCCTGGAACGGCGCGACTCGGACCTCAGTGGTGGAAAAAGTCGACCGAGCAAGGACCTTTAAACCTTTAAGTGTCTGTATCACGGTCTGTGGGTTTGGTAGTCGGTGTTGTGGTGAGGCCAATATTGAATAAATATTTGATTTAACGGGCGTTGACGTCCTTGAGGTTGTAACGGAAGAGAAATCATAACATAAAATGAAGTGCAAATTTCAAAACATAAATGAATTAAAATCTCTTCATAAGACGAGGGAATAGTCATAATCCACAGAGTCTGACACATGAAACATAAAAATACTAGGGGTGTCAAATTATCGCGTTAATTGCGATTAATTAATTACAGTCATATTTAGCGCGTTATGTTTTTTAATCGCGTTAATCTCATTTTTAATCTCTAACTTTAGTGTTTCTGTATGCGAGTTACTTTATTATAAAACCTGTTTTTATGTGTTGTTGGGACAACAACACACACACACACAAAAAACACATTTATACATTTTTTTATTTCGGTAATTCCACTCATTGCCGGAAACCCACACAAAACGCGCGCAGTAACAGCGACGTAAACGTCATGTTAACGTTGGCGGCGTCAGTCGCACAATGGACGAGGTGGAAGAGCCAGTAGAACAGAGCAGCAGTGCACAGGTAAAAACACATTCGTGTCTTGGAAATTATTCTCCCGACGTGAAATATAAAAGAAAATAACAAATATAAAATCGCCTACAACTTAAATGTCACTGGTGAAAACAACCTGCATAGACTCATGATGTCTGCACTACTGTCCTATACACACACACACACAACACACACAAACACACACAACAAACACAAACACACACACACCTTCATCATCGTCATTAACCTGAGAACGCGCGGACCACGTTTCCTTCCGTAGTTACTGCGCGGACACCGACGTGCTCCCGTGAGCCGCGTGTGGACCGTGTTTTCTCCGCGCTTCCTCCTGTGAGCCTCTAAACCAGAACTAACACCAAGACTAAAACCAGGACTAATCCAGTCCAGGACTAAACCAGAACTAAACCAGAACTAAAACCAGAACTAAAACCAGGTCTAAACCAGGTCTAAACCAGGACTAACACCAGGATTAATTAAAAGGAACTAAACCAGGATCTAATCCAGGACTAAACTAAACCAGAACTAACAACTAAAACAAGGACTAAAACCAGTGATCTCATATATAAAGCATTTCTCTATCAATAATATTTTTAATATGGTTAAGGAAAGACTGGACTTTTTATTGTCTTTAAGTAGACAAAAGTTATTATGTTCAGATTTCCTCGTCTTTGCTGCTTTACAACAAACAGTTTCTTATTCATGGAGACTTGGGTCAACAGACAATTTGGGAGATTTTGTTAAACAATAAATTACTTTATAAAGTCACTTTTTTTTCTATGTCAGTCTTTTGATCTGCCACAATAATGTAATAATGAATTTAATTGAAAATACCTCAAATTGAAGGCTTTTCTCAGCTATTTTTAGGTGAGATTAAAATGAGATTAATTAGATTAATTAATTACAGATCATAATTAATTAATCTCTCAGTTTTTTTAATCGCATGACAGCACTAAAAAATACACTTCAAAATCGGACATGACGTCAAATCCGAGGTCCAGGTGGGAGTCAGAAGATAATCGAACGCAGAGTTACTTACACGGACACAGGTGAAACACAGGGCGGGGCAAACAATCACGACAGGAAGTACAACTCAAAACTGCAAGCAGACAGGACAAATGTGAAAATAAAAACACCAAGGGCCCACTACGCTAAAGGAAAAAGATACAAAAACAACCACTACAAAACATGAACCATGACATAAGCACTATATTTTAAAAAAATGGGGAAAAAATGTGTGACACTAATCAGATCTGTCTGGTTTGGCTCTTTGGCTGTTGTTAGAATTTCATATTGATGGTAAAGTTTTCTAGGAAATGTAAGTAGCCTGCTCCCCTACAGGTTAAAAAAGGTATTACAATCACACCTGAACCTGTGTTGCCAGTAGGGCTGGGCGATTTGGAGCGAAAAATCTATCTCGATATCTTTTGCTATATCTTAATATACGATATATATTTCGATATCTGTACAGGAAAAATAACTCCTCCAAAACTGCTGAAAAAACAAATTGCCAAAGGTCTTTTTTTATCGAAGTGCAAAGAGGCAGTTCATGTAGAAACAAAGTGCTTCTGTGACATTTAGAAAAAAATCCCTGTGTACAAAAATAATAATTTAACTGTAAAATAAAGGAAGAAACAGTACGTATTGCCTTCTTTTCATTCAAAAATAAAACAACTCAGCTCAAGCTCATTAACTCTGTTCACCATACGACAACCAGAACCATGAGCTCCTTTAGCAGAGGAAGCTCAGGAGGTTCCTTATAGATCCATGTTCCTCACCAGCAGTAAGGAGCTATGAGGTATCCCACAATCCACTGCAGGTCAAACCCAACGTTTCTAAATACTATAGAGGCTTTGCACCGTCACGTGTTCCCCATGGCAACGGTACCTACGCCGCCATGACACCGGGCATTGACTTCAGCAGCATCGGAGAAACATGGGCAGGTTTTGTTGTGTATTTGGTTCTTCTAGACGCTCTGAAAAGGGATAAAACGATTCTTTTCTTCACTGTTCCTCTGGAAATTCCTCATCAGGAGCTCAAACAAGGGAATTATCAAAAAAAAGACGGGAATTATGTCTAGAGAACATAAACCGCAAAGAGATTTCCTATGGTACCATCAAGACACACTCACGTCACTTTCATCAAGGTATTTGCTATTTAAATTGTTTCATTGCTTATTTAATGTGAGAAGCACATTTACTGAACTAAAATTTAAAAAGAAAACATTTGCAGTGTGAGTGGCAGTAGAAACTGTATCTTCCAGCACATATAAACATGTCACTCGTCGTAGGACCCATGTTTTCTTTATTGCCTCGCTTATCCACAACTCTGTCTTCTAGAATTAATCACTTTTTGCGAGCGGATCTTCGTAACGTTCGCGAGGATCATTTCATGGCCGATTCTTTCGAGGTTCGGCTCACAGACTCTTCGACTCGTGCGACATGTTGATCATAGGAGCCCAGTGTGGGTTCGTTGAATCGTAAACTAGTGCGGGTTTTCCTGGATAAATTAATGACATTTTTGTTCAGTAAATGTGCTTCTTTCATTAAATAAGCTATGAAACATTTTAAATAGCAAATACTTTGATGAAACTTCGGGTGTCTTGATGGTACCATTGGAAATCTATTCGCGGTTTATGTTCTCTAGCCATAATCTTTTTTTCGATAATTTCCTTGTTTGAGCTCCTGATGAGTAATTTCCAGAGGAACAGTGAAGAAATGATTGGTTTTATCCCTTTCAGAGCGTCTAGAACACAGGTGTCAAACATAAGGCCCGGGGCCCAGATCCGGCCCTCCGAGACCTTTAATGTGGCCCTTGGGTGATTTTCTACTAACATATTTTAATTATATTTTCTATTAAAATATTTGTAATTTTCTGCGGTGCTGAGCATAGCAGCGTCTCCAGAGCCTCTGTACGTGGCCCCTCCCACCAGAGCAGCACAAATGAAGACTTGTCTCTTTCCAAATGCTCTTAAAGGACGATCGTTTTGACTGTTGACCGTGACACCCTCAACAGCTAAATGTCCAACATGAGAAAAGTGGAGCCGAGTGCAGGATTTTCCAAGTTCATGTTAAAACATTGTGTTGAAATAGAATTTTTCTTAAAGTTTCAGGTTGTTCATAATATTATAATATTATAATAAGAAAGAGTTCATCAATTAAAAAAGATTTGTGTAATAGATTTGCATTTCTCTGCACAAATATTTGAACTTATTGTTATTTTTGGGGTTTATATGACATGAGTTTTCTGATCCGGCCCCTTTGGGATCAAAGTCGGTTGGATACGGCCCCCGGACCAAAATGAGTTTGACACCCCTGGTCTAGAACAACCAAACACACAACCATACCTGCCCATGTTTCTCTGATGCTACTGAAGTCAACGGCCCGGTGTCATGGCGGCGTAGGTACCGTTGTTATAGGGGTCACGTGACGGTGCAAAGCCTCTATTGTACAAGTTCTACACTGATGCAGATTATTAATTAAAGTCTTGACGGTGCTTAACCTGCAGATAGAGACACATACAAGTTTGTCTCATTCTCTGTTTATAGATTCTCTGCTCAGTCTCATGTCAAAGCTCAGAACCTCTAGAATTCCCTCCCTGAGCTGCAGAGGCTGCACTAGCACTGACTCATGATTCATGGGTGCAGGTTCTGGGGTTTAGGTAGTGACTGTTCAGATCAGAGAGAAGCATTTTAGGTTTAAAATAACTGGATTTCAGCTTTAAAAGTGGCAACCCAAATGAGAAATTCTGATTGCATTTTTAAAGTATACACCATTATCATATTTGGCTTTTGCACTAATTTAACTACGCTCTTAATCAATCTAGAAACTCTTTTTCTTTAAACAACATCCATTATGTCATTTTGAATGAATCTATTTGCAAAACAGAGAAAGTAAGGATTGTACAAAGTTGTTTTCAGAACTTAAAGGTGCTATTTTTACCTCTGCCAAGGAAGTTATGTTTTTGCCGGCGTTTGTCTGTTTGTTTGTTTGTCTGTTAGCAACATAACTCAAAAAGTTATGGACTGATTTTGATGAAATTTTCAGGATTTGTTGGAAATGTGAAAAGGAAGAACTGATTTCATTTTGGGGGTGATCCGGAAGAAATCCTGGATTCTGCATCACTTTGAAATTTTAGTTAACAAATTGTGGTTAAATGGGGCCAAAAATTTAGTTTCTCAATATCTCGGTTAATTATTGACCAAACCCCATGAAATTTGACTCAGGGATGGACAATGGGATCCTCTTTCATATTCCAAAAGCTGATCCGGATCTGATCCAGAAGACTGATTTTATCGCAATTTATATAAAAAATGGGGGTAGTCCTTGGCGGAGGTCTGCGCTCTCTGACTGCTTTTCTAGTTTTTTTTTTTAACACTATTTTCTGATCCATGTTATAATGTTTCTTCATCACAAACAGACCAGGAATTGTGTTTGTTTCATTCACACATCTTTAACACACAAATCCGCATATTTAGTTAGTATTTTTATTTTATTTTACTTTATTGACACTGCTTCAGGTATATTTTTAATATTTTTAATGACATAACATAATTCTAATATGACTTAAAACTCACAAGAGACAGTTTTGCGTAATATGGGTCCTTTAAACCAGGCATGAGTGGTATTTTTACTCAGAAAATAAAGTCAAGTTCAACGGCAAAACTAAACATTCTTGTAAGAATTTGAAAAAGTTGTTTTGGTGAAATACACTCACAAAGAAAAGATGAAAATTAAGTCTGTCTCCATGGATTCTGTAACCAGCCGCATACTTTTTAATTTACTCCTGAATAAGAAAACTGCCAAAACTTTAGACTTGTTTTTGCTGTATTAGAATTTAACTGTTTATTACTGAATGCGATTGGTCCCTTGGTATTTTACTTTACTTCTGTGGGGATTAATTACCAACATCAAACTTATTTAGATCATGATTACCGTTTATTGTTTTGAAAATGCTGTATTCACCGAAAATGACAAATTAACATGTTTATAAGTTAAATGCTTCTGAAGCTGTGAGTCTTCCCTCCCTTTACACTCCACACTAAATCACTCCCCCTTCAGAGCGCTATCATGACACAGTTGGTGTGAAACTACTGCACATCGCGTCAGGTTTGTGAAGTTGTGGGTTTGTTGGTTGAGCATTGGACACAATCTTACAGCTAACCCATAGACTGTGTAAAGAAGAGGACTAAGAGACTGTAAACCATAATGTTTGGCTCTAGTCAAATGAAGCTCATCAAGGCTGGCAGTTATGGGGCGAATTTGAAGCCAGGCCAAAGATGTAAATTTTGCCTTCTTATGTACTTTAACTTTCTGGGTTATTAAGACAATACAGTAGGAGGTGTATTTACCTTGTTGACATGTTTCGGCTGCTGCTGCATCTTCAGAACTGTCCCCGTGTTGATGGTAACATGTCGTATATCAGCTTTTGTTACTTCCTCTAGGCGTGGTCAGCCTGATGGACCTGGCAGGTCCAACAAGTTCAAACTCTGGATCAGGGAGGCCGCTGACATCAGGAAACGAGGCACAGACAGCATTGACCGTGATGACGGAGAGTTCCTTCTTTCACACACCTTGGACACCGTCCTTCAGAGAACACAGAGCAACGTGAGGTGTGGTCAGTCTGAGCGACCTGCAGGTCCATCAGGCTGAAAAACACCTACAGGAAGGAAGAACAGCTGATATACGACACGTCACCACCAACACCAGGGGCAGATCTGAAGATGCAGCAGCGGCAGCCGAAACATGTCAACAAGGTAAATACACTTTACTGTATTGTCTTTAAAAAAGAACACACTAAGTAAAATAGTTCGAAGCCAAGTTCCATATTAGGAACAGGTATTGATCTGGGGACAAATAGTGAAATGAAAACACTAGGATCATGTGAGCGGGTTAACATGAACATTTTAAGACCAAAGTGAGGAGCCTGTTAGCAGCGGTTATTAGAGAGAGAGGGGCAACATTTTTTCAGTACAAAGTGAAGAGGAGTTGGAATGCAGCTGCTAGCGGGTTAACTATGTTCATTTATATACAGTCTAGAAAAGGGGTGGGCGAACTACAGCCCCGGGACCATATGCAGCCCTTTAATCTTTTTAATCCGGCCTGGCAGACTTGAATAATAATAATAATAATAATAATAATAAAATATATTATTATTATCAGAGGCAGCGCTACCATTAGGCAAGAGTAGGTGGCTGCCTAAGCCCCCAGACCTGGAGGGGTCCCCAAACCATTTGTCCACAGTACCACTAATGGCCGAGGCCTGAGAGCAATTTGCTTTTCCCTCAATATGACATTAAATGAGAGTAGTTTACTTTTAAACAATAATCATAAGAAAAACAATAATCATCATATGTAATGGATGTAAACAAAAATGTAATTGCAATAAAACTACTTTCAGTTCTGCGTATCTAGTTGGATATCTACCTAATAAGACAAGACACATCAAAAAACTGCATTATAGTGAGGCCCTAAACTCAAGTTCACCTAAGGCCCCCAAATTGCTAATCGCCACTGATAAAAATAATAATAATTTTCAGGGTTTTAAAAGTCATTTCAATAAATAGTAAATACCGTGGGGCTGGAAAGACAGATATTTTGTTGTAATGCATTGTAATGATTTTCAATTATGGGATATTTCAGTAACATGGGAAATGTTTTCTACATATCCCATGTTATTTTTTTCTCTTATGAGGTGGATTACCAAAAAACTCCGTCCATCTGCTCCTGGTCTGACCCTTCCGTCCAATATTAGAACCTTTTGTAGCCCACGAGTCAAAAAGTTTGCCCATCTCTGCTCTAGAATCTAAACATAAGGAGGGTTCGAGTAGGGCCTGTGAGAGATCGTTAGATTACTCAAACATGCTCGGATGACGTCTAAAACCTCTTCAGGCTTGTTTTTGTTGAGTCAACAACGTTATAACACAGTAGAAAGCTAAAACCTGCATAATACTCTTGTTTAAAACTTTGGACAGGTAAATAAAGACTTTTTTAACAACAATGTCAAAACTTTACACCTTAAAATTACCATTCTACAAATAGCTTTCCCCTGATGCTCTGTGTTACTCCACGTCCTTGTCAAGTAAATAATGACGATCACTTCATTTGTTTACTTCATAAAAAATAAAAAAAACAGGAACCTTCTCTCCTCCACGCACCAATCAAACTGCGCCGAAGTTGCCTTTTCCAACTGCGCCAAAACAGTGGCAAAAGCTCCAAAGACTAGCATTCAAATGAGGGCTCTCTGCTGGTAAACATACAAGCCTTTCATGATCCGGCACCGCTTTATAATTCAAATTCACCAATGCTTTTGAAACCAAGTTCAGAAAAAGTGAAACAGGCAGGATTTTTTGCTAGGAATACATCGTACCGGTGTGTTTGAATGTTCATTTTTCACTTGGAGTGGAGATCTGGTACATCTTCTGTTGTTTATGAATAATAAAGAGGAGCGGTGAATACAGAAAAAGACGCCTGACATTGAAATGAGAACACAGACTGAAGATGTGTCTCAAGTACATGTGAAGAGTACCCATCTTCATGTCCTGTTGTGTGAAGATTGATCAGATGAGATGTACAGAAAATACAACGAGATTTTAAACAAGACACGGTTTTTCCTCCTGGTATTTTTGATAGTTAACTATAAAACGAATCATCTTAAAGGTCCTACTTTATGCAAAAATGACTCTTGTGAACTTGAAGTCACGTTATAATGCTGTTACCTCCTCAAAAACATGCCTGGGGTTGTGTTTTGCTTCATTTACACATGTTTGAGTCATCCTTTATAGTCTGTTTACATCTCCAAAGCTCAAAATGCTCTGTTTCATCTTGCGATAAGATGAGGGGGGGTGGGAGATTCGTGATGTGACGTCGTCGATGTGATGAAACCCCCATCCACCTCCACCCCAAAAGCCGAACACTCGACTTGACATTCTGAAACAAACAGGTGTCATATAGATTGTTTGTTTAGTAAAAAAAACAAAAAAAACACTTTTAGTACAAACATAAAGGTGCCAGTCTAGTAAAAATGTGTAATATTTGATGTTTTTTTTACTCAGAATGATGCGGAAACATGTTATTAACTTTAACGCCGTTCATAATCACCTACAGAACATAAATCGTGGACTACAACAACACATGAACCAGGACTAAACCAGGACTAAATCAGGACTAAACCAAGACTAAACGGAGACTGAACCAAGACTTGACCAGGTTTTAAAACAGAACTAAACCAGCAATGAATCAAGACTAAACCAAGACTAAACCAAGACTAAACGGAGACTGAAACGGGACTACACCAGGTTTAAAACAGGACTAAACCAGCACTGAACCAAGACTAAACCAGGACTAAATCAGGACTAAACCAGGACTAATCTTGGACTTGAGAGTGAGAGAGAGAGAATCTTGAGCCAGTGGAGCAGGGTGTCCACAAAGCACGATCGAGCGACGGGTGTGCTTAGCCCCAAAGGACGCGGACCTCTGCGCCGGTCCTTTCAACTGCAGTCACTCAACGGACAGTCCTGGTTTATTTCTGGATTATTTCTGATTTAGACCTGGTTTAGTCCTGGTTTAGACCTGGTTTAGACCTGGTTTAGTCCTGGTTTAGTCCTGGTTCAGTCCTGGTCCCTCGTGTCTCAGGTCTCTATAGGACAGTACTGCACATATCATGAGTCTCTGCAGGTTGTTTTCACCGTTGCCATTTGCTCCAATTTGACATTTAAGTTGTAGCTATTTTATATTTATTATTTTTTTATATGTCACATCGGGAGAAGTGGGTGGACAGCGTACCCCCGTGTCCCACACCCACTACACCCTTGCTTGATCTGCGCTCTCCTCCTGCACACCAGACGGTAACACGCTACAAAAACGCAGACAGGCCCACCTATCTCATTAGAAATGTTGAAATGTTCAGACATGTTTTGTATCATTTCCAATCCTTTTGTAATTATTAGTATTGCTGGTTCAATTGAACATTGAAAAGAAAAAGAAATGGGCTACATTTAATGTCCAAATAGGTGACTTATGGATCCTTTTATTGCTGCTTCAATTATTGTTGTTCATTGTTTAAAACTTGAGTAATACTAACTGTTTTCACTCAGTCAAAAACAAAATATCCTCATTAATGTTCAATAATGCTCAAATCCAACTTTATTTAGTGATTTACGAAGAATGTCTATTGATTTGGGAAGGTTTGTGACTTTTATAAACAGTTTGGGAAACACATTTCTTCAGGAGCAATGGCACCACAGTCCTTCGCCAGGTATCTCCACAAACCTGACTCTTATTTGACCCGGAGGAGAGCCTCTTTCTGCCTGTTTCCATGGAAATGTTCGCTTGGCTGTAGCGACTTATCTGTTTCCTTGGAGAACTTGGAGAAATGGCAGGTGGGCCTTTCTTACACGAGTGCAAATACGGTGGCATGAAGTTGAAACCAGAAGTAATATCATGAAGTAGAAGTGTAGTTAAGCAACAAATTAGAACTGTTCTGATCAGAAATAAAATGAGAGAAACAACTTTTGGAACACGTGTCATAGAGATAACTACACACACACACACACACATGTACACGCAACCCGCACACGCAACCCGCTATCACAGCCCCCCCATTGAGCCGAGCGCCGTCATAATGAGTCTTCCGCCGCATATGAAATGAAAGCGTGTCATTATCAAAACTCCATCATTCTCTCATATCAACTCAAATTATAGACTGGTCACAAGGCAGAGGATGGCAGCCCGCCGTCAGGGAATATTATCATAATAGACGACCATTTGGAGAAATATGATCTCCAGGAAATACACGCTTTACATAGGCTCTGAGTGGACACGCTCAGGGCAAATTATACGCCTATTTCCGATTCATTCTGATAAAAGATACACACGGAAAGAAAAAACGAAATCAGGAAGTTTGGAGGTGATGTCAGGCAAAGTCAAAAGTATAGAAATATTTGTCAAAACGTTGGTAGAACTGAACTTATCTATGACACCTGAGGATCATTGTTACATAATTTGCACATTTTAAATCGAAATATTCGCCTAAAACGACAAAACTGCGGTGCCCAGTGGAACCTCCTATGGACAGGTGTAGATCACAGTAGCAAGTAGAAGATTATTTACTTTTTAATTTGTACCAAAATGACTACGCAAAGCTGTCAAATCCTAGCCTGATTCATCAGCCGGTTTCACTTCGTGGAAACCGTCTGACCTCACAACATTAGGATTTGTTCGCTCGACAGTAGGCGGGTACTTTTTTAAATTTAACCAATCGCTGCTATTTGGTTGTAACGTATATAATGCGCCACTAACTGGGCTAAGTGGTATAATAAGCTTTTCCCAAATCCCGTAGGAAGAAGGACAATAACATCTTTCCCATTAATAAAATTCACCAAACATTCTCTTTGTTCCGGCTTTAAATCCTCGATCTCGGGAATCGTTGCCAACACAGAATGTCTTCATCTACAATCTTCAACTACATCCATCTCGACCGCTTTGTTTACTGTTGTGCTGTACCACAAAAGGCACCCAGACAGGCGCTTGAGTTTGACGTCATGGCTTCACAGCTCTTTGCTGTTTGGTGTTTGGTGGTCTACAACTGGGTTTTTGCAAACTGTCTAGTGTATTCTGATTCCTGACCTAGTCACTGGAGAGAAATTAAATTGAGCGGATTAGCCAGTCTGGCTAATCAAATCTTGTATCACCGATTAAGAAAATAAAATTAGCAAACAAACTAAGTGCAGAACTGATGTCTTCAATACAGGAGAATAAAGGTAACTCAACAATTTTTCCACTTTGTGATGTCATGTGGTAATACAGGAGATGATAGAGTGTTTTTTTTTCACTTGAATCATTTGGATAATTTCAGCTCTGGAATTGCCAATCTCTACTGAACCGTCATCTGACCGTCACAGCAACGTCACGTGACTCTGAGGAAGACCACAAGTGAGAAGTCAAATCTGTCAGGTATGAAAACAAAACTGTTGGTCTGAAAAACAAATGTAAATAACAATGTAAAAGGAGCTGTTAACCTCAAAACTACCTTTTTATGACATCACAAGCTGGAACAGAGCATTTTAAGCTTTGGGGATGTAGACAGACTAATAATAAACAGTTACTCAAACGTGTGAATGAAACTAAACATAGATACAGGTCGGTTTTCGAGGAGGCAACAACATGGCTCAAAAGGTGCATTGTGTATCTCTTGTGGTGGAGGGTTCGTCTCCATGGAGATATTATTTCTTTGTCTGGAATGTTTCACAGTGCAGTAGTGAACTTTTCTATCTTCATACCAAGTTACAAGTCAGATCGGTGAAGAGGCGATCCCCCTCACAATCAGAAAGCTCGTCTTTAGGTATTTTTGAGCTATAAAACTACCTGTAATTGAATAAATGTAAGAAAGACCTGTTTAATGTCATACTGTGGAACATTCGACGCAAAAACAAGCAGGTAAGTCACACCGTGCGCCTTCAAATTTTGCATAATATAGAAACTTTTATTATGAAAATCCGCCCAGACTTCGATGCATCACTTTCATTTGGCAGCAAGATGAAAAACAACTTCAGTAAGTTCTTCCGAAGACTCTGCGCTTGTCCAAAATAGACACAAGAGTTTCATATCAGTAATTCTCTTGACAGGAAGAACATGGCCAAGCTAACGTGGGTCACTCCATCGCGGCCGCCAGAGCAGTTAACACACGGTTTAACGCCAGCGCTTCTTTATTTAGCCAAAGATGATGAACACAGAGAAAATACATCAGAGGCTCCCTATAAGGCCACTATAATTGTCTAGCCAAGGTCGCAGTTTGATCTATGCTTAATTTGACTCCACTGTTAATTTCTTTTTCAGCTAATAGCGTTGGACAAGAGCCTCGGGGGGGGGGGTCCTTGCTGCTTTCATGGTCTTAAGTCCGAAGAAAGGCTACACAAATTGAAATAAAACAGAGGAGTGATGGAAAGAGGTGGCTGTGTTCATCTACCTCGCTTCTAGAAATATAGACTACGGATTCGAGAGCCTATATATTGTGATATTTTCTGATCTACAGTGTGTTATAATGTTGTTTTCTCATCACAAATATACGGAAGCCGAGAGGGGTCGCAGCAAACGCAAACGCCGCAACAAATACAAACGCGACAACACAACAAAAAGCCACAACAAACCAAAAAAAGCCACAACGGAAATGACCGCGGGACTCTATTTTAATTCAAACGCCGCAACAAATACAAACGCCACAAAACAAATGCCCAACACATTAAAAAGCCACAACACATTAAAAAGCCACAACACATTAAAAAGCCACAACACATCAAAAAGCCACAACACATTAAAAAGCCACAACACATTAAAAAGCCACAACGGAAGTGACCGCGGGACTCTATTTTCCGATGGACCGATCAAGCGGCAAGTGAAGAAGAAGAACTACAACGTGAAAATTAAAGGAACGGAGAGGTTGGAAATGTAAGTAAAAGTAATTTATTGTTTTATCATTATTCGTTTCATGTTGGGCGTCCGTTGCCCTGGAAACAAATGCCACTTCCCCATCTTTTCCCAGAACGATGGCGGACCAGGTTAAAAGAGTGACGTTAGTGTTTTTATTACATAAAACGGTCAGCGAAGGTGATCAGCTCAGTGGCTGTGGCGTGTATATATTTATACTCCACTAATGACACTGGTTCAGTCCTGGTTTAGTCCGGGTGTAGTCCCGGTGTTGTCCCTTTTCAGTCCTGGTGTAGTCCTGGTTCAGTCCCGGTGTAGTCCCAGTTCAGTCCTGGTGTAGTCCTGGTTCAGTCCTGGTGTAGTCCCGGTGTAGTCCCGGTGTAGTCCTGGTGTAGTCCCGGTGTAGTCCTGGTGTAGTCCCGGTGTAGTCCTGGTGTAGTCCCGGTGTAGTCCTGGTTCAGTCCCGGTGTAGTCCTGGTGTAGTCCCGGTGTAGTCCTGGTTCAGTCCTGATGTAGTCCTGGTTCAGTCCCGGTGTAGTCCTGGTATGTAGTCCCTGTGTAGTCCCGGTGTAGGTCCTGGTTTAGTCCTGGTGTAGTCCTGGTGTAGTCCTGGTGTAGTCCTGGTTCAGTCCTGGTGTAGTCCCTGGTGTAGTCCTGGTTTAGTCCCGGTGTAGTCCTGGTTCAGTCCCGGTGTAGTCCTGGTGTAGTCCCTGTGTAGTCCCGGTGTAGGTCCTGGTTTAGTCCTGGTTCAGTCCTGGTGTAGTCCCTGTGTAGTCCCGGTGTAGTCCTGTAGTCCTGGTTAGTCCCGGTGTAGTCCTGGTGTAGTCCTGGTGTAGTCCTGGTTCAGTCCTGTGTAGTCCTGGTGTAGTCCTGGTGTAGTCCTGGTTCAGTCCTGGTGTAGTCCTGGTAGTCCTGGTGTAGTCCCGGTGTAGTCCCGGTGTAGTCCTGGTGTAGTCCTGGTGTAGTCCTGGTTCAGTCCTGGTGTAGTCCTGGTTCAGTCCTGGTGTAGTCCCTGTGTCCCGGTGTAGGTCCTGGTTAGTCCTGGTGTAGTCCTGGTTCAGTCCTGGTGTAGTCCTGGTGTAGTCCTGGTTCAGTCCCGGTGTAGTCCTGGTGTAGTCCCGGTGTAGTCCTGGTGTAGTCCTGGTTCAGTCCTGGTGTAGTCCTGGTTCAGTCCTGGTGTAGTCCCGGTGTAGTCCTGGTGTAGTCCTGGTGTAGTCCTGGTTCAGTCCTGGTGTAGTCCTGGTTCAGTCCTGGTGTAGTCCTGGTTCAGTCCTGGTTCAGTCCTGGTGTAGTCCTGGTGTAGTCCTGGTTCAGTCCTGGTGTAGTCCTGGTGTAGTCCTGGTGTAGTCCTGGTGTAGTCCTGGTTCAGTCCTGGTGTAGTCCCAGTGTAGTCCCGGTGTAGTCCTGGTGTAGTCCTGGTTCCCTGGTGTAGTCCTGGTGTAGTCCTGGTGTAGTCCTGGTGTAGTCCTGGTTCAGTCCTGGTGTAGTCCTGGTGTAGTCCTGGTGTAGTCCTGGTTCAGTCCTGGTGTAGTCCTGGTGTAGTCCTGGTGTAGTCCTGGTTCAGTCCTGGTGTAGTCCTGGTGGTTGCGACTTGTATATATTTATATTCTGCTGATGTTTGGTCCCCGGGTCTTTCTCTTTCTTCTTCTTCTTCCGGATAATAACAGCAGTACATCACTGGATAGTCGTCTCTGATTGGTTGACCAGAGCACTGACACCTGAATGCTCAAGATGCGCCATGTCAACGTCAGATTCGCGCTGCGCTGACAACTAAAGAAAAACTCAGGACGCCCTAGATGCTCATCCACACAGACTTTAACTTGTGTAACATCTGACCTTTAACATCCAGGATACACACTGTTCCACATTCACTCTCATAAACTCTTTTTCTCATACTTCAACCCTGAAGGCGAGCCGGGTGAAGTGTCTTGCCCAAGAGCAACATCCACACTGCTGCCTCGCTACAGCACCTGGTCAGACCTGCCAGAACAAACTGCACCCAAAGCTCTTTTCAGCAAACCAGAAACATACATTTCATTTTTTGCTTCCTTTTGTGCCCAGAGACACTAAACCGTGGCTGTGGTGGGGAACAGAAGAGACACACGCCTCGAGCAAAATAGCCATGGAAGTTTTGAATCTAAATCTAGCAAATGTTCTGAATTCAGTCCAACCATTCAGCCTGCGGACTGTTTGGACCACTGAACAAGCATGAATATGTGATGGCCGTGAACACAACGACCGCTCTGTGACCACTACTCGGAATTCAGAGCCCCATAACAAAAAAACAACACAAAAAAACTAGGCCTCAACATTTTTTTTACACCTTACTGAACACTCATTGATCTTAAAGTAAAAGTCTTATGTGTAAAACTCAACATCTCTGACGATCATCACCATTGGACAACAAACATCGTCGCTGGATTAAGGTGGTAAAATACGGAAACATACCCGTGATACTTTAAACCGAGACGAGGGGGCCTTTTTACTCTCTCACACCTGAGATACTGTCCTGAAGAAATCAACTGCAGATGGCGCTATTGTCCTACACCAGCTGAACAGACCCGTCACAGCAACATCACGACTCCTAGTGAGCTGTCGAAACTGTCAGGTATGAAAACAAACTAAAAAGCACAAAAACTAATCTGGTGATGGTAAATGGTAATAAACAGTGTTGGGAGTAACGCGTTATAAAAGTAACGAATTACAGTAATGCATTGCTTTTTGCTGTAACGCAGTAATGTAAGGCATTACAGGGGAAAAAATAGTAATATTTTACTCGGTACAAATGTGAGTAACGCGCGTTACAATGCTTTTTTAACCTGGATTGAAGTGGTGGGTTTTTCTTCATACAAATTTGCTAAAATCACCGCGATATCAGCAGCGGAGAAACGCCAGAGACGCGTAGACCTTCAGGTAACCGCGGGCGAAAGGACCGACGCAGAACTCTACGCTGTTTAGACCTGGTTTAGACTTGGGTCAGTTCTGGTTTAGACTTGGTTTACAGTCGTCCGAAGTGCTGTATGTTTGCAAGTTTTCTCCCCGACAAAACCCACAACGTCGACGAAACGTTCTGCATTGACAAAGGCTCCTGCACTCGCACCCAAAAGACAGAGGAAGATGCAAACCATTGCAGAAAAAGTTGGACTTCTGGACACGCTGAAGGAAGGTAGAAGTTACGCGCTGTAGCAGAGTCTTACACCAGGTCGGGTACCCGCGAACAGTTGCTGAAATCAGGACCGCGATCGGGCAACAGCCGCTCTTACCTCCGTGAGGTGTGGAGCAGAGCCGGTCCTTTCTCCTGCGGTCACCTTTGAGCCCGTCCTGACAGTGAGTCCTGTTTTAGTCCTAAGTTCAGTTCTGGTTTAGTCCTGGTTTTGTTCTGGTTTTAGTTCTGGTTTAGTCCTGTTTTAGTCCTAGTTCAGTCCTGGTTTAGTTCTCCTCTTCAGTCCTGGAATCAGTCCGAGGTTAGTCCTTGTTATAGTCCTGGTTCAGCTCTGGTTTAGCCCTGGTTTAGTCCTGGTTCAGTCCATATACGGTGTAAAAGTTCAGCATCTTCGCAGTTATTTTGGTGAGAGTAACTTAAAGTAATGCAATAGTAATGTAATGCCTTACATTTTAAATGCAGTAATATTGTAATGTAACGAATTACTTTGAAATGACAGTAATAGGTCATAAATAACTCATTACAGTTTTAAAGTAACTTGTAGGTGCATTGTGTAACTTTTCAGGTGAAGAGTTGGTCGTCAAATGCTTTCCTCTGTGGAAATGTTATTGCTTTGTCTGGAATGTTTCACAGCAGGGGTGTAGTGGGCGTGGTACGGAGGGTTTTGCCGTCCACACACTTCTCCCAAACATGAAATATCAAAAAATAATAAATATAAAAAAGCTACAACTTAAATGTCAAACCGGAGCTACTGGCAATGGTGAAAACAACCTGCATAGGCTCATGATCCTGTGACCGGACTGAACCAGGTCTAAACCAGGTCTAAACCAGGACTAAACCAGAACTGAACCAGGACTGAGTGTCAGGGTGGGCCCGGCGGAGCGCCCACGTAGACTGTTGGGTGACTGCACCACACGGGGCAAAATGCAGCCGCCGCCCGAACGCGCTTTGCGGACACTCTGCTCCACGGCTCAGGGTTCTCTCGCTCTCAAGTTCCTGGTTTAAATGTCCTGGTTTAGTCCTGTTTCAGTCCTGGGTTTAGTCCTGGTTTAGACTTGGTTTAGTCCTGGTTAGTCCTGTTTTAGTCCTGGTTTAGTCCTGGTTTACACCTGGTTCAGTCTTGTATTGGTGCTGTTTCAGTCCTGTTTCAACCCTAGTTTAGTCCTGTTTTAGTCCTGGTTCAGACCTGTTTTTGTCCGGTTTTAGTCCTGGTTCAGTCCTGTTTTTGTCTGGTTTTAGTCCGGGTTCAGTCCTGTTTTAGTCCTGGTTTATTCCTGTTTTAGTCCTGGGATCATTCCTGGTTCAGTCCTGATTTAGTCCTGGTTTAGTCCTGATTTTAGTCCTAATTCAGTCCTTGGATCATTCCTTGTTCAGTCCGGTTTTAGTCCTGTTATAGTCCTGGTTTAGTCCTAGTTCAGTCCTGGATTAATCCTGGTTTAGTCCTGGTTCAGTACAGGTTTAGTCATTTTTTAGTCCTGTTTTAGTCGTGGTTTAGATCTGATTTAGTCCTGGTTCAGTCCTGTTTTAATCCTGGTTTAGTCCTGTTTTAGTCCTGTTTTAGTCCTGGTTCAGTCCTGGTTTAGTCCTGGTTCAGTCCTGGTTTAGGTTAGTCCTGTTCAGTCCTGTTTTAGTTTAGTCCTGTTTTAGTCCTCAGTCTGTTCATCCTGTTTTAGTCCTGTCCTGGTTCAGTCCTGTTTTCCTGGTTAGTCCTGTTTTAGTCCTGGTTCAGTCCTGTTTTAATCCTGGTTCAGTCCTGTTTTAGTCCTGGTTCAGTCCTGGTTTAGTCCTGGTTCAGTCCGGCATCACAGTTTAAGTCAGGGAAACAGGAAATGGCCGTTTTCTGTTTTTTTTCCATTTTTCATTTAAACACAAAATCGAAAACTGGAAAAAACAAATCATTATCCTTTCTTTTCATTTTGGTTTTGGAGACAAATAATGAAGAAAATAGTTCCTTTTTCGTTTTCTTATCTTTGGTTTTATTTTGAAAAACGAATGAACGAATGACACACGGATTGATCTGATGTGTTTGCACAAGTCCTGAATCATTCCCAGGCACTTTTAACTGAATTTGTTGTATCTTGGAGAAGGACCAGACGTCAGACCGGACTCTACTTTAACTGATGACAGAGAACAAAGTGGCTTTATCTGGAAACATCTGATTAAATTACACTGTTTTCAGAAATCTGTGTTCTTTATATCTGGACTTTTTCTTTTTTTTTTACACTTGTGATATCAGCAGAAACAACAGAAAAACAATGGATTTGTGGCAAATGAAATAAGGAGCAAGTGTACATGACATTTTTATTATTATTATTTTATTTTATTTTATGTATATGCTTTTACCATAGACAGTCCTGTTTTAGTCCTGGTTCAGTCCTGGTTTAGTCCTGGTTTAGTCCTGTTTTAGTCCTGGTTTAGACCTGATTTAGACCTGATTTAGTCTTAGTTCAGTCCTGTTTCAGTCCTGTTTTAGTCCTTTTTTAGTCCTTGTTTAGTCCTGTTTTAGTCCTTGTTTAGTCCTGTTTTAGTCCTGTTTTAGTCCTGTTTTAGTCCTGTTTTAGTCCGGTTTTAGTCCTGGTTTAGTCCTGGTTTAGTCCTGTTTAGTCCTGGTTTAGTCCTGTTTTAATCCTGGTTTTAGTCCGGTTTTAGTCCTGGTTCAGTCCTGTTTTAGTCCTGTTTTAGTCCTGTTTTAGTCCTGTTTAGTCCTGTTTTAGTCCTGTTTTAATCCTGTTTTAGTCCTGTTTTTAGTCCTGTTTTAGTCCTGGTTTAGTCCTGTTTTAGTCCTGGTTCAGTCCTGTTTTAGTCCTGGTTTAGTCCTGTGGTTTAGTTGTAGTTTTAGTCCTGGTTTAGTCCTGTTTTAGTCCTGTTTTAGTCCTGGTTTCCTGTCCTGGTTTAGACCTGATTTTGTCCTGGTTCAGTCCTGTTTTAGTCCTGGTTTAGTCCTGTTTTACTCCTGGTTTAGTCGTGGTTTAGTTGTAGTTTACTCCTGGTTTAGTCCTGGTTCAGTCCTGGTTTTAGTCCTGTTTTAGTCCAGTTTTAGTCCTTGTTCAGTCCTGTTTTAGTCCTGGTTTAGTCCGGCATCACAGTTTAAGTCACAGAAACAAGAAACGGCCGTTATCTTTTTTTTTTTTTTTTATTTAAACACAAAATCGAAAACTGATCTGTTCTTTATATCAGTACTTTTGTTTCTTTTTTTTTTTACACTTGTGATATCAGCAGAAACAACAGATATCTGGCAGATGAAATAAGCAGCAAGCGTACATGATTTTTTTTTTTTTTTTTGTATATGCTTTTACCATAGACAGAAATTGAGTTACCTCCAAAAATGCTGACGGTCCATCTCCAAATCGAATTGTAAACATTTTAGTCCAGAGGAAGTGGGTTGATCTGGCCCTCGTAGATAAATTGTGATGATTAGTCGTTCTGGCTCCCGGACTCGCTGCTGTTGTTTTTAAGAGGAGGGGTCGTGACCTTTGCCTGATGAACCTGCTGACCTGTAGTGACCCCGCGGCCTGTTTTCCTTTTCCCGGCTCCGTCTGGGCTTTCCTCGGTCGCTACGGAAACGACTGAACGTGCAGGTTACTCTGTGAGCCCCGGAGGAGTCGTGTGGCGTTCGTTCATTTGTTTGTCAAAATAAAACGATAAAAAAAATAAATAATAATATTTACTTTACTTTATTTGTCTCCAAAATCAAATTTTTAAAAAAAATGGACATTGATTCATTTTTTTTAGTTTTAAATGTTGTTTAAATGAATAATAGAAAAAACGGATAATGATGCCGGACTGAACCAGGACTGAACCAGGTCTAAACCAGAACTGAACTAAACCTGGTCTGATCCCAGTCTTTTCCCGGGTTTAGTCATGGTCTAGTCCTGGTTTGGCACCAGTCTCGATCCTGGTCTCAGTCCCAGTCTCAGTCCTGATCTGGTCCTGCTCTCAGTCCCGGTCTGGTCCCGGTCTGGTCCCAGTCTCAGTCCTGGTCTGGTCCTGGTTTGGTCCCAGTCTCAGTCCCTGTCTGGTCCCACTCTTGATCCCAGTCTCAGTCCCGATCTGGTCCTGGTCTGGTCCCGGGCTCGGTCCCGATCTCAGTCCCAGGCTCAATCCTGGTCTCAGTCCCGATCTGGTCCTGGTCTGGTCCCAGTCTCAGTCCCTGTCTGGTCCCAGTCTCGGTCCCAGGTCTCAGTCCCGATCTGGTCCTGGTCTTGGTCCCAGTCTCAGTCCCTGTCTGGTCCCAGTCTTGATCCCAGTCTAAGTCCCGATCTGGTCCTGGTCTGGTCCCAGTCTCAGTCCCAGGTCTCAGTCCCGGTCTCGGTCCCAGTCTCAGTCCTGGTCTCGGTCCCGGTCTCAGTCCTGATCACCTGACAGTCTATGCGGGCGCACCTCCAGGCCTGTCCCAACACTCAGTACTGGTTTAGTCCTGGTTTAGTCCTGATTCAGTCCTGGTTCAGTCCGTATGTGGCGCAAAAGTCCGGCTTTGCAGTTTAGGCCACAGAAACGGGAAATGGCTGTTATCCGTTTTTTCCATTATTCATTTAAACACAAAATCGAAAACTGAAAAACAAATCATTACCCATTTTTCATTTTGGTTTTGGAGACAAATAATGAAGAAAATTGTTGTTTTTTTCGTTTTCTTATTTTTGGTTTTATTTTAAAAAACGGACGACCGAACGATGCACAGATTCAGGAGGATAAGATCGAGGGAAAAGGTTTGCAAAATGGATTCTTGTGAGTTTTAAAGGTGCATTGTGTAACTTTTCTGGTGGAGGGTTCTTCAAATGCTTTTCTTCATGGAGATGTTTTTGCTTTGTCTGGAATGTTTCACAGTATGGCATTAAACCTTTCTATCTTCATTGAGACCAAACTAGATCAAGTTACAAGTCAGATCTGTGGAGAGGCGACCCCCTCACAGTCAGAATGTCTGTTTTTGTAGGTATTTTTGAGCTATAAAACCGTCTGTAATTGGATAAATGTAAGCCAGAGCTGTTTAATGTCCCACTGCGGAACATTCCAAACCGAGCAATGACATCTCCATAGAAACAAGCAGGTGACAGACCCCCAACCAGAAAGTTACACAGTCCACCTTTAAGCCTAATCTTGTTACCTCTCCACAAAGCTCAAAACGCTCTGCTCCATTTTGTATTCACAGTAACTTTTTTTATTTGGTTTTATTTAGAATGCAGTTACTTTTCTAAAATCAAATACGTGACAGAAACTTCAAACTGCACATAATTAGTGAGAAATGTAGAAACCTTTGCTCTTGTGGTGCATGTTTGTGTCATTTTTCCTTCTTCAGTGAGTGATTGGAAATGCAGAACAAACCGTGAAACAAACATGAAGCTATTTTTAATCGTATGCTGCATTTTAAACTTTAACTTAAACACAACTGAGTGTAAAAGAACACACAATACAGTATGTAATTGGTGCTTGTAACAGAATATTTTACAAAATACAGTTTAATACATGTATTGAGTATTGTGTAAATACATTTTCAAAGTATTCTTTCTGCCATTATTGGTTGTTTCTTTAGGTGACAGTGCACAAAACAATGTTAACTTTCTTAGGTTGAAACAGCCCTGAAGCAAACTGTCAACTCTTCACTTCCTTTCTAAGTCTGAAACGAGACTGGAATAGACTCCACTGTCTGCACACTAACACGTGTAAATAGATTTAAACTGAAGAACACGTTCAATTCCTGTTGATGCTTTTGGTTTAAACACGTATTTAATATGTACTTACCGTATTTTTCGGACTATAGGGGAGATTCAGCTGATGTCATTGTTATTAAAAGCGGGCGTTGCATGCTGGGAAATATTCTGGTTGGAGGCAAAAAACACGATAGCGTCAAACACAGTGCGTAACCTCGCGTATTTATCCCCGATAATGGTAAATTCCTGCTGCATTATTGGATGCACAAATAGAAGCACGGAAGAAGGAAAACGTAGAAGATCCTAACAAACCGTGGACTCCAACAAGTTCAACAACACATCGAGACTCTTGGAGGTTTTCATCTTTTCTGCTGTGAATGGCCCAGGAGTTTCCACCAAGTCACTGTGGATATCACCAAAGTGAATATTTGACCAGGTAGTTGACGATTCTGACCAGAAATTTGGTTTGGTCCAGGCTTTTGTCGGGGTTGAAAAGGGTGATTTGTCGTCCATCGATGCTTATGACCAATTTCTGGTCAAATGGTCTTGTTAGAGTGGATAAATAACTGGGATCAATACCCTTTACGTGCTTTCTCGCTCCGTCCGTCATGTTGAATTAGTGTTTCTTACCGCCGACCAAAATAATTCCCAGTATGCAACGCGCGCTTTTGTCAACAATGAAACTCGCCTATAAGCCGCAGTTTTTTTCATGGTTTGGGTGTTTCCTGTGACTTATTAAAATTTTCACACTGAAGTGGAGAGACTCTAGTCTTGTGTGTCAGTATCTGCTGCTCCTGTTCCTCCTGTACCACTGTCACTTGGCTCTACTGCGCATGTCTCCTGCAGAAAGAGCCTCTGTTCTGTCTGTATCATGTCAGTCATTACGTCTGTACCACTGAAAATGTAAAATTCAAACAAAATTATAAAGACAACTGTACTGTTGACACATTTAATACTTTGTTTGCGATGAAAGTTGATTGCCGCCCTCTATTGGACGCCTTTGGTTTTAAGTTTTGTTTTTCTGCCGCATGTGCAGTGTGCAGAGTTTCAAGTGTGATCGGTTCGCAGTCTGACAGAATAATAACAATAACAAACTTTTCAGCCTTGGGGCATCTTTGTCCGTAAGTTCGGCTTGTTTTGTGTTGTAATATTGTTTTCTTGTATTGTTCTACATAATTGAAGGTTGGAACAGTAGTTTTGACACATTCACGGTGTTGCCTATTGCTACTTTCTGTTGCTAGCTCCGTCCTGTGTTTGGGCTGGGTAGTGGGGCTTTTATTTTGTTGTAACATGTAAATTTTTTGTGTGTTATGTTGCAGTTTTACAACAAAAAAAGAAAAAAAGATAAAGAGACAAATGTGGGAATAAACGTCAGTAAAGACAAGTCTTTTCCATACGCTCTCTTTTTTTGTATGTTCGCGATCTGTCTAGCCCTGGTAGCGACGCCATCGCAAGGACAGAATAACAACTGAGAAGACTGAACACAAATGCCCCCAAAAAGAAAATCATAATTTGCACATTACAAACTGCAAGTAGCAAAATAAAGAAAGTTTGGAGTGAGCGAGAAACTTGATGAATGGATGGACAAAGCCTGGACTTCAGTGACACCGAAACCATCCTGTTGTGATTCAAAAAGAGCGAAATAATTCCAACTGGAACTGATGCTGAGTCTGACGACAGCTACACAGAAGAGGAAGCGGTGCTCTGTTTACCTCTGGAGGTCGTGGAGTTGCTCAGAAGTGACACAGAGGATGAAGAATTCAGTGGATTTAGTGATTTGGAGTGAGATGGAGAGTTTGTTAAACTTGTTCTGTTCTGTTGTTTATGTTATAATTATCTGAAGAACTGTTCATATGTGATGTTAACCGTCTGTTGTTCTCTGTTCTATTGTTATTACTAGAACTTGACTTTCAAGATAAAATGTCGGTTCCTCGTCTCTGATTTTAAAAAAATTAATTTCCCCCCAAAAGTATGACTTATAGTCCAGTGCGACTTATATGTTTTTTTCTTCTTCATTACGCATTTTTTGGCTGGTGCGACTTATTGTCCGAAAAATACAGTACTTACTTTTATACTTTCATGTTCATACTGAAAATAAAAATGCTTCCTACAGTACAATGCCATTATAAAGAGGCAGTGCATTTTGAACAGGAAATCAAGGACCTCTTTTATTATTAAGTTGTTTTAGATCAATATTGTGGTTTATAATGCACAAAATATAAAATAATAATATGAGTATGTTTTAGTTTAATACTAAAGACGCTCAAAAGGTCTTTTTAAACACCACCCGTGACCAGCAACTGTTATTTTTGTCGACTAAAATTGTAAAACTTGCCCGTGTCCAGTTTCTTTGTTTCTTTTCATCTGTTTGGAAAAAAGACTCTTTTTCAGCTCGGCCTGGCTGCGGTAATGACTATCTATCTATGGCATCCCTCTGTTGCCATGGCGATGCCTCTTCTTTTCATTTCGCTGGTTGAACCGATGCATCCGGAGAACGCGCGGACCTGCCCCTTTGAAACCAGACGGCCGCTCCGCACCGTCTCACGCTCTTGTGCAGGGAGAGCCCGCTTTAGTGATCAGCATGCAGATCAATGGTCCCATCTGTTCCCGTATTATTCCCCGTGTTCTCCCGTACGGCGTCGCATGGAATTATATACGGCTCGCATGGCACGCCGAACCCATAAGTACCCCCTCGCCCTGGGACCTGCCACGCGTGTGAACTTGGCCGGCGGGCAGGGGGCGGCAGAGGGCGGACGGGTGCAGCTGCTGGTAGAGGAGGGGTACAGGTGTCAGCTCTGTGGAGGGATGAAGGACAAGGACGGAATTATATCACAAAGGCGCTGTATAGTAAATAAACCTTAAGTAGTAAATAAGTAAAGTTTATTTATAAAAACAGCAGAAGATACATTCATAATAAAATTGAATCAGTCACAGCAGCTCTAAACCTGAGAGGGAGGGAAGGCTTGGTCAAAGAGAAATGTTTTTTGTTGCTTTTTTAAAAACATCTTCACCCCTGGGCTGTGGACCAGTACCGACTCTAAAACCAGGTCTAAACAAGCTCTAAAACCAAGACTAAACCAGGTCTAAATAAGGACTAAACCAGCCCTAAAACCAGGACTAAACCAGGTCTAAACCAGGACTAAAACCAGAACTAAACCAGGACTAAACAAGCTCTAAAACCAGGACTAAACCAGGACTAAACTAGGACTAAACCCAAACTAAAACCCAGTCTAAACCAACTCTAAACCAGCTCTAAAACCAGGACTAAAACAAGAAGCACCGCGCCTCCTCCCATACGCCCCCTCCGCGAAATATTGTTGGATATAAAACCGGTCCGTGGCGCAAAAAAGGTTGGGGACCACTGATCTGGAAGACATAGGTAAGGAGGCAGTTCATTCCAGATTTTAGGAGAGACGGCTCGAAAGGATCTGTCACGTAAAGTTACACAGCGCTGCTTTAAATATAGGGTGACCAGATTTTCAAAATAAAAAACAGGGACATCCTGGTTTGGGTTGGCTGGTAATAATAAAATTGTGGCGCTTAAAACACAAAAATCTGAACCCACCCTCCAGAGTAGAAAAGTTGAATATGCTCCACCGTAGTGTTTCCGTCTACATTGCCCAAGACGCAAAACTCTGGTCAGATCTGCTCACGTCGCGTACGCGTTTATGTCACACACATACAGTACACAGAAACAAATGTCCCAACAAATGTACAGAATATACAGAGATACTGTTAGTGAACAGAGAAGGAGCTGCAGTCACCTCTGTCAAATTCTGGATGCACCAGTTCATCGCAGGTAAGTTAGACGACGATGTATGGGACCTGGGAGAACCAGTTGATGGTGGGACAACTTTGTGGAAGGAGTAGCTGATGAAAATGTGTGACGTGAAAATTTCTGTATGTCCAAAGACACCCTTGTTGCTAAACCCTCACGCTCTCCTCGGGGTCACACTGACCCAAAGATTTTTTTTTTTTCCTTCCCGCTCTCTTGGGGCGAGTCAATCAGACCCAAAAATTAATTTTCTCGCCTGGCAAGAATTTATTTGAAAATACATTTTGGGGTCTGATTGACCCGCCCCAAGAGAGCAAGAAAAAAAAATTTCTTCGGGTCTATGTGACCCCGAGGAGAGCGCGAGGGTTTAAGTGAATGCTGCCTGGCATGCATACTCAATTGAATTCCACACACTTTTGCGTCACCGTATGCACGCAGACTTCCTCCCGAAAACGCTCGTCTAAACCCAGAATAAAAAGTGAAGACGCAACGCCACTGTCTTCTGTTCAGACTCTCATCATATAAACATAGTGTTACACTACAGATTAACTTATTTGTATAAATAAACTGGAGATCAGATGAAAATGTCTGCCTCTCTTTACTCTTGGCAGGAATCAGATTTGTCAAAAACAGGGACACCTGGGACATCTCTTGTATAAAACTGGAACAAATCACTGGTTTTGGATAAATCTGCTGGGACAGGGGACACAGGACTCAAAACTGGGACTGTCATGGGTAAATAGGGACGTCTGGTCACCCTATTTATGTAGTCACAGTCAAGTAAGTACAAAAACCGTGCCATAAAACCACAACTCATCACGCCTCCATTCACATCTGACAGTGTATAATTCAATAATCTAAAGCTCCACAGACGGCCTCTCTGTGCCGTCTCACCACTCCACTACCCTTAGCATTAGCTTTGATTGCACTTCTAATACAAATCAATATTGTTTAGCTTGTCTCTCTGTGTCCACTTGCTGTTCGTACCCAGCGGGCAATAGCATTAGCCTCACGTCGCGTTATAAATAGCTAATGTCCACACTGCATGTTTGCCCGACCCAAAACGGATCTCTCTAAACAAACAAATCGCCGGGCCGGTTGATGGATAGGCGCGCGTCAGGGGGTACAGTTAGCGTGCCCCGCGAATGCTAGCGAGTACGCCAGGATAAGTCTTAAGCTAACATAAATAATTCCTTTAGCCTGACAGCTCTTAGCGGCTAGCCAAACATGTGCGTCTCATTACATGCTAGTCGATAGCATTGACTAGCGAAAGAAAGCGCCCTATTTTTACTTCCAAGTCCCTGCGCGGAGTCCGACCGGCTTAGCGCGTGAATACAATGATCATGTAAACCACGAGGGGCAGGGCTATTGAGCGCAGACGGTTGGCAGTGTGGCGTGTGCGGGTTTAATCATGCACACAGGGCCAGTTGGGACCAGATCATCTCCGACAAGGTCAAAAAAAAGCAGACGCGTTCGGTGGCTACGGCTCGGATTTGCGTTCTGACGGAATAAAAGGAATTACAATAGGAGAAAAACAGGAAAATGCATTGATATACGTATGTCCCAGGGCATTATGGGAAGATATAAGGGAGAACGAAGAAATAACAGAGGAGGGGTTGAACTGAAAGAGGCGCAGTTTATTGGTATGTGATGTCTAGATTTGATCAGCAGTGACCAAGATGTGATTTTTAAGGGCCATATTACGCTAATCTATGTTATGTTTTTCCTTATAAAAAAACAAAAACAGAGTGTGTTTTGTTTCATTTACACACACAAATTCTGCATATTTAGGCTGAGTTCTTCTCTACTGCTCCACATTATTTCCTCCATCCACCTTCAACCGGACGTCTTCGCAGTTTTAACCCATAAATCACCAGACTCACTTCTGGTGAACAACATGGCTCTTTTAGCTTTGCATTCATGAAGCAAAACCAATTGTTTACTGTCTAAATGTTGATTCTCGTTGCTCACAACAAAAGAAGCTCCAGCCCCTAAATGTCCCCACTGGAAATGGATTTGAAGTGTAAAGTACACTTTCTAAATCTTAACCTTATTTTACAAAATGTGAACTACTTACCCCAAGGGCCAAAAGCATGTTTAAAACAGAATTAAAATCACAAGAAGACATAACATTGTTCTTTAAACCATGATGATCTTAGATTACATTCAGACTGCAGCTTGAAGTGACTCAAATCAGATTTTTTTCGCCCCTATGTGACCTGTATCTGATCTTTTAATGAGTCTGAACAACACAGATATGATTTTTTCAAATGTGACCCAGGCCACTTGGATATATGGCCCTAAAATCGATCTGATCTTTTGACATGCGACTTCAGTCTGAAGGGCAGGTCACATTCATTCGATCGACGCGTCAGCCGAAGAGGTGTTTCCTCCCATGAGAGTAGTACAAGTAGGCGCTCACAAATGTACACAAATGCATATGAAAATTGTGTCTGAACTCCAGTCACTGAAGAAGTGAAGTATATATCAATCCCACCACTCTTGACTGCGAATCTGCACCCACACGTTCATTTCTACGGATGTTGCTGCCACTGCCCCACAAAACGCCATGAACGCCAAAAACCTCGTCCTTCTCCTTCTCAATCTCCTCCTTAAAACAAATCAGCGCTACATGTTCTGGTTCTGGTACAAAGGCAACTTTAAAATCTCCAGGTGCTTGATGCTGCATCCATGTTTAGGCGACTTCTGTAAACACTGAGCATGCTCGCTGTGTGTTATGTCGTGGTGTCCTCCAATGCACATGCAGGACACTTTTGAGGCGTTTAAAGTTCATGCAAGTCGCATTTAATTGGAAATGTGAACAACCTTGCAAAAATATCGGATTTCGCCAAAAAATCCAAAATGAGCCTTAAGCCCTGCAGTCTGATCGGAGCCTAATATTGAAGGATTGAAGGACACATTCACACACACATTCACACACAATAGCCCAAAACATTTAAGCGTTTATTTGTGGAAACTGGAATCTCCCCACTAACTTGTAAGTTTGTGGATCTGACAGCTCTCCCAGTGATGTTTATGTTGAGAGCGGATTTCGAACCTCCAACCTCCGGATCAATGGGCAAACATTCCACCTCCCACTCCACCACCAGCGCCAACCTTTATAACCTGAAAATAAACAGACTTCTGGTCTTCATCTGAAATCCTGACACCACATTGTGTTGTATCAATGACCCCAACGTCGCCTACACCTCCAAGCAATAAGAGTAGCTTAAACGCTTCCTTCCAATACAGAATCTTCAAGTGTTAATATTTTCTCAAGTGCACCGGGCCCCTCTATACTCGCTGAGGACTTCAGGGGCCGCGCTCTCGACCGTCGTCACAAAGAAAATGAGACAATCTAAAGCGAGCTGGTGTGGAAGCAGAGGAGACAGACAAATGGCACCGTAGAGGGCCATGAGGGGAGAATTAGAGCGCTCTTTCAGACTGTAAAACCCATCGTACTCAGATAAGAGAGACGCTATCAGGGCAAATACACACGCACACACATTCTGGTCCCTTTGTGAGGACATTGATTGAGTTTCCAAAAATGCGAGTGTGGAGAATAGTCTGCTACCTTGAAAACTAGTGTGCACAATGGGATGCTAGTAGCTAAAAGCTTTTTCTGTTGTGGTATCGAAAGTCTCAACTAAAATGGACCCATCTCACCCAGTGCATGAGTTTAATGCACTGAGGTTGAATCCACACAGTCTGTGTAAATACGTAAACAGTGGCTAGGACTTGTATGTATATATTCCCCCTTATAAACTGAAGCTGAAAGAGAAATAGAATAGAATAGTTGAGTTCAAAGAATAGCTGGTGTATTGATTGTCCATTACATAACACTGCATGAGCAGTTAACCTATTCAACATCAATACCGTTAAAAAATCACATGTAAGAAAACATTAAAAAGCCCGTATTATAATATAATATGAGTTGAAAGGTGAAGCTCTCGATTTACCGATCAATCTTTCTTCCTCCTATCACCTATGGTCATGAGCTTGGGGTAATGACCGAAAGGACGAGATCGCAGGGTGGCTGGGCGCTCCCTTAGAGACAGGGTGAGGAGCTCAGTCACACGGGAGGAGCTCAGAGTAGAGCCACTGCTCCTCTATGTCGAGAGGAGCAGTTGAAGTGGCTTGGGCATCTGTTCTGGATGCCTCCTGGGCGGCTTCCTCGAGAAGTGTTCCGGGCATGTCCCACTGGGAGGAGGCCGCGGGGAAGACCCAGGACACGCTGGAGGGACTATGTCTCTCGGATGGCCTACGAGCTGGAGGAAGTGTCTGGGGTGAAGGACGTCTGGGAGTCCCTGCTTAGACTGCTGTCTCTGCGACCCGGATAAGCGGAAGATGATGGATGGATGGATATTATCATTTTGCTGGACACTCCATGTTTTCAAGCTCACCATTCTTTTTTCCTGAGGTAGTTTTGGCAGAGCTTAGACTTGTGTTTTGTTACTTTTACCTTTTATCTTTTTTTTTTTTTTAAACCTCCGGCTGTTATCTGTTACCTTTGTACCATTTAAAGCTGTTCATTGGACTTGGCATGACTTGAATTGCAAAAAATATTATTTTCTTTTTGTCTGAGATGTGGAGCAGCTGGAGGTAAGGTAAACGGCTAACACTATTCAGCATCTTGTCGCCCTCACTATCATAACAAGAAAACCCCAAAACACAATGTCACCACCAATTCTCTTCCTTAACATAATTTGAGCTTCTTCTTCTCCAATTTAGCTCCACACACTGGGAGCAGCACAGCACAGATGGAGCTGAGCAGCGGATTACGGCAGCGGGTAGATTAGAGCTGAGATGAGAAGCAGTGCAGGCCCGTGAAGAATGGGACCAGGTTCTCATCTGTCTTATGGAGCGTACAGTGGATCATAGATAGAGGAACACAGGAGGAAGCAGGCCAGGGGAGGGGAGCGGAGAGGCGGGGAGCTGTGGAGAGGATGGATGGGAGATGGAGAAGAGAGGACTAGTCATGATCAGGAGGCAATCTCTGCTAGAGCTGCAGTTACACTCTGTGCACCATCACTAAGAGGAAGAGAAGAGGAGGAGAGTGGATAAATAATGACGGAGGAATCTGGTGAATATGTAGTGCAGTTCATGTCAGATTTGGTTTTACTCCTCATTAAATCACTTTGCTCTGCATAGCATCTTAATGAAATGGACAAGCTCATTGGTCTCGTTTAAAAACTACTGTCATGGAAAGTTAGAGCTGAGACTGCAGCACCAAGTTCGTGATACGCTTTTCTATTTTTCGTCATTTTGTTGCTATGCAGAAACTATCCACATCCTCTCAAGCTCTGGTCCTGATGAGTAAGAATAGTGTCGGAGTAGTAGTAGTGGCATCAGTTTCACCCTTTGCCTAGTCGTAAATCATCCATGTATCTGTGACCACTGATGTGCCTATAAGAATGTGTGTGCCCTGGTCAGCAGTGCACACTCCAGCAGACTGATCATGGACTCTGTATGACTTGTGCCACACGGAGCTTCAAGTCAATAAATAGACAAAGAACAAACTGTCTGGTGTTTCGATCGTTCTTTAATTCTCACCATTTGCATAGTAATAGGATAATTTCCACAACACTACCCTTCACTTCGCTCAAATGTGTGAAGCTTATGCCCCTTACAGTCTGCTGGCTTCTCTGAGATCATGTCTAATGTGTGGGATAAGGTGAGTACGAAGACGCATCAGGACGCCATAGGATGACACTGAAGAAGTGGGCAGACAGTACTACACAGTACACCGCCATGTTTGCCACCGAATAGCCAGCGACATATGATATGGGGAGCCATGAGTCCTTTTGTGAATAAAGAACTGCTCAGTGTCAATAAGAATGAATAAATACTTTATATATAATGTTATTTACCCTCAACAGGGGCTGAATGTAAACCAGCTAGTGTCCGAATGTACCTTTAGATCACTACACCAACAGTAAGTCCGTTAATACATAACTCAATGTGTGTTGGTTTTTAGACATGTAACCTTGAGCAAAGATAGAATCTCAGAATATTTGTGAGTTCACAAACTCATGACACGTCCTCATGGCATGCGGATGCTGATGTGATCGCGCCGGCGGCTGGTTGGTGAACCAATCACAGAGCATCATTTTGGTTTGGGAAGAAGCCAAAAGTGAAGTAACCAAACCAACCGAAACAAACAGCCACATTGACAGATGTACTTCAGTCTATTTTAGCATCAATATGGACCATTTAGTTTGTGAAAAACGTGCAGAGAGAAGCGCTTTGTGCTTTTGTGGACAGGGAAGATGTTTGTGCTCAATTCAGTGCTACACATATTAATCTAACATGAGCCAGGTTCAGAGTGATGTGCCATGGTGAGTTGCCCCAAAACATCAAATTAATTGATGCAAAGTCTTACAGATAATTTAGATCAGACATGTCAGACTCAGGCCCGGGGGCCAAATTTGGCCTGCGATATAATTATATTTGGCCCGCGATCATATCAAATATGTATTAGAGCTGCCCACTGGCTACAGATAGACTATAGAGACATTATTTATTTAAAATTATTTTATATTATGCTTGTTCTGGATTCAATGTTTAAGCAAAACTATTATTAAACATTTATTTTAATAAGAAAAGGGTTAATATTACATATCTTGAAAGAAGAGAAAACATACAGATGTTGTCTTCAATAAATATTTAGTTTGGCCCACGACTTAATCCCAGTTTTAATTTTGGCTCTCTGTGAATTTGAGTTTGACATTCCTGATTTAGGGCCTTTAAGTAAAATATTATAATATCATGACTAAACTGTTAATGTCTCCAATATTTGCTAAATAATCCCTTCATGTTTCAATATTTAAAGAAACTTTTGATGCCTTCCAGTCTGCTGTTTCCCACCACATATCTCTCCCAGGGCAGGGCATTTCCACTTTTCCCACACTTCCGACTCCAAAGTCTCCTATTTAAGCCAGTCCATTTAAGTCTTATCAACTTACTGCGTCTCCATGGTGTCAAAGCTCTGCTCTGTTCTCTGTGGCCACAGCCCTCCCTCCCCTCCTCGCTCAGTCTGTGGGGAATGCATGCGTCACTCCACAGACTTCCAACCACATTACATCCAGTTGTTTGGCTCCCCATCAAAGCCCAATGCATATTATCGATAAACGCAATTCAAGTGTTTTGATGGATGGACTTTGAGAACGTCGGAAGGCACGTACAAAGCAGTCTCATGATAAGGCCGCTCGGGCAAATGGGGAGGGGGTTGATTAGTTGATTACACCGTCTTCAGAGTATTTGTTAATTTGCCCAAACGCACAAAAAAAAAAGTAATTAATCTCAAAGTTCTCAAAGAGCTCTTAGAAGAGATTGAAGAGGCAGAAACAACAAAACTGGGAGAAATTTGAGTTAAGAGTGAATCAACCAAAAAGACTGTATTTCCAAACTGTTACCTCCACCGCAGCAGTGGGAGAAGTCAGCCCCCTCAGCCTCTGCCGCTCCTCCTGTTTGAGAAAACCTTTTATTTTTAGTCTGTCTACATCTCCAAAGCTCAGTTCCAGAGTTGAAATGAACCAAATGATTCTAGTGAAGATGTGTGGACTTTAAAAACCCAGTGGAGCACTTCCTGTATTACCACATGGCATCACTATAATGTTATAATGTTGTTTCTTCATCATTAACAGGCCTGGAGTTGTGTTTTGACTTATGTTTCTGGGTCGTAACACACAGTTTTAGGCAGCTGATGTGCCAAAAGTGCCAAGTCGTGCCAGTACCAACATTTAACTTTCGCTATGTTGCTGATCATGCAGCATCAGAGCAGCAGTCGAATTTCTTCTGGCGCAAACATTTTTCATGTGTTTGCATTTGCACACACAACTCACGTTTCATATCCATGACCAGAGATGAATGAGGCTCGGAGTTCAGCAATTTTCACACTTTTTAACAGATCTGTGGAGTACGATATTTGTTGCAATATTGGGAAAGCTCACGATATGTATGGTGTGGAGGCTCACGATTAAGGATGTAATGATATCCAAATCTCTTACGATAAAAATCTTACAATATTTACACAATATTTTCACAATATACATCTCACGCTACAATATTTATTGAGATATTTTGTTAATAGGTTACTTTTAATGCGACTTTTTTTCATAAAATGCTTTGACGAGATTTAACCCAAAGACCTAAGACTTAAAAGTGCTTAGAACTGTTATTTCTTCTTGTAGTCTGCACTGAAATGAAGCAAAGGATCATGGTCTATGTAGTTCCTTCTGTCTTTTTTTAGCTATTTGCTGCACCATAACTCTTAATTTAAGCAAAGAGACTTGTAATTCGACATATTGTGATGGTCCCCGATATTATTGAGAGACTTTTGACGATACGATATCACGATATTTCGATTATTGTTACATTGCTACTGTAGACCAAAACGTATTCTAAACGTTTGATTGATGAAAGTGTCCACCTTTGGCAGATATAACAGCTGCACACACTCGTGGCTCGTTCTTTTTACAATAGAAATCAAATATTCTTCAGAAAGTTCTTCACAAGTCTGTTGCAGAAGTTCCCATAAATGTGTGGCACTTGTAGGTTTCTTGGCTTTCACTCTTCTGTCCAGTTCATCCCAAACCATCTCGATGGGGTTTCAGGCTATGTTTATATGATGACCAGACATAAATGAGGCTCGGAGGTCAGCGATTTTCACACTTTTTAACAGATCTGTGGAGAGGCGAGCCCGCTCAGTAATGCACGTTTTTTAAGATATTTTTTGAGTAAATCTTACAACTGTAGTGAAATAAATTCTACAGGTTTGAGTCTAATCCAGGTGCCGCCCAGAGGCTCGGCGTAGTTACGATGGCGCTCGATGGCGAATTTATGCGGGTTGAGGTAAATGAAAACTTTTTGAAAACGATGCTGTGTGCACAATGTTATTTTGGAAAACACAGGGAGGGAAATATTCGTTTCTCAACATATCCGACTATGTGTAAACGTAGCCTTAAATTCCAGACCTTTACTAGAATATTTGATCATTTCACCCCTGGAATTGTTCTTCTCTACTAAAAGGAGCTTTTAACTTGAAAACTAGCACTAAATGTAGAATATTTTGAGCTTTGGACACACTAATAGTAAAGGGTTACTCAACAATGAATAAAACAAAACACAACTCCAGCTTTGTTTTTAAGATGGTAACGACATTCAAACATCTCTTAAAGCTCACAAGAGTCCATTTTGCGTAATATAGGACCTTTAAAAGTTCTCCTTGAGTCAGGCACACTTGTCGGCGGAGTAAGATAAGATGTTAGAAGGTCAGTGGAAGTACAGGAGTGTAGCTGGACGGAGGAGCAGGAGGGGGCAGGATGGTGCAGGGGCCTGTGTGTTTGGGGGCAGGAGGTTTCATTACAGCCTGGAGATAAGAGGCAGCTTGGATCCATGCCTTTCCCGTACAACACTGCTGATTACTCATGTATCACTTACCCTAACTGTAACCTGCAGACTCACGTTACATTGGCAGGAGGAGGCCTGATAAGGAACGGCGCTGAAGAGAACAGGGGACATCCGCAAATACACGCTCAAAGTTATGTAACGCTGTCAAAACAGAAAATACACGAGTGGCTTCAATTTAAGATATGGTACATTTTAGTTAGCTTGATTCATCAGCCGGTTTCACTTTGTGGAAACTGTTTGACCTCGCAGCATTAGGATTCATTCCCTCGACGGTAGGCGGGTACTTTTTTTATTTAACCAGTCACTGCTGTTTGGTCGTGACGTATGTAACGCACCAAATCCTGTAGGAAGAAGGACAATAACGTCTTTCCCCTTGATAAAATTCACCAAACATTCTCTTTGTTCAGGCTTTAAATCCTCGATCTCAGGAATCGTTGCCAACACAGAATGTCTGGTTTCGTCTACATCCATCTTCGACCGCTTGTTTTATTGTTGTGCTGTTCCACAAAAGGGACCCAGACAGGTGCTTGAATTTGACGTCATGGTTTCACAGCTCTTTGCTGATTGGCCGGTGCGCGGTCTACAACGTCCGGGGTTCTTACAAACCGTCTAGTGCAGGGGTGTCAAACATACGGCCCAGGGGCCAGATCCGGCCCTCCAAGACTTTTAATCTGGCCCTTGGCTGATTTTCTACTAAAATATTTTAATTGTATTTTCTATTCAAATATTGTTAATTTTCTGCGGTGCTGAGCATAGCAGCGTCTCCAGTGTCTCTGTACTTGGCCCCTCCCACCAGAGCAGTTCAAATGAAGACTTGTCTCTTAAAGGACTACCATTTTGACTGTTGACTGTGACACCCTCATCAGCAAAATGTCAAAAATGAGAAAAGTGGAGCCGAGTGCAGGATTTTCCAAGAAAAACTGACTTATTCCTATTTACATAGAAGTTAATGTTAAAACATTGTGTTGAAATTGCATTTTTCAAGTTTCAGGTTGTTCATAATATTATAATATTTTCTAAAAGAAAGAGTTCATCAATTTAAAAAAAAAAATCTGTAATAGATTTGCATTTCTCTGCACAGATATTTGAACTTATTGCTGTTTTTGGGGTTTATATGACATGAGTTTTTCTGATCTGGCCCCTTTGGGATCAAAGTTGGATACGGCCCCCGGACCAAAATGAGTTTGACACCCTTGGTCTTGTGTATTCTGATTCCTGACCTAGTCGATGAAGAGAAATGAAATTGAGTGGAGGCACTAGGTGGCGCCAGCCTGGCTACATTTTAGACTCCCTGTAGGGAAAAGTGTCAACTGTTTTTGACCCATCTTTCAATGACAGTGGAGTAACCTGTGATTAGGGTACACCACAGTCCCACGCCTGGGGTCACATCTCCAGAACCTCAGAAAAAATCACAAGAATTTAAAGTGAAAATAAACACTAAATCAACTACTATACTAAAATGTGTGTATGGTATTTTAATAGTACTGCGGTGTCCCCTAATCACAGGTTGCTCACTTGTATCATTGCTTATCTAACATGAGCACAAAAGTTTTAGAACACCACACTGTTTCCAGTTTTTTACTGTTGACTAGGGGTGCAATGATATCTAAGTCTCACAGTACGATATTTTTTGCGATATTGGGAAAGCTCATGATACGGTGGGGAGGCTCACGATTAGGGATGTAACAATATCCAATTCTCTTATGATACTTATGCAATATTTTCACGATATTCATCTCACGGTACGATATTTATTCTGATATTTTTTGGAAGTTAACAAAACTGTTAAAAAGCTACTTTTTCCTCTTAAGACTTAATCCAAAGAACTAAGACTTAAAAGTGCTTAGAACTGTTATTTCTTCTTGTAGTCTGCACTGAAATGGAGCAAAGGATCGTGGTCTATGTACAACCCCAATTCCAATGAAGTTGGGATGCTCTGTAAAACTTAAAAAAATACAGAATACCATGATTTACCAATCCTTTTCAACCTATATTGAACTGAATAACCTAAAAAGACATGATATTTAATGTTCAAACTGATAAACTTTATTGTTTTTATGCAAATATTCACTCATTTTCAATTTGATGCCTGCAACACGTTCCAATAAAGCTTGGACAGGGGCAACAAAAGAATGGGAAAATTGGGGAATGCTTAAAATCAACCTGTTTGGAACATTCCACAGGTAAAGAGGTTCATTGGAAACAGGGGAATGTCATGATTGGGTGTAAAAGGAGTTTCCCCGAAGGGCTCAGTCATTCACCAGCAAGGAAGGGGGCGAGGTTCACCACTTTGTGAACAACTGTGTGAGGAAATAGTCCAACAGTTTAAGAACAACATTTCTCAACATGCAATTGCAAGGAATTTAAGGATTTCATCATCTACGGTCCATGATATCATCAAAAGATTCCGAGAATCTGGAGAAATCTCTGCACGTAGGAACGCTGGAACGTGTTGCAGACATCAAATTGAAAATGAGTGAATATTTGGATAAAAACAATAAAGTTTATCAGTTTGAACATTAAATATCATGTCTTTGTAGTTTATTCAGTTCAATATAGATTGAAAACGATTTGCACATCATTGTATTGTGTTGTTTTGTTTTTTTTTTTACTTTTACACAGCGTCCCAACTTCACTGGAATTGGGGATGTAGTTTTTTTAGCTATTGCTGCACCATAACTCTTAATTTAAGCAAAAAGACTTGTAATTTGATATATTGTGATGGTCCACGATATTATTGTGAGAACTTTGACGATACGATATCATGGCTTTCACTCTTTCTGTCCAGTTCATATCCAAACCAGTCGATGGGGTTTCAAGGCTACATTTATATGATGACGGTCTGAACAGAAGACGCAAAAGTGGTGTTGCGTTTTCACTTTTTATTCCGCGTTTAGACGAGTGTTTTTGGGAGGAAATCTGCGTGCATACGGTGACGCAAAAGTGTGTGGAATTCGATTGGGTTTGCACGCCAGGCGGCTCAGTGGTGACGCTAGGTGGTGATGTATTTGACGTAAACATGTACGTGACGTAAGCAGATCTGACCAGAGTTTTGCGTCTTGGGCAGTGTAGACGGAAACGCTATGACGTTGACGATGCGTATTCAACTTTTCCACTCTGGAGGGTGGTTTCAGATTTTTGCTTGTTTTTTTTTTTTGCGCCCCAAAAACACCGTCACCATCTAAACGAAAGGCACTTCTGATCATATATTCTGCCGTTTTTACCCTCAAATGTTCTCAAAGTTTACCATCTTGTTGTTTCCTGAGGTAGTTTTGGCAGAGCTTGGACTTGTGTTTTGCATCTTTTATCTTTTTTTTTTAACCTCTGGCTTTTCAGTTCTTACCTTTGTACCATTTCAAGCTCTTCATTGGACTTGCACGACTTGAACTGCAATAAATAACTGAAAAAATAAGGGAGTTCTAAAACGTTTGACAAGTAGTGTATATGTAACATTTTACTGACTGAACTGTTTTTCCCAGTGCAGTCAGTTCCCTGTCCTTGCGTGATTGGAGTACGCCGCACATATAAAGTCGAGTTGTCCACTTGGGAAAAGCCGCTCCCTTTCCCTCAGTAACCTTTTTCCGGAAGCTGCCGTGGGCGCCGCCATCGTCATTCAGGTTGTGTTGTTATGTAAGTTCCATGCAGACTACAAAGCCATTTTAAAGCTTCCAAGAGCAAGGGCCCGTTGTTGACTTGTTGACGCACACGAACACTGGACATTTTACACAATACGACCTATTTTACATCATATTTTAACGATTCAGGTTTTTTTTTCCTGCTTATCCAGAAGTGCCACCACAATAGAAGTGTGGGTTAGCAGCGTTTACAGGCAAAAGTGGGCGGGGTAGAATGAGGACAACAGGATTTCAGTATTTTGGAGCTGCTCATAAAGTCTGTGTAGGTCTGTTGTCCTGACTTGCATGTAAAAATCCTCAAACCGTGTATCATTTGTTCATTTGTTTTTCAATATAAAAACAAAAATAAGAAAATTAAAAAAACAACAATTTTCTTCATTATTTGTCTCCAAAACCAGAATGAAAAAAAATTGGTAATGATTTTTTCAGTTTTTGATTTTGTGTTTAAATGAATAATGGAAAAGACCGATAACAGATGTTTCTCGTTTTTGTGACTTAAACTGCGATGCCGGACTGAACCAGGACTAAACCAGGTCCAGGACCAAACCGGAACCAGACCGGGACTGAGACCAGGACCAGACCGGGAGTGAGACCGGGGCTTAGACCAGGACTTAGACCAGGACTGAGTCTGGAACCAGGACTAGGACTATGACTAAGGCCGGTACTAGACCAGGACCAAACTGTAATTGAGACTGGGACTGAGACCATGACTGAGACCGGGACCAGACCAGGACCAGACTGTGATTTAGATTGGGACTGAGACCATGACTGAGACCGGAACCAGACCAGGACTAGACTGTGATTGAGACTGGGACTGAGACTGGGACTGAGACCGGAACTAGACCAGGACTAGACTGTGATTGAGACTGGGACTGAGACTGGGACTGAGACCGGGACCAGACTGGGACCAGACCAGGATCAGACCAGAATCAGACCAGGACTGAGACTATTACTGAGACTGGGACCAGACCAGGACCAGACTATGATTGAGACCGGGACTGAGACCGGGACCAGACCAGGATCAAACCAGGATTGAGAGTGGGACTGAGACCACGACAAAAGACCAGGACTGAGACCGGGATCAGACTGGGACTGAGACCGCGACTGAGAACAGGACCAGAGCAGGACCAGACCGTGATTGAGACTGGGACTGAGACCGGGACCAGACTGGGACTGAGACCATGACTGAGGCCGGGACCAGAGCAGGACCAGACCGTGATTGAGACCGGGACCAGACCAGGATCAGACCAGGACTGAGATTAGGACTGAGACTGGGACCAGAACCAGCAATGAGACCGGGACCAGACTCGGACTGAGAGCATAACTGAGGCTGGGACCAGACCAGGATTAGACTGTGATTGAGACCGGGACAAGATCGGAAATAGACCCGGATCAGACCAGGACTGAGACTGGGACCAGACTGGGACTGAGACCATAACTGAGGCCGGTACCAGAGCAGGACCAGACTGTGATTGAGACTGGGACTGAGACCGGGACCAGACTGGGACTGAGACCATGACTGAGGCCGGGACCAGAGCAGGACCAGACCGTGATTGAGACTGGGACTGAGACTGGGACCAGACTGGGACTGAGACCATGACTGAGGCCGGGACCAGAGCAGGACCAGACCGTGATTGAGACCGGGACCAGACCAGGATCAGACCAGGACTGAGATTAGGACTGAGACTGGGACCAGAACCACCAATGAGACCAGGACTGAAAACGATTTCGTCCTGGTTCAGTCTTGTTTTAGTCCTGATTCAGTCTTGGTTCAGTCTGTATGCGGCGCAAAAGTCCAGCATCACAGTTTAAGTCACGAAAACGGGAAATGGCGTTTTTTCCATTATTCATTTAAATACAAAAACTGAAAAAAAAAAAATTGTTATCGGTTTTATATTGAAAAACAAATGAAGGAATGATACTCAGATTGTCCTGGTAGTCGTGTCAGTCCTGTGTGCACGTGATTAAGTGAATGATCGTCTACATTCTAAACCTTAAAGCCTGTGTTCTGTGGCAGGAGGATTAACTGAACTGTCTTTACCCCGACCTTCACCACGTTTAAACACAGAAACCGAATATGGTCAGGCTTTACCAGCTAATTAACTCTGGACTGGTGCAGCAGTGTCTCACCTCTAACCCACTGTTTTGAACACCTCGGGGTACATTTACTAAGCATGTGCTAAATTACGAGTGCCAAACTGTGTGTTGGATCTGATTCTCCATTTGAAACTGTGTCTCTTTTTCCTCGCAATTCTAATATGTAAATGAAAGCTTAACGCAGTGATACTCACCATTTTTTTGACAAGAGCCACACTGGAAAAGCAAAATCAAGAGGAGAGCCGCTTATATCCAACATACGCCAACATACCAAGTCACCTTTGCAAATGTGGTTTTCTACAGATAAACTGGACTTCAAAAAAGAAGCACAGCCAATACATTTTCAATTAAAATGTTAAATGTTAAATTAAATTTACCTTAATACTGGGATGAGTGGAAGCTGCATGCATTATTGCTATTACTAATCTCCATAAATAAACTCAACATTACAACATATAAACCATCACCACTATAGGCGAGTTTCATTGTTGACAAAAGCGCGCGTTGCAATAAACACTAATTCAACATGACGGACGGAGCGAGAAAGCACGTAAAGGGTATTGATCCTGGTTATTTATCCACTCTAACGGCAGAGGACCCAAGACCATTTGACCAGAAATTGGTCATAAGCATCGATGGAGCCAAATCACCCTTTTCAACCCCTACAGAGCCTGGACCAAACCAAATTTCTGGTCAGAATCGCCAACTACCTGGACAAATATTCACTTTGGTGATATCCACAGTGACTTGGTGGAAACTCCTGGGTCATTCACAGCAGAAAAGATGAAAACCTCCAAGAGTCTCGATGTGTTGTTGAACTTGTTGGAGTCCACGGTTTGCTAGGATCTTCTACGTTTGCTCTGCGGATGTTTGAAAGACGTTTAATTCGCCGTTAGCGTTTCTTTTCACTCAGAATACGAAAAAGACATTTTCCTTCTTCCGTGCTTCTATTTGTGCATCCGATAATGCAGCAGGAATTTACCATTATGGGGATAAATACGCAAGGTTACGCACTGTGTTTGACGCTATCGTGTTTCTTGCCTCCGATCAAAATATTTCCCAGCATGCAACGCGAGCTTTTAATAACAATGATGTCAGCTGAAAGATAGAGTCACATTTGAGATTATAATGTGTTTAATGCATCTTTGACACATTTGTTTACGTTTTACAGAAACAAAACTTAAAACCACATGGTTCATTTGTAAAAGTGAAGTGGAACATAATGCAGTTTCAATATTTCACAGAGTAATGAGGTAAAGTGTTTTTTGTGTTACTTGACCTCACAAATGGTTATACAAGTTATAAATAAAGTAAAACTGAAATACAAATTTGAGCCTTTAAAATAGTATTTTTCATCCTTGGCAATACAAAAGCAAACTGACATTTCAAAATGGTTTATTTTTTTTAATCACACAGATTTTGCATTTTAATCTGATCTCGGTTCATGTCTCCAGTCACCAACATCACAGATTTTAAACCTTCTGATGATGTGTTATGTTAAAGTGTCTATACCAGTCAAGTCTCCTGAAATGGTTTTCTCTTCACAGCTGTGTGTTGTCAAGGTCGAGAAATGCCAAAAGTGCAAACAATGAAGTAGTTTTGGTTATTTTTGAGCTTATTCCTACATTCCGTTCATTAAATGGAATATTTTTACTCTTGTGACAGCAGAGTGGTCGGCTGCTTTTGTGGCTACCTGCCTCACACACTGATTTTATGTTTTTTGAGCTCAGTTTTTTACAACATATGATAGGATTTTACACTCCTAAGAAGTGCAGCGTGTGCAGGTCACAGGGACTGCTGGATTTTATGAAATGAGCAGTTTGTTTTTCCTGTATCCATGGAAACTGTGGGAGAGTCTCGCTGTGAAACTGCACCGAGACCTTTGACAGGGACAAAAAAGGCGACTGAGAAGAGCAGCGTAAATACTCATGGAAATAAAAAAGAACAAAACATGAAAGTGTCCAAACTTTTGACTGGTCGTGTATATACGAGCCAAAGCAAGAATTATGCGTCCGACTTATCTGAACTAATGGCAACTTTAAACTGTAGAGCCGCTATTTTGTGAAACCAGATGGAACTTTTAAATTGCTGCTTTCTTGAGCTGCGTGGAGCTGTGACGAGGTGAAATGGGCTGCACACTTCACTTCAGGCCCGATTTACTGTACACAAGATTTAGGCTTTGTTGTTCTGCGATATTCACCCACACACTTCATAATCTACAAGTGCGAGCGCAAAAGTAATAAGCTACATAAATAGTCTACAGCGACGGAAAGGTAGAGACGTGTGGAATCACAGAAAAAAAACGGAACTCAAAGACCTTTAGAACGAACAAAGGTTAAATAAAAAATAAAATCAAGAAAAACTAAAAGGGCTTAAAAATGTTCATAAGGCACTTGCGGGGGGTTACCATGACGACGAGCTACAAGTCAAATAACACCTGTCACCCTGTAACACCTGTCACTTCATAACACCTGCCACTGTATAAAATCTGTCATGTTATAACACCTGTCACTCTACAACACCTGTCATTCTAAAACACCTGCCACTTTATAACACCTGTCGCTTTATAACACCTGTCGCTTTATTAAGATGTATCACTCTGTAACACCTGTCTATAACACCTGTCACTGTATAACACCTGTCACTCTATAACACCTGTCATTCTAAAACACCTGCCACTTTAAAACACCTGTCGCTTTATAAGATGTATCACTCTGTAACACCTGTCACTCTGTAACACCTGTCACTCTGTAACACCTGTCACTCTGTAACACCTGTCACTCTGTAACACCTGTCTATAACACCTGTCACTGTATAACACCTGTCACTGTCTATAACACCTGTCTATAACACCTGTCACTGTATAACACCTGTCTATAACACCTGTCACTGTATATAACACCTGTCTATAACACCTGTCACTGTATAACACCTGTCTATAACACCTGTCACTGTATAACACCTGTCTATAACACCTGTCACTGTATAACACCTGTCTATAACACCTGTCACTTTATAACACCTGTCACTTGTAACACCTGTCTATAACACCTGTCATTCTGTAACACCTGTCACTTTATAAAATGTGTCACTCTAACACCTGTCACTTTATAACACCTGTCACTTTATAACACCTGTCTATAACACCTGTCACTTCATAACACCTGTCGCATTATAAGACGTGTCACTCTATAAAATGTGTCACTCTATGACACCTGTCACTTTATAACACATGTCACTTTGTAACACCTGTCTATAACACCTGTCATTCTGTAACACCTGTCATTCTATAATTCTCTATAACCCCTGTCACTTAATAGCCCAGCACGGCCAGTATACGAGCACACAGACCAGTAAAAGTGTTTTTAATATCATCGTAGAGTTTATTCCTTAGTACCGAAATCTAGTTTGAAATATTAATATCGTGACAACACTACTGCGCAACACTGAAGAAAAGAAATAACATCTCGTAATGGACCTTTACCGTAATTTCACCCAAACGTCTGTTGCTCTATTTCAGTTTTCTTTGGGGCGTTGGTATGCAGAACATCTCTGTGTCTATGTGATTGAGTTTGGGGGAGATGAAACGGGCCGGACTGCATTTGCACTCTGAGATAAGGATCACAGCGCCCTGATCACTGGAATTAGACCAGGGCTTCCATTGATCTCTAATGAAGCAGAAACACGCTCGCACAGACTCACACGCACAGACACACACACAGACACACACATTTCTACGCACATATGCTTTGAACATAACAGAACCCCATGCTGTCCACTCATATAAATGCACGTTAGGCTGCTATTACGTTACCCAGCAGCCCGTGGGTTACACTATTACAGCTGAACATGGATCAGTGGGACTGTTAAAGGGCCCAGCTCATGCAAAATCAACTTTCCAGAGCTTTCTACCTTCTAAGAGTGATGTGCAGGCCTTGTATATGTCGCTGAAGTGGTTTTTAGATTGATTAGTTGTTTTTTTATTAACAAATTGCAGCGTATTTCTGCCACCCTCCCACGTGACGACAAACTAAAGCTGCTACAACGATGACGCGGCAGCTACACCTATGACGCATTTGAAGCAGCAGAAAGCGCTTCACACCCGCCCGCCTCCTTACTTTATGTATCTATTAGAAATGTAACAATAACCGAAATATCGTGATATCGTAGGCTCTCACAATATATCGAATTACAAGTTTCTTTGCTTAAATGCATGGTTTTACAGTAGCAATAGCTTATAAACATCAGAAACTACATATCCCATGATTCATTTCAGTGCAGACAACATGAAGAAATATGTTTTTTACTTGAATTCTTGGGATTATGACGGAAATAATTCACACCAAATTCTTGTCAAGGTATTTTAAAAGCAAAAAAGCGTCCTATCTACAATTATATCAGCCTCTCCAAAATATCGCAATAAATATTGTACCGAGAGTTGCATATTGTGATAATATCAAATTGATACATTTGGATATTGTATTTATTATTGGAGTATATTCAATAGGGCTGGGTATCATTAAGAAGTTGCCGATACATACATACCTCAATACATAGGCCACGATACGATACATACCTCGATACAGTGCTGTTTCAATTCTATACAATATATTTCAAATTGATTTGATACGGTCCAATAAAAAATAAATCACTTCTTGTGCAAAGTGAATATGAAAAATGCCCATTTAAATCATCAAAACAGTGAAAATATCAAATGTGCCACACAGGCCTATACGAGTTTTCTTCCCCGGAACAAGCAACTAAAACTGTAGCTCTGTAACAAAATAATTTAGTAAAATATACCAAAAAATATGGCTGGCGATAAATCGATACAGCAGCCCATGATACCAATACTGTATCATCACATTAAATGATACGATATTTTGATATTTGTGCACAACCCTAATATTCAACAAGAAAAATGATCTACTTAATGCGATAAGTGTGTTTTTCTTAATCCAATCAACATTAGGTTTTGTTTTCAAACTGTTGTTTTTATCTCTTTTTGTTCACTTTTGCACCAACTGGTTAACCAGGCTGGCGCCACCTCGGAGCCTCCGCTCAATTTCATTTCTCTCCAGCGACTAGGTCAGGAATCGGAATACACTTGACAGTTTGGAAGAACCCCGGAAGTTGTAGACCACGCACCGACCAATCAGTGAAGAGCTGTGAAACCATGACGTCAAACTCAAACGCCTGTGGTACAACACAACAGTAAATAAAGTGATCGAAATGGATGTAGACGAAGACAGATATTCTGTGTTGGCAAAGATTCCCAAGATCGAGGATTTAAAGCCGGAACAAAGAGAATGTTTGGTGAATTTTATCAAGGGGAAATACGTTATTGTCCTTCTTCCTACAGGATTTGGTGCATTACATACGTCACGACCAAATAGCAGCGATTAGCAGTGGTTAAATAAAAAAAGTACCCGCCTACTGTCGAGTGAATGAATCCTAATGCTGCGAGGTCAGACGGTTTCCACGAAGGTAACAATCGGTACCAATAGTGAGGACAGTAGGACGCCCCCTTTTTCTCATTTTTTCCCCACAAACTTCCACTTAAAACTAACGTAAACTATGATAAATGTTTAGCACCCATTAAATCAAGTACTAATTAGAAAAAACATAAAACCTGTCTTGCACTTTTGTATTTTCACGAGTTTTGTCTGTGAGGAGATCCTGACGAGGTTACATACAGCTACATTTCTCTTTCTGTTTATACGCCCGATTGACACTTAAACATCTAAATACAGCAACATGAACTCACTGTAATATTTCACTCATTACTCAAAAATATGCGGTAACCATGGAAACTACAGCTTCTACAGTACTGTATTAGTAACTATTGACAGGATGACATTGGAGCGCTGAACATCACATTACTCTTGCAAATGCATTAACACAAATAATGTCATGTCTTGCTAAAGGAAACAACAACATCCTAGAGATATTATAGTTCAGACTTAATTATATCGAGCATAGAAATAAACAGTAAGTTAGCCTGTAACTTGGTCTGGTTTGGTCTCCATGGAGATTGAAAAGTTTAATACCATACTGTGAAACATTCCAGATGAAGCAATAACATCTCCATGGAGAAAATGTAAAGATTTTTTGCATTATTGACATTGAAATCCAAAATCAAGAGTTGCTACGGAAACCTAAACAAACTTTTCCCATCAAAAATAAAATGCCTTCAAACTTCAGCTTCGTTTACACTGGATTTCTTTCTTTTTTTTTTGCACGTTCCGAAGATGCATTTACCCTGTCCAAGTTTCCACCACAACACAGATCGAGAAGAAAAAGTTGCAGTCCTCAAAGTTGTAGAGTCTGGGGGTCACTCAACTAGATTGCTGCTTTCTTGGCCACAATAAAGGGTTAGCGAAATCGCATTAGCCTCTCCTGCTCCCCTCAGAAGCCCCAGTGAAGGCGCGCTGAAAGATGGCCTCCAAACATCTTGATACGGCGCTTCTCGTCTCTCAGCGCAGATAAAATGAGTGTGTCCGGGGCCCTCCTCCCGCTGCCCTCTCCTCCGCTGCTGTGTGGGTTGGTTTGCGGCGAGCTGGACGCGCCTCGGCCCTCGCAGATGGATGCCTCCGAGGAGCTCCGGCGTGCTCGTGACCTCACCGCAGTCAGCACTTGGGTCTGATCTCGTCTCAGGGTCAGCGCGGACACAACACAACGCTGCCTGTCTTCTCAAGGGCCCACGTTGCGCTATTTTATGTTAATTTCAGCCTGAGAATTGCCAATCTCTACTGAACTGAAGGTAAAACGTAGCCGTAAACTTGAAAACCAACGCTTCATGACATCACAAGGTGGAACAGAGCGTTTGGAGCTTCGGAGATGTAGACAGACTAATAATAAAGAGTTACTCAAACATGTGTGAAAGAAACAAACACAACTCCAGATGTGTTTTTGAGGAGATAACAACATTATAACATGACTTAAAGCTCACATGAATCCATTTTGTGTGATATAGGACTTTTAATATGAAACTAAATCTGTTTTCAGTTGGGATTTTGCAGTGACATCATGCTGGGGGTGTTGTACATGTATGCGTGTGGCAGAATGTTCATTAGTTATCATGGTGACACCAGACACACTCTAGAAAACGCTGAAAAGTAGTTCTAAATTGCTGAAAAATCAAGAAAAACCTAGTCAAGCTGGCGCCACCGAGTGCCGCCGCTCAATTTCATTTCTCTTCAGCGACTAGGTCAGGAATCAGAATGCACTAGAGGGTTCACAAAAACCCCGGAAGTGCAAGTTCAGGCACCAACCAATCAGCAAAGAGTCATACGTACTGTGTTGTCAACAATTCCCGAGATTGAGGATTTAAAGCCAGAACAAAGAGAATGTTTGGTGAATTTTATCAAGAGGAAAAAAGATGTTATTGTCCTTCTTTCTATGGGATTTGGGAAAAGCTTAACGTACCAGTTAACCCCGTTAGTGGCGCATTACATACATCACGACCAAATAGCAGCGATTGGTTAAATTTTAAAAAGTACCCGTCTACCGTCGAGCGAACGAATTCTAACCCTGCGAGATCAGACGGTTTCTACGAAGTGAAACCGACTGATGAATCAGGCTAAGAAAAACCCCAACATAGATTGAAAATGTTCATCAATATGAGCATGTATTGTCTGTTTGGGTAAGAGTGACTGAGTATCTGATCTTTTAATAACAGTCTGAACGACACAGATATGATTTTTTCAAATGCGACCCAGGCCACTTGGATATGTGCTCCTGAAACCGATACATATCTGATCTTTTGACATGTGACTTCAGTCTGAACGGTCAGGTCGCATTCATCCCACCTGCACGTCACAAATGTTCACAAACGTTTTTCTCGTCAGACGAAAATTGTGTATGAACTCCGTGTCAGTGAAACAGTGAAGCGCATATCAATCTCACCACTTTTGGCTGCGACTCTGCACCCACACGTTCTTTTCTACGGACGTCGCTGCCGCTGCCCCACAAAACTCCATGAACGCCAAAAACCTCGCCCTTCTCCTTCTCAATCTCCTCCTTAAAACAATTAAGCTGTACATGTTTTGACTCCGGTACGACAGCAACTTTAAAATCTCCAGGTGCTCAATGCTGCTTCCATGTTGTCAGAATAATTTTATTATCCCATATTTGCTAAATACTTGTGTGATATTCTATGCCTATGAGTTAACCATTTATGTACTACAATTCTTTGATTTATAATGTACCAATCACTTGTATGAAAATGAATAACCTCTGTGTGTTTGACAACTGTGTGCAGTGTCCTACACATGCAAGAGTTATGATGGTGTCTGACCTAATGCACCTCCTGATTGTTAATCATGTTTTATGTGTTTGTACTATGCATAGCTGCATCAGTTTCTTATTATGTCTTTGCTGTTTCCCCTTCCCCTTGAGAATTATCATTCTGTAACTAGGGCCTCCTAATGAAATAAAAGAGGAGAACGGCCTTGAGGCATCAGAACGTGTGGAGACTGTTGGTTTTGATGCCCACTCTCTGCCCGTTCTCCTCGCGAGTAAAACTGAATTAATCTCTTGTCTTTCTTCTTGTTTACAATGTTTAGATAAACCTAACACATGTTTAGGCGACTTCCGTGCACGTGACATCGTCGTGTCCTCCAGTGCACATGCGGGACACTTTCAGGGCATTAAAGTTCACACTGGAGATCACATACAAGTCGCATTTAACTGGAAATGTGAACAACCTCGCCAAAAAAATCTGAATTGAGCATTAAGCCCTGCAGTCTGAACGTAGCCTCACTAAAAAACTGTTGGCTTATGACTGCAATGTTATTTGAGAGGAACTTGATTAACAGTAAAAAATCAGCACATCTGTTGTAGTTTCAGCTAAGTCAGTTTTTTCAGGTCAGATTGTGTTGAAATGAAGCTCGATCTATAAGTCTAAAAAAGCCTCAGACGAAGTAGTGCCTACAGTTTGCTTCACAACAAGAGGGAATGTCAACGTCCTCAGCTGTAAAGTGTGAGTAGAGCGTTTATGTTTGAACTAGTATATCTGTGTAAAGTATTTGTTTTGCTTTTAAAGTCGGGTATGTCCTATTTGTATTTTAAGTTTCATAAACACGACCTTAACTGTTTGTTCAGATACAGATGCAGATTATCCTCAGATATAAACAAAAACTGTGATGTTGTCGTCAGAGCAGTTGCACACAGTCTGCTACTGAAAACTCTTCCATCACATTCCTTTTAATGAGGCAGCAAAATGAGAAAAAAACATGAATTTTCAGGAAATTAGTTGATATCTAACTTCACTTTCTAAAGTTCACTCATTGCTGCAGGATTTCAGTGCTTTCACTTTTGGCCAAGATGAATATTGGCGATATTTGTGAGTTCACAAACTCTTGAGAATCCATCTTGTCAGGCTCCAGCTGGTGCGACTGGACTTGAGCCACCAGGGGTTTGGAGACTGGACCAATCACAGAGCAGATTTATGGTTCAGATTGGACTCTGTGGTGATGAGGACGGACGGAGTTCAGTCTGTTTGAGAAGAATCTGTGTATCATTTGTTTTTCAAAATAAAACCAAAAATAAGAAAAAAAAAAAAAAAAAAAAAACTGTTTTCTTCATTATTTGTCGGATAATGATTCGTTTTTTCAGTTTTCAATTTTGTGTCTAAATGAATAATGGAAAAAACGGATAACGGCCGTTTACTGTTTACGTGACTTAAACTGTGATGTTAGACTGAACCAGGGACTGAACCAGGACTGAACCAGGACTGAACCAGGATTACATCAGGACTGGACCAGGACTGAACCAGGAGTGTCAGGACGGGCCCGAGGTGCACCCACATAGACTTTCAGGTGATCAGGACTGAGACCAGGACCAGCCCAGGACCAGATTGGGACTGAGACCAGGACTGAGACTGGGACCAGGACTGAGCCCGGGACTGAGACTGAGACCAGACCAGGACCAGACTGGACTGAGACTGGACTGAGACTGGGACCAGACCAGGACCACACTGGACTGAGACTGGGGCTGAGACTGGGGCTGAGATCGGGACCAGACTGGGACCAGACTGGACGAGACTGGGACTGAGACTGGGACCAGACCAGACCACACTGGACTGAGACTGGGACTGACTGGGACCAGACCAGGACCACACTGGACTGAGACTGGGACTGAGACTGGGACTGAAACGGGACCAGACTGGGACTGAGACTAGGACTGAGACCGAGACCAGAACGGGACCAGAATGAACCAGGACTGAACCAAGACTGATTCCAGGACTAAAACAGGACTGAACTAGGACTAAATCAGGTCTAAACCAGAACTGAACCAGGACTAAACCAGGTCCTGGTCTCAGTTCCGGTCTCAGTCTTGGTTTAGTCCTGGTTCAGTCCGGCGTCACAGTTTAAGTCACTGTTATCTGGTTTTTCCATTATTCATTTAAACACAAAATCGAAAAAACAAATCATTATCTGTTTTTTCATTTTGGTTTTGGAGACAAATAATGAAGAAAATTGTTGTTTTTTTCATTTTCTTACTTTTGGTTTTATTTGGAAAAAACGGATGAACATGATACACGGGGATTGAGCAGAAACACAGATCATTTTGTATTTGAAAAACGCGCAGAGGGAAGAGCTTCGTGCATTTGTGGACAAGTTTGATTTCTCGGTTTGTTTTGACGCTTTGGCCAATCAGATTCAAACATTAATCTCGACGTTTCAGTGAGAGTCGTGCCACATTTATAACATCTACAACTCAATTCCAGTCAGAGTGCTTTTTTATAAAACAAAATTCATTTCACTGTCAAACTGTTGTGGCCCGTTATGTTAATGCTGTGATTTGTTTTGCATAGATTAGATTTAAGAAAAGGTTTATTATGTTCTGTTTATGCCCATTTCTACACTAATGTCATAAACTCCTGTAGACACACGGTGATGTTTTGTAACAACACTCAGGAGTTACTCACAAACCAGCCCTGTGTTTTAAGTAGTTTGTTTTGTTTTGGGGCTAATGGATGGAACAGGTTACAACGATTGAACAATTTTGGCAAAATGTCGAATTGAGCTCTTTCTGACAAACTTTGCAATTACAATTAGACGTTGTAAGTAATTGTAATTGCAAAGTTTGTCGGAATTAATATTTTATTTAACAGCTGGATTCTGCTGAAGCGCACATTTTAAGCAGAAGCATTAACATTTGAGAGACTGAAATATGAACTGATAATTGAACAATAATAATAATTATGTCTCCCATCCAAGCACTAACCAGGCTCTGCTTAATATTAGACTGCGTAAGACTTATATAAGCGATAAGTGGCAAACAGTATGTAATAATATAGTAATAAAGTTGTAATTACTCTAGTGTAATAGCCTTTTTTATTATCTTACTAGATTTCGCTCTATGAGGCTGAAGACCAGTAATAAATGAACGACAGAACAGTATTTTTAAATGCAGGCGGCTTATATTTCTTTTAAGTTAAGTGCAAAAGTGATATTATTTATATACAGTATATATGACCTTAAATAACATTTCATAATAAAGTAATTCAATGTTCATGTATCAAAAGTTCAGTGCGGTTTCCAGCAAAGGCAAAGTGTGATCGAGACAGTTAGTCCCTTAGTTGATAAAGTAACATGGATTTCAGAACATCTTTGTAAAGATCCAAACTCCAGGGTCAGAAGTTTTTTGAGACAATGAGACAGGATGTGTTGTTGTTTGCACAAGACTTTTGCTAAGTGTGATTATGGCAAAAGGAGAAATTCAATTTTTCAGCTGGACAAAAGTGTTTTGGTTGAATACATTTTGCATCTTATTCAAGCTGCTTCTTTGCTTCTGGTCAGACACAAGTCTGGTGGTCACTTCCTTATATCTGCCTGAAGGGAGAAGCTAACTACTCTGAAACTAACACACTTACTTGTTTACTGTAGTTTCATTGTAGTTAGCTCTTCCCTTCAGGCAGATATAAGGAAGTGTCCACCAGCGTCTGACCAGAAGTGAAGAAGCAGTTTGGATGAGTATTCGACCAAAAAACTTCTGTCCAGTAGGCAAACTGAATTTCTCATTTACCAAGGATTCTATCTGGACAACTGAGGGGTTTTACACATAACTGTGACTCGGGGTGTAGCGGTACATGTCATTGTAACTGTTTCAGTGGTTCGGTGCAGGTCTGTGCAAGAGTGAATTTGTGCAATATGTGTGTGTTTACATTCCACCACTACATGTGCAGCTACACGGAAGACTCGAAACTTTAATATTCACGTGGAAACTTGTCTGTGATTGGGGTGGCAGTGTTTTACCGCAGCGCTTTATAGTTAGGGCGGCCACATTGACAATTGCCTTGGCTACATCCCTCCGAACCACGTGAATCCTCGCAAAACCACAGTCTTCGCAAACCAGTCTTCACTTTCGCCTTTCGCCCGCACGGTATCCCCATACCCACGAACGACCTCTATCCCGAGCGAAAGTGTATTTTCAGTCACGTTGTAAATGCTGCAGATCTGCACTTACTGCAGACAATGTGGACAAGTTGGTTTTTCTGGCCAAAAATATGAAGATTGAGTAAAACTTCATGCTGGAACTGTTAGTGCTGCACTTTACTTTTGGAAAAGTTTACAAGGATTTTATTTTATTTTTTTTATAATATTTCATAAATTTGTTGCTTATTTGAGAATATTTTGTTTACCTTATTAGTATTAACAAGCAACACTTCGCTTTCCCATTTGTATAATGTTAAAACAAATTGTTGGTTTAATAGACACACAAATAAACAACAAGCAAACTGTTTTCCATTTTGTTCACATACTGTACCGAAAATTAACCGAACCATGACCTTAAAACTGAGTAATTTTTGTGTACCATTACACCCCTAACTGCGACACATCAATTTGTAATTTCAGTTGGATTGCGGTAAATTTTGCAGCCACATTTCCAGTTTCCACTTTTGTAAATGTTGTTTACCAACACTGGAATGTTGTTTGCTCTACCTCCATAAGTCTCCTCCCTATTCTAACCGGCCCCCCCCCTCATTACAACAAACACACACGCCTCGGTGCGTACCTTTCACACACGTTACACAACTCACCTCGGCACACTGTTCACACGGCCCATTATTCTCTATTAGCACTTATCTCCCTGACTAACTCCCGCTCGGAGACCCGCGCTTAACCAGAGGATTTAACAGCCCACAAATCAGCGCCTTTTCAAACGATACGCTCCATATAGATTACGTCAGCGCCGAACACAATGGCACTCCAAAGCACTGGTGGGCCCTGAACGCCTCACGGTAATGGAGTAGATTCCCAGCTGAGTGCATAAGTGCTACTTCTCACCGCTAACCCGCCAATTGGACCCCCTTCTCCTGTACTTTTCACTCAAATTACACTGGCATGACATTGTGATAAGCGGATCGCACAATGGAAATAACGGCTAATTAGAAGTGTTTAAGTCCCTTTTGTAATTAGCAAACTTTTGTATGTTGGGGTTTTTCTTGGCTGCTCCGCGAACATTCTCGAACTCGATTGCCCGTGCGGGTACTTGGAGATCGGCGGTGAAAAGTGCACGGCGAATCTCGAGTCTTTATTCGCGGTTCTATGCAACGCTGAAGGAAATTACAGAGACTATTTTTGAATGTCTCGTGTTGTGAAATGTCGCTTCTGAGGTGCATAAGCTGTAATTTAGCTGAAAGTTGTTGTATGAACAGGAAAAATACACGAGAATGAGCTTAAAGTGAGTGGAAATGACTCAAAATCTTATATGAAAACAAAGTGGCAATTCTTCAGTTTGTATAATGACCCCTTCTTGGTATTTCCTGTATCGGGCCCAGTCTTGCATAAAGTACTTTTAAGGATAATTACTGTGATTCAGATAAACTTTTTCAGGGCAGTACTGGTTTCAGAGGAGACCCTTTTGAGTTAATTTTTCGTGATTGCAATTTTAAATCTTAAAAACATAAAAAACTACTTCATTTCAAACAGTTTGCAGTGGGACAAAGTTATTCCTCACTTACTTTAAGTGTTCTGAGTATCCTAATTATTCACTGCAGTAAGTGCTTTTCACAACTTTCAGACACTGGAGCAGAGTTTTGCTGTCACATTAAACACAGTTCTCACTCTTTTTCACTGACAAAATTCAAAAACTTTTCATGACCTAAAGTGAATTTTCGATGACTTTATGGCACCTACATGTGTAAAATTGATCAGACTTTTAGGGCTAAATATGAAACGTTAACCCTTTCCACTCACCTTATGGTTTAGTGTTATAGTTTTTTAACATTCATAATACTGTCAGTGCATTTATTGTCGTCTCTTTTAAACAAAAGGCGTAGACATTTGGAAATAATCACAATAGTCTGATGAGAACTTAACAGAATGCTACATTTGCGTGAAAGAGATACTAAAATTCCATGACTTTTCCAAAACTTTCATTGAATTTACAAAATTCCATGACTTTTTTTATTTTTTTATTTCATTCATAAAGCATAAAAAGACATCGACAGTGTCACAACATCAAACACACAAGAAATGAATGAAAAGAAGCAGAAAGAAGAAAAAATCTCATGTTATCTTCCCCCCTTTCCTTTTTCAAGACAAAACATCAACACCGATCGTCACTAAACATTCCAAATCTGTCCCGGCACAATTACTGATCAATTGTAAATCTTCACTATTATACACAACTTAGTTTTCTTTTTCATACATACACACTGCGTTCGATTTTATATGTTTTTTAAATGTCATCATTGTACTTGATTCTTTTATTTCATTGTCAAGACTGTTCCATAAATTAACTCCTTTCACAGCGATGCTTCGCTCCATAATCTTGGTTCTGAATTTGGGTTTTTTAAACATGTAGGTTCCTTTTAAATCGTCGTGGTTTGTTCTCATCTCAAACAGTCTTTGAATATTTACAGTTCATACTTTGCACTTTGCTTTATACATGACTTTGAGGAGACTTAAGTCAACAATATCCTGCATTTTCAACACTTTAAGTTGAGCAAATATTGACTTTTACAGGTCTGGGTGGGAACCCTGGGTAAAGCCAACAACTAGTACGGGTAATTTCTTGATTAGTGGACAATAAACCACTTCATAGTTAAACGCAGACAGCACAGAGTGGACATATTTTATATTATGATGTACTGTACTGAGGCAAGACACATTTTGCACAAATACATGGGTAGAAATTAAGTGTGTGGTTTTAATCTACTTAAAATTATTTGTTCAATTTAAAGTGCTGAAAATGTGTGATATTATTGACTTAAGTGTCCTCAAAGTCATGTACAAAGCAAAGTGCAAAGTACAAAAATTCAAATACGGTTTGAGACAAGAACAAGTCAATTACTACAATTTAAAAGGAACCTACTTTAAAAAAAAAAAAAAAAAAACAGATTCAGAACCAAGGTTAAGGAGCGAATCTGTGAAAGGAGTAAATTTATGCAATAGTCTTGACAAAGATATAAAAGAATCAAGTACAATGATTTAAAAAACATATTAAATCCAGTGCAATGTGAATGTATAAAAAGGAAAAAGTTGTTTTCTTAGAGAAGATTACAATTGATTAATAATTGTGACCGAACTGAAATGTACTGATTAGAAAAGATTTGAAGTCACTATCTGTGTTGATGTTTTATCTGGAAAAGGAGGCAGATAATATAAAATGACTCTTCTTTCTGCTCCTTTTCATTAATTTCTGTTCATTCATGTTTGATGTTGTGACACTGTTGATGTCTTTTTATACTTTATGAATGAAATAAATAAATAAATAAAAATGTTTACATGGGTGGTAATAAAATATGGAAAAGGTGACTTGGAAAGCGTAGTAATTATTTACCCCAATCATGAAAAATTGAAGAATTGAATGGATGTAACCTAAAACATCCATTTAAATCAACATTTCCTTAAATCTGTTTTTGTGTTATAATGTTGTTACCTCCTCAAAAACATACCTGAAGTTTGTGTAACTATTTATTTTAGTCTCTTTACGTCTCCAAAGCTGATGTATGTATTGGTAGTTTTCAATTTAACATTTACCTTTTCCCTTGAGTTTAGTAGAGATCGGCAATTCCAGGACAAAAATTATCCAAATGATTCTAGTGAAGGTGTACGGACTGTATTACCACATGACATCACAAGGTGGAACAAAGTGTTTTCTGTTTGAGAGAAGAACTCAGACTTAATGTGCAGGGTTTGTGTGTTAAACATGTGTGAATGAAACAAAACACAGCTCCAGGTCTGTGTGTGGATCATAACATAGATCAGAAAATAGAGGGGACATAACGATATCCAAATCTCACGGTACGATTTTTTCACGATATACATCTCACCGTACGGTATTTATTGCGATATTTATTTATATTTATTTTATTGCGATTTTTTGAGGCTAACAACATGTGAATATTCTGCTTTTTCCTCTTAAAATGCCTTGACAAGACTTAATCCAAAGAACTAAGATTTAAAAGTGCTTAGAACTGTTATTTCTTCATGTAGCCTGCACCAAAACAGAGCAAAGGATCATGGTCTATGTAGTTCCCTCTGTTTTTTAGCTACTACTGCACCGTAACAATGAATTTAAGCAAAGAAACTTGTAATTCGATATATTGTGATGCCCACGATATTACTGAGTGCGCATACATGCACATCACTATCCCGGTTATTAGCCATATCTCAGTTATGGCAATATTCGAGATACTGCGTTTACATGCGCACTGTGTACATGATCTCTTGACATAATCTTACAAATGTGCAAGCGCAAAAATGAACTTAATCTAAATTAATATACCAGGAAAAATACAAACTATGAGCTCCTTTAGCAGAGGAAGCTCGTGAGGTTTAACCAGCGGTGAGGAGCTGTGAGATCTCCCACAATCCACTGCACACATCAAACCCAACAGATTCTTCATTAAAATCTTCTGCATAAATAAACTCAACTTTACAACATATAAACCATAAACACTATAGAGCCACATCAGCCTGTTTGAAAATATAATTCAGCTTTGATCACATTTGTTTACGTTTTACAGAAACGAAACTTAAGAACGCATGACTAATTTGCATAAACTGTTAGTGGTGATATAAACAGCTCGCTCCTTGTGTCGCTGATTCGATCAACTTCTTTTGGACTAAAGGACACGACTCAGTGGAATATGTGTGTTCTTTTTGTGACAGAAGAGGTGCTGCTGATGGTGAGTCTGTTCTGTGTGTATGTCATAGGAGATTTATGTTTTAGCTTTTCAGCGATCATATGTGTGCAGGTCGTACGAGTGCAGATTGTATGTGTGCAGGGTTTAGCGCAGCTCTTTATTTTACACTCATTTCACTCATGTATGGTCACTTTATTTATGTTGGTCACTTTATTTATGTTGGTCACTTTATTTATGTTGGTCACTTTATTTATGCACTTTATTTATGGGTCACTTTATTTATGTTGGTCACTTTTATTTATGTTGATCACTTTATTTATATTGGTCACTTTATTTATGTTGATCACTTTATTTATGTCGGTCACTTTATTTATGTTGGTCACTTTATTTATGTTGTCATTTTATTTATGTTGATCACTTTATTTATGTTGGTCACTTTATTGATGTTGGTCACTTTATTGATGTTGGTCACTTTATTTATATCGGTCACTTCATTGATGTTGGTCACTTTATTTATGTTGGTCACTTTATTGATGTCGGTCACTTTATTTATGTTGGTCACTTTATTGATGTCGGTCACTTTATTGATGTCGGTCACTTTATTTATATCGGTCACTTTATTTATGTTGATCACTTTATTTATGTTGATCACTTTATTTATGTTGGTCACTTTATTTATGTTGATCACTTTATTGATGTTGGTCACTTTATTTATGTTGGTCACTTTATTTATGTTGGTCACTTTATTGATGTTGGTCACTTTATTTATGTTGTCACTTTATTTATGTTGATCACTTTATTTACATTGATCACTTTATTTATGTTGATCACTTTATTTACGTTGATCACTTTATTTATGTTGGTCACTTTATTTATTTTGGTCACTTTATTTATGTTAATCACTTTATTTATGTCAGTCACTTTATTTATGTTAATCACTTTATTTATGTTAGTCACTTTATTTATGTTGATCACTTTATTGATGTTGGTCACTTTATTGATGTTGGTCACTTTATTTATGTCGGTCACTTTATTTATGTTCGGTCACTTTATTTATGTCGGTCACTTTATTTACGTTAATCACTTTATTTATGTCGGTCACTTTATTTATGTTGGTCACTTTATTTATGTTAATCACTTTATTTATGTCGGTCACTTTATTTATGTTGATCACTTTATTGATGTTGGTCACTTTATTTATGTTGGTCACTTTATTTATGCCGGTCACTTTATTTACGTTGGTCACTTTATTTACATTGGTCACTTTATTTATGTTAATCACTTTATTTATGTTGGTCACTTTATTTATTATTTTGTCACTTTATTTATGTTGATCACTTTATTTATGTTGGTCACTTTATTTACGTTGGTCACTTTATTTACATTGGGTCACTTTATTTATGTTAATCACTTTATTTATGTTGGTCACTTTATTTATTTTGATCACTTTATTTATGTTAATCACTTTATTTATGTCAGTCACTTTATTTATGTTGATCACTTTATTGATGTTGGTCACTTTATTGATGTTGGTCACTTTATTTATGTCGGTCACTTTATTTATGTTGATCACTTTATTTATGTTGATCACTTTATTTACGTTGATCACTTTATTTATGTTGGTCACTTTATTTATGTTGGTCACTTTATTTATTTTGGTCACTTTATTTATGTTAATCACTTTATTTATGTTGATCACTTCATTGATGTTGGTCACTTTATTTATGTTGGTCACTTTATTTATGCCGGTCACTTTATTTACGTTGGTCACTTTATTTACATTGGTCACTTTATTTATGTTAATCACTTTATTTATGTCGGTCACTTTATTTGTTTTAATTACTTTATTTATGTTGCTACTGTTTTGGTGAAAAGACTGAAAAGTGTTTGTCTTTTGGACGCATGCGCACTCAACGTTGCAGTAACCGAGATACTGCGTAAACATGCCACAGTATCCCGGTTACTATCAGAATATACCAGCTACAGTATCCCGGTTTCTAATAACCTGGATACTGCCATGACCGGGACACTGAAACCGGGATACTGCGTTTACATGCACCATGAAGAAACCAGGATACTCAAAAAACCCGATCATACCCGGGATTCTGATGTGAATGTAAACACACTCATTGAGAAACTTTTGATGATACGATATCACGATATTCTGGTTATTATTAAACCCCTAGATACAATCGTGCTTTAAAGGTTGTATAGAGGATTTTCCAAGGAACGAGAAATCCAGCGACTGTTTGTCCTTTTTCAAATGTTGCGCATGCGTGAAACCCCCCCCCTCCCCTACATAGAAACGTCTCCTCCCGCCTCCTCTTTACGCCAGAAACAGGTTTGTTTACAGCTGCTGCACATGACTTGTAAACAACTAACTACAGTGTTGGTTAGACAAGACGGAGAAGTGAGGAGCGGGGGGAGCGGGTGCGCGGACATTTCGTTCGCGGACGAGAAGTGAGGAGCAGGGAGAAGAGCGGAGCAGGGAGAGAGGAGAGAGGAGAGGGGAGCGGTGCGCGGAGATTCCGTGCCCGGAGAAGTGAGGAGCAGGGGGAAGAGCGGAACGGGCAGCGGGGACAGGAGCAGGAAAGGGGAGCAGAGAAGGTTGCGCGGAGATTCAGTGCGAATGAACTAGCTACAACACGCAGCAGCAAGCGGACTCTTTCTTTGCCTTGAAAATTACGTTTTCAGACATAGGATATCGCTTTCGTGTCCTGAAAAACGTTTGTCTAGCTCTTGGAAATAAAAGTACGTTTTCATAATAAGCAGAAGTGACCTGTCCAGGAGTAATTTGGTGACCAGTGCGTCAGTCTTTAGACCCTGCGTCTGCTTCAGTCGCGCCATCGCTGGAATGAATCTTCAAGAATCACCTTAGTTTGGCTTCGCTGCTTTTCCCCTTGTCTTCTTCTTTCAGCGACCTCAAAAACTGACTTTGTTTTGGGGCGAACTGCTCCTGGATTCTTGTCGCCATTGCAACAAACTTTGTGCTAACTGCGAGGAAGATATAGGTCAAAAAAAGCCGCTAAGAACTGTTGCGTTGGTGGAGTAAACAGCGTCTGTGCGTCTTGCGTCTGTGGACTGCGTGACAGGCGTACGTAAACCACGTACCGGCAGCGCGCAGGCAAGTCAGTTTACGCTAGAAACGTAGGGAGATTGATTGACAGCCTGTCAGCTCACAGATAACGAGGCAGTGTCGTTATCTATTGGCAAATGTTTAGCCCCACCACGTCCAGAGTTGATGAATTTTTATTCTCTTTTTTTTGGTCATCATAATTACAAGGCTACTGCATCTCTATAATGCTATCATTGACAACTTGAAACAAAAAAAAAATCCTCCATACAACCTTTAACATTTAACACAAAATACTTAAATTGGCTAAATAAATGTCACTTCTTTTTTCATTTGATTAATTTAAGTTGATCCAAAGTAAATAATAAATCTTTAGACTGGTTCAGCTCAAAAAAACTAAACAAAAACGTAATAAAATAAATGCAAAAGGTGACAAGAGCAGATACCGTAACCATAAAAATAACTAGCTCGTCTTACAGCGTGACTAATGCGTCCATCTTCTTTATTACCCATGATGCCTTTAAAGGACACGTGTATTTTTAACCGCTTAATGCCACGTACCATTTATAACATGCCAGCACCCTGTTTTTCAAAGCGACACTTGTAATCGGAATCCATCATCTTCTCCGCTAATTGCGTGCCACTCAACGCTGATATAACTTACCATCTCTCCTATTCAGTGATCTGCAAACTCCCGCTCGCGTACGCCTTCCCTCTCCCCAGACACCTCTAATTGAACGCGGCAGTTGTCTCCTTTTTAATTTCGGCGCGCGCTAATGTCATTAATAATGTATGGATATTCTAATTAGAAAGTAGCCCGGTCGCTTTGCAGTGTAAACACTATTGATCATCTGTTAATTAAGTTTTAAAGATCGTTGACGGAACATGGCGTCGCGGAGAATATGAGCATTTCGCCACCGGTCTTCACGTTTGCCCGTCATTAGTAATGCTGACAGTCTATTCCACATCGGTGTTTCATTTGTAAAGCTACATTATGGTGAATTACTGTGGCACGCCTGGACTCAAATGTGATTTAAAGTGCGTGTGGCGGGTTTTCATGTTTTTCTAAGTGTTACACGTTTAGGGAGATGGTACCTGTGGTAATTATTTATATATCATAGTTTTTATATCAATTAAAGCACACATATTATGATATTTTCTAGAGGTGTAATGGTACACAAATCATGGCTCGGTACGTACTTTGGTTTGAGGGTCACAGTTTGGTTCATTTTCGGTACAGTTTGGGAACAAAATGCGTTTACTTGTTGTTACCTTCGCCAAGGACGTTATGTTTTTGCCGGCTTTTGTCTGTTTGTTTGTTTGTCTGTTAGCAACATAACTCAAAACGTTATGGACCGATTTTGATGAAATTTTCAGGATTTGTTGGAAATGTGAAAAGGAAGAACTGATTTCATTTTGGGGGTGATCCGGAAGAAATCCCGGATTCTGGATCACTTTGAAATTTTAGTTAACATTGTGGTAAATGGGGCCAAAAATTTTGTTTCTCAATATCTCGGTTAATTATTGACCAAACCCCATGAAATTTGACTCAGGGATGGACAATGGGATCCTCTTTCATATTCCAAAGGCTGATCCGGATCTGATCCAGAAGACTGATTTTATCGCAATTTATATAAAAAATGGGGGTAGTCCTTTGCGGAGGTCTGCGCTCTCTGAGTGCTTTTCTAGTTTATTTTAGTTTTTATTAAACCAACTATTAGTTTGAAAATTAAATAAATGCAAAGTGCTGCTTGGTAACACTAATAAGTTAAATAAAATATTCTCAAATAAGCAACAAATGTATGAAATATTATAAAAAATAAATTCCTTGTAAACAGTAAACAAAACTTTTCAGCACTAACAGTTTCAGCATGAACTTTTACTCAGTCTTCATATTTTTGGCCAGAAAAAAAAAAACAACTTGTCCACATTGTCTGCAGTAAGTGCAGATCTGCTGCAGTTACAATATCCCAGCGGCTGAAAATACACTTTCACTAGAGACAGAGGTCGTGGGAATGAGTGGATTCTGTGCTGGCGAAAGGTAAAAGTGAGGAACGAGGCGCGATGACCATTCACGTGGTTCAGAGGGACGAAGTCAAGGCGGAGGGCAATTGTTGTGAGGAGATGGCAGTCCTGACTATAAAGCACTGCGGGGAAACACACACCAACTGCACGAATTAATTTGTGCACAGCGCTCCACCGAACCATCCCGTACCGAAATGGTTTGGCACCAATACATGTATCGTTACACCCCTACTATTGTCTGATGTATCTTATAATGTTTCCTCATCACAAACAGACCTGGAGTTGTGTTTTGTTTCATTCACATGTTTAACACATAAAGCCTGCAGATTTAGTCAATGTTCTTTTCTCAAACAGAAAACACTCTGTTCCACCTTGTGATGTCATGTGGTGATACAGGAAGTGCTCCACTGTGTTTTTAAACTCCATACACTTTCACTAGAATCATTTGGATCATTTTAATAATAATAATAATACATAACAACAAAACAGACTTCTGGCATTAACACTAACGAAAGTACAGAAAATAAGTAACTCAAAAAAAAAAACTCTAACAACCTGCACAGAAGTCTGACACCTGCTTGTCTTTTATACTCCACCCAGCAGGAAGAACCTCTCCCCAGGTGAGGATCACTTCCAGGTAACTGCAAAGCAAACTAATGTGAATTTAACCCTCTCAGGCTCAAATTAATTTTTAGTATCAGGAAAAATCTGATATTTGGGGAAAATTATAATATGGGGTAGTAATATACAATCCTGACTTTTTTATCCTTTGTAAACAAAAAAAGTATTTTGCACTTCTGGCAGGCCGTTGTGTGTGTAGTCATTCTTGCACAGTCTGCATCGCCCACGTTTATCAACATGGATGGGAGAAAAGGCTCCTGAGTAAAAAAAAGCTCATAAAATATGGATGTGGAGTAAGTAGGTAATTGGAATTTAGCTGTTGCAAATCTGCAACGCCTGCCTGGAGAGGGTTAAAATGAGACAAAGGCCCACTTTATCACACTTTTTCAGCATGCGAGCAACTTACAAAATGACCAAGCCAAAATGATCTACCTAATACAAAGCCAAGCAAACTGCACTGAAACACTCTGTGCCCCTTTTTTGGACCCTCACCCACAGTTTGAGAACCTCTTCTTTAAGAGAACTTCCTCTGGCACTTTACACAAAACTGTGAAAAAAGTGAAGGGAGATTTTTAAACCTGTTTTTTAAGTTCCAAACTGGAGTTTCATTCTTTTCTGGTTTTGCAGTGATATTTACCAGCCTCTGCACGTTTACCAAACCAAACGCACATCGTGACAAACACAGATGCATTTGTCACTTTTGTTAGGCAAACTTCAGCCAAATGTGGCAGTAGGTCTGTTCTGTAGATCCGCTCTATGCTGTAGACCTGCTTTGTGCCAACACTCTAACACAAATTTAGACTTAGGTTTTTGCTTCACGTTTGGTCTTGCTCTTCTAATCAGCCGCACTGTGGGAGGGGCTTGTGTTCGCTGTACGCAGGAAGGAGTGAGAGCGTGAAAAGGCGAGGGGCGGCGTGCTGACGTGAGGCAGATGGACAGGTAGGATGTTTAGGAAGTTGAACCTGCCCTGTGATGCACGCTGGTACACGAGGGCACACGCTGTTGCAGACGAGCCGTGCATAGGGAGCGTGTGTATTTGTGATGTGCCGTAGAGTCTCCGCGGGTTTCGCCCCACACGCTCCTGCACCCCGGTACAAGTTTATTGCCAACAGCAGCGGCTGTAATAAAATATGATCGCACTTGTTGAGTGTCAGACCTTGAGTGAGAGACAAGACCGAGTCCAAACGCGATCGAGTCAGAGACGAGTACTAAGACACTGCGATCTACCCACACGACCTTGGCGATCGACTGGTAGATCCCGAGCGACGTATTGGGCACCACTGCTCTAGGTGATATATCGATACAGCAGTCCCCGATATCGATACTGTATTAAACATTAAAGGTTGTATAGAGGATTTTGCCAAGGAACGAGAAATCCAGCGACTGTTTGTCCCTTTTCAAATGTTGCGCATGTGTGAAACCACCCCCCCTCCCCTACAGCTCCTACGTAGAAACGCCTCCCGTTACGCCAGAAACAGGTTTGTTTCTAGAAAACAAGTACTCATCGCTGCACATGACTTGTAAACAACTAACTACAGTGTTGGTTAGGCAAGGCGGAGAAGTGAGGAGCGGGGGGAGGGGTGCGCGGACATTTCGTGCGCGGAAAAGAAGTGAGGAGCAGCGGGAAGAGCGGAGCAGGGAGAGAGGAGAGGAGAGGGAGCGAGGAGAGGAGAGAGGAGAGGGGAGCGGTGCGCGGAGATTCCGTGCGCGGAGAAGTGAGGAGCAGGGAGAAGAGCAAAACGGGCAGCGGGGAGAGGAGCAGGAAAGGGGTGCAGAGAAGGTTGCGCGGAGATTCTGTGCGAATGAAGCTACTACTACAACACGCAGCAGCAAGCGGACTCTTTCTTTGCATTGAAAATTACGTTTTCAGACATAGGATATCACATTTCGTGTCTTGAAAAACGTTTGTCTAACTCTTGGAAATAAAGTACGTTTTCATAATAAGCAGAAGTTTCCTGTCCAGGAGTAATTTGGCGACCAGTGCGTCAGTCTTTAGACCCTGCGTCTGCTTCAGTTGCGCCATCGCTGGAATGAATCTTCAAGAATCACCTTAGTTTGGCTTCGCTGCTTTTCCCCTTGTCTTCTTCTTTCAGCGACCTCAAAAACGGACTTTCTTTTGCGGCGAACTGCTCCTGGATTCTTGTCGCCATTGCAACAAACTTTGTGCGAACTGCGAGGAAGATATAGGTCAAAAAAAGCCGCTAAGAACTGTTGCGTTGGTGGAGTAAACAGCGTCTGTGCGTCTTGCGTCTGTGGACTGCGTGACAGTCGTACGTAAACCACGTAACGGCAGGCGCAGGCAAGTCAGTTACACTAGAAACGTAGGGAGTTTGATTGACAGCCTGTCAGCTAACAGATAACGAGGCAGTGTCGTTATCTATTGGCAAATGTTTAGCCCCACCACGTCCAGAGTTGATGAATTTTTATTCTCTTTTTTTTGGTCATCATAATTACAAGGCTACTGCACCTCTATAATGCTATCATTGACAATTTGAAACAAAAAAAAATCCTCCATACAACCTTTAAACAATATGATATATTCTGATTTTATTGCACGCTCCTATTGTTAATTCCCTTTTTTCATTCTTTCAGATTTGACTATAACCAGATTGAGCAGAGGTATTGTAGTTTTAAAAAGCGCTCAAAGCAATCCACTATTCACAACCGCAATTACCTCTTTTCTCTAACAAAATTCTGTCTAACCGCGCGATCCCACTAAATCAAGCATCATCTTCAGAATCTGTACACCCTCTTTGTTTCGTGCACAATTTGCCGGTTTCCGATTACAGAGCGCATTTTTACATGTCTCTTTTGTCGTGCCCCTCAAGGTTGAATCTGGAGGATGCGGTTCACGTTACCACGGCGACGGAACACACTTTTGAGCGCGCCCGGTTTGATACAGGATGTTCTCCGGCGTCCATTATGTCAGACTTTCATCCTACACAAACACAGATTTCACAAAGGGTCGCTTGCAGGAGAGGGTGCATGTACAATTCAATTACAGGCCCCAGAATCAGCCATTATAAACCGTGTATAAACAGTGAACTAGTTAAACAGCCTTGCTCCCCGCGTTTTGAAAGAATCTGTTTTGATGTGTAATAATTCTCGGGCATGGAAACACAAAAGTCGTGCTGGCATGTTTTTAAAGACAATTCTATGGGGTATTAAAGGCTAACATAAAACATTTACATCACCATGTTACTTTTTACTGTTCTGAAAATGCTTTAATGTTGTGTTATGTTTTATTAGTTTTGTTTTTGCAGATGAAACTTTGGCACATCGTGTCTCGTTTGTCAAGTTTGTATCCTGCTTTTGTGCACTTATGGACAGTGTTGGGGAGGTTACTTTTAAAATGTATTCCCCTACAGATTATAGATTACATACCCCAAAATGTAGTTTGTAACATAATCCATTAAATTACTTTAAGTGAGTAACGTAATCTGAATACTTTGGATTACCTGATTTGCTGTAGAGAAGCAAAGACGAGGTTTTCTGCTAAACGAAAATAAAAAGCCCAGTTTTTACTTAAGCAAATTAAAATTATTATTGATAGAAGAGGAGGAGACACGCCCACGCAGCTTTAGTCCTGTTAAATCCTGGTTTAGACCTGGTTTACTCCAGGTTTAGACCTGGTTTGGACCTGGTTTAGACCTGGTTTAGACCTGGTTTTAGTCCTGGTTTAGACCTGGTTTTAGTTCTGGTTTAGTCCAGGTTTAGTCCTGGTTTAGACCTGGTTTTAGTCCTGGTTTAGACCTGGTTTAGTCCAGGTTTAGACCTGGTTTGGACCTGGGTTTAGACCTAGTTTTAGACCTGGTTTAGTGTCTGGCAATGAGTGGAATTACCAAAAAAAAAAAAACAAGTTGGGGTTAGCCCAAAATGTGAAAACAGGAAAATACCTCAGTGTAATCCATTTATTTTAACAAAGTAACTGTAATCCAATTACCACTCACTGAAACAGTAACTGTAACTGAATACAGTTACTCGTAATTTGTACTCTGATTACGTAACTCTGATTCATGTAATCTGTTACTCCCGAACACTGCTTATGGAAGGATTGAGGATTGTAGAAAATTGTAGGGCCCAAGAAAGATCGCTAAATTACTCAAACAATATAGCATTATAACACTACAAAAAGTTGAATTAATACCTCCTCTTTACAAAGAAATCCAAGCTTAAAGGTGCACTATGTAACTTTTAAGGCAGAGGGTGTTGCGATCCAGCTCGTTGGCGTCAGGGAAGTAACAAAAAAACAAGGTGGAAAAAAGTATAAATTAAGTAATGTTTAATTAACAAGAATGTAAAAGGGTAAATGAACAAACTATGCTAAAATGTGTACAGAAAATAACCTAAACTAAGAAACAAACTAACAGGGTTAACTTATAATGAGTTTTGTGCCAAAAAACGGGTCACGCAGGTCTATACAAAAATGAGAGATTAAACTAAAGGACACACAACAAAACTAAATCACAAGTGCCCCAAAGTAAAACTACATAAACCCACAAACAGAATCGAGTGACAAAACAAAAGGCACTGAACAGGACTAAACTAAACAAGTGCCTCAACACAAACAAAGTACTAGTATAACAAGGAGTGACTGACACAAAAGAGACACCGGCTACGTTTATATGATGACGGTCTGAACAGAAGAAGCAAAAGTGGCGTCGCGTCTTCACTTTTTATTCCGAGTTTAGACGAGTGTTTTCGGGAGGAAATCTGCGTTCATACAGTGACGCAAAAGTGTGTGGAATTTGATTGGTTAGCCATGTCAGGCGGCTCGGTGGTGACGCTATGTGGTGATGTATGTGACGTAAACGTGGACGCGACGTGAGCAGATCTGACCAGAGTTTTGCGTCTTGGGCAGTGTAGATGGAAACACTACGGTGGAGCGTATTCAACTTTTCCACTCTGGAGGGAGGTTTTTGCGTTTTTAAGCCCCAAAAACGCCCTCACAGTCTAAACGAAAGGCACTCCCGATCAAATATTTTGTCGTTTTTACCTGCAAGTGTTCTCGTGTAAACAGACCCACAGACACATACAAACTGGCAGACTGACCACAGAGACCACAGCTCCAAACAGGTGCTGCTCCTTAAAGGTTGTATGGAGGATTTTTTTTAGTTTCAAACTGTCAGTGAAAGATTAAAATCCATTACAGAGACGCGGCAGCTTTGTAACCAAAAAAAAAAGAACGAAAATCTATCAACTGTGGACGTGTTGAGGCCAGATAAACATCAGCCAATAGAAAACGAGGCTCCCGGCTGTTGGGTTGTCAATCAAACTCCCTAGTGTAACTGACTCGTCGGAGCGCGGGGATTACGTGGTTTACGCAGCGGTTCTTAGAGGCTTTTTCGAACTGTCGCTTCCTCGCATTTTGCACAAAGTTTATCACGAGAATCCACGACCGAAAACCGAGGACTGAGGTGATTCTTGGAGATCTCGTCCACGAGCAGGGATCCATGGGGACAAGAAAGAAATGAAAACACACACAAAACAAGTCAACAAACTGAAGGCACGGGGCTGTAACTCGCCACCTGCTCGTCTTTGCAGTTGTTAGTGATTCTTCTGGAATATTCAACAGTACGGCATTAAACTGGTCTTTCTTACATATATCCACTTATAGCTGTACTCCAAATAATAATATTAATACAAATCATAATGCATCAGTTTTATATAGCGCTTTTCTGCACACTCAAAGATGATTTACAGAGCATTATTCATTCACTCCATATCCGGTGTTGGCAAAAAACTATTGTAGCCACAGCCCGCTCCTCTCCTCACTTTTTCTTCGTGCTCAGAACCAGTTAATCAGTTTTCTGCTTAAGACACTGACCATCACTCACGGCACACACTACTGTCGTTCTAGGCAACGTGAAGCGCCTTGCCTAAGGACACAACAACAGTTTTTTTTTTCGACTGACTTCCCACTGTGGCACCTGATTTTCCCATTCCATCCGAGTACTAATGGTAAAAGGTCACACTCTTTATTTTTATACTTTTCCACCTTCAAGGCAACAACAAGGAACCACTCACACATTTACACATACACCAGAGTACACAGACACTGGGGGCGAGGTGGGTTAAGTGTCTTGCCCAAGGACACAATGACAGTATTCATCTGTGGGAGCTGGAACAACACCAACCAAATTGCGGGTCAGTGGATTTGACCGCTCAACGAATGATGTTTATGTCAAGAACAGGATTCAAACCACCGACCTTCGGATCAGACAAACGCTCTTACCAACTGTCGCCCTCTAACCACTAACCACGGGACGGGATCAGACCGGGATCATCTGATACGGCCACACCTAATAATAATAGTAATTCGGAAATACCCAAAACATGACCTGTAACTTGGTTTGGTCAGTCACCGGCTTGTCTGATTTAAGATATATACATATATTTAATGCCGTACTGTGGAACAAACCAGGCAAAGTAGTAACATCTCCATAGGCACAAGCAGGCGGCAGATCCTCCTCCAAAAAAGTTACATAGGGCATCTTTAAATTCAGTAATAAGACTGCATTTTCTCAATTCTTAATAATGTATTTTATTTATTTATTTTATTGTATTTTAAAATGACATTATACATTATATACATATACTTTACATTGCCTCGTGGTGCTATTTCAACTGTCGGCCTCATTTCCATTAGCCAGGCTGGCGTCACCTAGTGCTTCAGCTGTGAGATTAATTCAATTTTTTTCATCTTTGCATCATGACTTCTCCATCAGTGGGAGTATAACCTACGTATTTAAAGGCCACGATGTCTTCCACTACACACACGCCACCTCCTTGTCTCCTTAGAGGTATTATTGCTTTGCCTAGAATGTTCCACAGTGTTGCATTATCTATCTTGCATTTAAACCATTACTATAGTTTAAAGGGTCTAGGCAAGGCAAGTGTATTTGTATAGCACAAAGTAATTCAAAGTGCTTTACAGAATAAGAAATACATTAAAATCATAATAAAAACAAATCAAAACATAAATAATCATGAAGATTAAAATTAAAAAAGAGAGACATAAATTGGAGAGAAGAGTGCGGAATGAAAACCTTTCAGTTATATGCACAGTTAAACAGAAATGTTTTGAGTCTGGATGTTAAACAGCGTCACAGAAGAGTCTGTCTCACATGTTCAGACTGTTCCAGGTTTTAGCTGCATGAACCTGAAACTCTGACTCCCCTTGTTTAAAAAACATGCCTTCTTACAGTGAGCACAGTCACTTGTCCACAGATCTGACCTGTAACCTGGCCCGCTTGTCTCTATATAAAATACATCAGCTTAACATCACTCTGCGAAACATTTACAGGCGTTAACATCTCCATAGAGACGAGCCGGCGAGTTATGCCCAGGCCCGTGTGTGTGTACAGTATTACATTACAAGTCTGGCCCTTGAGAAAAACCTGCGGGGAATAAAAATGAGGTAAAGTAGCACTACACCAAACCACTATATATGAATAATACACTTACCCACCTGCACTTGGGCACGGCGAGGTCTGTTGTCAAGACTGTAGCACAAAGTCTATGTGTTCTATAAAAGAAACTGTCATATGAGGTCAGGGTATGAGTCACCGTCCCAAGATAACAGTAACCGCTACCTCAAGTTTGAAAGTGTGAAAATAACTTAAAACCTCCATAGGGACTCGACATACACAAGGTTCAATCTAATATTATCGTACGCAACGGTGTCTACAGTACAATTCGCCAATTTATCACGCTGGGTGATTCTGCGTGCATGTCTATGGTGGAATATTCAGTGGTTACAGTGGAGACACAATGCACGCTGCTCAAAAAAAATCTGAAAACTCAAGAAAAATGCTAAATGGATTTACCTGAGAATATGTTTTATATAATCACGCATAACTTTCCAACCATTAAAGATAGAAAAACTTTTTGAAACTCAATGAAGATAAGACTGAGGTGATACTGTTTGGGGCCAACAGTTCCCTCACTAATGTGGGATTCCTCAAAAATCATGTTCGTCCCACGGTCACCAACCTTGGCGTCATCTTAGACAGTGATTTTAAATTTGATAAACAGATTAACAATGTTTTAAAATCAAGTTTTTATCATTTGCGGCTTTTATCTAAAGTTAAACCTTTTTTATCTTTTAAACTATTTGAACAAGTTATGCACGCTTTTATTTCATCGCGCCTGGACGACTGTAATGCACTTTATTCCGGCATTTCGCAAAACGCACTTTACCGACTACAGTTAGTCCAAAATTCTGCAGCGCGACTTTTAACAGGAACAAAAAGGAGAGAAGAGCACATCACCCCAATCCTTGCATCTTTGCACTGGCTCCCTGTTAATTTTAGAATTGATTTTAAGATTTTATTGTTTGTTTTTAAAGCTTTGAATGGACTGGCTCCACAGTACATCTCGGACCTCATCCAAATTTATACCCCTGCGCTCTGAGGTCCGAGGTCCAGCTCCAGCTCAGGGCCTAAGACGAGACTTAAAACCAGAGGGGACAGGACCTTCTCTGTGGTCGGCCCTAAACTCTGGAACGATCTGCCGCTTCACGTTCGAGCAGCTCCACAGTTGGAGAGTTTTAAATCTCGTCTGAAGACCCACTTTTATTCTCTGGCTTTTAACACCGGTGTGAGTTGTGTGGTCCTCTGTGTCTTTTATTTATTTTTATGTGTTTTTATTGGTTTTACTGATTTAATTTATTTATTAATTTATTTATTTCTATTCTATGATATAGTTTAATTTTAATTTTACTGGTTTTATATTATTTTACTAGTTGTATTACTTTAAGACTAGTATTATTTTAGTAATTTACTTTATCATCTTATTGTTGTTATTTTTTATGTATTTGTGCAGCACTTTGGAAACAGTTTGTTTGTGAAATGTGCTATAGAAATAAAGTGGATTGGATTGGATAGAAACTTTTTTTCCCTTAAACAGCTGGGTCTGCCTCTGCCTCTGCTCAATTTAATTTCTCTCCAGTGACTAGGTCAGGAATCGGAATACACAAGGTGGTTTGCAAGAACCCCGGAAGTGCAAGTTCGGGCACCAGCCAATCAGTGAAGAGTCATACATTCTGTGTTGGCAACGATTTCCGAGATCAAGGATTAAAAGCCGGAACAAAGAGAATGTTTCATGAATTTTATCAAGGGGAAAGACATTATTGTCCTTCTTCCTACGAGATTTGGGAAAAGTTTAATATACCAGTTAGCCCCGTTAGCGGCGCATTACGTACGTCACAACCAAATAGCAACGATTGGTTCAATAAAAAAAGTACCCACCTACTGTCGAGCGAACGAATCCTAATGCTGCAAGGTCAGACAGTTTCCACAAAGTGAAACCGGCTGATGAATCAGGCTTTTCAAGCATATTTTCCCTACGTCACACACTGTGATGACGTAGGGAAAATGTTGGCACAGTCATCGCCGTAAGAGAAAGTGTAGGCAGATAAATTTGGAGGGCAAAATATGATGCAGTGACATGGACTTGGTTTGGCCTGGACGCACTCACAACGGAAGTGAGCTGCTGCCATTTATTAAGACACACCGGTGCGTAGCCACACCCACAAGCGGGTCACGAAGTCGATTAAGGACAACCAAATATTTAACAGAAAACGAGCGTCCAATAGGAACTTTGTTTTCCACCAAACACATGCGCTCCATCCATTTTGATTGGCCCAAACTTTGTCTGTGTTCATAACAATTTAAAAAGCCGCTCTAAGTGCAGTTATTTCCCAGATAAATGGCAAATTACACATCTTGGTCTGCATAATTGCTATTTTATTTGAAAGGTTTATTTCAGTCTAAATGTACAGATACAAATGTAATAAACACAATGGAAATGCAGGAAGTGATGTGGCTCTGTGTTCTGTTTCCCCGACTGGCACCTGGAAAGTCATGGGGCCATTGCACTTTTTTTGTTTTGTTTTGAAGCAATAAGTATATTTTTTATTTTATTCACAGACTTGATATTTTGCACTTTTTTAGCCATAAATTAAGCATTTTTTCTATGCAAAAAGTCATTCATATATGTTTGCTGATGTTTGTATGAAAGAGAGTGAATTTTATTTTCCATTTGTTTTGTTTTTTTGGTCCTGTAACTTTTATTACAGCTGCATGACACAAGTACAGCATGAAGTTTGTAAAATAACAGGTTGTACTGAAAAAAAGGATGTATAACACTTCATTAGGGGGTCAAATTTGGAGTTTTAAACGCAAAATTAAGAAAAAAATCCAGGCGAGGACAAATGTGCTAAAATTACCCTTAGATCTGGAAGGTTTAATCAACATGTTTTCAAGAGTCTGTGAGAAGTACGAGTGTTCATGATTCTGTTTAGACAGAATAGTGCCTCCAGTTAGCTTCACCCCCCCAGGGAATATTGACGACATCAGATACAACATATCTTTTTATTTTTGTCTTTTTAACATTGTTTTGGCTAATCTTTCTCGGGATAAGATCTGAGGTTTTTGCAGTCCTGCCACAAACAGCAAATTTCCATGGTAACGGGAAGCTCTATACGCCATTGTGGAATTTTTCAGCCAAAATACAGATACAACATTTATCTTGCAAATGTCTGCACCAGTATTCAAAAAAGGGTCACAAATCACTGTGCAAAATTGGCTTTAATTTTGAAAATAATTGCAAAATGTATCTTTTCTCTAATTAGCAAAACGAAATTGAAAAAGTTGAATCAAGTGTCTCGTCCTAAACAAATTATAACTGAATCAAAATTGTGACTATCAACTATCAGCAACACAACAACACAAACTGAATCATGAGCCGACGGTGTCCCTGTCGCCCCAAAATGTCTTCCAGTTTCAGCTTTCACAACAGGAGAAGATGAAAACGGAACGAGTCATTTATTTCACATGAGGATGGACGTACACAGCTGATGTATGTTCGTTTTAAGTATTCATCAAGCTTTTTTCCCTCCCTTAGTTTGTACTTAGCCCTGAACAAAACGCCTTTTACTGTAAATACACGAGTCACCATGATTTATTTAAAGATATGTGATAATTCAAAATGTGTGTCTTGGCCCAGGACAGATATATTGAGTGCGTATACATGCACATCAGTATCCCGGTTATGATCGGGTTTTTTGAGTATCCCGGTTTCTTCATGGTGCATGTAAACGCAGTACCCTGGTTTCAGTATCCCAGTTATGGCAGTATCCCAGTTATTAGAAACCAGGTTACTGTAGCTGGTTTATTCCGATAGTAACCGGGATACTGTGGCATGCAAACGCAGTATCCCGGTTACTGCAACATAAAGTTGAGTGCGCATGCGTCCAAAAGACACTTTCCAGTCTTTTCACCACAACAGTAGCGACATAAATAAATTGACCAACATCAATAAAGTGACCACACGAGTGAAATGACTGTAAAATTAAGAGCTGCGCTAAACCTGCACACGTACAATCTGCACTTGTACGACCTGCACTCGTGTGACGCTGAAAAGCTAAAACATGAACTATCTCCTATACTCTATACGCACGGAACACACTTACCATCATTAGCGCCTCTTCTGTCACAGAAATAACACACATAATCCACTGAGTTGTGTCATTTAGTCCAAAAGAAGCTGATCGCATCAGCGGCACAAGGAGCAAGCTGTTTATAATGCCGCTAACAGTTTATGTTAATTAGCGATGCGGTCTTAAGTTTCGTTCCTGTAAAACGCAAACAAATGTGATCAGAGCTGAATTATCTGATCAAACGGGCTGATGTGTCTATAGTGTTTATGGTTCATATGTTGTAAAGTTGAGTTTATTTATGCAGAAGATTTTAATGAAGAATCTGTTGGGTTTGACCTGTGCAGTGGATTGTGGGAGATCTCACAGCTCCTCACCGCTGGTTAAACCTCTCGAGCTTCTTATGCTAAAGGAGCTCATGGTTTGTATTTTTCCTGTTTTATGAAATTGATTTAAGTAAATTTTTGCACTTAAACATTTGTAAGTTTATGTCAAGAAACCGGGATACTCCATTTGATCATGTATACGCGGATATGAGTGTCCCGGTTTCTCAGTGCGCATGTAAACGCAGTAACACGAATACTGACATAACCGGGATATGGCTAATAACTGGGATACTGATGTGCATGTATGGGATACTGTGTGCACTCATTGTATAAGCAGCTCTTGGGTTCAGACTGAACTTCCTCCGTGCTGTCTGCATCTAATTAGAAGTATTTTACTGTCTAATAATCTGGAAGTGCACATTAGCATGCTAGTTGTTCTTAACTTATTGTTACAACAAAACTCTGCTCTGGCCTTCGAGGGACAATAAATACATGTAATAAATACATGTATGAAGGACGCTCCAAATGTATAAGGTAAGTGAGGAATAACTTTGGACCACTGCAAACTGTTTAAAATGAACTAGTTCTTTTTTTCAAATTTTTAAAGGAACTCTTGCTGTGTAGTTTTTTTTTTTTTAATACTACACGTAAGTACTACAATCACAGTGGAACCTTGCCAGTGCCTTAACCTGCAGATAGAAACACATACAGGTTTTTCTTATTCTCAGTTTATGTACAGGCCTCATGTGGAAGCTCAGAACTTCCAGAATTCCCTATCTGAGCTGCAGAGGCTGCACTAACACTGATTCAGGATTGGCTGAGGTTTAGGTAGTGACCATTCAGATCAGAGAGAGTCATTTTAGGTTTAAACCAGCTGGATTTCAGCTTTGAATCCGGCAACCCAAATGAGAAAGTCATGTGTGGCTCATGATGTAACTAAGGTGGTGTTCACACGACAACTTTTTTTGGTCAAAACTGTGACATTTTTATTTGTTTTGGCTTTTCATCCACACGGAGCCGGCGTTTTGAACGAAAACTGTGTTTTTTGAAAATGGGTTCAAAAGTGGAGAAATCTGAGAACGCCGGGGTTGCGTTGTCATGTGGACAAACTAACTGCAGCTTTTGGAAAACAATGACGTCGCGACCCAGTCACCACCACATGACCAGAAGAGAACCCCGCGCAACAACGGGTAAGAACCATAATAATAACAACCATGGCAGAAAACAGAGTGGAGTTTGTATTGCGGACGCTTCTAAGTTTATTTGCATAGTTGCATCAAAACCTCTTAATCTGCTATGTAGTACAACACCAGCGGAGATACATACACAGTTACAGATTGTTCTAAACCCACTACTGTGAGGGTTTCTTTCTGCCCCTCCTACCCCCTCCTTTCCCTGCTCCCTCTTTCCTTCTCTCACCTTATTTGGCTTTTCCTGGGCGGGTCCCCAATTCATCTCACCTGCTGAGCTCCACTCCTGATCCTCGTCAAGTAATCATCTCCTGCAATAAAAGACCTGCTGACCTGCTCTCCAGTGCCAGATCGTTCCGTCAACCAAGTGGTAAACAACTCAGGCTTTTTGTGTTTTTGAGCATTTTTGAAGATTTATGACTCTTACCTGTTTTCTTTTAACTGTTCCCCAGTTCTTCCGTTTTGGAGCCAGCCTCATCCTGTTACCACCAGTTTCTGTAAGCCTCCGGTCAGCCTCCATCGCCACAGACCTCCCATCTGCAGCCGACCCGGACCCGTCCTGCCTCCCCTGGAATCTATCCCCCGCCAAGACTATTTTTGTGAATAAAATACTTTTTTTTTCCCCCTCTGCATATTTGGGTCCGACCAGTGATTCTTTAACACTGGTTTTCATCACAATTACACAAAATGGACTCCTGTAAGCGTTGAGTCAAGTAATAATGTTGTTACCTCCTCAAAAATAGACCTGGAGTTGTGTTTTGTTTCATTCACACATGTTTGAGTAACTCTTGTTTACATCTCCAAAGCTTAAAATGCTTGTTTCCACCTTATGATTGTCATGAAGTGCTTCTTTTCAAGTTAACAGCCATGTTTAACTTTAGTCTAGTAGAGATGATCAATTCCAGGACTGAAAATATCCAAATAGTTCTAGTGAAAGTGTATGGCGTTTAAAAATGCAGTGGCACTTCCTGTATCACCACATGACATCACGAGGTGGAACAGAGTGTTTTCAGTTTGAGAGAAGAACTCAGTCTAAACACACAGGATTTGTGTATTAAACAGTGAATGAAACAAAACAAAACACAACTCCAGGTCTGTTTGTGACGAGGAAACAACATTATAACACACTGTAGATTAAAAAAATAACACAATATGAACCTTTTAAAATCAAAACCTGACGTACGGTTTCTTTAAGTCTAGTTTCAATCTGTTTATGTCACGTATCCCTCGTTATTTGTTTCCTCGTCCACGCAGCGGCTCAGACTGACAGAGAAAAACTCCCTCTCCCCTGGTCCGGCAATACGGTGATGACAAAATCAATAGTGCTGAATAGAGAGAAGGCAGCTTTATGCGACCGTGCGCCGTGAGTGACGAGGTAAGCACCGCTCCTGTACGGTGGCCCGGAGGAGTCAGCTGAGAGGACACTATTGATTTGTGATGGCATAAATGTAATGGCAGTGTATAGTATAGGGCGCTCCTCATGGCCTTGTAATCTTCATGTGATCTGTAAAAATGGGCAGAGAGGAGAGGTGAGGTTTTACAGCCCGAGAGGTCGCAGTACTTTTAAGATCATATATTTGAGATACCGTAAAATCCAGACTATTGAGCGCACCTGAATATAAGCCGCATCAACTCAATTTGAACTAAACTTTTTAAATTGTACATATATAGACCGCACCTGAGTATAAGCGTTCACATCTTCGAGAACGTTTTCAAGTTCAGGCCGTCTGCTTTTTGAAACTTTTTCTCGTCTTTTTGCGTTGAGTCAGTTCGTCGCGCTGCCGTCGCCAAAATCTCACCATCGACTGACTGATGCCGAGGTCAAGTGCAGCAGCTCTGTTTCCTTCTTCTACACAAAAGTGGAAAAAAATGCATGGCACACTCGGTTGGCTGATATCCAAAAGCTTTTTTATTAACAAAATAATGTTTCGGCAAAAAAAGCCTTCATCGGATATTTTTCTTGTTTTGGACCACAGGCACTGTTTTGTTTCCTCATCACAAACAGACCTGGAGTTGTGTTTAGTTCCATTTATACATTTTTAAACACACAAATCTTGCATATTTAGGCTTTAGAGTTTTTTTTCTCCAACATAAAACACTCAGTGGTTCATTCTGGTTTAGTTCTGGTTCTGTTCTGGTCTAAACCTGGTTTAGTGCTGGTGTAGTCATGTTTTAGTCCTGGTTTAGACCTAGTTTAATCCTGGTTTAGTCCTGGTTTAAATCCAGTTTAATCCTGGTTTAGTTCTGGTGTAGTCCTGGTTTAAATCCAGTTTAATCCTGGTTTAGTCCTGGTTCAGTTCTGGTTTAAACCCGGTTTAATTCTGGTTTAGTCCTGGTTCAGTCCTGGTTTAGACCCAGTTTAATCCTGGTTCAGTTCTGGTTTAAACCCGGTTTAGTTCTGGTTTAGTCCTGGTTCAGTCCTGGTTTAATCCTGGTTTAGTCCTGGTTCAGTTCTGGTTTAAACCCGGTTTAGTCCTGGTTCAGTTCTGGTGTAGTCCTGGTTTAATTCTGGTTTAGTCCTGGTTCAGTCCTGCTTTAGACCCAGTTTAATCCTGGTTTAGTCCTGGTTCAGTTCTGGTTTAAACCCGGTTTAGTCCTGGTTCAGTTCTGGTTTAGTCCTGGTTCAGTCCTGGTTTAGTCCTGGTTTAGACCCGGTTTAGTCCTGGTTCAGTTCTGGTTTAAACCCGGTTTAGTCCTGGTTCAGTTCTGGTTTAGTTCTGGTTTAGTCCTGGTTCAGTCCTGTTTTAGTTCTGGTCTAAACAGACTAATAATAAAGTTTTACTCAAACATTTGTGCATTAAACAAAACACAGCATGAGTTCTGTTTTTGATGAGATAACAACATTAGAACATGACTTAAAGTTCACAAGAGTCAAATTATGTTTCGTTTAGGTAAGTTTATTTGCAATTTAGTTAAAACCACAATGGAAAAACATGCGCAGAAAGTTTAAATCCAGCCTCATAAACAAAGAAAAGACAATCATTACAGATAACATATGACACTGTGAAATAAACAAGCTACTTTTGCGTAACATAAGACCTTTAAAATGAAGAAAATTGATCCGTATCCAACATGTGGTGTGTCTGTTGTGGCGGATGTTGACAGATGTTGTTAATTACACACATCTGGTGATTATAATGTCTTTAAACGGTATAAATGAAAAACGCTGAAAGAAAAAATGGGAGACTTTTGCGGTTGTGACATGGCAACCTCATTAGTAATCTATAAACCATGATGACAAACTGGAACTTAAAGTGCGTTTGACAGATTTATGTGTTTTTCTAATTAGTGTCCGTGTGAGATTATCTGTGGTTTTACATCAGTTAAAGGTGCATTGTGTAACTTTTCCAGTGGAGGGTTTGTCAGATTCTTTTCTCCGTGGAGATGTTATTGCTTTGTCTAGAATGTTTCACAGTACGCTATTAAATCTTTCTATCTTCATGGAGTCCAAACCAGACCAAGTTACAGGTCAGGTCTGTGGAGAGGCGACCCTACTCGCAGTCAAAAATACAAAAATACAGAAAGTAGCCTAGAATATTAAATATAAAATATAATATATATGGTAAATGGTCACATTTTTCTAAAGTGCTTTTCCACCTTCAAGGCACTCAAAGCACTTTACAACAAGGAACCACTCACCCATTCATACACATTCACACACCAGTGTACGCAGACACTGTGGGCAAAGTGGGTTAAGAGTCTTGCCCAAGGACACAACGGCAGCATTCATCTGTGGGAGCTGGAATCACACCAGCCAACCTGTGGGTCAGTGGAATCTGACCGCTCAACCTGTGATGTTAATGTCGAGAGCTGGAATCAAACCGTAAACCTTCAGATCAGTGGGCGAATGCTCCACCAACTGAGCTACTGCCGCCCATATATATAAAAGTTAAATCTGTGTAGAGACGACTCACAGGAAGAATTTAAGTTTTTTATGTACATTTTTGAAACTCCATCCATCCATTTTCTTCCGCTTATCTGGGGTCACTGAGGCAGCAGTCTAAGCAGGGACTCCCAGACTTCCCTCACCCCGGACACTTCCTTCAGCTCCACCGGAGGGACCCCAAGGCGTTCCCAGGCCAGCCGAGAGACATAGTTCCTCCAGCGTGTCCCGGGTCTTCCCCAGGGCCTCCTCCCAGACCGGCACCCGGAACAGATGCCCGAGCCACCTCAGATGATCCTCTCGACGTGGAGGAACAGCAGCTCTACTTTGAGCTCCTCCCATGTGACTATCTGCCATCCTGCGGAGGAAACTCATTTCAGCCGCTTGTATCTGCGATCTTGTCCTTTCAGTCATTACCCAAAGCTCAATACAAGACAATATAAACAACACTGTGGAGACAGAAGAGGGTGGAGGACCTCCTAATAGAAAAGTTACATAGTGCATTTTGAACAAAATGAAGGCGTAGTCATTTATTTTTATTTGTTAAATCATAACAGTAATTTAGTCAGGTTTTGGCCCTTGTAAGTTGTAGTTGTTAACATTATGGTTGCTAGGTAACATACCTCTATCCATCTGCACATCACATTTACTGCCCGTGTCCAGCTTCACCAAAACCAAGGCAAGATTTGTAGTAAAAACCTTAAATCTAATGATGTTTGATGTTTCATTAGTCCTGAAAACAAGGTCTTCTCTTTCTGAACACTTTTGTTTAGAATTTTTCCAGGACTGTGACATCAAAGTTAAAAAAAAAAGTTCAAAATTCTCTTGCACCGCGTAAGTCTTTAAATCATTGCCAGACTCTCTTAGCATTTCTGAAAGTCCATTACTGTTTGCGTTCATTACAACTGCATGTTTATATTGGCATGCCAGGTCTTTTTTTTTTTTCATTAAATATTGTAACCATCAACACACCAAAGAGAAAATTCTGGTTCCCAATTGCAAGCCATTTTTACTTCACTTTTAAGGGCCCATTTTACGCTATTTTCTTATCTATGTTATTATGTTTTCTCATCAAAAACATATCTGGAGTCGTGTTTTGCTTCTTTCACACAAAGCTGAGTTCTTCCCTCAAACAGAAAACACTCTGATTTTCAATTTTGTGTCATTTAAAACTTAATAATTCCTTCTTCTTTGGTCTTCGCAGCTGCCAAACGTTTCTTACGACATTTCCACATTTTCTCCCCCACCAGCAGGAGGCGCCGTTGACACTGTAACCTCCGCAGGTCTCGCTCACCGCTGTGCCACGGTGGACAGTAAATGCTGATGAGTCTTTTTCATTAGCATTATCGGCGCACTAAATCTCATTGTCTTTGTTGTTAGCCCGGGGCACCCACGTTGTGCCTCCTCTCCCACTGTGGTCCAGCAGGTTCGGCTCGTGCTTGTGAGGCAGATCGTGAGCGTGTTAGAGATAAGAGTTCGCTGACCCAGGAAGAGTGGCATGGGAACGTGGAGAGACGCTGGCAGGTTTTGGTTGATCGGCGTTGACAGATTTAAATCAAGATATATTTTGTTGGCGTTCGTCTCCGGAGTTCAAAACATAAAAACTGTCCCTCGCTGGAAAACATCCATCTGTATGTTGTACTACATCAGGGGTGTCAAACTCATTTTGGTCCGGGGGCCATATCCAACCTACTTTGATCCCAAAGGGGCCGGATCAGAAAACTCATGGCAAATAAACCCCAAAAATAACAATAAGTTCAAATATTTGTGCAGAGAAACACAAATCTATTACACAAATCTTTTTTAACCGATGAACTCTTTCTTTTACAAAATATAATATTATGAATAACCTGAAACTTAAGAAAAAAACAATTTCAACACAATGTTTTAACATGAACTTGTATGAAAACAGGAATAAGTCAGTTTTTCTTGGAAAATCCTGCACTCGGCTCCACTTTTCTCATGTTGGACATTTTTCTGATGAGGGTGTCACGGTCAACAGTCAAAACGATCGTCCTTTAAGAGCGTTTGGAAAGAGACAAGTCTTCATTTGTGCTGCTCTGGTGGGAGGGGCCACGTACAGAGACACTGGAGACGCTGCTGTGATAAACACCACAGAAAATTAACTTTATTTTAATTGAAAATATAATTACAATATTTTAGTAGAAAGTCAGCTGAGGGCCAGATTAAAGGTCTTGGAGGGCCGGATCTGGCCCCCGGGCCGTATGTTTGACACCTGTGTACTACATCAAGCTGCTCCATCTTCAAGTTGCATTGTGGCATTTGTTTCTCTCCATGGCGATGTTATTGTTCCACAGTATGGCATTAAACAAATATATCTTGTATTTATTCAATTACAAGTGTTTTTATTGCTCAAAAGTACCACAAAACATGGATTATTTCTGTGAGCGGGTCCACTTCTCCACAGATCTGTTACAGTTAACTAAACACACTGTACTGTAGAACATTTCAGGAAAAAAAACAACATGGAGTCAAGCAGGTGGTGGAGCTCTACCAGAAAAGTTGCACCTTTTAAAGGAACAACAAACTGAGACAGTAAAAGAGTGTTAAAAATTAGGGCTACTTAAAGCAGACCCATGATGCAAAATTAACTTTTCAGAGCTTTTAACCGCATTATAGTTGATTCCCCTTCTCATTTACCATATTTTTTAGACTATAAGTTGCAATTTTTTTTCATGGTTTGGGTGTTTCCTGTGACTTATACTCCGGTGCGACTTATATATTAAAATGTTCACCCTGAAGCGGTGAGAGTCTCTAGTCTTGTGTGTGAGTATCTGCTGCTCCTGTTCCTCCTGTACCACTGTCACTTCACTCTACTGCGCATGTCTCCTGCAGAAAGAGCCTCTGTCCTGTCTGTGTCATGTCAGTCGATCGCACCATTGCTTCTGTACCACTGAAAATTTAAAATCTAAACAAACTTATGAAGACGACTGAGAAGACTGAACACAAATGCTCCCAAAAAGAAAACCATATTTTGCAGATTACAAGCTGCAAGTTGTGAAATATGCAGCTGAAAACGGTAATCAAGCAGCAGAAAGAAAGTTTGGAAAGTTTGAACTTCTGTGACAACGAAATCATCCTGTCAGAATTCAGAAAGGCCAGAATAATTCTAACTGGAACTGATGCTGAATCTGACGACAGCGACACAGAAGAGGAAGGAGGTCACAGAGTTGTTAAGAAGTGACACTGAGGATGAAAAATGCAATGGATTTAGTGATTTGGAGTGAGATGGAGAGTTTGGTAAACTTGTTCTGTTCTGTTGTTTATGCAATATTTATCTGAAGAACTATGACTAAAATATGTGACGTTAACAGTCTGTTTTCTGTTCTATTGTTTTTACTATAACTTGGCTTTCAAGATGAAATGTCAGTTCATGGTCTCTAACTTTATAAAGTAAATTTCCTCCAAAAAGTGCAACTTATATATGTCTTTTTTTTTTTTTTTTTTTCTTCATTACACATTTTTTGGCTGGTGTGACTTATACTCCAGAGTGATTTATAGTCTGAAAAATACGGTAGTTGTTTTGCTTCATTTAGACCAGTACATTCCTCAAGGTGGAAAACAGAACTCCAGATACAGTAGGTTTGGAAGGGACGGTGTTATAACATCGTAGAAATAAGGCCCATTAATAACAAAAATAATTCATTAAGTTAAAGGTTGTATGGAGGATTTTTTTTGTTTTTTTTTTGTTTCAAATTGTCAATGATAGCATTATAGAGATGCAGTAGCCTTGTAATTATGATGACCAAAAAAAAGAGAATAAAAATTCATCAACTCTGGACGTGGTGGGGCTAAACATTTGCCAATAGATAACGACACTGCCTCGTTATCTGTTAGCTGACAGGCTGTCAATCAAACTCCCTACGTTTCTAGCGTAACTGACTTGCCTGCGCGACGCCGGTACGTGGTTTGCGTACGACTGTCACACAGTCCACAGACGCAAGCCGCACAGACGCTGTTTACTCCACCAACGCAACAGTTCTTAGCGGCTTTTTTTGACCTATATCTTCCTCGCAGTTCGCACAAAGTTTGTTGCAATGGCGACAAGAATCCAGGAGCAGTTCGCCGCAAAAGAAAGTCTGTTTTTGAGGTCGCTGAAAGAAGAAGAAAGGGGAAAGCAGGCGAAAAAGCGATGACTGACGCGCAAATTACTGACAGGAAACACTATTTAAAGCTAAAAAAGGACACGAAAGCATAGTCTGAAAACTGCATTTGCTTCGCACTGCTTTCTCTGCTTTCCTGCGAAAATCTCTCTCACTTCTCACAACCTTTAAGTTGTAATCCCTCTCCTTACCATCTTACCATTCCAAACTGTGCTGAGTGTGCTAAAACCGTGGCGCTCGTACCTGGTGTGTGGTTGGTCTTGTCCACTTCACTGCCCGCTCCTCTTCGCCTGAGAGTCAAAGGCTCATTTCTCCACTGTCCTGTGTCCTGCTGATCCATCAGGCACTGACAGGAGCACACAGGAGCCAAAATGGAGCCATCAGTCTGAATGTCAGGGGAAAGGGCACTATCTGATGGAGGAGCCGCCACACACACACCACCACGTCACTACAGTAGGCTGTCACTACTGAGAGCCTATATGTAACGTCAGAAGGTTAGCAAATGTGTCTTAATAATAATACTAGATTTTATTTAAAGAAGAAATATTGTGCTTGAGTCTGATAGGATGTGATCATAACTTAGGCTATGTTTAGACTGAAGGGCTTAATGCTCAATTCGGATTTTTTTGTGAAATCCAATTTTTTTTTGCAAGGTCATTCACATTTCTGATTAAACATGACTTGTATGTGATCTCCAATGTGAACTATAAACACCCCAAAAGTGTCCCGCATGAGCATTGGAGGACACGACAATGTCACACACAGCGAGAGTGCTCAGTGTTTACGGAAGTCGCCTAAACGCTGTAGCCTGATTCATCAGCCGGTTTCACTTCATAGAAACCGTCTGACCTCGCAGCAGTAGGATTTGTTCACTCGACGGTAGGTGGGTACTTTTTTTTTATCTAACCAATTGCTGTTATTTGATCGTGACATATGTAATGTGCACCGTAACGGGGCTAACTGGTATATTAAGCTTTTCCCAAATCTCGTAGGAAGAAGGGCAATAACGTGTTTCCCCTTGATAAAATTCGCCAAACATTCTCTTTGTTCCAGCTTTAAATCCTCGATCTCGGGAATCGTTGCCAACACAGAATGTCTGTCTTCGTCTACATCCATCTCGACCCCTTTGTTTACTGTTGCGCTGTTCCACAAAAGGGACCCAGACAGGAGCTTGAGTTCGACGTCATGGCTTCACAGCTCTTCTCTGATTGGCCGGTGCGCGGTCTACAACTTCTGAGGTTCTTGCAAACCGTCGAATGTATTCTGATTCCTGACCTAGTCGCTGGAGAGAAATGAAATTGAGAGGAAAACTGGCTATAAACGCTGGGCTTGTCTTCCAAAATACAGTCCAGTTCTTTGTAAAATGGACAGGTTACACATCCACCGCCGCTTCATTTGTTTGAGACTTTGGCTTTACCTTGTATTTGGCTCGCGGGCTCTTTATTTCTTGAATGAATGCGACCTGGCCGCTCAGACTGAAGTCGCGTGTCAAAAAATCAGATATGTATCAGTTTCAGGAGCACATATCCAAGTGGCCTGGGTCGCATTTGAAAAAATCGGATCTGTGTCGTTCAGACTGTCATTAAAAGATCAGATACAGGTCGCCTATGGGTGAAAAACTGGATTTGGGTCACGTTAAGCTGCAGTCTGAGCCTTAATGATCCACAGGATGTCATAATTTGGACATTTTAAATTGCAGTATCAATTTAAAACAACTTAAGAAAAGAAACAAGACTGCAAACTTCCGTGTTAGAAAACTGTGGTGCCCGATGGGAGCTGACGTTGCCATAAACATCATCGCAACAAAGAGGCACGCAGTTGTTCCCCCTCTTATGGATAGTAAATAAGTAATTGGATTTATATAGCACCTTTCAAGACACCCAAAGCGCTTTACAGAACAGTATTCATTCACTCCGCACTCTGACCAACACTCTTACAATCTCATGAAGCTAACGAAAAGGAAGAATCAAGTGCACTAAAATCCTTATTTACACCATCATGAATTAATCACTAAAAAGATAAAACATATGCTATAAAACTCCTTTTTCCAGCTGTTTGTGCATGTTGTCACTACACCAGATCCTCACGACTCAGTAAAGACATAAGGACATCTTTCATATCCTCTGCAGCTCAAATCCATCATTAAGAAGTGTGGGAAAAACAGAGCTTGTGTAAATCTGCCTAAAGCTGCTGTCCTCAAACACTGAGGGATCGGCTGAGGAAAGTAAGGCCTGTTTTATGCGATGTTCCACATTCGAGCTGCTACAAGTCCGTCAAAGCAGACCGTCGAGACCAATGATGAGCTGTTACATTTGCCGTAAATAGCCCACAAAAGCAAAGTTACACGCTTGGATCAATATTTTTTGCCTCTAAAACATATTTTATTCCACATCGTAAAATAAAACGTTTCTGAATTCATGCAAACATTCTAATAATAATGACATTTGCACTTGTGTTGTGAGTTTTCGTGGCTTATAATTAACAAAACATATAATAATGGTTTACGCATGTTAAAGGTTCATACTAAAATACCAGAAAAAAGCAAGAAACCTCACAATGTTTTATCTAACACGTGTACCCCCACCAGAGCTGGGGAGTAACAGATTACATGTACTGGAGGTATGTAATCAGAGTACAAATTATGAGTAACTGTATTCGGTTACAGTTACTGTTTCAGTGAGTGGTAATTGGATTACAGTTACTTTGTTGAAATAAATGGATTACACGGTGGTATTTTCCTGTTTTCACATTATTTTTATTTTTATTTTTATTTTTTTTTTGGTAATTCCACTCATTGCTGGAAAATAACCAGGTCTAAACCAGGACTAAACTAGATTTAAACCAGGACTAAAATCAGGTCTAAGATAGATCTAAACCAGGTCTAAATGAGATCTAAACCAGGACTAAAACCAGTTCTAAACCAGGTCTAAACCAGGACTAAATGAGATCTAAACCAGGACTAAAACCAGGTCTAAACCAGGTCTAAACCAGGACTAAAACCAGGTTTAAACCAGGACTAAACCAGGACTAAAACCAGGTCTAAACAAGGACTAAACCAGGTCTAAACCAGGACTAAAACCAGGTCTAAGCTAGATCTAAACCAGGTCTAAACAAGATCTAAACCAGGACTAAAACCAGGTCTAAACCAGGTCTAAACCAGGACTAAACCAGGACTAAACTAGATTTAAACCAGGACTAAAATCAGGTCTAAGATAGATCTAAACCAGGTCTAAATGAGATCTAAACCAGGACTAAAACCAGGTCTAAACCAGGACTAAAACCAGGTCTAAACCAGGTCTAAACCAGGACTAAAACCAGGTCTAAACCAGGACTAAAACCAGGTCTAAACCAGGTCTAAACCAGGACTAAAACCAGGACTAAAAACCAGGTCTAAACAAGGACTAAAACCAGGTCTAAAACCAGGACTAAAACCAGGTCTAAGCTAGATCTAAACCAGGTCTAAACAAGATCTAAACCAGGACTAAAACCAGGTCTAAACCAGGACTAAACCAGGACTAAAACCAGGTCTAAACCAGGACTAAAACCAGGTCTAAACTAGATCTAAACCAGGACTAAACCAGCACTAAAACAGGATTTAACAGGAACTAAATCATGCTGCGTGGACCATGTCTCCTCCTCCTTTATCAATAATATTTTTAATACCGTTAAGTTTCCTCGTCTTTGCTTCTGTACAGCAAATTAAGTAATCCAAAGTATTCAGATTACGTTACTCACTTTAAGTAATTTAATGGATTCCGTTACAAACTACATTTTGGAGTATGTAATCTGTAATCTGTAGGGGAATACATTTTAAAAGTCACCTTCCCAACACTGACCCCCACAGTTGTTGGCTGTTGATATTTAGCCTATAGAATGATAATTGTATTTTTAAAGCAGACCTATTATGCAAAATCACCTTTTTCAAGAGCTTTTAACAATTTGTTTCTTTGTGGAAACCGTCTGATCTCGCAGCATCAGGATTCGTTCGCTTGACTGTAGGCGGGTACTTTTTTTATTTAATCAATCGCTGCTATTTGGTCGTGACGCATGTAAAGCGCCAAATCCTGTAGGAAGAAGGGCAATAACGTCTTTTTCCTTGATAAAATTCACCAAACATTCTCTTAGATCCAGCTTTAAGTCCTCGATCTCGGGAATCGTTGCCAACACAGAATGAGTGTGTATACATGCACATCAATAACCCGGTTATGATCGGGTTTTTTGAGTATCCCGGTTTCTTCATGGTGCATGTAAATGCAGTAACCCGGTTTCAGTAACCCGGTTATGGCAGTATCCCGGTTATTAGAAACCAGGTTACTGTAGTTGGGTTATTCCGATAGTAACCGGGATACTGTAGCATGTAAACGCAGTACCCCGGTTACTGCAACATAAAGTTGAGTGCACATGCGTCCAAAAGACACTTTCCAGTCTTTCACCACAACAGTAGCGACATAAATAAATTGACCAACATAAATAAAGTGACCAAACGAGTGAAATGACTGTAAAATAAAGAGCTGCGCTAAACCTGCACATGTACAATCTGCACTTGTACGACCTGCACTCGTGTGACGCTGAAAAGCTAAAACATGAACTATCTCCTATACTTTATACGCACGGAAACACACTTACCATCATTAGCGCCTCTTCTGTCACAGAAATAACACACATAATCCACAGAGTCGTGTCATTTAGTCCAAAAAAAAACTGATCGCATCAGCGGCGCAAGGAGCGAGTTGTTTTTATCGCCGCTAACAGTTTATGCTAATTAGCCAAACGGTCTTAAGTTTCGTTTCTGTAAAACATAAACAAATGTGATCACAGCTGAATTATCTGATCAAACGGGTTGATGTGTCTATAGTGTTTATGGTTTAGATGTTGTAAAGTTGAGTTTATTTATGCAGAAGATTTTAATGAAGAATCTGCGCAGTGGATTGTGGGAGATCTCGTAGCTCCTTTAGCTTCTTATGCTAAAGGAGCTCACGGTTTGTATTTTTCCTGGTTTATGAAATTGATTTAACTTAATTTTTGCGCCTGCGCATTTGTAAGATTATGTCAAGAAACCGGGATACTCCATTTGATCATATATACGCGAATATGAGTGTCCCGGTTTCTCAGTGCGCATGTAAACGCAGTAACACGAATACTGACATAACCGGGATATGGCTAATAACTGGGTTACTGATGTGCATGTATACGCACTCAATGTCTGTCTTTGTCTACATCCATCTCGACGCTTTGTTTACTGTTGTACTGAACCACAAAAGGGACCCAGACGGACGCTTGAGTTTGACGTCATGGCTTCACAGCTCTTCTCTGATTGGCCGGTTCGTGGTCTATAACTTCAGTGGTTCTTGCAAACCGTCTAGTAGTTTATTCCGATTTCTGACTGGAGAGAAATGAAATTGAGCAGAGTCACTAATATTCAAGACGTCATTGCTCCAATCTACCCCTGTTTTCACGTTTTATATTGGTTAAAGTTCTTTGACTTATTTTTCCTGACTAAATACTAAATAATGACTAAAACTGGCTAAAAACTAAAGCTAAAAGTATGTATTTTCGACAAGTAAATACACTCAAACCGTTGTACATCAAGGAACCACTCACACATTCACACATTCATACATCAGTGTACACAGACATTAGGTGTGAGGGAGGGTTAAGTGTCTTGCCCAAAGGACACAACAACAGCATTCATCTGTGGGAGCTTGGCCTGGCTCCGCTTCACCCGGTGCTCCCCGTTTGTTTCACTGCTTGTGCTTTCCGAATTTGCATGTACTGTGTGGTACCTGGCGCCTGATTGGTGGGGTTTTGTCCCGTCGCTGTTCCGCTGGCTCCGATGTTCGTCGTGCCGCGGTCTGAGGATTGACGTCCCGCTCGTCCAATCCCCTTCCTGATCCGCCACCCCTCAGCCAATAAAAATCCTGTGTGCGTTTATGTGTATGTATGTCATTTGTATATATTCATGTAATTATGTTATTTTATTTTTATTATTATTTTCTGGTCAATATTATTATTATTATTATTATTATTATTATTATTTATTTTTTATTTTTTCCTTTTTCTTTTCAGCGTCTGTTAAGGGTGGGGGTGGGTGTGGGGAGGTTGAATTGGGGTTTGGGAATGGGGAGGAGGGGGTTTAAATGTGGCATTTGTACACTTGTATATTTTGTGGCATTTTTTGTGTGGCCGTAAGACCACAATATTAAAAAAAAAAAAAAAAATTCTAAAATTAAATAAAATATATATGGAAAAAAAAAAAATCCTGTGTGCCTGTTCCTACTGGCGGCTGGATTTCAGTTTCAGTTCACAACGCTCCGTGATTGACGTGTGTCTTGTTGGGAATTGTTGGAGTTGTGTATTTGAGACACACCTATCGTTTTTGTAATTGTCAGTTTGGCTCGGCCCTTGGGCAATTGTATTTTCTTTGATTTATCTTTATCCCATTAGAGTCATTGTTTAGTTGTAGTGGGAATTTTTGATTTATTTTATGTAAAACCTCAATTTTTGTTATTATACTTACTGACATTTACTTTATAAAAGCCATTTAATATTACATCACATCTTGTTTGTGTTACTTTCCTTTGTCCCTAGCGCTGGTTTGTAACAGAGCTGGAACCACAATCAATGATGCTTTTTAGGTCAAGCTTCAGATCAGTGGACAAACGCTCTAACAACTAAACTACTGTCGCCCCATACAGTCTCACTGAACTATTGAATGAATGGAGAATAGATCCAGTGCAGTGTTGGGAAGGTGACTTTTAAAATGTATTTCCCTGCAGATTACAGATTACATACCCCAAAATGTAGTTTGTAACGTAATCCATTAAATTACTTAAAGTGAGTAACGTAATCTGAGTATTTTGGATTACTTGATATTGTCATGTTTTTTAAAACTACATGAATGTAGCAACCACATCCTCAAAATTCTTGTTTGTTCTCTTTAAATTGGCTGCTGAGCTCAAGTCTCCATGAACAGATGTTTGCTGAAGAGAAGCAAAGACGAGGACATGTTAACATACGATGTTTTGTTTTATCTGCTAAAATGTTTAAAAAATATTGATAGAGAAATGCTTTCTCTATGAGATACTGCTGAATTAAATTATGTCCACCCTACTGTCCTGGTTTAGTCCTGGTTTAGTCCTGATTTAGTCCTGGTTTAGTCTTGGTTTTGGTCTGGTTTAGTCCTGGTTTTAGTCTGGTTTAGTCTGGTTCTGGTCCTGTTTTAGTCCTGGTTTAGTCCTGGTTTAGTCTTGGTTTTGGTCTGGTTTTAGTCCTGGTTTAGTCTTGGTTTTAGTCCTGGTTTAGTCTTGGTTTTAGTCCTGGTTTAGTCTTGGTTCTAGTCCTGGTTTAGTCTTGGTTTTAGTCCTGGTTTTAGTCCTAGTTTAGTCCTGGTTTAGTCTTGGTTTTGGTCCTGGTTTAGTCCTGGTTTAGTCATGGTTTTAGTCCTGGTTTAGTCTTGGTTTTAGTCTTGGTTTTAGTCCTGGTTCTAGTCCTGGTTTAGTCTTGGTTTTAGTCCTGGTTTTAGTCCTAGTGTTAGTCCTGGTTTAGTCCTGGTTTTAGTCCTGGTTTAGTCTTGGTTTTAGTCTTGGTTTTAGTCCTGGTTCAGTCCTGATTTAGTCTTGGTTCTAGTCCTGGTTTAGTCTGGTTTTAGTCCTAGTTTAGTCCTTGTTTTAGTCCTGGTTTTAGTCCTAGTTTAGTCCTGGTTTTAGTTCTAGTTTTAGTCCTGGTTTTTAGTCCTAGTTTAGTCTTGGTTTTAGTCCTGGTTTTAGTCCTAGTTTAGTCCTGGTTTTAGTCCTAGTTTAGGCCAAAATGTGAAAACAGGAAAATACCACCATGTAATCCATTTATTTCAACAAAGTAACTGTAATCCAATTAACCCTCACTGAAACAGTAACTGTAACTGAATACAGTTACTCATAATTTGTACTCTGATTACATACCTCCAGTACATGTAATCTGTTACTCCACAACACTGATCCAATGTATTATCTTTTGCTTTCGGCGCTCTGAGTTTCTTCTCCTTTTGCTCTTCACGTTAAGTCACTCGATCACAACACAATCGTGCATCTCGCTAATAAAACTACTGCACATCGCATCAAGTTTGTCAAGTTTCCGTGTACAGTTTTGTATTTTGTTTTACGAGAATTGTGGTGTAGGAGCATTATGTTTCTGGAGAATTATCATGTAGGAGCGAGGGTGACGTAGGCTTGTGGGCTGAGCATCGCTGAGAACTTTACTGCAAACCATAAAGACGGTTCAAACAGGACACGGGAAAGATCACTAAAATACTCAAACACACATGGATGACTACATCTAAAACCTCTTCAGGCATGTTTTTGATGAGGGAAGATTATAATCAGTGTTGGGAAGGTGACTTTTAAAATGTATTCCCTTACAAATTACAGATTACAAAGCCCAAAATGTAGTTTGTAACATAATCCATTAAATTACTTAAAGTGAGTAACGTAATCTGAATACTTTGGATTACTTGATATTGTTATGCTTTTTAAAACTACATGAACTGACCAACCACATCCTGAAAATTCTTGTTCTCTTCAAATTCTCTCTTGAGCCCAAGTCTCCATGAATAAGCAACTGTTTGCTGTAGAGAAGCAAAAGACCAGGAAATCTTAACATAAGATGTTTTGTTTTATCTGCTAAAAGAAAATAAAAAGTCCAGTCTTTACTTAAGCATATAAAAAATATTATTGATAGAAAAAATATTTCTATATGAAATCACTGCTGCCTTTAAATTATGTTCACTCTACTGTTAGGTGTCATTGTTTAGACCTGGTTTAGTCCTGGTTTAGTCCTGGTTTTAGACCTGGTTTTAGTCCTTCTTTTAGACCTGGTTTAGTCCTGGTTTAGTCCTGCTTTTAGTCCTGGTTTTAGTCCTGGTTTAGCCCAAAATGTGAAAACAGGAAAATACCGCTCTGTAATCCATTTATTTCAACAAAGTAACTGTAATCCAATTACCACTCACTGAAACAGTAACTGTAACTGAGTACTCATAATTTTTACTCTGATTACGTAATCCCGGTACATGTAATCCGTTACTCCCCAACACTGATTATAACATAGTAGAAACCAACAAAATTAAACTAAAAAATAACAAATGAACGCTGATTTCAATGTTTCAGACGTACAAATGAAAACCCTTCTCCCATTCCAGGCTCTGGTCATTTCCAACAGAGCAACTTTGTCATTTAAATTCATACGCCCTGCACCTGCCATCAGTATTCATGTACATCGGGGCATCCACCGTATCGCCGTATTATTTACCCTGCCTTATCCTGCTCAGCGAATCCTCACCCAAACGGAACCCAACGCACGTGACTCCCTGGAACAGAGACAGCTGCCCATCCTGGACGCCGCTGATAAAAGTCTGACACGCCGTCCGTCACAAAGAGGACCGGCGACTTCTCTTTGAGGGCCCCCGAACGCTCCATGCTGACACGTTCGCAGGTACACGGGTAAATGCGTTGCGTAAGCGTCGAACCATCTGCTGGAGCGGGCGCCAGATAAAAAGAGGGTAAACGGAAGCGGTAAGCGGAAAATGCATCAAAATAAATGAGGTGTTGTGGGAGAGAGAAAGAAGAGAGGGTGGGAGGAGGGCGGGTGGAGAGGAAGCCAGAAGTGTTCATTAGGAGAAACAAAAGGGAGAGATGTAATGTGTCTATGTGATGCCAACTGAACTGTATAGGAGTTTTTGTACTGGCTGCTTGTACCTATAGTCCAGGGGTGTCAAACTCATTTTGGTCCGGGGGCCGAATCCAACCGACTTTGATCCAAAGGGGCCGGATCAGAAAACTCATGTCATATAAACCCCAAAAATAACAATAAGTTCAAATATTTGTGCAGAGAAACACAAATCTATTACAGAAATCTTTTTTAATTGATGAACTCTTTTTACAAAATATTATAATATTATGAACAACCTGAAACTTTAAGAAAAATACAATTTCAACACAATGTTTTAACATGAACTTGTATGTAAATAGGAATAAGTAAATTTTTGTTGTAAAATCCTGCACTCGGCTCCACTTTTCTCATGTTGGACATTTTTCTGATGAGGGTGTCACGGTCAACAGTCAAAACGATCGTCCTTTAAGAGCGTTTGGAAAGAGACAAGTCTTCATTTGTGCTGCTCTGGTGGGAGGGGCCACGTACAGAGACGCTGGAGACGCTGCTGTGATAAACACCACAGAAAATTACCAATTACAAATTATTTTAATAAGAAATATAATTAAAATATTTTAGTAGAAAATCAGCCGAGGGCCACATTAAAGGTCTTGGAGGGCCGGATCTGGCCCCCGGGCCGTATGTTTGACACCTGTGCTATAGACTGTATAAATAAATGGATGCAGCTAACTCGCGTTTTAAATAGGAAGTGAGCGTAAGTGCGCTTCTGGCTCCATCGACTCTAGATCCAAGGCTACGTTCGCTTAATGCTCAATTCGGATTTTGTTGTGAAATCTGATTTTTTTTTTTTTTTTTTGCGAGCTTGTTCACTTTCCCAGTTCAATGTGACTTGTATGTGACAGTTTGAACTTTAAACGCCCCAAAAGTGTCCTGCATGAGCATTGGAGGACAGGAGGAGGTCACACGAAGCGAGCGTGCTCAGTGTTTACGGAGGAAGTCTAAACACTGGGCTTGTCTCCCAATTACGGTCCAGTTCATTGTCATACCTGACAGTTTCGACTTCTCACTAAACATAGAAACTTGCCCACAGGACTATAAACCAGGATGGGGGCCTTTTTACTCTCACGGACCTGGGATACTGTCCTGAGGAAGTCAGACTGCAGATGGCGCTGTCGTCCTGCTTCCACCTGTAGGAAGTAGAGATGCGCGGATTGCGGTTACAGTTGCGGTGTCCACGGCTAAACGTCACGTCGGGCGGATGACGTGACGAAAAATATTTTAATTAAATTCGGGCGGGTGGCGGTTTAACTACTCAAATTAAAAAATATATATATTACAGCCTATATTTTAGTCCTGGTTTAGTCTTGGTTTAGTTCTGCTTTTAGTCCTGGTTTTAGTCCTGGTTTAGCCCAAAATGTGAAAACAGGAAAATACCGCTCTGTAATCCATTTATTTCAACAAAGTAACTGTAATCCAATTACCACTCACTGAAACAGTAACTGTAACTGAGTACTCATAATTTTTACTCTGATTACGTAATCCCGGTACATGTAATCCGTTACTCCCCAACACTGATTATAACATAGTAGAAACCAACAAAATTTAACTAAAAAATAACAAATGAACGCTGATTTCAATGTTTCAGACGTACAAATGAAAACCCTTCTCCCATTCCAGGCTCTGGTCATTTCCAACAGAGCAACTTTGTCATTTAAATTCATACGCCCTGCAAATATATATATTACAGCCTATATTGTTAAGTGTTTTGAGATATGCGACTTTACTCCTATGTGCAGTGTTTAGAGTGACTGTGTGCGCACCCCTGAGGCACGCGCTTTTTGAATGGGCCCGCGCTCCGCACAGGTGTCTATGTTTTACTGTATGTGAGATGAACGTTAGGAAGGCGACCGAAGCGAGTCAGGAAGCAATTGCCCTGTTATTTAGTGCATCACTGCAAATAAAGCCACGATACAAAGTGGCGCGTTAATTGAGCCCACGCACTCACGGTGAGGTTCCGAACAGGGAGTTAAACCCTGAGCAACGAGCGGCGCTTTGTTACGGACAATTAAGAATGTGAACATGCACGTTGAGCGAATTTTGGAATGAATGAGCTATAGAGTTTGCATTTTTATCAAGGCACCTTAGTTTGTTTGAAATGAATAAAATTCACAAACAAAAAAATTCACAGGAAAGATCCAAGATGTCAAGGCCTAAGCAATCGATCCGATCTAACTTAGTAAGAAACAGGAAATGTTGCAGTGACGGTGATCCGATCAGTCAGAATTAGCCTCATCGAAACCTCATCTCTGTGATTTATTAATGTAACCCCGCCCCCAGATGAGAACAGCCAATAGGAAACAGCCTCTGTCCTTCTCACTCACACACGATCGACTGCTTCTGCCTTGGCATATTGGCTCTTTGCTGTCTAATTTTTCACTGCGAATTTTACACTCTGAATTTCGACTGTTGAATTTGAGGGCTTGAAAATATCTGTGGTGATTTTTTTTACTTTATTTTGAATTTAAAACAGTACACGCAAGTAAACTTCAAATTTCAGCAACTAAAATTCAGAATAAAAATAATTCAAACATCTTTTTTCAGAGTTAAAAAATTTCAAGTGAGAAATTCAGTGGTATTTAAAATTCTAAATCTGATGGAACAAATTATCTTCCATAGTATTTCTGCGGCCCCATCTGTACTCCCAAGAAGTCTCCCGCTGTAGTCACCACCTTCATTAAACTGGTTCTGATCATTTTCACATTTGAGAATAATGTGGAGTTTATAACAGCGGTAAGAGCACTCATCCATCAACCCAAATGTACGAGGATCGATTCCCTCTTGGATCAAATTAGGCCGCGGTGTCCTCAGGCAAGACACTTCACCCAGTTTGTTCGAATGCGGTGCGGCAGATTGGCAGATGAGTACGGAACGAGTGAACGATTTGAGCGATTTGAGACTTTGACACATCTAAACCTCATTATGAGTAAGGCTCCATTACTCTAATTAAAAAGTGTGAAGAGGTGCATTTCTACCTGTGACAAAACGATCTGGGAAGACAACCTAATGAAACAAAAACAACTCCAAGTCTGTTTTTGATGAGGGAACAACATCATTAAAAGTTATTTTCCATTATATTTGTCCTTTTAGAGATTCCAACTAATATTTTTTATACCACTCAGTTTTATTGTTTTTCCCAACTGTACCGTAATAGTCTGCTGCCTTGTGTCACAGTTTAAGAAAAGACGACAAAGCCTTTCTGAAAGCAGTATGTCTGGTTATAATTGATCAAATTGACATTATCCTTTCTAGATCCTCCAGTTGACGTCACATTGGATTATTACATCACAGAGCAATGGCCTCTCCAAACACCTCCAACACTCACATTTATCCTAAGGCAAAGAGGGTGGCTGAAGTGTTTTGCCTAAATATTCAACAAAAGTGTGTAGTAATTAGTCAAAGCTGGAATAACTGTACAGAAAACCTAAAATTGTGCACCAGTCTCTTTCACTTTATAAAGAAGTTTAAATGTTTAACTCTGGACAGGTACGTGAAATATGTTGTTTGTGCTGTAGTACTTTGTTGTACTATTTCTGATTTGTTTGTTTCCTCTTGCTGTATTTATGAAGATGAACTGGTGTCAAGATGACGCTCTGACAAAGGAATAAAGGGTAAAGGCAGAATAAGCTTAAGCTTCAGCCTCCACCTTTTCAGTCTGTGTATGTTAAATATGACTGTCTGTGAATTAATGTCAAAATATACCTGTGACCGAAATAAATAATCAAAATATTCAAAAAATAATCAATATAACCTACAACCTTCAGGTCTAAGACATCCATCTGATCAAGTGTTGCCCCAAAAATTATTAGTAGTCCAGCTCTTTACCATCACTGTTAACACCATATTGATTACACCTTAGCAGTCAGTGTTAGATTTTTCCAAGCTTGATTTTTGAGTTTTCACTGCTCTATGTATTTTTTGTGGAACTGGTATGAGCTTCAGGTCATGAGACATTAAACTAAACAGCTGACATAAAAAAGTCCTTGCCTGTACCATCAATATAAACATTCAATTGATCACACCTTAGAAGCAAGTGTCCTAAACTTGATTTCTGAGTTTTCAGTGCTCTCGTTCACCCCATTCATACTGGTGGGCGGGTCTGCAGTATCCAGTGCCACATGGGGCCTGTCCTCCTCATGGGGCCTGCCTTCCGCTCAATTTCAATTCTCTGTAGGTCAGGAATCAGAATACACTAGACCAGGGGTGTCAAACTCATTATAGGTCCGGGGGCCGTATCCAACCTACTTTGATCCCAAAATCTTTGATCAGAAAACTCATGTCATATAAACCCCAAAAATAACAATAAGTTCAAATATTTGTGCAGAGAAACACAAATCTATTACAGAAATCTTTTTTAATTGATGAACTCTTTCTTTTACAAAATATTATAATATTATGAAGAACCTGAAACTTGAAGAAAAATTAAATTTTAACACAATGTTTTAACAATAACTTGTATGTAAACAGGAATAAGTCAATTTTTCTTGGAAAATCCTGCACTCGGCTCCACTTTTCTCATGTTGGACATTTTTCTGGTGAGTGTGTCACGGTCAACAGTCAAAACGATCGTCCTTTAAGAGCGTTTGGAAAGAGACAAGTCTTCATTTGTGCTGCTCTGGTGGGAGGGGCCACGTACAGAGACACTGGAGACGCTGCTATGCTCAGCAGCACAGAAAATTATCAATATATTAACAGAAAATATAATTAAAATATTTTAGTAGAAAATCAGCCGAGGGCCACATTAAAGGTCTTGGAGGGCCGGATCTGGCCCCCGGGACTTATGTTTGACACCTGTGCACTAGACGGTAGACTAGAAGAACCTTGGAAGTTATAGACCGCGCGATGGCCAATCAGAGAAGAGCTGTGAAGTCATGAAGTTAACCCTCTCCAGGCAGGCGTTGCAGATTTGCAACAGCTAAATTCCAATTACCTACTTACTCCACATCCATATTTTATGAGCTTTTTTTACTCAGGAGCCTTTTCTCCCATCCATGCTGATAAACATGGACAATGCAGACTGTGCAAGAATGACAACACGCAAACGGCCTGCCAGAAGTGCAAAATACTTTTTTTGTTTACAAAGGAAATAAAAGTCAGGATTGTATATTACTACCCCATATTATAATTTTCCCCAAATATCAGAATTTTCCTGATCATAAAAATTAATTTGAGCCTGAGAGGGTTAAACTCAAGCGCCTGTCTGTGTCCCTTTTTTTGGTATAGCACAAAAGTAAACAAAGCGGTCGAGATGGATGTAGACGAAGACATACATTCTGTGTTGGCAATGACTCCCGAGATCAAGGATTTAAAGTTGGAACAAAGAAAATGTTTGGTGAATTTTATCAAGGGGAAAGACGTTATTACCCTTCTTCCTATGGGATTTGGCGCATTACATATTTCATGACAAAATAGCAGAGATTGGTTAAATAAAAAAATTACCCACCTACCGTCGGGAACGAATCCTAATGCTGCGAGGTCAGACGGTTTCACTTCACGGAAACCTGAATAAATCAAGCTACCTATCCTCATGTTGTGCTTCAGAGTTTATTAGTATCTGCTACCTGTCTACCGGTCCGGTCCATGTAGTCTTCCCCATGTATTGTATTGTATGTTTGTAATGTACGGATGGGAGGGCAGGTCTGTTTTTGATTCCTTTGTATGAGCATGTACGTGAAGAAATTGACAAATAAAGGGCAGTATTCATTCGTTATTCAAGCGTTTTAACCAAAAAAAAATGTAGTCCTTGGCTGTATCATCACTATTATCTCAGGAGCGAGTGTTACATTTTCCTAAACTTGATTTTTGAGTTTCCAGCGCTCCCATAAATATGTATCTTTAGTTCAAGTCCACAATCTTCACATCACGATACATACAACTAAACCGTCAACCTAAAAACATGTCGTACTCCACCAAACTGCTCACACCTTAGGAGCCGGTGTTACCTTTTCCCCAAACTTGATTTTTGAGTTTCCAGCGCTCTCATAAATATGTATCTTTCGGCGGAATGTGTTTGAATAGGATTACAATATTTAGGCTAACCTCTCCACCTTGTTATCATTCCTATCTGAAGCGCATCTCCGGCCTCAGCCCTCCGCATACCAACTAAACGCGCCCGCTGTTTTACACTGTATGATCAATATCAACATCCCATTTTGTACTTTTCCATTTCCCCTGACGCCGGGCCGCTTATGTGTTGCCCGTAGTGACTTAATCAGCAGTTTAAGGAAAACACTCACACCTCTTGAGCTGACAACGAAGGACAATGAAGACTTGAAGGTATTTACATCCAGTCAATAGAACCTACTCGCCTGTTGGAACGACCTTGTAAAGCCGGTAATCCTTTTCTCCACAATGAATAAATACATAAACAATGGAATTTCATCTCCTTACAGGCCGACTGCGAGTGTCAGACAAAGAGACGGGAGAGCGGAAGGGCTGTAACGACGCCGCTCCGTGTCTCCGAGCTATTTGCAATTGTGGTTTTATTTGTTACCGCGGGCTAGTCGCTGCGGTAATGACCCGTTCTATATGGCGGTGGTGTAGCGCGGGGAATGGATGCGTCAGACTAGTTACAGGGAGAATAGTGGGCTAGAGACAGAAAGGTATGAGTAAAATATGTGCTGGGACTTGAAATAAAACCCGATAGTGAATATTTTTGTTACGGAATTGTCACGTTGTTCAATGTGGAGGGAAAATAGAATGTCACATATAGCTTAACGTGTTTGTTTTGTTTTGTTTATTTAAATTACCATATTTTTTTGGACTATAAGACACTTTTTTTTTCATGGTTTGGGTGGTCCTGTGACTTACATATGAACATTTTCACACTGATACGGCTCTAGTCTTGTGTGTCAGTATCTGCTGCTCCTGTTATTCCTGTACCACTGTCACGTGACTCTACTGCGCATGTCTCCTGCAGAAAGAGCCACTGTTCTGTCTGTGTCAAGTCAGTCGATCGCACTATTACTTCTGTACCACTGAAAATTTTAAATGTAAACTAAATTATAAAGACGACTGAGAAGACTGAACACAAATTACAAGCTGCAAGTAGCGAAATATTCAGCCGAAAACAGTAATCGAGCAGCAGAAAGAAAGTTTGGAGTGACTGAATGGATGGACAAAGCCTGGACCTCAGTGACACCGAAACCATCCTGTCGGGATTCAGAAAGGCCGGAATAATTCTAACTGGAACTGATGCTGAGTCTGACGACAGCTACACAGAAGAGGAAGCGGTGCTCTGTTTACCTCCGGAGGTCGCAGAGTTGCTCAGAAGTGACACCGAGGACGAAGAATTGAATGGATTTAGTGATTTGGAGTGAGATGGAGAGTTTGTTAAACTTGTTCTGTTCTGTTGTTTATGTTATAGTTTATCTGAAGAACTGTTCATATGTGACGTTAACAGTCTGTTGTTCTCTGTTCTATTGTTATTACTAGAACTTGCTTCCGGGCACCAGCCAATCATCGAAGAGCCACATATTCTGTGTTGGCAACGATTCACGAAATCGAGGATTTAAAGCCGGAACAAAGAGAATGTTTGGTGAATTTTATCAAGGGGAAAGACGTTGTTGCCCTTCTTCCTATGGGATTTGGGAAAAGCTTAATATACCTTTTTTTTTATTTTTTTTTTTTAAATTACAGAAACACAAGAACGTGACAAAACATCAAAGGTAGATACAGTATAAAGTGCAGGTGGGATTGTTGTGCATCAATGCAAAGTCCAGTTCACACAGCCACCATATATATCACCCCCCAACACACACACACACACATACATACATAATTTAAAGCCAAAACGAAGCAAAAACTAAATTGACATGCATGTAAACTTAAAATGAGGCAGATAATGCATACAAAGAAAAAGTGGTTAAAAATAAAATCCTAATTCTTCTGTAATTTTGAGTGTTTTGATAGATTTAATGTCAGAAATACTTTTCTTAATATACCAGTAAGCCCTGTTAGCGGCACATTACATTACATATGTCACGACCAAGTAGCAGTGATTGGTTAAATGAAAAAAAGAAGTACCTGTCTACCGTCGAGCGAATGAATCCTAATGCTGCGAGGTCAGACGGTTTCCACGAAGTGAAACAGGGTGATGAATCAGGCTAGTAGTGAGGGGTTTTACAGCCTTAAAACAGATATAAAAATGAGATCTAATGTTATTTTTAGAATGTAATCTGAGATAAATGAGGGACCACTGCACTGGTAATGGTTTGTGGTATTATTGTGAAACCTTTGACGATACAAAATCATGATGTTTCGGTTGTTGTTAGATCCCTAATGACACCCAGCCCTAATCTTGAACCTCGCTGCCACATGTTTGAATCCGTGCGTCTGTTTTTCTGCTCGTACTCATGGTCCTGATTGCTCGTGTAAACAGCGGCGTTCCTCAGACTGAATAATGCAGGTGTGAGGTCGTATTTATCAAAAGACACCTGCTCCGTGCAAACGCTTTGTGCAAATGGAAACCGTCCCAGATGGGCGGCGCCTCATTTCTCTTTCCTCGCTTTCTTCTCCTGGATCCTTCCCCTCGATCCTCCATTTTTCAACTGCCAATCAAGCGTCTCATATGAAGTGGCGTCTTGAAGAAAAGCACGAAAGGAAGGAGTAAACACGAGGGAGCCTTCAGGAGCAGATGACATAGAAAAAAAGGAAAAGTTATTGGTCTCAGTTTCTCGCTTTGTCTCTTCTGTGGGCGGGACTTCCTCACACATTTCCTGCAGAATCGAGGAGAGGAATCGAGGAGAAGGAAGCGAAGAAAGAGAAATGAGATGCATCTGTGGTTTAACATACATCTGCACGGACTGGGGAGCGGAGTTCCAGGGCTAGAGACCTATGCAAAACCTGCTTGTTTGATATTCCCGACCACTCCTGCCGGGTAACAGCTGCTGGTTTGATACGAGCGACTGGAACCACTTGGGACTTGCTGGTGTCATTTTCGCATTTGAATGACTTTAAGAGTGGCTTACCAACCAATAACACAAAAATGTATTGAAAATATTTTTAAAAAGGGTTCATATTGTGCCCTTTTCTAACATTAGTATTAGTTTGTACGACCATAAACGTAAAAAATAATAAAAATCCTTACGTTCTTCATTCACATTTTGCTTATTTTGATGCGAATATAAACGATAACCTCCTGTGCCTTATTAGGCCCGAGCGCCGACCGGCCGGCGAGGGGCTATTAGTTTCGCATAGCGAAACGCCCAAGTGGCCGAAAAATGGCATGGCGCGACGTGACTCGCCCGTAGTGACCAGGGACCCTCGCCATCACGTAGCAATGCGCCTGAGGTTTCCGAAAACGTATAGTTTGTCGGCAAAAAAAAAGCGGAACATTGTTCTCGCATGGGATTATTATTCTTTCTTTCTTTCTTTCTTTCTTTCTTATTATTATTATTATTATTATTTTCCTCCTAACCAACTCACCCATTTTTCACCCACTAAACAATGACGAAAAGTCCTGAAATTTTGCCATCTGGTAAAACTCGCGCTTCCCTACGTTTTGGCTATTTCCATTTTACAAAAATAAATAAAATGGCTCGTCAGCGCCACCAAACGACTCAAAAATGCATTAGGGAATACGAATGACACAAAAAAAAATTTGCACGTACAGTCATGAAATTTGACACAGAAGTCGATCATGTCAAGACAAGGAAAAAATATTATTACGCCAACACCGTGTGCTCCACTAGGGGGCAGTAATATTGGCTTAAAATTTGCTAAGCTGTTACGAACTCCTCCGAGGGCGTTCACCCGAACGACCTCAAATTTGGTCCACGTCATCTCAAGACGTAGAACAATAAAAGTTATCCAAACTGTTCACACACGTCTTACGATCTCTGAACAGTGAAGCAACAAAAAATGCACACAATTTTGGACATTTACAAATTGCTCCCATTTGCTCAAACGAACTCCGATTTCAAGGAAATTAGAAACATTTGTTAAACTCGTTGCCCTGAAGCTATTTCATGTGAAAATTATGAATTTGGTGCATTAGCGCCCCCTATAGATTGAAACAAAATTTAATATGGAAAAAATTCATTTGTTCCCAAATAGTTGCTCAAAAATTTCTGAAATTTTGCACAAAATTCCCTTTTGGCATCGTGATCCAAAAGTCAATGACACCCATGTCATATTTTTTATGGCGTTGCCATAGCGATGGCATAAACTCTCCATTGGTAAAACCTACAAATTCTGCCACAAAACTATGGCCGATTTCACTCAAATTTGAATCGTTGATTGACACTCCGACCCTGAACACATTTATATAAGAAAATCTCAGATGGGCGCAATAGCGTCCCCTAGGGAAATTGCATGGTGGTGCAAACATTTACTTTGTTGTAGACATATAAAATTTGGTACACAGATTCATGACATGGTCTTGATCAAAAAAGTCAATGATGACCCCATGCCATTTCCCATCGTGTTGCCATGGCGACAGGCCAAACATCTGCCCTTGCCAATAGGTCTGACAAAAACTTTGGCGTAGCCAAACCAAATTTGGTACACAGATGCATCATGGGAATAGGAACAAAAAAGTATATTACGCGGTTGCTAGGCAACCAACAGGAAGGCGGCCATATTGGATTGATCGTGCGACCTGTCCTCGTACTTGAACGAACTCGTCCTCGGGCGTTTGACCCAGACAGAATCATTCTGTATCATCTAGACAAGTGGGACATTAAAAGTTGTTAAAAGCTTTTTAAAAGGTCACACGGTGTTGCCGTGGCAACGGTGCAAATTTCAGGTTTGTTTTTGGGGCTCACCATCAAACTTCAACGAGTGATAATTTGCATAAACTTTGGCCAATTTCACTCAAATTTTAATCATGAGTTCACACCTCAACCCTGAACAGACTGATGTAAGAAAATATAAAAATGGGTGCAATAGCGCCCCCTACAAAATTTGTATGTACAAATACGGTTTTATTTGTCACAGATATACAAAATTTGGTATCCACATTTGCGACATGGTCTCGATTAAAAAACTCAATGATGCTCACATCACGTTTAGATTGTGTTGCCATGGCAACAAGCCAAAATTGTATCCTTGCCAATGGGACGTCCTTACAAAACGTTGGCGTAGCCAAACCAAATTTGGTATCCACATGCATCATGGCAATAAGAACAAAAATGTATATTGTGACCACGCCCCTTTACAAACCGGAAGTCCGCCATCTTGGATTTTTTTTTTTTTTGCCAAATTTTGAAAATTGCAGAAAATTAAATTTAAGATTTTTAGGTTTAGGGTTGGGGCTATGGTTAGGATTATGATTAGGGTAAGGTTTACGTTTAGGTTTATTAGGGTCAGTGTGAGGCGCGGCGTTTGCGGGGCGCGGCGTTTGCGGGGCGCGGCGTTTGCGGGGCGCGGCGTTTGCGGGGCGCGGCGATGGCGGGGCGCGGCGATGGGGGGCGCGGCGTTTGCGGGGCGTGGCGTTTGCGGGGCGCGGCGTAAGCGCGCGCGAGGGCCGATCATCGCCGCTTGCGGCTATATTTTATCGTTATTATTAATTCGATTTAGTAAGCATACCATGTAGGGATGTAACAATAATCAAAATATTGTGATATCGTAATCGTCAAAAGTCTCACAATAATATCGTGGGCTGTCACAATATATGGAATTACAAGTTCCTTTGCTTAAATGCACGGTTTTATAGTAGAAACAGCGTATAAACATCGGGAACTACATATCCCATGATTCATTTCAGTGCAGACAACATGAAGAAATATGTTTTTTACTTGAATTCTTTGGATTATGACGGAAATAATTCGCACCAAAATCTTGTCAAGGTTTTTTTAAAAAGCAAAAAAGTGTCCCATCTACAATTATATCAGCCTTCTTCAAAATCACAATTAATATCGTACCGTGAAATGTATATTATGATAATATAATACCCTGTGATTTGGATCGTTACATCCCTAATAGTATGTACTGTAATTTATTTTGCTGTATGTAAATATTTGTAAAGTTTCGTCATCAATGTACAGAAGCAACCACGTCATTTTAGAATTTTTGAAACTATGTCATGAACAGGAGTGATTTAATGTAAGTTTTTTTTCTTCTTTCTGCTCCTTTTCGACAATAGAAATGTGCTTTTATGTCGTTTACAGTGTATATGTAGTATGTGTATGATTATTGTTTCTCTCTTGGCACAAACTTGAAATAAAAAGGAATCAAAATCTATATTAAAATGTTGTTTCCTCATCACAAACAGACCTGGACTTGTGTTTTTGTTTCATTCGCACATGTTTAACACACAAAAACACATATTTAGGCTGAGTTCTTCTCTCAAACTGAAAACTGTTCCAGCTTGTGAAGTCACACTGGAAAAAAACAATATCTAGGTAAGTTAAATTAAGAACATCTGACTTTATTTGAGTAGATTCGACTTGACAAGTAAAATTATCTACCAATGGAATAAGTGTGCTTTTCTTAATTCAAGCAACATCATTTTTGTTTCTTATCTTGTTTCTTTTAATTGCAAAAAGTTGTTGTTTTTCTTATTTTAAGTGTAGCCAGATGTATTTTCATATTTTAAGTTCAAAAAGGTCTTAATCCACGGGCAGATCATTTTACTTGTCAAGTGAAATCATCAAATCAAACTCAAATCATGATAAAACTTTCTTAGTTTAGGTCATCTTAAAGGTTGTATAGAGGATTTTCCAAGGAACGAGAAATCCAGCGACTGTTTGTCCTTTTTCAAATGTTGCGCATGCGTGAAACCACCCCCCCTCCCCTACAGCTCCCTACGTAGAAACGCCTTCTCCCGCCTCCTCTTTACGCCAGAAACAGGTTTGTTTACAGCCGGTGAGCTGCACATGACTTGTAAACAACTAACTACAGTGTTGGTTAGGCAAGACGGAGAAGTGAGGAGCGGGGGGAGCGGTGCGCGGACATTTCGTTCGCGGACGAGAAGTGAGGAGCAGGGAGAAGAGCGGAGCAGGGAGAGAGGAGAGAGGAGAGAGGAGAGGGGAGCGGTGAGCGGAGATTCTGTGCCCGGAGAAGTGAGGAGAAGGGGGAAGAGCGGAACGGGCAGCGGGGACAGGAGTAGGAAAGGGGAGCAGAGAAGGTTGCGCGGAGATTCAGTGCGAATGAACTAGCTACAACACGCAGCAGCAAGCGGACTCTTTCTTTGCCTTGAAAATTACGTTTTCAGACATAGGATATCGCTTTCGTGTCCTGAAAAACGTTTGACTAGCTCTTGGAAATAAAGTACGTTTTCATAATAAGCAGAAGTTACCTGTCCAGGAGTAATTTGGCGACCAGTGCGTCAGTCTTTAGACCCTGCGTCTGCTTCAGTCGCGCCATCGCTGGAATGAATCTACAAGAATCACCTTAGTTTGGCTTCGCTGCTTTTCCCCTTGTCTTCTTCTTTCAGCGACCTCAAAAACGGACTTTCTTTTGCGGCTAACTGCTCCTGGATTCTTGTCGCCATTGCAACAAACTCTGTGCAAACTGCGAGGAAGATATAGGTCAAAAAAAGCCGCTAAGAACTGTTGCGTTGGTGGAGTAAAACAGCGTCTGTGCGGCTTGCGTCTGTGGACTGCGTGACAGTCGTACGTAAACCACGTACCGGCGGCGCGCAAGGCAGGTCAGTTACGCTAGAAACGTAGGGAGATTGATTGACAGCCTGTCAGCTAACAGATAACGAGGCAGTGTGTCGTTATCTATTGGCAAATGTTTAGCCCCACCACGTCCAGAGTTGATGAATTTTTATTCTCTTTTTTTTGGTCATCATAATTACAAGGCTACTGCACCTCTATAATGCTATCATTGACAACTTGAAACAAAAAACAAAAACAAAAAATCCTCCATACAACCTTTAACTTGACTGGATTTTTTATTTATTTTTTTTTTTTTTCAGTGTGCTTGGTAATACAGGAAGAGCTCCACTGTGTTTTTAAACTCCATACAGCTTTGCTAGAATTATTCGGATAATTTAAGACCTGGAATTGCAAATCTCTATTCAACTAAAGCTAAAAGGAGCAGGTAACTTGAAAACTACATGACAAAAAATTGAAACAGAGCACAAAAGGATGACTCAAACAATGTGTGAATGAAACAAAACACAACTCCTGTCTGTTTTTGACGAGGTAACAGCATCATAACATGGCTTAAAGCTCACAAGAGTCGATTTTGTGTAACCTTTAACTGCTACCACATACCATATTTATATCACCATGTTATTTTGCATTGTTTTCAAGATGCTATCTTCACCGAAAACAACTTTTATTTTCATTTTTGACACTCTGAGTCTCCCCTTCCTTTGTTCTCCATACTTCCTTTTTCGTATAGGGGTGTGCAAAAATATTGAAATGTTGATGTGTCATATCGTTTAATGTGATGATACAGTATCGATATCTTGGGCTGCTGTATCGATATATCGCCAAGAGTATTTTTTTGGTATATTTTACTCATTTATTTTGTTACAGTTTTGTTGCTTGTTTAGAGGAAGGAAACATTTTAGGCAACACATTTGACATTTTCATCATTTTGACATGTTCTGATGATTAAAGTGTTTGTGTTTCATATGAACATTGCACAAGAAGTGGTTTAACAAAGACTTTTAATATCACAGCCATGATTTTGCCATTATTTTTGTACTGAACCGTAGCGAATTGTTTTGAAATATATGCTAAATGGTCACATTTTTCTATAGCGCTTTTCCACCTTCAAGGCACTCAAAGCGTTTTACAACAAGGAACCACTCACCCATTCACACACCAGTGCACGCAGACACTGTGGGCAAGGTGGGTTAAGTGTCTTGCCCAAGGACACAACGGCAGCATTCATCTGTGGGAGCTGGAATCACACCAGCCAACCTGTGGGTCAGTGGATCTGACCGCTCAACCTGTGATGTTTATGTCGAATGCTCTACCAACTGAGCTACTGCCGCCGTATTGAACCAAAAGCTCACTGTACCGAGGTATGTATCGTATCGTCAACTTCTTAATGATACCCAGCCCTAATATCGTATCAGGTTTGTGAAGTTGCTGTGTAGAGTTTTAAATGATGGTTTTGTATATTTACGGAGAATTGTGGCTTGAGGGCGAAGCATTGGACAGAATCTTAAAGCTAAACCGTAAAGAGGGTTTGAATAAGACCCAGGAGAGATCACTAGATTACTGAAACATGCATGGATGTCATCTGAAAGCTGAAAGATGTTTTTGATGAAGGAACAACATTATAACATGGTAGAAAGCTCAAAAAATCAATTCTTTTTAATCAGGAATACGCTGTGCAGTACTCAAGGAAACTAGTTCTTATCTATCAGTTTGGCTTTTATTATCAGGGACTGGCACAGAGCGTGCAGAGATCGGGCAGATTTTACACCAGATGCTCTTCCTGTTTTCGCAACATGACTGGAACAACAACATGTCTTACCCAGGGACACAATATGAAGCACACTGCTGGAGAAAAAAGTAAACTGGCTGCGCTGGAGTCAAACTTAAGCACAACTAAAAACAGACAGATAGGGAGGGGAAATTAATACTTTATTGAATGTATAAATCAAATATACATTAAATTAATCATAAAATAAATAAATAAAGACAAGTAGAAGCATCAGCTATTACAGTGAAGGGGTGAGAAAGGCTGATTTCGTTGTTAAAAACTCTCCCATAGTCTGGTTATAATTAAAAGGTTCATATTACGCTGTTTTCTGATCGGTATAATGTTGTTTCCTCATCACAAACAGACTTGGAGTTGTGTTTTGCTTCATTCACACATGTTTAACACACAAACCTTGCACATTTAGGCTCAAACCGAAAGCTTCACTAGAATGATTTGAAGAATTTCAGCCATGAAATTGCCGATCTCTACTAAACCAAAAGGAAAAAGTGCATCTGCTAATTTGAAAACTAAACATTTTGCGCTTTGGGGATGTAGACAGACTAATAATAAACGGTTGCTCAAACACATGTGAATGAAACAAAACACAACTCCGGGTCTGTTTTTGAGGAGGTAACAGTATTATGATGATTATTTAAAGCCACTGTTTGGCGCCTCTGCTCAATTTTATTTCTCTCCAGCGACTAGGTCAGGAATCGGAATGCACTAGACGGTTTACGAGAACATCTGAAGTTACAGATGAAGAGCTGTGAAGGCATGACGATAAAAACTCAAGCGTCTGTCTGGGTCCCTTTTGTGGTACAACAGTAAACAAAGCGGTCGAGATGGATGTAGACGAAGACAGACATTCTGTGTTGGCAACGATTCCTGAGATCGAGGATTTAAAGCCGGAACAAAAAGAATGTTTGGTGAATTTTATCAAGGGGAAAGACGTTATTGCCCTTGTTGTGGAAAAATTATATTTCTCTTGAAGATAAATAATGAATCCATTTCAAGGTTCAAGGTTCAAGGTTCTTTATTTTGTCATTCAAACATGTGAGAGAAACACATGACAGAACGAAATGTGCTCCCCGAGGCCCAGTGATCCAGAAAGAGATAAAAAACAATAATAATAAGCAATGTTAAAAATAAATACATTTAAAACAACAACATTTAGCAGTTCCAATGAACAAGTAGTAAACGTGGCAAGATAGAGAGAGAGGCAACCAAAGCAGGAAGTCAGTGTGCACTGTTCAAAAGTCTGACAGCCTCAGGAAAGAAGCTGAACTTCAGCCGAGAAGTTCTAGCTTTAATGCTCCTCAGTCTCCTCCCAGAGGCAGAGGAACAAACAGATGGTGGGAGGGTGCGAGGGTCCCCCATGATCCTGGAGGCCCGTCTTCTACAACGCTCCTCATAAATTTCACAGATGGGTGTAAAGTCACATCCAGTGATCTTCTCTGCCGCTCTGACCACACGCTGTAGAGCTTTCCTGTCCTGGGCTGAGCAGTGGCCGTACCACACTGTGATGGACTGGGTCAACACACTTTCCACTCCACATCGATAAAAAGACATGAGAGCAGGGAGGCCTAGTCCAGCAGCCTTGAGTCTCCTCAAAAAATACAGACGCTGGTGGGCCTTCTTAACAATGCCAGCTGCATTAGTGGACCAAGCGAAGCTCGATGAGTTTTTGGGAATATAGACCAAGGTTTATTCTTGTTACAGCAGATATGGACAGAGTCTAGGCCTGTTCTGGCCAAAGCCCAACAGCCTCTCCCCACCAGCAGTTTGTTCCTACTACATCTCCCACTGTATTTCCCCAGCCTCTCCCCTCGTATCTGCCCCTGAGCATTTGAGCTCTGAGCATTTATTTACACAACTTACATACATATCAATGCAGAGTGACTTTGGTTTCAGAGACTGATACTAAATTAACATACAGTTGAGGACAACAAAAGGCTTCCTGAAGGAGGAGACAGTTGTGCCTGATGAACCTTTACACATGTTAATGACTGATCTGAGTTTCAGGCAGACATCACATTCATTTACACAAGACAGATTGAGAGAAATCTTTCCACAATCTAAATTTCTATCACACCCTACTTCCAACGGGATTTGGGAAAAGCTTAATATACCAATAGCCCTGTTAGCGGCGCATTACATACGTCATGACCAAAAGCAGCGATCTGGTTAAATAAAAAAGTACCCACCTACCACCGAGCGAACGAATCCTAATGCTGCGAGGTCAGACGGTTTCCATGAAGTGAAACCGGCTGATGAATCAGGTCACGTAGCTCACATTAACAGCACCTGGCACCTGCTATTATCATTACCGGTGTCAACAGTGTTTGTGGTTACCAGCGTAGTAGACGCGTGTGCTGTCGAGAGGTGCTTCATTAAATTGGAGTTGCTTAAACTAGACGTTGACAAACTCTTTGCTCTGGGACATAATGTACACTCAATATGTACATTTTAGCTCAATGAGGTTAAAGTAGTGCCTTTGTTTCCACCTCGAAAACACCGCCTTTCCCTACTTAGGCGGTTTTCTCCCCTCAACAACAGGAAAAAAAACACACACATTTGCACCTCCTGTGTTTGTGTGAGCCAAGTTGGATGACAGCTGCAATAAGCAGCTTCAGTAACACGCAGTAACACCGTGTTGGTCACGACGTTGTTACGATAGAAAAAGGAATTCATTAAATTACCCATTGCTGAAAAAAGTAACACAGTGATGGGATTAACAGCGGTAAAACAAACTTCATCATTCCCATCACTGCTTAAAGCTCACAAGAGTCAATTCTGTGTGATATGGGACGTTTAAAAGCAGATGCAGAGGCTCAGTAGATGTAAACAAAGAAGCTGGACGTAGAAGAGCATAACTGGCTTGAAAAATAAATGTAGTTGAGTGACATAAGTATATAATCTGCCATAAGATAGCCATTATGAGGAAGAAAAATAAATCATCCTGACTTAATTTTGGCTTCCTTGGGTGGTTTCCCGAAGTGAAAGCATCACTCGTTTCCAATGAGGAGCTTGCGTGACTAGTTTTGTGCTTTATTGGTGAGTGTCTGTTTATTTCATCAGTCTAATACCATAATAGGAGTTACTGAGAAATTACTGAAGTCATGATTCAGGTTCCATGGGATGTTTGTGCTGTTTACTCGGTATCTTTTATGTGTGCACTTCTATCTTGTTCTGTTCTGGTTTATTTAACTTGGACTTTAGTGACTGCTGCTGTCAGTAATGTAGGTCGGACCTCCCATTTTCTTCATAATGGTCCCTTCACTCTGAGGTTGTCACCCTGGTTCAATTGCATAATGGACAGTGAATTACACAAGTGCCGGACAGGCTCTGGAGATGTGAGGTGACACACATCGAGCGTCCTTCACAGAGGAAAACAGCAGGATAAAGTGTGACCCTGAACTGACCAAGGCCTGGGGTTGTCAAAAGTATCAGAAATCACGTACTATTTGTAGCGTTGTTACAATATGGATCAGAAACAGAGATAGGAGCAATATATGCATCGGACTTCCGGTCACTGTGCAGTGCATTGTTTGATTTCCCAGTGGGATGCGTCTATTGACAAAGCCGATCTTTTCAAGTCTTTTGAACCATATCGCTTTTGTTCCTGGTTCTGATATTGTCATGTTTTAGTTATGGGTTTCGGACATTGTAATTGTGTGGTTGTTGGATCCTAACAGCAGAAAACGGCTCGAGAAATGCAATCTCCATAACTGCAAAAGGGAATCAGATGTGTGTGACTGCAAACCTCCGTTCAAACTGTTTCCCTTCCCAACGGAATTGAAAAATAGTGAAAGGTGAAGGTGATGAGCAGTGTTGATCCACAGGAAGGACCAAAAAGGAAACCTTTGACTGGCTAAGAAATCATCCTGAGTTTGCAGCAAACATTTTCTATGCAGAGCGCCATCAAAGCAAAATCCCGATCCCTCGCTCAACCTCGGTTACGAATTTAAAACTCAACACAAAAGCGAAAGGCACCAGCTGTTCACCAAGAAACACCTTCCACTGCAAAGCAACTAAGACGTGATGTTGCTGTAAAACCACAAGAACAAGAAAGTCTGAGCTCAGCCTGTTTGTCTTCTGCACCTCTCACTTAACAAACGGGATCCTGCTTTGATGGCGCTCCACATACAAAATGTTCGCTGCAAACTTGGGATGATTTAGGCAGTAGAAGGTTTCCTTTTTGGTCCTTCCTGTGGATTAATCCTGCCCATCCCCTTCGCCTTTCACAATTTTTCAATTCCATTGGGAAAAGAAACGGTTTGAACAGAGGTTTGCAGTCACACAGATCTGATTCCTTTTTGCATTTATGGAGTTCGCAAACAAATTTCTTGAGCCGTTTTCCTCTGTTAGGATCCAACAACCACACAATTAACAATGTCCAAATCCCAAAACTAAAATATGACAATATCAGAACCAGAAACAAAAGTGATATGTTTCAAAAGACTTGTAAAGTTCGGCTTTGAAAATACGCAATAGACGCATCACACTGGGAAAACAAACATGGCGGTTTGATGCTCACTTTTCGGAAAATCCTTCCCAGTATGAATTGCGCAGTGACCGGAAGTCCGAGATTCTTGATGCGTGTATTGAAACACAGGGAGGATGAAAAAGGTAATTTTGAGGAGCCTGTGATCAATATGAGCATTCGTGGTGTTTGATTTTCAACAAAAAGGTGAGAGCTAATGCTACCTAACTTGCTTAACAGTAAAAATCAGCTCGCTTATGGTAGCTCCAAGTAAGTCAGTTCTTTCTGGTCAGACTGTGTTGAAATAAAGCTCAGATTAAAGTCTAACAAAGTTGCCACAAGTCGCTGGTACTCCACCTCGCTGTCTCCCCTCTGCCTTGTGAACAGAGCGTCTAGAAGCCATCAAGGCTCTCTATGAACAGTTTTTAATATTTATCAGAAAATAACTACTCTGTATTCTGCAGAAGCCGAGAGATGTCACAACAAACGCAAACGCCGCAACAAATACAAATGCGACAACACAACAAAAAGCCACAACACACCAAAAAAAGCCACAACGGAAATGACTGCGGGACTCTATTTTAATGCAAATGCCGCAACAAATACAAACGCCACAACACAAACGCAAATGCCGCAACACGTTAAAAAGCCACAACACATCAAAAAGCCACAACACATTAAAAAGCCACAACACAATAAAAAGTCACAACGAAAGTGACTGTGGGACTCCGACGGACCGATCGAGCGGCAAGTGAAGAAGAAGAACTACAACGTGAAAAGTAAAGGAACGGAGAGGTTGGAAACGTAAGTAAAAGTAATTTATTGTTTTATCATTATTCGTTTCACGTTGTAGTTCTTCTTCTTCACTCGCCGCTCGATCGGTCCGTCGGAAAATAGAGTCCCGCGGTCACTTCCGTTGTGACTTTTTGATGTGTTGTGGCTTTTTAACGTGTTGTGGCTTTTTAACGTGTTGCGGCATTTGCGTTTGTGTTGTGGCGTTTGTATTTGTTGCGGCGTTTGCGTTTGTTGTGACCCCTCTCGGCTTCCGTAGTATTCTGTTTGAGTGTAATTTTTGGGACATTTAGGGTCAGATTCGGGATTTGGGACAAATGCTTAGATTACTGGACAATCTTGACTTTTTCGGGACGTCTGGTCACCCTACGTCAACTGCGGTATTAATTTTAGCTGCCCCCGTCTCTATTAAATTTAATTGGCCTATAGAATTCCTATAGACTTCTGTCACCTGAAACCCAGAAATATTATAAGTCCCATTGCTCTCAAACTTTTAGAATAATGTATTAATTGGCCAAGGTACCAAACTAAACTTTATCCCCTTCAGCTCTTTCTATAGCTCCTCCACACGTCTACGATCCACCTTCCCTCTGCATTTACTCCCTCTCTTCAGACCAGACCCAAGCTCCTGCACGTTTCAAAGCCCGCAGACCTCCGCAGAGACCCGGACTCTTCCCCACCTGATGTTTTATTCACACTCTACTTCACCGCCGTGATTTATCCTCCCCTGCTTTCAACAAATGAGCCTCTTTCCTCTCCCAACGCAAAGACAAAAGCTGCACGGAGGAGGAAGCCTAGTCGCAATTTGGAGCATCAATAAAAATGCAAATAGTCCCAGCCCATTCCTCACACGGCAACAATGAGCGAGTTGTCATTGCGAAACACGGAGAGAAGGATGGAGTGCACAGACTTTTTCATCCCCGCGCGTTGGAGAATATGGGATTTATAGGTTCTGGAGGTAGGAGCGGCGCTTTGAAAAGTGATGAATAGAGAGTTAGCTGGCGGTGGGGTGGCGGCGCAGCAGATGGTAGACTGACCCGATGGACGGAAAGCCAGAGCGGATGCCAAGAGCGAGTCAAGGTGTGTCAATCAATCATTCGGTAAAGAGAGGAGCGACAGGTGTGTGGAGAAATACAGGGAAATTGCAGTACAAGCTGGTAGTGTAGTTGGGGAAGGGTTCTGGAAGTAAAAGATTTCTGGTTCGAATCCGCTTGAGCGATGACTGACATTGTGCTATTGGGTAAAATCCGTGTATCGTTCGTTCATTTGTTTTTCAAAATAAAAACAAAAATAACAAAATGAAAAAACAACAATTTGATTCATTATTTGTCTCCAAAACCAAAATGAAAAAACGGATAACGATTCAAACTTGTGTGCCGCATATGGACTGAACCAGAACTAAACCAGGTCCCGGTCTCAGTCCTGGTCTAGTTCTGATCTCAGTACCGGTCTCGGTCCTGATCCTGGTTTCAGTCCCGGTCTGTTCCTGGTCTTAGTCCCAGTCTGGTCCCAGTCTGGGCCTGGTTTCAGTCCTGGTCTCAGTCCCCGTCTCAATACAGTCTGGTCCTGGTCTGGTCCTTGGTCTAGTCCGCATATGTGTGCCGCATATGGACTGAACCAGGACTGAACCAGAACTAAACCAGGTCCTGGTCTCAGTCCTGGTCTCGTCCTGGTCTCAGTCCCGGTCTGGTCCTGGTCTCAGTCCTGGTCTTAGTCCCAGTCTGGTCCCAGTCTGGTCCTGGTCTCAGTCCTGGTTCAGTCCTGGTCTCAGTCCCGGTCTAGTCCTGGTTTCAGTCCCGGTCTAGTCCTGGTCTCAGTCCTGGTCTCAGTGCCGGTCTGGTCCTGGTCTCAGTCCTGGTTTCAGTCCTGGTCTCAGTCCTGGTCTAGTCCTGGTTCAGTCCTGGTCTCAGTCCTGGTCTAGTCCTGGTTTCAGTCCTGGTCTCAGTCCTGGTCTCAGTCCTGGTCTAGTCCTGGTCTCAGTCCTGGTCTAGTCCTGGTTTCAGTCAGTCCTGGTCTCAGTCCTGGTCTCAGTCCTGGTCTAGTCCTGGTTTCAGTCCTGGTCTCAGTCCCGGTCTAGTCCTGGTTTCAGTCCTTGTCTCAGTCCTGGTCTGGTCCTGGTTCAGTCCGTATGTGGTGCAAAAGTTCGGCATCGCAGTTTAAGTCACAGAAACGGGAAACGGTCGTTATCTGTTTTTTCCATTATTCATTTAAACACAAAATCGAAAAATGAAAAAAATGAATCATTATCTGTTTTTTCATTTTGGTTTTGGAGACAAATAATGAAGAAAATTGTTTTTTCGTTTTCTCATTTTTGGATTAATTTTGAAAAACGAATGAACAAATGATACTCGGATTGGGTAGGACACTTTCAAGGTCCCATATTATGCGAAATCGACTCTTTAAGATGTTGTTACCTCTTCAAAAAAAAAAACAGACCCGAAGTTGTGTTTTGCTTCATTCACACGTCTGAATAGCTTTTTATTATTAGTCTGTGTACATCTCCAAAGCTGAAAATGCTCTGTTCCACCTTGTGATGTCATGAAGTGGTAGTTTTTACCTTTAGTTCAGTAGAAATAGGCAGTTCCAGGACTGAAATGATCCAAATGACTCTAGTGAAGGGTCACAACAGATTTTTTGGGGGGTTCGCCTTGTCATGATCTGCATGTAGATCTGCAATCTACAATTCTGACATAAGAGATTTTCTGTGCTCACAAAAATGAAGACAAAGCACAGAAACAGACTGAATGCTGCATCTGATCTGTTGCGTTCTCCTCCTGCACCCGGACTGGAACACACTACAAAAACGCAGACAGGCCCACCGAGCTCATTAAAAATGTTGAAATGTTAAGACATGTTTTGTATAATTTCTAATCTTCCTGTAATTATTACCTCCGCCAAGGAGGTTATGTTTTTGCCGGCGTTTGTCTGTTTGTTTGTTTGCTTTGTTTGTCTGTTAGCAACATAACTCAAAAAGTTATGGACCGATTTTGATGAAATTTTCAGGATTTGTTGGAAATGTGAAAAGGAAGAACTGATTTCATTTTGGGGGTGATCCGGAAGAAATCCTGGATTCTGGATCACTTTGAAATTTTAGTTAACATTGTGGTAAATGGGGCCAAAAATTTAGTTTCTCAATATCTCGGTTAATTATTGACCAAACCCCATGAAATTTGACTCAGGGATGGACAATGGGATCCTCTTTCATATTCCAAAGGCTGATCCGGATCTGATCCAGAAGACTGATTTTATCGCAATTTATATAAAAAATGGGGGTAGTCCTTGGCGGAGGTCTGCGCTCTCTGAGTGCTTTTCTAGTTTTATTGACTGTTTTCATTCCAGTATTGCTGGTTCAATTGAATGTTGAAAAGAAAAAGAAATGGACACATTTATCGTCCAAATAGGCAACTTATGGATCCTTTTATTTCTGGTTCAATGACTGTTTTTCATTGTTTAAAACTTGAGTAATACTAATTGTTCAGAGAGACACAGTTCAATAATGTTCAATAATAATGGTCAAACCCGACTTTATTTTGGTGATTTACGAATAATGTCTATTGACTTGAGACGCACACGTTTGTGACTTTTAAAATATCGGGTCCCCAGAAAAAAAAAAGTTTGGGAAACACTGGTGTATGGAGTTTAAAAACACTATGGAGCACTAATTCTTGTGTGTTTTCTGTTTGAGAGAAGAACTCAGCCTAAATCTGCAGGCTTTGTGTGTTAAACATGTGAATGAAACAAAACAACTCCAGATCTGTTTTTGACGAGGAAACAACATCATAACAGAGATCAGAAAAAAAGTGTATAACGCAGATTGCGACAGGAATGACATTCAGTGTACAAATCTGCCAAAATCACGATGCCTTTGATTTCCATAGCACATTTCAAAGACACCCAAGTCCTATAAATATTACATAGCGTTGCATTATTCATTCACTCTCTCTTAGACTTGATGATGATGAACTTTCTTCTGTAGCTACACACTACGAGACAAATTTACAAAAAAACAGACTTATATCATGTGTCCGCTTCTCCTGCCAGGTGGTTAAAATGTTAATATCAAGATACAAGACACAAAAACTATAAGCAAAACTATGATTAACTATAATTTCTAACATAAATGGGACAAAGATGGACCTGAATAGTTTTTGAATGACTCTGGTTTATACAGTCTGAGATGATATGCTAATACAAAAAACTGAATTATTTTATGTTGAAAATTACATTCTATTCAAGCTGAAAATGAAATGTCTTTGCCAAAAAGTATAGTATACTAAAATTAAAGCATGATTTTTCAAAATGGATGTTTATTGCACTGGAACACATGCTCTCTTACTGTGAGTGGGCTTGCATCTCCACAAACCTGACTCTTATTTGGCCTCTACAGAAATGTTCCTATTGTCATTTCATTTAACTATGAACTGTAATTGTAAAGGTTTGACAAATTTACTGTAATTATGTGTTACTAGTAGAGCCGGACCGATATATCGGCTGGCCGATATTATCGGCTGATATGGGCAACTTTAGGCATATCGGCTATCGGCTGATATGCTTGCTGATAGGGGGCCGATATTTCACGTGGGCATGTTATACCTCGTTATAAAGCTTAGACTCTCTACATTATGTTCATTTAATCCAATTTACAGACAGATAAATGTCTAATATGTGGCTCCACATCAGTATTTATCTACGGAGTCATTTTGTCTGTGTCTGTGTCCGTACTGTCCCTGAACACACCACCAGAGTCGCGTCACTCACGTGTGTTTGTTTACACCTGCAGACACAGATCCAAACACTGAGATTATATTCTTTTTACGGACAATCGGTTTGAGTCTGGATTAAAAGGACATTTATTAGTGCAGATTTGTGATGTGGGAGGAGCCTGTGTGAGCGGTGAGTGTTGGAAATATGTCACTTTGAAGCTAGTTTTTGTCATTTGTTATGGGTTAGCTGCTGTAGCTCCTGCACATAAACAGACTGTTTTCTATGGTCTATTAACTCTATTATATCATAAAGTAACATAAGTACTGATTGATACTGTAACTGATATTTTATATATAAGTGATGTATTTGTCTGGCAGCATTATATACACGTTATGGCTGATATATATGGCCGATATTTCCGTGGCATGTTATACTCGTTAGCTTAGACTCACATTATGCATTTAATCCAATTGACAGATAAATGTCCTAATATGTGGCTCCGCATCAGTATTATCTACGGTGTAATTTGTCTGGTCTGTGTCCGTACTGTCCCTGAACACACCACCAGAGTGACGTCACTTCACTCACGTGTGTTTGTTTACACCTGCAGCGGTGCACAACACTGAGATTATATTCTTTTTATGGACAATCGGTTTGAGTCTGGATTAAAAGGACATTTATTAGTGCAGACTTGTGATGTGGGAGGAGCCTGTGTGAGCGGTGAGTGTTGGAAATACATCGACTTTGAAGCTAGTTTAGGTTTTGTTAGCGGTTAGCTGCTGTAGCTCCCGCACATAAACAGGCTGTTTTCTATTGGTCTATTGTAAAGTGACTATATTGTCCGTACGTTTGTTACTGGACCAGCATTGATATGTAAATGAGCTGTGAACAGACGTGTGAATGATCACATTTATGCATATAATTAATTACTGTGGTGCGCAGCATTTACAGCTAAAGGCTAATAGCGATAGTTTACCGCTAGGAGTTATGGGTCGGTCGCGATCGAAGCGGCTCTTAGAGCGAACAACGGGAGCCTGCTTCTTATTGGGAGCCGTGTTTTCTCTTTTTCTCACTTTTTCTCTTCATGCCGCATGTAGACCCGTAGTTTGACAGCAGCAGCGGCTGAAAACAAAACTTTCAGAAATCTGCGTGTGCATAGGATAAAAAAAGTGCATATTTGGCTGCAGTTCAGCATAAAATTAATAAACCAGGGCTTGGGCTCGAGTGAAGGAGAAAGATAGAAACCGAGTCCCGACACTCAGTCCTGGTTCAGTTCTGGTTTAGTCCTGCTTGCAACAAAACAATCTCAAGAGTCGCTTGGGAGCCAAAAGAGCCGGTTCTCCAAAAAAAAAAAAAAAAAAAACTGGAATACCCATCACTAGTAGCTAGAATGTGATGAAAATATGCCATTAGGCCAATCTACTGTATGTAAATATGATGTAAAGAGTCAAAATAACAATAAATGTTTTTTAATCAATTTAAGATTTACAGTGAATTTTTACATCACTAAATATATCGGCGATTATATCGGCTATCGGCAGCCCCAACTCCCATTATATCGGTTTTATATCGGCCACAGCAAAATCCATATCGGTCGGGCTGTAGTTACTAGTGTGTCTATTTACATAATAGGGTTGTCAAAGTATCAAAAGTCAGACACTAATCAATACTAAAACTAATATCAAAACAAGATACTCATTTCAGCAGGTATTGATACTGAAAAAGTCCCATTCACAGAACAGAATTGAACCTTTATATATAACTTCCTTTACCTGAGATAAATAAGAGTTTGGTGCTTGGATTGCTGAAAACTCTGTGTTATTTCTAAGTCCTTTATTTATTTATTTTCAATTTCCAAGTCTTTCTGATTGGTTAATCTGCCTGTCAATCACACCCTCTGAAATTAGGGAGACAGGACATAGCTCCAGATCTACTCGTCTTGGTAAAGTTTTGTCAAATCGTGTGGTTCTGGCTGAACAGGTAAACAAAATAACATGGTAAAAGAAGTGTTTTTAATTATTGTCATCGGTTTTGAGTGTTGAGTATTCCTCAATACTGAAATCAAGTAATGTACTGTATTTTTCGGACTATAAGGTGCACATAAAATCCTTTAATTTTCTCAAAAATCGACCTTATAATCTGGTGCGCCTTATGTATCAATTCCGGTTGTGCTTACTGACCTCGAACTAATTTTATGTTGTATACGGCGCTCAAAAATCTGTCAAAATGTTTTAATACGACTTTGGTAAACTATGACAATCTACTTGATGGTTTGTCGGAGCATTACAGCCGCCGTAGTCGGGAGCCTCGTGGAGTAATACACATTCACCAAGACAGGGAGGAAACGCCGGGCGAGATACGTCACGATCTGCCGACAGATCGTGGATGTCTGGGCCAAGGGATCAGTCTCTAGTGTCGTCCAAGCTTTCACAAACGCCAGAATCATCACAGAACAACTCATTAATAGCAACGAGACTCGGATAATGACGAAAAGGCTTAATGCTGAAATCACCAAACTGTTAAACTCAGGCTACGTTTATATGACGACGGTCTGAACAGAAAATGCAAAAGGGACATCGCATTTTCACGTTTTATTCCGCGTTTAGACGAGCGTTTGCGGGAGGAAATCTGCGTGCATACGGTGATGCAAAAGTGTGTGGAATTTTGATTGGGTTTGCATGCCAAGTGGTGTCGCTGGGTAGTGATGTATGTGACATAAACGCGTACGCGACCTGAGCAGATTTTACCAGAGTTTTGCGTCTTGGAAAGTGTAGACGGAAACGCAACGGCGAAACATATTCAACTTTTCCACTCTGGAGGGTGGTTTCCGATTTTTGCATTTTTAAGCCCCCAAAACACCGTCACTGTCTAAACGAAAGGCACTTCCGATAAAATATTTTGTCATTTTTACCCGCAATCATTCTGTAAACAGGCTCTCAGACACTAAAGATGAAGAATTGGATGGATTTGTGGAAGAGGAATGAACTGAAAAAGTGAGTATTTACGTTACATCTGAACAAAGTATTGTGAATGAGTTGAATAAAGTTTTGTTTCGCTTAATGCGCTTTATAATCCGGCGCGCCTTATAGACCGAAAAATCTGGTAACCCATCGTTAGATCTAAAGAGCCTTCAAAATCTCAAAGCTGTATCTTCGCAAATAACCTCGTAGGAACTCATCAACCGCGAGACCTGACTCATGAAGGCATCCATAATTCAGACGCGTAACTGGACTTGGAAGTTGTAGCAGCAGTACCCTTGAGTCTGCGTAGTCCTCCGGCCCCCTGTGGTTTTCTCCCTGACGTGGCCGCTCCGTACTGCTGATCCACGCTGACTGGAGTAAGTGCACAGGTAAGCTCTCCGCCGATGGGCCCCGACGCAGACTGAGGACCTGCCTGATCAACAGTGACGTGCAATCTTTCAGTCTGGGGCCGTTCAATGCTCCAGGACCGGCCCCCCACGCCCCGCTCCAGTGTCATATTCCACTCCCGGCGATACGGGAGACAAGAAAGCTTCACGCGCCTTTGTTTGGGTCGTCAAATCAACTCTTCTGACGGGGAGATTTTGAAGGTCTTACATGAAAGCAAAATGGATTCCCGTGAGCTTTAGAGGTGCGTCGTGTAACTTTTTTGGTTAAGAATTCGTCAGATGCTTTTCTCCGTCTTTTCTCCACTTTTCTATCTTCGTGGAGACCAAACCAGACCAAGTTACAAGTCAGAACTGTGGAGCACTGACCCCGCTTACAGTCAGAATACCTTTTTTTGACCTCTACCTTACATTTCTGAATAATTGAGTTTAGCTCAGAGAAAAGTTGGATGCAAAACAACTTTCTCCAGCTAAACTCAGACAAGACTGCAGTCGGAGTATTTGGCCCACAGAAACAAAGAGACAGAGTCAGCAGTCACCTCCAGCCTCTCTCTAAAACTTTCAAATCAGGCGAGAAATCTAGAGGTAGTAATGGACTCAGACGTGAACTTTATCAGCCACATCAAATCAATGATATCTGCAGCTTTTTACCATCTAAAAAAACATTTTAAAAAATCAAAGTTTTATTGTCTAAAGCAGACTTGGAGAGACTTATCCATGTGTTTGTCTCCAGTAGGTTAGATACTGTACCAGTCTCTCCAAACGAGCTGTGAGACCCTGCAGAACATCCAGAACATCCAGAACATCCAGAACATCCAGAACACTGCGGCTCGGGTCCTGACTCACACTAGGAAGTAGATCCCTGCACTAACAGAAGAGGGACACATTTTGAAAGCTCATTGCGGGCGCGGGCGAGATAAACTGGAGTCCCACAAACTAAATCTGAGTATAAAGTCAAATATACAAATGATTAATCTATGCCTATCATACATCATTTGTGCTGGATGTTTCATTTGGCAATAATAAAAACATTTTAAGCAGCCTAAACTTGCGGATGTGGTCTAATCTCACACACATTTTAGACAATTCCTTTCCACTTCTCCGTGTTTGATAGAGCTTAAGAAAGCGAACATCCGCCATCTTGCTGGATTTGCGGGCGAGAGCGGGACAAAATATTGCAGATGCAGGTTGGAGAGGGACTAAAAATTACAATTCAGTCCCCTGCAGACCTCTACTATGAAGTCCAAGCACACAAGTCCAGTGCTCAGGTCTCTGCACTGGCTCCTGTGGCTCAGAGACTTTAAAGCAGCTCTGCTTGTACAAGTGTCTCCATGACCGAGCACCAAAGTCCATCTGTGACATGTTAGTGTCATATGAACCATCTCACACTCTGAGGAGCTCAGGGACCGGCCTCCTGCTGGTGCCCAGAGTCACGACTAAACAAGGGGAGTCAGCAATCCGTGTATCATTCGTTCATTCTTTTTTCAATATAAAACCAAAAATAAGAGAACGAAAAAACAACTGTTTTCTTCATTATTTGTCTCCAAAACTAAAATGAAAAAACGGATAATGATTTGTTTTTTCAGTTTTCAATTTTGTGTTTAAATGAATAATGGAAAAAAATGGATAACGGACGTTTCCAGTTTCTGTGACTGTGATGCCGAACCTTTGCGCTGCATACGGACTGAACCAGGACTGATCCAGGTCCGGGACCAGCCCGGGACCACAGCAGGACTGAGACCGGGACCAGAGCTGGACTGAGACCGGGACCAGACCGAGACCAGACCGGGACCAGACCGAGACTGAGACCGAGATCAGGCTGGGACCATACTGGAGGCTCAGTGCCCACGGCAGGGCTGAAACTCAAAGCTGAGGCTCGGACCCCGCGGAGGCTCAGAGTCAAAGCTCGGAGTCTGCCCTGGTCCCGCTCTGGTCCAGGACCTGGATCAGTCCTGGTTCAGTCCGTATGCAGTCAAAAGTTCGGAATCGCAGTCACGGAAGTCACGTTAATTTTTTTTCCATTCTTCATTTAAACACCAAATCGAAAACTGAAAAAACTAATCGTTATCTGTTTTTTCATTTTGGTTTTGGAGACAAATAATGAAGAAAACTGATGTTTTTTCATTTTCTTATTTTTGGTTTTATATTGAAAAAGGAAAGAACGAATGACACACTGGGAGTCAGCGTTTCAGATTCATGCAGCTAAAAACCTTGAACAGTCTTCCTGAAAATGTGAGACAAACCTCTACATGACTGTGTTTAAATCCAGGCTCAAAACAGTTTTGTTTAGCTGCATACGACTGAAAGGTTTTCATTCTGCATTCCACACTCTTCACTCTCATTGAATGTCTCTCTTTTTTTAATTTTATGATGATTATTTATGTTTTGATTTGTTTTTATTGTGATTTTAATGTATTTCTTGTTCTGTAAAGCACTTTGAATTACTTTGTGTACAAATTGTGTTATACAAATAAACTTGCCTTGCCTTAAACGTAAAAGAGAGTAGAGCTGTTTAATGCCATACTGTGAAACATTCCAGGCAGAGCAAGCAAGTGATGAACCCCAACCAAAAAGTTACATCGCACAACTTGCCGTATTTTTTGCGTTTCAACTTTTTCCCACAGATTTCCACTTGAGCGATGTCAAATTAAGATAAATATTTACTACAGGTACTTTCCAACTCAACCAAAAGCATGAAAACCAATTTACTTAGCATCTCGCATTTCTCACAAAGCTTTTCCAAATTGGTTACGCAACTGTTTTTATTTATCGAACAAATATACAACCACATTGCATCAGTAAAACGTCCAAATATTATGAGTATCTGATCAAACACTAAGTAACAATAAATAACTTGACTACAGTGAACACAGATGGGTGATCCAGTACTTTTTCTGAGACCAAAGCGATACTGGAATCTAGTTTTGTATCGGTGCATTCTTAACGGTTACACCACACACTGAACCAAACAAAATAATGTCCAAAATAAGTCAAAATCTTTCGAGGACACATTTACCCAACATTGACAATAACATCATAACAACACCTATATTTCATTCAGAACATTGCATTTTTTTTCTTTCTTACTTTCTTCTAACTCGGGCTGGGTATCATGAAGTAGTTGCTGATATGATACATACCTCGATACATAGGCCACAATACGATACATATCCCGATACAGTGCACTTTTGATTCGATACGATATATTTCAATTCGATTCCATACGGTTCAGTAAAAAATAAAGGCAAAATCTTAACTGTGGTACTAAAAGTCTTTGTTAAACCACTTCTTGTGCAAAGTTCATATGAAACACAAACATTTTATTCATCAAAACAGTGAAAATGTCAAATGTGTCATATAAACGAGTTTTCTTCCTCTAAACAAGCAACAAAACTGTAGCTGTAACTAAATAATTTTGTAAAATATACCAAAAAATACTCTTGGTGATGTATCGATACCACAGTCCATGATATCGATACTGTATCATGACTTTAAACCAGGGGTGTCAAACTCATTTTGGTCCGGGGGCCGTATCCAACCGACTTTGATCCAAAGGGGCCGGATCAGAAAACTCATGTCATATAAACCCCAAAAATAACAATAAATTTCAAATATTTGTGCAGAGAAACACAAATCTATTACAGAAATCTTTTTTAATTGATGAACTCTTTCTTTTACAAAATATTATAATATTATGAAAAAAAATGCTATTTCAACACAATGTTTTAACATTAACTTTATGCTAATAGGAATAAGTAAATTTTTCTTGGAAAATCCTGCACTCAGCGTCCACTTTGCTCATTTTTTACATTTTTCTGATGAGGGTGTCACGGTCAACAGTCAAAACGATCGTCCTTTAAGAGCGTTTGGAAAGAGACAAGTCTTCATTTGTGCTGCTCTGGTGGGAGGGGCCACGTACAGAGACTCTGGAGATGCTGCTGTGCTAAGAGGAAAACAGAAAATTACCAATATTTTTAATAGAAAATATGATTAGGGGGCCGGATCTGGCCCCGGGACTTATGTTTGACACCTGTGCTTTAAACGATACGATATATCGATATTTTGATATTTTTGCACACCCCTACTTCTAACTTGCGATTTTCAACGTCCAAGTGGTCGACACATGGGACCAGTGATGGAAGAATAAGAAAATGTATTTAGTTACAGAATACTGAATACCTGCATTAAAATGTAATTTGTAATGTATTCTGATGCATAGTCCAGTCAGAGTGCTGTATTCTGAAAAAAAAGGTAGAGTGCTTCACTGGGTCTTAAAAGAGTAAAAAATAGCAGTACAGGTGCTCTATGAGGGTTAAAACAGTGGTCTTAGAACAGAAAATAACCCTTACTTTAAAATGTAAGAATGGGTAAGGTACAAACCCAAGGTACTCTGACTGAGTACATTAAAAGTCCTTTATTACATGAAGGGACGCCAATGCATTTCAATCAGCAAGTTGGTCTTCGTCAGGCAAAGTGGTATTCTGAATACTTAGTCTGCGTTCAGACTGCAGCCTGAAGTGACCCAAATCTGATTTTTTGGCTTCTATGTGACCTGTATCTGACCTTTTAATTTTCAAATGTGACCCAGGACACTCGGATATGTGCTCCTGAAACCGATACATATCTGATCTTTTGACATGTGACTTCAGTGTGAAGGCCAAAGTGCATTCAACCTATTATCAACAAGACACAATCACTATTCTGCATTAAAGTCGGTGAAAATTGTTAATGAACCCATGTTCATCACCACTCACCACTTTGGCTCCGTCTCCACATCCACACGTTCCTTTCAACGGACGTCGCTGCCGCTAAAAACACCACGACCAAAAACCTCGTCCTTCACCTTCTCATCTCCTCCTTAAAAGTTGTTCATGTTCTGGCTCCGGTACGAGAGGAACTTTAAAATCTCCAGGTGCCAATTGCGTCCATGTTTGGACAACTTCTGTAAACACAGAGCACGCTCACTGAGGTTGACGTCATCGTTCTCAGTGCACATGCGGGACACTTTCTGGCCGTTTAAACGTTCACACTGGAGATCACATACAAGATTTAATTGGAAATGTGAACACCTCGCAAAAACATTTTAAAAAAAAATCAGAATTGAGTGTTAAGCCCTGCAGTTGATAGCCTTAGAATAACATGGGACATGTCACAACCAGTGAGGAAGACAAAATGTTCATATTTGTCATTTTGCTGGAACATGTTCAATTTTGTTTATTACACATTCTGAGATGTATTCAGTCGACTTTCTCCTGGCGCTGTTTCATTGGCTGCAACAGAGTGATGTGTCATTAGTGGAGCCAGGAGCCTAAACTGGGGAAGTGGCAGGACAGGGGCGCACCTGAAGATGTCGGCTTGAGTGAAGACGCTGCACCAAACTCTGAAAAAACTTTTCAAAAGGAACTTACTTGGCTTCATCTTCAATTAAACTTGTCTTATAATGAGTAGCAGTGGAAAAAGAGCGACTATCACCACAAGTGCACCTCCCAAACAGACTCTGCTGACAATATTCCATGGAAAAATATTTGGACATGACCTCACAAATATCTCATCACCAACACACAAAGGGAAATCTGCTACAAACTTCTACATCACTGTTATCCTCTAAAGCAGGGGTGTCAAACTCATTTTGGTCCGGGGGCCATATCCAACCAACTTTGATCCCAAAGCGGCCGGATCAGAAAACTCATGGCATAATAAACCCCAAAAATAACAATAAGTTCAAATATTTGTGCAGAGAAACACAAATCTATTACAGAAATCTTTTTTAACTGATGAACTCTTTCTTTTACAAAATATTATAATATTATGAACAACCTGAAACTTTAAGAAAATTTCAATTTTCAACACAATGTTTTAACATGAACTTGTATGTAAATAGGAATAAGTAAATTTTTCTTGGAAAATCCTGCACTCGGCTCCACTTTTCTCATGTTGGACATTTTTCTGATGAGGGTGTCACGGTCAACAGTCAAAACGATCGTCCTTTAAGAGCGTTTGGAAAGAGACAAGTCTTCATTTGTGCTGCTCTGGTGGGAGGGGCCACGTACAGAGACACTGGAGACGCTGCTGTGATAAACACCACAGAAAATTACCAATATATTAATAGAAAATATAATTAAAATATTTTAGTAGAAAATCACCCAAGGGCCACATTAAAGGTCTTGGAGGGCCGGATCTGGCCCCCGGGCCTTATGTTTGACACCTGTGATCTAAAGAATCATCTTAGAAGGACAATGGACACAAACTGTACATTTTGTGAACTGAAAAATGAAACCACGTCTCACTTATTTTGGACCTGCTCAGACTCTGTGTGTTTTTGGAAAGAATTCATAAAACAAACACACAACTTCTTATCCCATTTTACCCTTTCTTATAAAGATGTGCTGTTTGTTTTTTGCATCATACAAAAAGTAAACAATATTATATCATTAATCTGCTAAGTTGTTCAGTTGCCGTGTGGAGTTCCAGATAAATTATAGTGTAAAGACGCAATATAGGATTAAAAAGCGGCTTTATATTTGTTTCACCGTTTGTTATTTATTTCCTATCACAAACTGAGAAAGAAGAATTACACTTGCAGTCACCACAAGAGCTGTGTTTTCGATTTTTCAGTTTTCTAATGTGCTGTTTGAAGCTTCAGTTGTGTGATGAGGTACCACCATGTATTCCTTTGATTTTAGAAAAGTCACTGTATTCTGAAAACGTTCTGTACCACAATAAGTGACACAGAATTAATAATGCATTAGTCTTATGCGATTTTCCAGACTCTCAAAGTCGCTTTACAGTTTGGTGCATTATTTATTTATTCCATCCCCGCTGGTGGTAAACTACAGTTACTCTACTCACGCTAACGTCACAAACCAGGAAGACGGTTGGGAAAATGCGATTACCCAGTGCACTCGGAGTGTTGGGGAGTAACAGATTACATGTACTGGAGTTACGTAATCAGAGTACAAATTATGAGTAACTGTATTCAGTTACAGTTACTGTTTCAGTGAGGGGTAATTGGATTACAGTTACTTTGTTGAAATAAGTGGATTACACGGCGGTATGTTCCTGTTTTCACGTTATTTTTATTTAATTTTTTTTTTTTTTTATTTCTTTTCAGTAATTCCACTCATTGCTGGAATCTAAACCAGGTCTAAACCAGGACTAAAACCAGGTCTAAACTAGATCTAAACCAGGACTAAACCAGGACTAAACCAGGTCTAAACTAGATCTAAACCAGGACTAAAACCAGGTCTAAACTAGATCTAAACCAGGACTAAAACCAGGTCTAAACCAGGTCTAAACCAGGACTAAACCAGGACTAAACCAGGACTAAAACCAGGACTAAACCAGGTCTAAACTAGATCTAAACCAGGACTAAACCAGGACTAAAACCAGATCTAAACCAGGACTAAAACCAGGTCTTAACTAGATCTAAGTGAAAAAATGCATAGCACACTCGGTTGGCCGATGTCCAAATACTATTTTATTAACAAAATAACGTTTCGGCAAAAAAAGCCTTCATCAGATATTTTTCTTGTCTTGGACCACAGCACACAAAATGGTTGCCAGCCCAGGTGCCCATATACCCACTCAATGAATGGGAGGTCCCAAAGTGAGGTCACCCAGTGAGTTCAGCCCATTCTACAACAAGAAACAACAATTTACATAAAAAAAACATTTTAGAAAATACAGAAATAGTTTGTCTATTACAAAAAACATCTTAGATCAAACTCGATATTAAGTCCATGAGGAGTAAAAGTTTTAAGATGGTAAATCCAGAAGTGCTCTCTTTTTGACAGGAGCATCTCTAGATTACCACCTCTAGGGGGCAGTTCCACATGTTCGATGCCAATATATCTTAAGGAAGAGATAGGATGGTTAAAATCAACAAAATGAGCCGCCACAGGATAGTTCATGTTTTTGCATCTGATTGTACTCCTATGCTCTGCAATCCGTGTTTTTAAAGCCCTGCTGGTTTTACCCACATAAGCCTTACCACAGGGGCAGGTGATCATATAAATCACGGACTTGGTGTTACAGGATATAATTCCTTTGATCTTTATTTCTTTACCAGTGTGAGGAGCTTAAAACTATTGCAGCGATATGTATAGTTGCACTGACTGCACCCACCACAACGACGATTTCCATCAGGAATAGGAGTCAGTATAGTTTGGTATGTGGTTTGATTAGGAGGAAGGTAGGAGTGCACAAGTCTATCTCCAAGGTTTCTTCCTCTTTTATACACCACAAGGGGGTGCTCTTTAAAAGCCACACCCAATGAAGAGTCAGTTTTTAGTATATGCCAATGTTTAGTTATGATGTTTTTAAGTTGTTCCGCGGGTTTTGAGTATCCAGTAGAAAATACAATCTGCTTATTGGCATTTTTTGGAGGGCTGACCCTCAGAAAATCAGATCTAGGTTTTCCTTTTACTTTAGTGGCAGCATCATTTAAAATAGATTTCTTATAACCCCTTTGTTCAAAGTTTGTCATCATATTACTTAAATTTCTTTCAAAGTCATCAGTTTTGTGGCATATTCTTTTAAGCCTACAAAATTGACTGTATGGGAGACTCTTTTTCAATGGAAGTGGATGCTGGGAGTCAGCTCTAAGTAAAGAATTTCGAGCTGTAGGCTTTTTATATAAGTCCGTATACAGCTGATTACCCTCTCTGATGATCCACAAGTCCAAAAAACTCAAGCGCTGTTGATCATAATCCATAGTAAAAGATATATATGAGGAGCGCGAGTTCAGATAAGCAAAAAATGACTCAAGTCTCAATTTAGTACCTTTGAACAAGCAAAAAATGTCATCCAAATATCTCTTCCATAGACATATGTTTTCTTTGAATTCATTATCATGATAGATAAAATTTTCCTCAAACAGACCCATGTATAAGTTACAGAAGGATGGTGAAAAGGGCTACCCATAGGTACTCCGTGTTTTTGAATGTAAAAAGTGTCCTGAAAAACCCAATAGTTGTTTTTCAATATAAGCCACGACATATCCAGAATAGAATTCAAAGAGGGGACCTCAATGTTCAATTTGGTCACATAATGTTTCATTGCCTCAATACCCCCATTGACCAAATTGAACATTGAGGTCCCCTCTTTGAATTCTATTCTGGATATGTCGTGTGCTGTGGTCCAAGACAAGAAAAATATCTGATGAAGGCTTTTTTTGCCGAAACGTTATTTTGTTAATAAAATAGTATTTGGACATCGGCCAACCGAGTGTGCTATGCATTTTTTCACTCTGATCTGGCTACTCCTTGCATTTGCACCTCTGTAGAAATCTTGGTGTGCGTTTTCTGTTTTCTTTTTACTTAACTAGATCTAAACCAGATCTAAACCAGGACTAAACCAGGACTAAAACCAGGTCTAAACTAGATCTAAACCAGGACTAAACCAGGACTAAAACCAGGTCTAAACTAGATCTAAACCAGGACTAAAACAGGACTAAAACAGGATTTAACAGGTTTAACTGGACTAAATCCTGCTGTGTGGACATGTCACCTCCTCCTCTTCTATCATTAATATTTTTGATACGGTTAAGTTTCCTCATCTTTGCTTCTCTACAGCAACTCAAGTAATCCAATGTATTCAGATTACGTTACTCACTTTAAGCAATTTAATGGATTCTGTTACAAACTACTTTTTGGTGTATGTAATCTGTAATCTGTAGGGGAATACATTTTAAAAGTCACCTTCCCAACACTGTCAGTGAGGAAATGATGAAAACTGAGGTGTAGTTGTAACTGTTGATTAGCCGAACATAACAGAATGTTACAATGACATGGAGATGAAGAAAACTTGATCAGGGAAGTTATAATCTCATCTTTCCAAATGTCTTCTTGGTTTGTGATGTAAGTGTGAATAGAGCCACAGCTGCCCTGGGACAGACAGACGAAAGCGAGGCTGCCAATCTGCTCCATCAGCCCCTCTGACCACCAACACCTTGCCTTATAGGCGAGTTTCAGCTGACGTCATTGGGGAAATATTTTGGTCGGAGGCAAGAAACACGATAGCGTCAAACACAGTGCGTAACCTCGTGTATTTATCCCCGATAACGGTAAATTCCTGCTGCATTATCGGATGCACAAATAGAAGCAGAAGAAGAAGAAGGAAAATGTCTTTTTCGTATTCTGAGTGAAAAAAATCGCTAACGGTGAATTAAACGGCTTTCAAACATCCGCAGAGCAAACGTAGAAGATCCTAACAAACCGTGGACTCCAACAAGTTCAACGACACATCGAGACTCTTGGAGGTTTTCATCTTTTCTGCTGTGAATGACCCAGGAGTTTCCACCAAGTCATTGTGGATAAGTGAATGTTTGACCAGGTAGTTGGTGATTCCGACCAGAAATTTGGTTTGGTCCACCTTTTGTCGGGGTTGTAAAGGGTGATTTGGCGTCCGTCGATTCTTATGACCAATTTCTGGTCAAATGGTCTTGGGTCCTCTGCCGTTAGAGTGGATAAATAACCGGGATCAATACCCTTTACGTGCTTTCTCGCTCCGTCCGTCATGTTGAATTAGTGTTTATTGCCGCCGACCAAAATAATTCCCAGCATGCAACGCGCGCTTTTGCCAACAACGATTTTTTTTTTTTACCACTGGCGCCTGACTATGGCATCAGATTTTCCCATCCAAGTACTAACCAGGCCCAGTCCTGCTTAGATCTGACGAGATCTGGCTTTGATAAGGAGGTTTGGCCACACACACAGAATTAGTATTCAGAGTACGTATACTTAATACATGTATTCAGTTACTTTCCAACACTGCATGGGGCACTGTTCACTGACTATTGCTACTTTTCATTCTTGTCATGATGTGTGAAAATCCTGGTTGGGGGTGAGGCTACGTGCTGTGAAATGAAGTAAAAGCTCAAAACCAGTGAGAAACATTCCCCAGACCTGAGCCAAGATCTTAGTTGGGAGCACCTAGCTGGAGGATTAAATATATAGAGGGATAGATATTAGAGACATATAGAGGGACTCTGAGGAGCTCATTCTCCAGCCGGCTCCTACAGCTCCGTCCAAACACTGAGAGATACTGGACTACAAAGTTTACATGTTTCTCTTTGTATCTGGGTGGGTAAAATCCTCCAGCGAAGTCAGTCAAGTCAGTCCCTAGGCGCTGGACTGTGGCACTCATTGCTCCTGACAGGTTGCCCCAGCGTCACTGAAGGATGAGTCAAGTGCAGATTCAAAATTTCCACATGGGAACAATAAAGTGTACTTTAAGTTAACCTTAATGTATCCAGACAAACTCCACACAGAAGGTTCCTATTTTTGTTCAGTGGTCGTGGTCCTGGTCACAGTGCTTTAAATAATAAATAAATAGGAACGACTCATTCCTTCATTCATCCATTTTATTTGTATTTGTATAAAGTACAACAAAATCAACAACAATAACAATGAAAAAAACAAAAATATGTACATATTTGGTAAACCGTCTAACCTCACAGCAGTATTTTTTAAAATTTGGTACTAACTGGTATATGGAAGAAGGACAATAACGTCACTCCCCTTGATAAAATTCACCAAACATTCTCTCTGTTCTGGCTTTAAATTCTCTATGTCAGGAATCGTTGCCAACACTTAAAGGTTGTATAGAGGATTTTCCAAGGAACGAGAAATCCAGCGACTGTTTGTCCTTTTTCAAATGTTGTGCATGCGTGAAACCACCCCCCCTCCCCTACAGCTCCTACGTAGAAACACCTCCTCCCGCCTCCTCTTTACGCCAGAAACAGGTTTGTTTACAGCCGGTGCTGCACATGACTTGTAAACAACTAACTACAGTGTTGGTTAGACAAGACGGAGAAGTGAGGAGCGGGGGGAGCGGGTGTGCGGACATTTCGTTCGCGGACGAGAAGTGAGGAGCAGGGAGAAGAGTGGAGCAGGGAGAGGAGAGAGGAGAGGAGAGCGATGCGCGGAGATTCCGTGCCCGGAGAAGTGAGGAGCAGGGGGAAGAGCGGAACGGACAGTGGGGAGAGGAGCAGGAAAGGGGTGCAGAGAAGGTTGCGCGGAGATTCAGTGCGAATGAACTAGCTACAACACGCAGCAGCAAGCGGACTCTTTCTTTGCATTGAAAATTACGTTTTCAGACATAGGATATCGCTTTCGTGTCCTGAAAAACGTTTGACTAGCTCTTGGAAATAAAGTACGTTTTCATAATAAGCAGAAGTGACCTGTCCAGGAGTAATTTGGCGACCAGTGCGTCAGTCTTTAGACCCTGCGTCTGCTTCAGTCGCGCGCCATCGCTGGAATGAATCTTCAAGAATCACCTTAGTTTGGCTTCGCTGCTTTTCCCCTTGTCTTCTTCTTTCAGCGACCTCAAAAACGGACTTTCTTTTGCGGCGAACTGCTCCTGGATTCTTGTCGCCATTGCAACAAACTTTGTGCTAACTGCAAGGAAGATATAGGTCAAAAAAGCCGCTAAGAACTGTTGCGTTGGTGGAGTAAACAGTGTCTGTGCGTCTGTGGACTGCGTGACAGGCGTACGTAAACCACGTACCGGCGGCGCGCAGGCAAGTCAGTTACGCTAGAAACGTAGGGAGTCTGATTGACAGCCTGTCAGCTAACAGATAACGAGGCAGTGTCGTTATCTATTGGCAAAAGTTTAGCCCCACCACATCCAGAGTTGATTAATTTTTATTCTCTTTTTTTTGGTCATCATAATTACAAGGCTACTGCACCTCTATAATCTATCATTGACAATTTGAAACAAAAAAAAATCCTCCATACAACCTTTAATGTATGTCTCTTCGCTGACTGGCTCGTGCCCGAACTCACACTTCCAATGTTCTTGCAAACCGTCCAGTGTTTTCCGATTCCTGACCCTGTCGCTGGAGAGAAATGAAACTGAGTGGAGGCACTAGGTGGTGCCAGCCTGGCTGCAAACGGAGAAGGAGGTAGGACTTATAGTGTCCCTTACCCCAACTGTTTTACGTAATCACATGCTTGAAACTTTTTTTTTTTTTTACACCTTCGGAGCGCTTACCTGTTTATATATATACATATATACACATACATACATATGCACAACAAATATATACATACACGCAGAAATATATTTCCATTTATGGTACAAACTAATAATAATGATAAAGAAGGCACAAAGTGTATCGTTTATGATTGTACAAAATAAACAGTAATGAGAATGAAAAATGTAAGGATTTTTTCGTTTTAGTTTATGGTTGTACAAACTAATAATAGTGATGAAGGAGGCACTAAAGTTTATCATTTATAAACATACAAAGTAAACAGTAATAACGGTTTTTGTTTTCATTTATGGTCGTACAAACAAATAATAATGATAAGAACACAGCACAAAAGTTTAATGTTTACGATCATGCAAAATAAATCATAAACCACATGCACTATCATACACAGACACTGGGGGTGAGGTGAGTATGTGTACAACAGTATTCATCTCTGGGATCTGGATTTGAACCTCTAACCTTGAGATTAGTGGACATCCGAGGACAAACACTAAGCCAGAGTCCTTCAATGGATGTTGTCAGGTGTGTGTAACTTTTTGCATTGTTTTATAGCTCAAAAATACCTAGAAAAACAGGTATTCTGACTTATAACTTGGTTGGGTTTGGTCTCCATGAAGATAGAAAAGTTTAATACCATACTATGAAACATTCCAGACAAATCTTCCACCATAAAAGTTACACAATGCACCTTTAATGTAGACTACAAAACCACGTCAACCCATCTTCCCAAACCTTCAATCACCTCCACTCAAACGCTCTTGTCTCCCCGTATTACAGAGCCACACTCGAGCTATCATCAAGACAAAGAATTCAAAGGCACCGTGAGACAAATAATGACTTAAATCTCTCGAAGGAGGAGAATGGCGGCGTTGGCATGATCGGGGTTGGCGCGACGCGTGAGCCGGGTGCAGATTCCCCGGCTGGCAGGAGTGCAGACGGCTCCGGGCAGAGTGAAGGATGACTGTGTTTATATGGATTTGATTGCAGCGGAGAAAGCCAGCCACAATGTGAATGTGTCAGCTGCCAGCGCCGGCCTCCGTCAACACCCCTCCCCTTCTCCTCGCAAACCCTCCCCTCCGCCCTGCGCCCTCCCCTCCGCCCTCGCCGAGAGAAGGGCCTGTCTCCTCCCTTATCCTCACCACTGCATCCTGCTAATTCTGTTACCCTCTCCCTCTGAAGTAAACCGGTTTAAGAGCCCGACCCGCCATCCCACTCACAGTCTGTGCTTTTGACTAGAACTTCTGCATTCCAACAGACACAAATGTTCTATATTATGCACTGTTTAGGTTTTCAAACTACTTCGAGTTGTTTCTGTATAACTGCATTATGTAACTTTTCTATTGAGGGTTTATGACCTGATTGTCTCTGTGCAGATGTTATTGCTTTGCCTGAAATGTTCCAGAGTAGATCTATGGTGAAGTTTCTCTATGGAGTCAAGAGGGGATGACACCAGGCAGAGTTACAAGTCAGATCTGTGAAGAGACTTCATCCATACATTTTCTTCCTCTTATCCGGGGCCAGGTCGCAGGGGCAGCAGTCTAAGCAGGGACTCCCAGACTTCTTTCACCCCGGACACTTCCTCCAGCTCCTCCGGGGGGCACACCAAGGTGTTCCCAGGCCAGCCCAGAGACATAGTCCCTCCAGCGTGTCCTGGTCTTCCCGGGGCCTTCTCCCAGTGGGACATGCCCGGAACACGACACAAGGGAGGCGCCCGGGATGCATCCGGAACAGAGCCACCTCAACTGCTCCTCTGGATGTGGAGGAGCAGCAACTCTACTCTGAACTCCTCCCGTGTGACTGAGCTCCTCACCCTACCTCTAAGGGAGCGCCCAGCCACCCTGCGGAGGAAACTCATTTCGACCTCTTATATCCGTGATCTCGTCCTTTCGGTCATTACTCAGAGCTCATGACCATAGGTGAGGGTACGAACATGGATTGAGCACATCACTGCCATCGCTGCGTCTCCGTGTGAAGAGGTTGCTCCCTGTAAATCTCTATTCTCTATTATTATATTCTCTAAATAGTTATTAGATGCAAGTTTAATGCTATACTGTGGAACATTTTAGTGAAAGTTATACATATATATCCATGGAAACAAGCAGATGACAGACCCAGCACCCAAAAAAGATATGAATACCTCAAAACCAGAGATGATTCTATAAGATGACAGTCTCAAATCCTGCTCTTGACATAAACATCATCGATTGAGCAGTCAGATCCACTGACACACAGGATTCCAGCTCCCACAGATGAATGCTGTTGTTCTGTCCTTGGGCAAGACACTTAACTCCCCTCGCTGGTGTGAATGGGTGAGTGGTTTCTTGATGTAAAGTGTTTTGAGTGCCTTGAAGGTGGAAAAGCACAATATAAAAATGTGACTATTTAACATTTATCTTCTGGTACATTGAAAAGTGAAGTGGTTTCTGTGCAGCTAAAACAATGGCAGCTAAAATACTAAACTGCTAATCACGACAGGGGTCTCATTTATAAATTTTGCAAAGGATATACAAAAACGTTCCATGTGACTTTCCATGTTAAACTGTAATTTAGCGCTGCAGTCCACACACTCTGAACCTTATTGTGTTCTTTCCATTCTCTTTCAAAGTTTTTCAGAAGAGTAAGTTGTCTGGCCTTGAAAAACATGGAGGAGCTTTATGAGATACATTGTGCTGATACCAGTGATGGGCAAAAATACAATAAGATAAGCGAACATTATAACATAACAAAAGTCTCTTTAGAATTATAGGCCTGTGTTCCCTTTAAAGGTCCTATATTACACAAAATGGACTTTCGTGAGCTTTAAGTCATGTTAGAATGTTGTCTTCTCCTCAAAAACAAACCTGGAGTTGTGTTTTGTTTCATTCACACATGTTTGAGTACCGTATTTTTCAGACTATAAGTGGCACTTTTCATGGTCTGGGTGTTTCCTGCGACTTATACTCCGATGCGACTTATATATTAAAATTTTCACACTGACAGCCACGAGAGGCTCTAGTCTTGTGTGTCAGTATCTGCTGCTCCTGTTGCTCCTGTACCACTGTCACTTCACTGCGCATGTCTCCAGAAAAAGAAAAAGCTGCTGTCCTGCTGCAAGTAGTGAAATGTGCAGCCAAAAACGGTAATCGAGCAGCAGAAAGAAAGTTTGGAGTGAGCGAGAAACTTGTGAGGGACTTTGAAAGCAGGGATGGAGAACACAGTTTCACAGTGTGCCATGCAACTGTCCTGGGAGTCACTGGATGGATGGACAAAGCGTGGACTCCAGTGACACCGAAACCATCCTGTCGGGATTCAGAAAGGCCGGAATAATTCTAACTGGAACCGATGCTGAGTCTGACGACAGCGACACAGAAGAGGAAGCGGCGCTCTGTTTACCTTCGGAAGTCGCGGAGTTGCTCAGAAGTGACACAGAGGATGAAGAATTGAATGGATTTAGTGATTTGGAGTGAGATGGAGAGTTGTTCTGTTGTTTATGTTATAGTTTATCTGAAGAACTGTTCATATGTGACATTAACAGTCTGTTATTCTCTGTTCTATTGTTATTTACTATAACTTGCGTTTCAAGCATTTACATTTCCCCAATAAGTGCGACTTATATATGTTTTGTTCTTCTTCATTACACATTTTTGAGCTGATGCGACTTATACTCCGGAGCGACTTATAGTCTGAAAAATATGGTAATCCTTTATCATTAGTATGTCTACATCCCCAAAGCTCTACATGCTGTGTTCTACCTCGTGATGTCATATAAATGAACAGCTTCTTTTACCTTTTGTTCAGTAGAGATCAGCAATTTCAGGTCTAGTGAAGATGTATGAAGTTTAAAAACACAATGGAGCACTTCCTGTATCACCACATAACATCACAAGGTCGAATAATTTTCAGTTTTTGGGAAGAACTCGGCGTAAACATGCAGGATTTGCGCGTTAAACGTGTGTAAACGAAACAAAACACAACTCCAGGTCTGTTCGTGACGAGGAACCAGCATTCTAACATAGATCAGAAAATTGCATAACACGGGCCCTTTAAGTTCCTGACCCGGTGCTCGTCTTCGCCTACAACAACCCCTGCATTCCGACTGAAGTACTGCATAAAAGGAGGTTCCCAGCGGAGACGAGGGAGAGATGATGTGGTCTAAATATTTGTACACTCCAGCGCTCAGTCACAGCATGCGGTAACACAAGTTTATGAAAGCCAATGAATCATCCGTGCCGGTGCTCAAAGGGAACAAAACTCCGCGCTCATCACAATTCCGCTGCTATGCTACGACCCGGAGCGTTGTAAGCATTTATGTCCATTATATCTGCTAGGAAGCGTTAGCGTTAACTGTTAGCGGCTAAAGTGGAGATGGGTGGAGGGATAAGCAGAAAAACGTTGCATCACTGTTGGCTGCTGCTGGTCTGAGTTCATTTCAGAGCTTTATCTCCGTGGAACTTTGTAAGGAGATAGCAGCAATAAGTCTAAAAATGTTGCTGTTTCGTAAAGGGGCACCGTGTAACTTTTTGGTTGGGGGTTCGTCACCTGCTTGTTTCTATGGAGATGTCATTGCTCTGCCTGGAATGTTCCACAGTATGACTTTAAATAGCTCTACCTTATGTTTATTCAGTTACAGTTAGTTTTATAGCTCAAAAATACCAAGAAAAACAGGCATTGTGACTGTGAGAAGGGTTGCATCTCCACAGATCTGATTTGGTCTCTGTGATGATAGAAATGTTTAATGTCATACTGTGAAACATTCCAGGCAAAGCAATAACATTTCCTTGGAGTAAAACTGTTGACGTACCCTCTGGTTATATGCTGCTGTTTAGACATTGACGTCAAATTGTCAGAGTAGCGGCATAAACATTATGTTTGAAGCGTCCCACTTCGACATTTAAAAAAAAAAATTGTCAGAGTAGCCATAGCCGTGGATACAAGCGATCGAAATGAGTTTCCTCCGCGGGGTGACTGGGTGCTCCCTTAGAGAGAGGGTGAAGAGCTCAGTCACGCTGAAGGAGCTCGGAGTAGAGCTGCTGCTCCTCCAAGTCGAGAGGAGCCAGCTGAGGTTGCTCGGGCATCTACTCCGGATGCCTCCTGGTGGGCTTCCTCGGGAGGTGTTCTGGGCATGTCCTACCGGAAGGAGGAAGACCCAGACACACTGGTGGGATTATATCTCTTGGCTGGTCTGGGAACGCCTTGAGGAGCTGGAGGAAGTGTCTGGGGTGGAGGAAGTCTGGGAGTCCCTGCTTAGACTGCTGCCCCTGTGACCTGGCCCCGGGATAAGCGGAAGAAAATGGATGGATGGATGTCAGAGAAGTGTCACTTCACTATTTTTCAAACATTCTGCTTTTCTGACATGAATAATATTAATGTTACAGCCTATTATACTTTGAGCTCCCATATATCATAAAATGCTCGGGCCGGTGCAAAGCAGTTGACCAGAGAAAACTTCTGCCACAGAGGATATCAGACAGTGGTATAATGTCCTGATCGCTGTGGGAAACAGTCATGCATTTTTAAAAAAAGAGCATAGGCCAGGCTTCGAGAAAATATCTAATCTAAAACGAAGGCTGCATGGGCCCTTTGTGCGTCATTCATTTCGTCATGTAGGTGATCTGCAGAGAACATCAATAGCTGACGAGCCTGACAGCAACACTTAGGACAGGAGAGAATGGCGATGTGTTTTCAGCATAAATATAAATAAATATTGAAGTCATAGTCAATGAAGCCATAATCACGCACATGCTCACTTCCTAATTGGAACGGCGGCTAGAAATTTTGCTATGTCCATTTACATACACATCCAGGAACTGTTAGCAGCGAAATCGGAGTTGCACCAGCGAAAACTGAACCGGGGAGATGGATGGAGGGATAAGTGGAAATGCATTGTGCTTTACTTCAACTCTTTATCTCTGTGGAAATGTATAGGCAGATAGCAGCAACAGTTCTGAAAGTGTTGCTGTTTCTTGAAGCCGCCTTCCCCAATTTGTCTGTTTTCAAACTGTGAATAGAGGAGGTAGGCGTGCCAATGTCTCACAAACTTCAGCACATCCCTATCGTTTACATCCATTAATTATTTGCATGTTTTGGAGTGTGCACAAAGCTTTGTCAAATGGAACACAAAGTCCTAAAATCCTTCATATTTAGTCTGTCTACCCCACACAAGCCTGGAGGGTGTATTATGCAAAATCGACTTTTTTGGAGCCTTCTACCATGTTACAATGCTTCCACCTCAAAAACAAGCCTGAAGATGTAATCCGTGCATGTTTGAGTAATCTAGCAATCTCTCCCAGGCCCTATTTGAACCCTTAATATAACCCTTAATATAGAAAAGACTTATACAAAAGATTACACTACGACTTCACAAACCTGACGAAATGTGCTGTAGTTTCATAGCGAAATACACAGTGTTGTGATAGTGCTCTGAAGGGGAAATGACGTAGCGCAGGGAGCAAAGCAAGGCAAACCTGAAACTTATTAAACATATTAATACCGTAAATTCCGGACTATAAGCCGCTACTTTTTTCTCACACTTTGAACCCTGCGGCTAATAAAACAATGCGGTGAATATATGGACGGATTATTTGTTTGGCACATTGTTCATTCATATATACAGTCTATGGTTTGGCAACACAGCGGATACGTGCAGCCTGAGTGAAGAAAACGCCGCTGTCTGTGCGGTTACACATGGATCTAGGGTTCACATGAAGTTGCTACACGAGCTAATGATATTGTCAGCGCACTCAAATAGTTTATCGCCGTGTAATAAAATAAGTTATGATGCTAAATGAACATCAGTGAGGGGGATACGTCTTACCCGTGTGTGTAAATGACGAGAAAAAACATCTCAAACTTCAGTAGGCGGACATCCAGTCATACCTGATTGACAAAACTAATCCCGCCCCCGAGAGAGCGTGAAGTCTGCTGAAATCCTCCAAGACACTGAAATGATACAGACAGGACAGAGACTCTTTCTGCAAAAGACATGCGCAGTAAAGCACGGGGAGATGCTTGTTTGATTGTGTTTTGAACAGTTATTTTGCATTTCATACACACACACTGCTCATGGAAAACACACGAAGAAATGCAGATGATGCAGCTTTTAAGTTAACGATGATGTGGCTGTCGAAGAAGGAAAGAATGTGAGCTTGGCGACGGCAGTGTGATGAAGTAACTCGGTGCTAAAAGACAACAAAAGCTTTCAGAGGCTATAAAAGCAAATGGCCCCACCTTTATAATAACGTTCTTGAAGACGTGGACACCTGCGGCTTATATTCAGGTGCACTCAATAGTCTGGATTTTACGGTACATCGTTTTCTGTAAATATACCATTTTCAAAACAATAAAAAGGTAAAAATATAAAATAAAAATTGTAACATGATGATATCATGTTGGCAATTAAAATGTTAAGTTTAAGTTTTTTGGACTATAAGGTGCACTGGATTATAACACACAATATCAGTAATGTTGAATTCTCTCATCTATTTTCATACATAAGATGCACTGGATTATAAGGCACATTAAGTGAAACAAACAGATGACATTTGAGACTGATTCTTTAGCCCACGATCCACTGGCAGATAATCACAACCGTTACTCAATCACACTTTGCGGACACTCTGCTGCACAGTCTCGAGGTTCTCTCTTTGGCTCTCAAGTCCAAGATTAGTCCTAGTTCAGTCCTTGTTTTGTCCTGTTCGAATAATTTTCAGATAATGGAGTGAAGGAGGAGGATGTGACACTGTGACCCCGTAACTTAAAGGACGTGGGGGAAATCGGGGTAGAGGCTCAGGTTACAAATAAATCCGTGTATCATTCGTTCATTTGTTTTTCAATAAAAAAAAGCTAATATAAGAAAACAAAAAAACAACTGTTTTCTTCATTATTTGTCTCCAAAACCAAAATGAAAATACGGATAATTCAATTTTTTCAGTTTTCGATTTTGTGTTTAAATGAATAATGGAAAAAATGTATAAGGTTTACTTAAACTTCAATGCCGAACTTTTGCGCCACATACGGACTGAACCAGGACTAAACCAGGTCCAGGACCAGACCGGAACCACTGACTGAGACTGGGACTGAGACAGGGATTGAGACCAGGACCAGATCAGGACCAGACTGGGACTGAAATCGGGACCAGACTGGGACCAGACAGGACTGAAAAAATGAAAAAACGAACTGTTAACCGTTTTTTTTTTTTTTCATTTTGGTTTTGGAGACAAATAATGAAGAAAATTGTTGTTTTTTTTTAGTCTTTTTTTTGTTTGTTTTATAATGAAAAACAAATGATACACAGATTCCAATAGCTGACTTTTCTTGTCATGGGTCTTGAGAGAGCTTTTATATAATGATTCTAGAGGCCTCTGAGCCACCTCTTTAAACATTCAGTCGCTCTCTAAAAACTCCATATTCACTTTCTGTCACTGGTGCACTGTCCTGTTCATAAGGCCAACATTCAGCAAATAATTACAATGCCAGCACTCCTACATCTGACTTAAACATCTGACTCCAACATAGACTTGCACGTAAACCCGACGCCCCTGATGCCCCGGTCGGAACGCAGCAATGTACATCCTCTTCCCTTATTTACCTTATTTTGGCTTCATTTCAAACCCCGTCAGCCTCACTATCTCTTCCTCTAAGCTACCACCAGAACTCAAGCCCAAATTCAATCTTCTCCCCCTTCATCATACAGTATATCTGTTATCTGCTGCTGCAATCCAAGCATTAAAGTTTATCCACTGAGTAAACCTTTATTGTATTGTACTCATTTGATTTTCTTTCTCTGATCCAACCTTAAATGACACAGTATGCATTCATTTTTGTATCGTTATTGGCTTTTAAGCATGACCTCGTGTAGCTTTGCTGTGTGTCACATTTCCCAGAACTAGTTCTTTATGTCAGCACTGGCAGAGAATTACCACGAAAAACACAAAAAACAGTTAGCCTTAGCAACCTTTACCAGCAATACAAGTACTGTATTTTTCGAACTATAAGGCGCGTTTAAAATCCTTAAATTTTCTCAAAAATCGACACCTTACAATCCGGTGTGCCTCATGTATTAATTCTGGTTGTGCTTACTGACCTCGAACTGATTTTATGTGGTACACGGCGCTCAAAGATCTGTCAAAATATTTTAGGACGACTTTGGTAAACTACAAAGTCGCGGCGCTTAATGGATTGTTGGATCATTACGGCTACTGTAGTCAGGAGTCTCGCGGAGTAATTTAGTCCAACAGAAGCTGAACCGCATCAGCGCACAAGGAGCGAGCTGTTTTTTTCAGCACTTATAGTTTATGCAAATGAGCCATATGGTTTTAAGTTTTGTGTCTGTAAAATGTAAACAAATGTGCGCAAAGCTGCTTTAAACACATTATTACTCAGCATATATTTGAGCCCTCCTCGTAAGAAATAAAAATTAAAAATAAAGAGTCTCCGACTATCAATAAGAGAAACTCCAACACTTGCCACTTTCAAATCCCACTTGAAACAGTGACTAAAGAAAAATCAGACTTGTGGACACTTTTAGTTTTGAACTGTCACTTGTTTTTGTTGTTTTTTTCCCTGTTAAATTTGTGGTGTCACCTGCCTAGGGAATAAAGATGGAAATAATCTGGCATATTTACACTGCAGTGTTGTAGATGTTCATTAATATGCACTGTCCCTATTAAATAAATAAATAAATAATTGATCCACCCACATTTACATTCATAATCCACATTCACCAAAACAGGGAGGCAACACCGAGTGAATTACACCACGATCTGCCAATGGATCGTGGACACTAATTGATCAGTCTCAAGTGTTGTCTGTTTGTGTCGCTTAATGTGCCTTATAATCTAGTGCACTTTATGTATGAAAATGATGAGAGAATTCAACATTATTGATATTTCGCTTTATAGTCTGAAAAATACGGTAATACAAGCAAGCATTTGTTATTCACGCAATCATAACGAGTCTGGCATTGATATATGGACTGGTTTTCTATCTTTGATGTAACAATCCAGGTAAATTTGAAACAGTTTTCAGGACAGGATTGAATGAAAAAAGCATAAACGAAGCAAAATATAACTCCAGGTATGAGGATAAATTGTTAAAAGCTAAAATAAATAAGTCAAATTTCCATAATACGTGTCCATTAACCAATCCTAAACGACTTCAATAAATGATTTGCAACTTTTCATCTTTCTTTGGAACCTTTTACTTCACATACAAACATAAACTGCACTTCCATCAAGAAACATCCAGCGAAGTTCACCCGCGTCTCCACCCGCCCACTCCCGTGCTCCGAGCCAGAAATAGGCTACCACCGGTCCCGCAGCACCCCCACCACACCCCTCCCCGCTCACCGCTACCCACCCACCCCACCCACCACCCCCACTCCCATCGATGTACCAGTTAGAGGAGAGAGCCGGGGTTAAGTACAGAGACGGAGCAGGCGGTGGGCGGGTTGGGATGGGGGGCAGGTAGTTCCGTGGAGGGAGCAGGTTACCGAGTGGGTTTCCGCGGTGATTCATTGCCTCGGCGGTGGGATATGCGAGCCGGTCTGTGTTGTTGTGGAGCGAGAGAAAGAGAGAGAGAAGTCCTGGCTGGGAAAAGTTTGAAAGAGAAATCGATTGGCACATCCGGAGGGAGCTCTGGAGGAGGTGTGCAGTGGCTGTACCTGGCCCACAACGGGTTTTTTTCTACCGCACAGAACAGGAGTTGGGCTTTTTTCAGCGTTGAGATAAATCCTTGTGCTTGGTTACGGCTTCGATGGTGAAATTTAATAACTCGATGTCCAAATGCATGTATGTTATCTTTCGTAACACCTAGATAAGAGAGAATTCTCAGAGTCGCAATGTATTTTTGTGATATCAGACTGTCTGAGTTCTGACAGGGGACCTACGGTTTTCGCAAAGGTCGAACTTCGTAGGGATTCTTCTCCATTTTCACCACAGAGCTTTTGACATTTTCCAATCCTTGAAGCACCGAGCCCAGCCACCATCGCGCTGTAAAATCAATGTCTACCTTACATAACCAAAGCACTTCGACAGTTATTACGGCAACGATTGTGGTGATCAATAAAAGTAATTATTATAAATTAGAAGTTTGGAGTTTCATATACTTACGACAGGATATTAGATGTTTGATTGGGTTGGATCTTGGCTCGCTACATAAGGTACATTCCGACTGCAGGGCTTAATGCTCAATTCAGATTTTTTTGTGAAATCAGGTTATTCACATTTCCAATTAACTTGTATATGATCTCCAGTGTGAATTTTAAACGCCCCAAAAGTGTCCCGCATGAGCATTGGAGGACACAATGACATCATATGCAGCGAGTGTGCTCAGTGGGGCAAAACTGAAACTTATTAAACATGCTAATATATCATTTTAGGTGAATATACCATAAAGCAGTAAAAATATATTATAAAAATGGTAACATGGGAATCTCGTGTTGGCAATTAAAGTTTAGTTTAGTTTATTAGTTAACCTTACTATATGGCGCACTTAAAATGCTTTACGGAAGGTGCCTAAACGCTGGGCTTGTCTCCCAAAATACGGTCCAGTTCATGGTAAAATGGACAGGTTACACGTCCACGGCCGCTTCGTTTGTTTGAATCTTTAGCCTCCTTGTAGTTGCAGGCTCTTTTTTTTTGTTGACAATGACATTTCTTTGGCAATCATTTCAAAAACCGTCTGAATTTGTCCTGAATAGAGTGATCCCCCCAAATATGAATAAACTCGCTAACCTCGCTTTCCCTCCATTGACGAGACTCTGACCCTGACGTGTAGGTGGGATGAATGTGACCTGACCGTTCAGACTGAAGTCGCATGTCAAAAGATCGGATATGTATCGGTTTTAGGAGCACATATCCAAGTGGCCTGGGTCGCTTTTGAAAAAATCTGATGTGTGTCGTTCAGACTGTCATTAAAAGATCAGATACAGGTCACATAGGGGTGAAAAAATCTGATTTGAGTCACTTCAGATTGCAGTCTGAACGTAGCCATATTGTGCTTGTGTCTGCTATATGGTTATAATCTATGACACTTGTGAATCATTATGTTATTCATTATTCATCATTATATTATTTGCACATTTTAAATCGTAATATTCATCTTAAATGACTTAATGAAAGAAACAAGTTCCCTCTCTGACTTCTGAGGTGCCCAGTGAGAGCATCATCACAAACATCATCATCACAACAAAGAACCGGCAACTCCGACGGACAGCTGTACGTCATTGCGAGTGAGTAGCAATTTTTTTTTTTTTTCATTTATACCAAAATGACGACAAGCACAGTCCAAATTCTAAACGTATCACCGAATTAAGAAAATAAAGTGCAGTGGCAGTGGATGTACGCCGGTAGCAATGAAATCAGGGGTTAATCTGTAATATGGAGTCCTGTAAATAATAATAATAATAATAAAAAAACATTGTATTTATTACGTGCCTTTCTGGACACTCAAGGTCGCCTTACAACAACAGAAACAAGATAAATACTATTGAAACACACAGTTAAAAGCACATAGTTAAAGTGGGATAGTATTTTAATTGAAATTGGTTTGTATTTGTATTGTATTGAAATTTATGAATATTTTATTTAGTTTAATTTAGTTTATTTGATATCCATTGTATTCCTAGAGACCTATGTAGCATGTTTTGGGTTGATGGGGGAAACCCGGAGTGCTCGGAGGAAACCCATACAGGCACGGAAAGAAACAGCAAGCTCCACACAAAAAGTAAATTAAAGATTGCTCAAACATACACGAATTACTCCAAATACAACTTGAAGACGGTAAATGAGAAAGGAAACAACTACAGCACAGTTAAAAGCTCCGTGGAGTTGATTTTGCTGAACAGGTCTGCTTTAAGTCACCATAATAATAAGAGGATAATGAGATTAGCAGGATCACCATTTTAATTTGGACAGTATCCCAATTCTCCATCGATTTCATGCCCACAGATTAATTTGCGTTCGCCATGCCCACTGGAAATGCAACGTCTATTGACCACCTTGTCAACAATACAATATAGATCTGACCCGAACCAATTACTTAAAACAAGACATAAAACTTTTCTCCCCTTCTGTGTGTTTACTGGCCTTTTGTGTTGCGTTCAAGGCCAAGGTAAGTGTCAGACAAAGCGCCGCCAGAGCAGTTGTCCGAAGGTATGTGCTGGCAGGATCAGTGTTTATGGACTCCGCCGGTCGGGTTGTGAGAAAGGTAATTTCACGCTTGGTGGCGCGAGCTCCAGTCCCAATGTTGTCTCTGTGATTAATTGGGCTTTTTCAGGGAACAAAGCAGCGCCAGGTGAAGATGTTAATTACCTTGGTCTTATGCAGATAGAACGGGAGCCGGTCCTGCAGCATACCAATGGACATGCTTTTACATATATCAGGCCGGCGCGGGGGGGTGGGTCGGATCATTGGCGATACGAGTCAGCATAATTTTAAAGGGCAATTAGCTGAGATCATTCACAAAGAGAGTGGGTAATGATAGTTTGAAATTACTGCATATGAGGCGTACTGGATGAATAAAAGAACACGTGTGCTAAAGTCTTTTTTTTTTTTGGAGCTTTTAAGAGCCCAGATTAATGTTGTTTCCTCGTCACAAACAGACCTGGAGTTGTGTTTCGCTTCATTCACACACGTTTCGCACTCAAAGCCTGCATATTTAGGCTGAGTTCTTCACTCAGGAGTAAAAACGACAAAATATTTTATTAGAAGTGCCTTTCGTTTAGACGGTGACGACGTTTTTTGGGGCTTAGAAATGCAAAAATCTGAACCCACCCTCCAGAGTGGAAAAGTTGAATACGCACCGCTGTAGCGTTTCTGTCTACACTGCCCAAGATGCAAAACTCTGGTCAGATCTGCTCACGTCACGTACACGTTTACTTCACATACGTACAGTACACAGAAACAAAGATGTAATTTCCAGGTGTCAGACCTTCAAGCTTCTCTGGCAGCTCTAATAAACTTACAGGAGGCACCAACAAATCTACAGAATATGCAGAGATACTATTAGTGACCAGAGAAGGATCTGCAATCACCTCTGTCAAGTTCTGGATGCACAAGTTTGTCGCAAGCGAGCCAGACGGTGATGGACAAGACCTCGAGAACCAGTCGAAGGTGTGACAACTTTGTGGAAGGAGCGGCTGATGAAAATGCGTGGCGTGAAAACTTCAATATGTCCGAAGACGCCCTTGTTGCTTAAAGTACAAACATACCCAGTTGAATTCGACACACTTTTACGTCACCGTATGCACGCAGATTCCCTCCTGAAAACGCTCGTCTGAACGCGGAATAAAAAGTGAAGACGCGACGCCACTTTTGCGTCTTCTGTTCAGACCGTCATCATATAAACGTAGCCTCAAACTGAAAAATGTTCAGCCTCATGATGTCATGTGAAAATGCAATAAGAGCTCCACTGTGTGTTTAAATCCGTACACCTTCTCTAGAATCATCTGGATAATTTCAGTCCTGGAACTGCCAATCTCTACTGAACTAAAGGTAAAAGGAGCTGTTAACTTCAAAACTATCGCTTCATGACGTCACAAGGTGGAAAAGAGCATTTTGAGCTTTAGAAATGCAGACAGACTAATAATAAAGGATTATTCAAACTCGTGTGAATGCAACAAAACACAAATCCAGGTCTGTTTTTGTTGAGGTAACATCATTCTAACAGGGCTGCTTTTCACTCTATGGCTCGATGATTCGGTGGTCTCTTTTTCACATTGTATTTAATGTGGGTCCGTGTATCATTCGTTTTTTAAAATTTTGAAATAAATATAAAATGGGAAAATAGTTTGTCATTTCATTATATTCATCCATTTCCAATATTTAATTTAAAGTTTCTTTCAAACAACACAAATCAAAAAACAGTGTCTGTGCGTATTTCAAATTTGATGTTTTATTTTCTCTGGTTTATTTTCCCCTGAAGTTCTGCTGCTGGAAGGACTTACCTGAAAAATCGTTTCAATTTTGTGAACAAACATGATCTCTTCTTTTGTAGCATTTACTTTTGCGTCTTAGAAAGTCATTGTTAACTCCGTCACGAGAAACAGGAAGCAGCGATAAACTCTCCTTTGTTCAGTTGACACCATAAAACTATAATAAAAATTGTTTTAATATAAATCCGTGGTTGACACTGAATTCACACACAGCTCACTAAGCAGCAGAACGTCTGGGGCAAATAAACCAGAGAGAATAAAATATCAAAATTGAAATGGGCACTGAGACTGTTTTTTGATTAGTGTTATTTGTAAATAAACTTTAAATTAAATATTGGAAAAAGAGGAAGGAATCTGTTTTTAATGAATAATGAAATAACTGTTTTCCCATTTTATTGTTTGTCGTTCTTAATTGAAATTCAAAAGAACGAATGGTACATGGACCAATGGGACAACTTTGGTCGGCGAGTTCTTAGACCTTCCCCAAAACTACAGTATATTGCCCCATTTTTAAAACTTGTCCGGCTGCACTGGCAACAAAACAAATAAATCTGCTTAAAACAACAAGACTGAAAAACATCTCGGAGTTCTGCACAATCAATAAGCGAATCACGAACCCGCCAATCTGAGGTGAGAGAATTTGTTTTGTTCAAAATAACGGGTGACCAATGAGCGTCTTCGTTTCACATAGACAAATGTGATTGGACAGTCGTGTCTCTCTATGAAAAATACAGAGAGATCATTCTGGACGAGTCAGGTCACCACATCGACTGCACAGAAAGTCTAGTAGTCTATCTGTGGGCAGGTTGCAGGCAGTGCTGGGGAGTAACAGATTACGTGTACTGGAGTTACGTAATCAGAGTACAAATTATGAGTAACTGTATTCAGTTACAGTTACTGTTTCAGTGAGTGGTAATTGGATTACAGTTACTTTGTTGAAATAAATGGATTTACACTGAGGTATTTTCCTGTTTTCATATTTTGGGCTGTATCCCCCCTTTTTTTTTCTTTTTTTTTTTCCCCCGGTAATTCCTAAACTAAAAACTAGAGCTAAATCAGGTCTAAACCAGGTCTAAACCAGGACTAAACCAGGACTAAATCAGGTCTAAACTAGATCTAAACCAGGACTAAACCAGGTCTAAACCAGGTCTAAAACAGGTCTAAAACAGGTCTAAAACAGGTCTAAACCAGGACTAAAACCAGGTCTAAACTAGATCTAAATCAGGACTAAACCAGGACTTAAACCAGGTCTAAACTAGATCTAAACCAGGACTAAACCAGGTCTAAAACAGGTCTAAAACAGGTCTAAAACCAGGACTAAACCAGGTCTAAACCAGGACTAAAACCAGGTCTAAACTAGATCTAAATCAGGTCTAAACCAGGTCTAAACCAGGTCTAAACCAGGACTAAACCAGGACTAAACCAGGACTAAACCAGGACTAAAACCAGGTCTAAACTAGATCTAAACCAGGACTAAACCAGGACTAAACCAGGTCTAAAACAGGTTTAAAACAGGTCTAAAACCAGGACTAAAACAGGACTAAAACCAGGTCTAAACTAGATCTAAATCAGGACTAAACCAGGACTAAACCAGGACTAAAACCAGATCTAAACTAGATCTAAACCAGGTATAAACCAGGACTAAACCGGGACTAAAACCAGGTCTAAACTAGATCTAAACCAGGACTAAAACCAGGTCTAAACTAGATCTAAACCAGGACTAAACCAGGTCTAAACCAGGACTAAACCAGGACTAAACCAGGTCTAAACCAGGTTTAAAACAGGTCTAAAACAGGATTTAACAGGACTAAACCATGCCGTGCGGAGGTGTTTCCTCGTCTTCTATCAATAATATTTTTAATTTGGTTAAATAAAGTCTGGGCTTTTTATTTTATTTTAACAGACAAAACATCTTATGTTACCTATCCTCGTCTTTGCTTCTCTACAGCAAATCAAGTAATCCAAAGTATTCAGATTACGTTACTCACCTAAAGTAATTTAATAGATTATGTTACAAACTACATTTTGGTGTATGTAATCTGTAATCTGTAGGGGAATACATTTTAAAAGTCACCTTCCCAACACTGGTTGCAGGTTTGATTCCTAACCAAACAGCTCCTTTCTAAGTCTAATCCTCCCACTCCCAAACAGTTGCCTTTGCTGTCATCCGATACAAAACATCATAACGTGAACACATTTTCAGCTTGTACATCCCATTTTAGTACACAGATTCCTCGCATTTGGCAAAGCCCTGAGTTGTTTGCTGTTCTTTCCATCCCTCCCATGTTCCATCTGGAGGGACACGCAAGTCGAGGGATTTGATCATTTACTCTGACAAATCCAGCACAGTGCACAGAACACAGGCAGCTCAGCCCCGCATGTGTGACGTGTAATGAGCAGAGAGCAGCAGAGTCAGAGAGAGGCCATAGATACGATGTAAGGGAGCAGGAGAATGCAGACAGGGCTGTTGGCTAATGAAGATGACTCAGGTCTATGTGAGTTCAGCGGGTGTCAGACAGTGCGGTGTGCAGCGTTAGGGGTGGGTAATGCTTGTGTAAGTGTCTGCAGTCTCAACAGAAAAAACACAAGGAAGGCACAAAGCGAAAGTTAAGTAATGTTTATGGAAAGATGGTGAGTGGAGAGATGCAGAATATATTTTTCAAAGTCCTAACCTTTGCATAAGACATCAGTTAAAGTGGAAATAAACCAACAGTGGTGGAACGTAACTAAAAAAAAGTAGTAAAGTACTGTACTTAAGTAGAAATTTTAGGTATCTGTGTAGAAGGTTATGGATTCAACCCCCACGTGGCCTGGGCTTTTCTGTGTGGAGTTTTTCATGTTCTTCCTGTGTCTGGGTGGGTTTCCTTTGGGAACTCTGGTTTCCCCCATTAACTCAAAACATGCACCATAACAAAACGGTCCTCCAGCTCAGGTAGCCCTGACCTAGTCTGATTCAACAGCCAGTTTCACTTCGTGGAATCCGTCTGACCTCGCCACATTAGGATTCGTTCGCTTGAGGGTATTGTTATTTAACCAATCGCTGCTATTTGGTCGTGACATATGTAATGCGCCAAATGCCGTAGGAAGAAGGGCAATAAAGTTTTTCTCCTTGATAAAATTCATCAAACATTGTCTTTGTACTGGTTTTAAATCCTCGATCTCAGGAATCGTTGCCAACACAGAATGTCTGTCTTCATCTACATCCATCTCGATGCTTTGTTTACTGTTGTGCTGCACCACAAAAGGGACCCAGACAGGCGCTTGAGTTTGAGGTTTGAGTTTGAGTAATGGCTTCACAGCTCTTCCTGACCTAGTCACTGGAGAGAAATTTAAATTGAGCGAGGGCAGTAGTTGGTGCCAGCCTGGCTAGTGGTTTCCCCCATTAAGCCAAAACATGCACCACAGGTACAATCCACCAGCTCAGGAAGTCCTGACCAAAACTAGCAACAAGATTAAGGAGATTGGTCCCCGGGCGCTGCTCACTGCTCCTGAGATGCTCCAGCAACACTGAAAGGATGAGTCAAATCCAGAGGACAAATTTCCCTGTGGGGATAATAAAGTATAAGAAAAGAAAGAAAAGCAAAAAAAAGAAGAAAGGTAAATTTGTTTGTGGATCCTTTTTACTCTTACAAATGCTTCATGAATTTACATGTGGACAGACCAATAGTAATGGATTACTCCAGCGTGTGTGAACAGGGTTGTGCAAAAATATTGACATATCGTACGATTGGACTCATTCGAGAGTTTACGCATATTTATTTATGCTCAACTACAGACAAATATGCACAGATATCTCTCCTATGCACCCCATAGTTATTGCTTTGTCTGGAATGTTCCACAGTATGACATTAACCACCTCTAACTTACATTTGTAGCTGAAAACTATAAATATAAACTGAGAAAAACAGGCTTTCTGACTAGGGGTGTGCAAAAATATCATTATATCATATCATATTGTTTAATGAGATGATACAGTATCAATATCAGGGGCTGTTGCATCAATTTATCACCAAGAGTACTTTTTGGTATATTTTACTCAATTATTTTGTTACCACACTACAGTTTTGTTGCTTGTTTAGAGAAAGGAAACTTGTTTATGCGACACATTTAACATCCTCACTGTTTTGATGATTAGAATGGGCATGTTTCATATTAACTCTGCACAAGAAGTGGTTTAAACAAAGACTTTTAGTATCACAGCCATGATTTAGGCTTTATTTTTTGTTGAACCGTATCAAACTGATTTGACATATATCGAATCGAACGCTCACTTGTATCGAGGTATGTATCGTATCGCAACTTGTTGATGATACTCAGCCCTGTGTGTGAATGAAACAAACACAATTCCTGGTTTGTTTTTGATGTTTTTGAATCCATTTTGTGTAATTTTGGACGTATATCGTGAGCTAAATACAAAATAAAAACACTATACTCGATTACAATTAGACTTTTGCGCAGCCACACTTTGACCGACATCAGTACCACCTCCGCATTTACGTGAACATACTGCAGAGCTTTACGAAGCTTATAAAACTTGTAAAGGGCAGAACAAATCCAAGTTCTTATTGTCTGCGCGTCTGGGGGAAAAGGTCGAAGCAGTTACTGGATTAAACATATTACACACTATTTAATCGTCTCACTCAGATATTTGCCAGGTCTTACGAAACACTCCCCCCTGGACCTTCTTCCTGCTAAAATTTAAAGAAAACCAAACGCGTTCTGGCAAGCAGTAACAAATTAAGCCCCGTGAACGAAGCTACGACGCTAGCGAGGAAATATCCAATTCATTACGCGTCAGATTATTAGCAACGCTCCTCCTCGGATGAAACATGTTCGGCGGTACGGACCAAAATACATGCCTTTTTAATTGCGAGCGCCACCCCCAGCAGGACATAACTAGCCCGCGCGGTAAAGTTGTTTTGCTAGCCTATAATTACCTCCATGTTCATTAACGCAGCTAGCTCGCGCGGTCCTAGCTTGACCTTTAGCGGACGACTCCCATTGTTAGCGCGCGCGTCCGTCCCCCCCATCCGTCCGCGTACACATCACACACGCTATTACCGACTCAATTAGACGCACTTCTATTGGATTCCCGCGGTTATGTGTCCCGTTGAAATGGCGGAATAGCATCACTCGGAAACCCGCGGAGAAGGAAAACACGCTGTTAGCAGATATGAAACCCAGCTCGCCGACGGTCCCCGAAGGCATCGCGGAGATGATTAGTACTGCCAGTTTCATAATGTGATCCGCCGCACGCACACGCACGCTCAAAGTTACAGAGACGTTTCTTCATGTCACATTAGCGGCGCTGGAGTTATACTGGAGATAGAGCTGGTAATGCGGTGAAGCTAATGTAATTTAAAAATGCCTCGTGGTTGCGGATGGAGATTTCTGATTGTAAGCGAGTCTGTGGATGCATTGTTGGCGCAGAGAGTAATTTACAGGATATACGTTGAAATTGTAGAGACGAGAATGGAAATTTTTGAAACCAGCAGTAAGAAACGCGTGCGCTGTCAGACGTTAAAGCTGCATTATAATTTTCTTGGTTGAGGGTCGGTCACCTGGTTGTTTTGATGGATCTGTCATTGATCTGCCTGGAATGTTCCACAGTATGACATTATTAAACAGCTTTACCTTAAATTTATTCAGTAAGGCTACGTCCAGACTGCAGGGCTTAATGCTCAATTCAGATTTTTTAGTGAAATCCAATTTTTTTGCGAGGTCATTCACATTTCCAATTAAATGCGACTTGTATGTGATCTCCAGTGTGAACTTTAAACGCTCCAAATGTGTCCCGAAGTGAGCGTGGTCAGTGTTTACGGAAGTCGCCTAAACATGGAAGCTGCATTGAGCACCTGGAGATTTTAAAGATGCTGTTGTACCGGAGCCAGAACATGTACAACTGATTTGTTTTAAGGAGGAGATTGAGAAAGAGAAGGACGAGGTTTTTGGGCATGGCGTTTTGTGGGGCAGTGGAAGCAACGTCCATAAAAAGGAATCTGTGAGGGCAGAGTCGCAGCCAAGAGTGGTGGGATTGCTATGTGAGTTTATAAACAATTTTCAGATGACGAGAACTTTTGTGTACATTTGTGTGTGGATGAATGTGACTTGGCCATCTAGACTGAAGTCGCATGTCCAAAGATCGGATATGTATCAGTTTTAGGAGCACATATCCAAGTGGCCTAGGTCGCATTTAAAAAAAAAAATCAGATTAGTGTCGTTGATAAATGATACAGACAGGACAGAGGCTCTTTCTGCAGAAGACATGTGCAGTAGAGCGTGGGGAAGAGACGGGGCTGATGCGCTGAGGAATCTCATTTGATTGTGTTTTGAACTGTTATTTTGTGCTTCATACACACACCCTCCTCATGGAAAACACACGAAGAAATGCAGATGATGCAGCTTTTAAATTAAAGGCGATTGATGTGGCTGTGGAAGAAGAAACAGAACTGCTGCACGTGAGCTCGGCATCGATGGTGAGACTTTGGCAACGGCAGTGTAACGAACTGACTCAATCCAAAAGACGACAAAAGATTTCAGAGGCGATAAAAGCAGACGGCCTGAACTTGAAAACGTTCTTGAAGACGTGGACACCTGCACCTTATATTCAGGTGCGGTCTATATATGTACAATTTTAACAATTAGTTGATGCGGCTTATATTTAGGTGCACTCAACAGTCCAGAAAATGCAGTATATTGTTTATAATACATCTCCATATATATCCCCCATGTATATTATATCTAATTCCCTCCTGTTCACACTGCCATGTTTATTTATTTATTTGTATATATTCACTACAGTCTAAACCAGGGGTGCTCAATACATCGATCACGATCTGCCAGTCGATCGCCAGGGTCACAAAAGTGCACAAATGCATCTGTGTTTGTCACGATGTGCGTTTGGTTTGGTAAACGTGCAGAGGCTGGTAAATATCACTGCAAAACCAGAAAAGAATGCAACTCCAATTTGGAACTTTAAAAACAGGTTTAAAAATCTTCCTTCACTTTTTTCACAGTTTTGTGTAAAGTGCCAGAGGAAGTTCTCTTAAAGAAGAGGTTCTCAAACTGTGGGTGAGGGTCCAAAAAGGGGCACAGAGTGTTTCAGTGCAGTTTGCTTGGCTTTGTATTAGGTAGATCATTTTGACTTGGTCATTTTGTAAGTAGCTCACATGCTGAGAAAGTGTGAGCACCCCTGGTCTAAACTGTAATATTCAGTTTTTTTGTCTATCTTGTATATACTGCACATTCTGTACATATTGGACTTACTGCTCCTTGCACTTCTGACCATTTCTTTACCTTGTATTTATACATGTGTAATGACAATAAAGTTGCATGTAATGTAAACTAATCTGTGTTTTGTCAGTAAGTGAGACATCTTAAAGTTTGAGTCACACTTTATTATTAGTCTGTCTACATCTCCAAATCAGAAAATGCTCTGTTCCACCTCGTGACGTCATGAAGCTGTAGTTTTCAAGTTATCATCTCCCTTTTATCTTTAGTTCAGTAGAGTTTGGCGCGTCCAGGCCCGAAATCATCCAAAATGACTCTAGCGAAAATGCATGGGTTTGTTTTTGATGAGGAAACAACATTAACATAGATCAGCAAAACGGCATAATATGAGCCCTTTAACTCCAAGTAATTAGTATCCAGCACAGCAGTAGAGCAGTAGTCATATTTGGCGCATATTTTAATTTCACTTAGTGTTTATTTTGGTGTGAGCTCCCATCGCCTGCTGTCTGTCTGTCACGGCCTCATACTGTGCTGCTGAACTGCTGTAGACCCCCTCCCTTTTCCTCTGCTTCGAGAGAAACAGCAGAGGTAATTAGGAGCTTTGAGGAAAATCTGGCGAAAAGTCCCACAGTTTGTATTATTCAGCCTTCGCTAACTTGAATTTGGAAAGGCGACAAGCGGAGGAGGGGAGCAGTTCAGGAGTTTGAAGTAATAAACAATCATCCAGAGGGTCGTCAAATCCTGCATCAGTTTCAGATCTTTCAATACCGAATGAGTCACAAATGGGTGACCCTGTTGTGTGAAAAATCGAAATAAACATATTGACATGAACCTGGCTTAAAGGTGCGTTGCGTAACTTTTCCGGTGGAGGGTCTGTCAAATACTTTTCTCCACGGACATGTCATACTTCATCTGGAATGTTTCACGGTATGGTATTAAAGGTTGTATAGAGGATTTTTTTAAAGAGAAATACAGCGACAGTCCTTTTTTCAAATGTTGTGCATGTGTGACACCACCTTCCTCCTCCACAGCTCCTCAGTAGAAACATCTCCTCCCGCCTCTTTACTCTAGAAATCACGCTTGTTTACAGCCAGTGCGTGTTCAGAATTACTGTTGAAGTGACCTGTCTAGAAATAATTTAGCGACCGATGAGTCAGTTTTTAGACCCTTCGTCTGCTTCCGTCGCGCCATCGCTGGAAGAAATCTCCAAGAATCACCTCAGTTTGTCTTCGCTCCTTTTCCCCTTCTCTTCTTCTTTCAGCGACCTCAAAAACGGACTTTCTTTTGCGGCGAACTGGTCGTGGATTCTCGTCCGCCACCGCAACAAAGTTTGTGCGAACTGTGAGGAAGCGACAGTTTGAAAAAGCCTCTAAAAACCACTGCATAAACCACATAATCCCCGCGCGCCGACGAGTCAGTTACACTAGAAATGCAGGGAGTTTGATTGACAACCTAACAGCCAATAGAAAATGAGGCAGCCTCGTTTTCTATTGGCTGATGTTTATCTGGCCTCACTACGTCCACAGTTGATGGATTTTCATTCTTTTTTTTTTTTTGGTCATCATAATTACAAGGCTGCTGCGTCTCTGTAATGGTATTTTAAACTTTCATTGACAATTTGAAACAAAAAAAAAATCCTCCATACCACCTTTAAATAAACCTTTCTGTCTTCATGGAGATCAAACCAGACCAAGTTACAGGTCAGATCTGAGGAGAGGCGACCCCGCTCACAGTCAGAATTAGGGCTGGGTAACATTAAGAAGTTGCTGATACGATACATGTCTCGATACAGTGAGCTTTTGATTCAATACGATGCATTTCAAAACGATACAGTTCATTAAAAAATAAAGCCTAACTCATGTCTGTCTTTGTTAAACCACTTCTTGTGCAAAGTTAATATGAAACACTCCCACTTCAATCATCAAAACAGTGAAAATGTCACGTAAACGAGTTTCCTTCCGCTAAAGAAGCAACAAAACTGTAGCTACAACAAAATAGTGTTATAAAATAAACCAAAAAATACCCTTGGCGATATATCGATACAACAGCTCACACAATATCGATACTGTATCATCTCATTAAACTATACGATATATCAAAACTTAGATATTTTTGCACATCCCTAGTCAGAATGAGCCTGATTCATCAGCCGGTTTCACTTCGTAGAAACCGTCTGACATCGCAGCAATAGAATTTGTTCGCTCGACAGTAGGCGAGTATTTTTTTTCATTTAACCAATCGCTGCTATTGTATGTAATGCGCCGATAACTGGGCTGACTGCTATATTAAACTTTTCCCAAATCCTGTAGGAAGAAGGGCAATAACGTCTTTCCCCTTGATAAAATTCACCAAACATTCTCTTTGTTCTGGCTTTAAATCCTCAATCTCGGGAATTGTTGCCAACACAGAATGTACGGCTCTTCGCTGATTGGCTGGTGTCCGAACTTGCACTTCTGGTGTTCTTACAAACCGTGTAGTGTATTCTGATTCCTGACCTGGTCACTGGAAAGAAATGAAACTGAGCGGAGGCACTAGGTGGCGCCAGCTTGGCTAAGTCAGAATGCCTGTTTTTCTTAGTTTTTTGTTAAATTTTTGAGCTACAAATGTAAGGTAGAGCTGTTTTATGCCATACTGTGGAACATTCCAGGCAGATCAATGACATCTCCATAGAAACTGGAAGGTGTCGGTGCCCCAACCAAAAAAGTTAAATCTGATCTGACCTGTAACTTTCCATGATAGAAAGGTTTAATGACGTACTGTGAAACATTCTAAACAAAGCAGTAACTATGGAGTAAAAAAAACTTTCAGAAATATTCATGTGCACAGGATAGAAATCTGTGCATATTTGTCTGTAGTTCAGCATAAAATAAATATTCATAAACTCTCGAATGAGTCCAGTCATACATAAGATGTATTGTGTATATTTTATCCATCAGAACACAAAGTGAAAAATTACAATGTCAAGAATTACAATCACGAAATGAAAATGTACGATTACACTTTCTTCAGTACGAATACGAATTCACAGACGCGACGCGACTGTCAAAAATACATCATCACTTCACATGAAGAAGAAACATCAAACAAGATGACGGACTTTTGCACCACATATGGACTAAACCAGGACTGAACCAGGATTGAACCAGGACTAAACCAGGACTAAACCAGGACTAAACCAGGACTGAACCAGGACTGAACCAGGACTAAACCAGGACTGAACCAGGACTAAACCAGGACTGAACCAGGACTAAACCAGGACTAAACCTGGACTGAACCAGGACTGAACCAGGACTAAACCAGGACTGAACCAGGACTAAACCAGGACTAAACCTGGACTGAACCAGGACTAAACCAGGACTGAAACCAGGACTAAACCAGGACTAAACCTGGACTGAACCAGGACTAAACCAGGACTAAACCTGGACTGAACCAGGACTAAACCAGGACTAAACCTGGACTGAACCAGGACTAAACCAGGACTAAACCTGGACTGAACCAGGACTAAACCAGGACTAAACCAGACTGAACCAGGACTAACCAGGACTAAACCAGGACTGAACCAGGACTAAACCAGGACTAAAACCTGGACTGAACAGGACTAAACCAGGACTAAACCTGGACTGAACCAGGACTAAACCAGGACTAAACCTGGACTGAACCAGGACTAAACCAGGACTAAACCTGGACTGAACCAGGACTAAACCAGGACTAAACCAGGACTGATTGCAGGACTGAACCAGGACTAAACCAGGACAGAACCAGGACTGAACCAGGACTAAACCAGGACTAAACCAGGACTGAACCAGGACCAAACCAGGATTGAAACAGGACTACAACAGGTCTAAGGTAGGTCTGAAACAGGACTGAAATGGGACTAAACCAGTACTGATCCAGGACTGAACCAGTACTAAACCAGAACTATAACAGGTCCAAGGTAGGTCTGAAACAGGACTAAACCAGTACTAAACCAGGACTGAAACAGGACTAAACCAGGACTGATTGCAGTACTGAACCAGGACTAAACCAGGACTGAACCAGGACTAAACCAGGACTGAAACTGGACTAAACCAGGACTGAACTAGGACTGAACCAGGACTAAACCTGGACTGAAACAAGACTAAACCAGGACTGCTTGCAGAACTGAACCAGGACTAATACAGGTCTAAGCCAGGTCTAAACCAGGACTGAACTAGGACTAAAACAGGACTAAAACACACACGACTGGACTCATTTGAGAGTTTGCGAATATTTATTTTATGCTCAACTACAGACAAATATGCACAGATTTCTATGCACACAAATATTTCTGAAACCTTTCTTACTCCACAAATACCACCTCCATGGATGAACGCGACTGACGCACCCTCCACCGGAAAAGTTCCACAACGCACCTTTAAATCCTCGCGTAACACAGAACCTCAAGTCAGTTTAAAACACCCGCATTAAAACAGAAACTTTACTCGTCGGTTAACTTGTCCTTCCATCTCTCGAACGCAACCTGCCGCGACCACGACGGACCCCGCCGCTTTAAGACTCCACTGTTCCCATGGCAACCCGTCCGTGTGTCTCCATCGGGGTGTATATACATAGCCAGTCTCCGGGGCACGAGTTCTCCAGCGCCGAGCCGATATTAGCAATTATGTGCTTGTTAGGAGTGGGCCCAGATAAGAAAGATGTATCTACTGTGTGATTACTGGTGCACTGGGCTCCTCCGGGGGGGCTCTCTCTGATAATCTCCACGGTTGGGCCTGGAAATATTACACTTTTGCCTGTATTGGATTATTCATGCGTGAAGTATGGAGCAAATGGGGAGAGTGGGAGAGCTCTTGTGAAGTAATAGTCCATAATAAACGCACTCCACCGGCGCTAACCAGACAGAGGTTTGTGAGCGGGGGGGATTGTGTGGTAAACTAGAGCTGGGTTATTGAAATGAATACAGAGTTGACTCGTGAAGATTGGTGAAGACTGCAATATTTCATCTGTGGCTTGTGTTTTGTCATATTACGGGGAGTGGCACAGAGGAGAAAGTATTCGCCCACCAACCAGAAGGAACCTGAAAAACTTCGGGATTACAGGAGGTTGTAGAGGTTCAGTACGTACCTTGGTTTTGAGGTCACCGTTTGGTTCATTTTCAAACAAACAAAATGCAAAACCATTTCCTTGTTGTTCATTTGTGTGTCTATCAAACCAACGATTAGTTTTAACATTATACAAACAAGAAAATAAAATAAATGCAAAGTGTTGGGGGGGATTTCGTGCCAGCAAAGAGTGAAAACGAGGCTGCCACGACCGTAGTTTTGTGAGAATTCACATGGTTCGGAGTAGGGATGGGCATGATTAGTCGATTAATCGATAATTGATCATTAAGAATTTCATCGATTACATTCATTTTAATCCACAAACCGAATGTAGGTTGCTGTGTGTAGCGTAGAGTGACCAAACAGGGTCAGTACATGTAGCTCTCTGCACTAGAAGAAGACACAAACAGTCAGTCAGCCTGCAGCGTACTGAAGTGCAAATGCGAACGATGTGCAACGATGACTTGTACAAGAAATTCCACGCTTTCCGTTGCATTCGGGACAAGTGTGAGTCCATGTGCACAGTGTATAAAGCAGCACATATGTTTCAGTGTCCAGTGGGAAAAAGTTTTACCAGGTGAGAGTCGCGCAATGTCGATGACGAGGCCCCACCTCCCTCCCCCCGTACAGTGTCCAGGTTTTGACAAACGCAAATATGGTCACACTAACCTGTATTCCACTGAGTCATGTCTTTTAATCCGACAGAAGTTGAACCGCATCAGCGCACAAGAGCTGTAGTTTTATCTTCGCTGAGTTTATGCAAATTAGCGATGAGGTTTTAAGTTTCGTTTCTGTGAGAGTTGCACAAAACTGAATTAAACACATTATAATGTCAAACAGCTGATGTGGCTCTAGAGTCGTTACGGTTTATATGTCGTAAAGTTGAATTTATTTATGTAGATTAGTAGTGCAGATAGTAATAATCATGATGATCATTTTAATATAAAATCATCGGATGCCCATCCCTAGTTCAGAGGGACGTAATCAAGGTGAGGGGGGGCAATTGTCATCAAGGCCGCCTATTAAAAAGCAGAGCCTCCTGTGTAGCTGCACATGTAGTGGCGGAATGTAAATGCTATTTGTCCAAAGTGCGGTGACCACGATAACAAAAAGAATACATCTGCGGAATAAAGAGAGAGTCTTAGGGACAGAATGACGGCAACACTTCTGTTTCTTTCCCAGATGCGTCTCTTATTTGAATCCAACGTCAATACAACTTACACTTATAACATGGCTTTAAACAAATGGGTCCTTTAACAATAAAAATCACATCAGGAGGCTTTTGACAATCAGTGGGAGTAATATACGTTTAATATACATTTAGCATACACGCTCAATACAACTGTTATTTTAAAATAAAGATGAACAGTGTGAGCAGCCGAACCCTAACAACCACCCGCGAACTCCCTAAAGACCAACGGCTCCGCGCAGCCCGGTCCCGCTATGCTGCGATTTAACAAACTCCAAAACTACACAAATCATTAAAATCCTGCTATAATTTTAACATGGAAGTATCATGAAGCTTCAAGCTTTCATTCATTCATTCACTTAAAACACTCATTCATTAACTGTGACAGATTATTAGCAGAAATAATAATCATACATCCTGTACCGAAATGGTTCAGCACGAATATATGTACCGTTATACCCTTAGTAGCTTGTGTTTGTTGCTAAAGAAAAGCATCTGTATGAAAACAGCATGAAGAGTTCAATTGTTTTTTGGTTTTTTTGTTTCAGATCCAGTGTATTATAAAGTTGTTGTTTGTTTTGGTTTTGTTTTGTTTTTTTGTCAAAATCCTTTGTTAAAACTATAGTCTCATGCACCTTCTTACTTACACTCAAGCAACTTCTATTTAAAGCTTTTTTTTTTTTTTATATTGCACAAAATTTATCCATGTTAGAATGTAGAATTATAGAGCAGAATAACCTCATCAAAAACAGACCTGAAGTTGTGTTTTGTTTCGTTCACACATGTTTTAGGAACCCTTTATTATTAGTCTGTCTACATCTCCAAAACTCAAAATGCTTTGTTTCAACTTCATGAAGTGGTAGTTTTCAAAGTTGACAGCTGCTTCTTACCTTTAGTTAAGTGGAGACCGGCAATTCCAGGTCTGAAATGATCCAAATGACTCTAGTGAAGGTGTATGGAGAACAGAGTGTCTGCTGTTTGAGATAAGAACTCATCTTAAATACGTAGGATTTAATGAGCAAAACAAAACACAACTCCAGGTATGGTTTTGATGTGGAAACAACATTATAACATAAAACAGAAAATAGTGTTATATGAGCCCTTTAATCTACAACTGGTACACTGAAGGGACTGAAACCGTAGTCTGATTCATCAGCCTGTTTCACTTCGTAAAAACCGTCTGACCTCGCAGCATTAGGATTCGTTTGCTCGACAGTATGCACTGCGCCAAATCCCGTAGGAAGAAGGGCAATAACGTCTTTCCCCTTGATAAAATTCGTCAAACATTCTCTTTGTTCTGACTTTAAATTCTCGTGAATCGTCGCCAACACAGAATGTCTGTCTTCGTCTACATCCATCTCGTCCGCTTTGTTTACTATTGTACCACAAAAGGGACCCAGGCAGACGCTTGAGTTTGACGTCATGGCTTCACAGCTCTTCGTGATTGGCCGGTGCGCGGTCTACAACTTCCGGAGTTTTTGCAAACTGTCTAGTGTATTCTGATTCCTGACCTAGTCGTTGGAGAGAAATTAAATTGAGGGAAGGCACTCGCTGGCTACTGAAACCGAACTATAGAGCGTGAAAAACCTCGGTCCAAACTCGAGATCCAGTCCAACCACCGCCGCTAATTTGTATCACATGTCCCTCACATACAGAAGAAATTTCCCTCTCGAAAATTCTCGTAACATTCATAACAAAATCTAACGTCTTTTACCTGAGATAAGTAATAGTTTGATGCTTGGATTGTTGATTCTGCAGAAATCCTCGCTATTGTCCTCAGAGTTGTTTTTCCTCATTTTACCATTATTATTTTTTTTTTTTTACCAGATCCTCTCGTCTTTGCAAAGTTTTATAGCCTTGGAAGCTAGAAATGTCCAAATTTGAAGGAGCGAAAGATTGATTTGCCTGACTACACTTGTGTTGGTGAATTGGAGAATATAGAGAGGCTGATGTGGCGGAAGGTTCTGCTGCTGCGGAGGAGGAGGAGTTATTAGTTAAAGTGACAGATAACACCGCTTCATAATAGCGTACGTAATCTTTACCCATGTCCCCTCGCTCCTGGTGACTCCTCTGAACACATGCCTGCACCCATGGGAGAACGTGACTTGTGGATGTGGCAGAAGCGTCGACGGGTGCGCGGCGCTAATCAAATTCCCTCTCACCAGATGGTCCGCCTTTCTGCTACGAGGCTTTTTTAGAACTCTACCCCCCTCATCATGTGACACAAAACCGGTAGCATTAGTATCAATCAATAGATCTTACCAAGCGCTCCGGCTACACTCACTGCATCTGGATCGTGCGCAGTGTTGGGAAGGTTACTTTTAAAATGTATTCCCCTACAGATTACAGATTACATACCTCAAAATGTAGTTTGTAACGTAATCCATTAAATTACTTAAAGTGAGTAACGTAATCTGAATACTTTGGATTACTTGATATTGTTATGCTTTTTAAAACTACATGAACTGACCAACCACATCCTGAAAATTCTTGTTCTCTTCAAATTCTCTCTTGAGCCCAAGTCTCCATAAATAAGCAACTGTTTGCTGTAGAGAAGCAAAAGACCAGGAAATCTTAACATAAGATGTTTTGTTTTATCTGCTAAAAGAAAATAAAAAGTCCAGTCTTTACTTAAGCATATAAAAAATATTATTGATAGAAAAAATATTTCTATATGAAATCACTGCTGCTTTAAATTATGTTCACTCTACTGTTAGGTGTCATTGTTTAGACCTGGTTTAGTCCTTGTTTTAGACCTGGTTTAGTCCTGGTTTAGTCCTTGTTTTAGACCTGGTTTAGTCCTGGTTTAGTCCTTGTTTTAGACCTGGTTTAGTCCTGGTTTAGTCTTGGTTTAGTCCAGCTTTTAGTCCTGGTTTTAGTCCTGGTTTAGTCCTTCTTTTAGACCTGGTTTAGTCCTGGTTTTAGTCCTGGTTTAGTCCTGCTTTTAGACCTGGTTTAGTCCTGGTTTAGTCCTGCTTTTTAGTCCTGGTTTAGTCCTTCTTTTAGTCCTGGTTTTAGTCCTGGTTTAGTCCTTCTTTTAGACCTGGTTTAGTCCTGGTTTAGTCCTGCTTTTAGAGTCCTGGTTTAGTCCTGGTTTAGTCCTGCTTTTAGTCCTGGTTTTAGTCCTGGTTTAGTCCTTCTTTTAGACCTGGTTTAGTCCTGGTTTAGTCCTTGTTTTAGTCCTGGTTTAGTCCTTCTTTTAGACCTGGTTTAGTCCTGGTTTAGTCCTTCTTTTAGACCTGGTTTAGTCCTTTTTAGACCTGGTTTAGTCCTGGTTTAGTCCTGCTGCTTTTAGTCCTGGTTTTAGTCCTGGTTTAGTCCTTCTTTTAGACCTGGTTTAGTCCTGGTTTAGTCCTTTTTCCTTTTTAGTCCTGGTTTAGTCCTTCTTTTAGACCTGGTTTAGTCCTGCTTTTAGTCCTGCTTTTAGTCCTGGTTTAGCCCAAAATGTGAAAACAGGAAAATACCGCCGTGTAATCCATTTATTTCAACAAAATAACTGTAATCCAATTACCACTCACTGAAACAGTAACTGTAACTGAATACAGTTACTCATAATTTGTACTCTGATTACATAACTCCGGTACATGTAATCTGTTACTCCCCAACACTGATCGTGCGCATGCTTCAGTTCACCTGTTTACTGGACTAAACATGAGATTATGAGTGTGTAAAACTGTTTTTGTTAAGGTGTTGTGCTTGTCAAATAAAGAAAAATATCGCTGTTATGTAACCTTGCATTACATAACATCGTCTATGCTTGGGTCAGTGAGATTTGACATTTGAAAGTCCACCGTTTGAACTCTTGAGCTCTGTCCCTTCTCTCGTCGCTCTGGCACAGTCACAGACACTTGCTTTCACATGGTTCTCGTCCAACAGCTTTTTTAGAAACGCTAACCTCTCTCTCGGGGGTAGTTGAGTAAGTGTTAGCAACAGCACCAACTTGTTTCTTGCTCTCAGTTTCTCATCTAACTCTAAAATACAGCAGTCTATCCATTCTTTGTTTTCCACTTTCATTTCCACACACAGTTCAGTTCCTCCAGTTTCTCCGGGGGGATCCCAAGACGCTCCCAGGCCGGCTGAGAGGCACAGTCCCTCTAGCGTGTCCTGTGTCTTCCCCGGGGCCTCGTTCCGGTGGGACTTGCCCAGAACACCTCCCCAGAGAGGTGTCCAGAACAGACGCCCGAGCAGCCTCAGTGTACAGAGTCCGTGGAGACGCCGGGTGTACACAGACAAGTGCGGTCAGAGTCCCACAACACGTAAAAAGTCATTCAAATCAATGCGTCCTGCCACACAAACCTCAGAGACCGGGTGAGCCCCAGGTCTGCGGAAAAAAAAAATCCGTAAGAAGTCTATTTTTCCTGGATTCAACAGTCGTCTGGAGTGGATTTCAGATGATTGGACGTGTTATCGTGGGAACCTAGGGGGTCTCACGAAACGATATTGTCACAGTATGAACCTCAAGGTATGATATTTATTGCGATATCGTGGGAAAGCTCACGATTAAGGTGGGGAGGCTCACGATTTGGGATGTAACAATATCTAAATCTCTCGACACGATATTTTCACGATAGACATCTCATGGTGCGATATTTATTATGACATTTTGTGGAGGCTAACAAACAAAACTGTGAATATGTTACTTTTTCCTCTTGAAATGCCTTGACAAGACTTAATCCAGAGAACCAAGACTTAAAAGTGCTTAGAACTGTTATTTGTTCTTGTAGTCTGCACTGAAATGAAGCAAAGGATCATGGTCTATGCACCGTAACTCTTAATTTAAGCAAAGAGACTTGTAATTTGATATAATGTGATGGTCGACGATATTATTGTGAGAACTTTGACGGTACGACATCACGGTGTAGAGGATAAACTTTGACTCGTTTTCTCCTTATTTCACTAACTTAACCTCTTCACAAAGAAAGATGAGCCTGTCTTACATGTTTACAACTTGATGTCGTTGCAGCACGGTAAAGTGTTGCTCCAGCCATCTATTTTCTTTATTGTCAACAAGTTGAAGAACAGCATTTCTTCACATGTACTTACATGAGAATACAACAGTTAGGCACTAGTGCGCCCCCAAATGTTCAAATCATGTATCAGTTTTTCTTTCTTTTGAATCAAACATAAGTCATGTACTTAAACATATTAAATTGCCCTTTTAAACAAAAATACAAATGAACTATAATGAATTGTTAATTATATGCAAATATGTTAATCTTATGAAATGGCGCTTACACACGGCATTTTGGTTATTGTTGCATCCCTAACCACGTTGCTTTGGTTAAACGCACACTGCAGTTGTTAATAGTTGGTATAAAAGGCAATCTGCATGTCATTTACTGGAAGTACTCATCTTGCAGTCAGTGTAAATCTGGTACGAGTTCCTCCTGATTCTGCTGAGGAAACTTCTATCGACCCTGATCCTTTCAGTCATAACCCAAAACTCATGACCAGAGTTGAGGGTAGAATGTGGATTGACCTTTAAATGGAAAACTTTGCCTTTGGAGTCAGCTCCTTCTTCACTCTTTCTGGTACAGCGACCTCATCACTGAAGACGCTGCTGTGTTTTTACTTATTTAAAATGTTGAAAAATGCCTACAGTCGGCCTTCACTATAACACGGTTCACCTTTCGCAATCTCGCTGTTTCGCAGATTCTTTTGGTGTGTTTGCATGCTTTTTTTTTTTTTTTTTTAACAGCATATGAACGGCGCATTGTGTTCCTCCCCCTGCGTCCTGATTGGTTAAGGGACTGCAGACCACTATCAATCAATCTCCTCCATGCCGTGTCTCCTGAACAGTACAGTTGCGTTCTGTTTGCCATATTTACATAAATGTTCGACCTCTAGCGGTGTAATTCTGAAGTGCTGTATGTTTGCAAGTTTTCTCCGCAACAAAACCCACAATGTCGACGAAACGTTTTGCACCGACAAAGGCTCCTGCGGTCGCACCCAAAAGGCGGAGGAAGACGCAAACCATCGCACAAAAAGCTGGACTTTACACGACTGTAGGGCACCATTACAGAATATATGAATCTTCAAGTTTGTTACATAAAGGAGGAACATAACATAAGGACGACAGCAGTAATACCTTATTTTCTGCACTATAGGGCACGCTCATAAGTCTCCAACACCATCAGAAAATGACGGCGCGCCCCACAATCCAGAGCGCCCTATACACGAATCCACTCGAGTGTCCCAGCACGACTTCAGTAAACTACAAAGCCGCAAAACACCCGCAGCGCACGCAAACAGCGACCGCACAGCGAAAAACACCCACAGCCACACTCATCACTCCATGTAGACGAGGAACAGAAAGGAGGAACGAACCGAAAAAGCGAGTGCAATGTGCCACTTCTTGACACAACTGAACAGCTGAGTCACTGCGAACACGCCGACAATCCGTTGGTCCCAGACAGCACCCTCCCTACACGCCACAGCTGAACAAAGCCCAGAGTCACCGTGAACATGACAAACAAAGTCCCACTGACCCGTCCAACTGTTGTGTTTCGTTTAAAGTCCGGTGGAAAAAAGTTCGAAAATAGACCATTTAATGCCTTATAATCCAGAGCGCCTAATAGTGCAGAAAATATGGTAAGTTTTAAGAAGGATGCAAAAAGAGTTTTAACTGTCCTGTCGAGAAAAGTGTTTCAAGTGTATGGTGAGGGGTTTTACAGCCTTAAAACAGATATAATAATAAAGCTGAGTACTTTGTCGTCACCTATTGCGGGTTATTTTTAGACCGTAACCCCCGCGATAAACGAGGGACCACTGTACTTTACTCTTTTTTTTCACTACAGATATGCCCTGGAGTCTGAATTTTTTTGATCAATCACGTGTAAGTACATCGGGGTAGATGAAAACACATTTTTAAAGCCCTCGACAATACAGGATTACTCACTACTGCTTGTCTGTTTATGTCACACTGTTACCTTCATCAAACTGCTACCAGCCACTCACCCGAGCCTATTAACCTTATAAAAACACCATTGCCTTCTCCGTCCGCCCTCATCCATCAGTCCGTCAGTGTCTCCATCGAGTGCCCGCTCCCTCCCGCCTCTCCTGACACTCTGGATTTGACTGTCAGACTGTGATATGTTGCTATGACATGTTCCCTTCTCTGGGGTCTGTCCTCCAGAGACGCCGATCACAAATCCTCTCTGATGCGACTACGCTGAACGGCACGAGGGCAGCCGGCTTTCTCACGCACCGCAATATGTCCAGCAAAACCGACGGGCGCGATGAAGGATCCAACCTGCTCTAACGCCCCCTCTTAGAACTCAAGTTACATTCACGAGTACATTTGTTCATAAAATAATACTTCTCTGAGCAGATTCTAGACATTATACTTTTACTTTATCTGATTATTTTTTCGAAGTCGCAGTCAATACTTGTTTGGTCTACATTTTAAAAATACTATCGATTCTGTGTATTATTTAAAGGGCCCATATTATGCCATTTTTAATCACCTGGAGTTGTGGTTTTTTTCATTCACACGTGTTTAACACACAGACCCTGCATGTTTAGGCTTCTGTCACACGGAAAACACTCTGTTCCACCTTGTGATGTCATGTGGCACGGCAGGAAGAGCTCCACTGTGTTTTTAAACTCCATGGACATGCACTAAAACCATCTGAACTAAAAGTAAAAGGAGCTGTTCACCTGAAAACCAAGGTGGAACAGAGCTTTTGAGCTATGAAGATGTAGACAGACTAATAATAAAGAGTTACTTGATCCTCCTGCAGCCCTCGGTACATTATTTGTACATCTCAACTTTTATTTTTTGCATAACTTTGGCTATATTGCACCACACAGCCCCAAACTTGGCAAGTTTGTGTTTTCTGTGTGTTTTCTTTCAAGATCACATTAATCGAACAGTCTATAATTACAATACTCACACCTGTAGTCCTCAGGTACATTTTTTCCCCATTCGCTTCCATTCAAAATGTTTTTGTTTTTTTTGTTGTTGTTTTTTTAATGGCATAACTTTGCCAGTGTATTTTTATTTTTTGATTTATTTTTCATTCTTTGGTGTTGAAGACCTTTCAGATTTGTTTTTGTTTTATTGCCTTTTTGAATTTTTTAGAATTTTTTATTTTTTTTTTACTGTGTATCTTCCATTACAAGGTTATATCAATAGTTATATCATAGTTATATCATCATTTGTACATATTAGTCCACACTGAAGGCCAGAGACACATATATGAGTTTAAAATGATATGGTTGTGTTCTAGGTGACACCCAGTCTCTGACAATCCCAACACAAACAAATTAAAATTACTTGAAAGCTATAGGAAAAAAAAAAACACGTATTTATTATTATTTTTTTTTATTTTTTTTTTCATGCACATAATTTGAGACTTTTGCTGTTAAAAATGGCATTTAAGGGGTTAAAATTACAAAATATGATATAATATTTAGTATGTATGATTAGAGCAGAAGTAAATGAAGACACACTGACATAAAAAAGTTGGACAAAGATCCATACTGCATAAAAATATTGTGGTATTCTTTTCCAGTGTACATTTTTGGCATGGAGGACCATAGGTGTGATTATTTTAACCCCTTAACACCTGAATTTATGTAGATGTATATAAAAATGTTTTGTGTGTTTTTGTCTTTAAGTAGATGATAAATTAAGTTGAGATTATAAATTTGACTATAGCAAATAAATAAACAGAAATTTGGGTATGTTGTAAATTTGCGACAAGTAGAAACAAGTGCTTGCCAAAGGTTCCTAGGAAGGTCCTATCAAACGGTTTGTCACTTAGGCTACGTTCAGACTACAGCCTGAAGTGACCCAGATCCGATTTTTTGGCCCCTATGTGACCTGTATCTGATCTTTTAATGACTGAACGACACAGATCCGATTTTTTCAAATGTGACTCAGGACACTTGGATATGTGCTCCTGAAACCGATACATATCTGATCTCTTGACATGCGACTTCAGTCTGAACGGCCAAAGCGTGTTCATCCGACCTACACGTCATCAATAAGCCACAAACGTCACTATTCTGCGCTGAAGTTGGCGAAAATTGTTAATGAACTCCATGTCACTGAAGCGAAGCACATCACCACTCTTGGCTCCGTCTCCACATCCACACGTTCCTTTCAACGGACGTTTCTGCCACTGCCCCACAAAACACCATGACCAAAAACCTCGTCCTTCTCCTTCTCAATCTCCTCCTTAAAACAAGTAAGTTGTTCATGTTCTGGCTCCGGTGCGAGAGGAACTTTAAAATCTCCAGGTGCTCAATGATCGCATCCATGTTTGTACAACTTCTGTAAACACAGATCACGCTCGCTGTGGTTGACGTCATCGTGTCTCCAGTGCTCATGCGGGACACCTTCGGGCTGTTTAATGTTCACACTGGAGTCACATACAAGTTGCATTTAATTGGAAATGTGAACGATCTCGCAAAAACAAGGGATTTCACATCAAAATCGGAATTGAGCGTTAAGCCCGGCAGTTTGAACGTAGCCTTATTGTCGTCTGGCGTCAAGAGGTCCACAAGGGTTTAGTATGTGTCAATAAAACTCCGGGTATGTTTTTGGAGGAGGTAACAACATTATAACATGGCTTAAAGCTCACTAGAGTCAATTCTGTGTAATATAAGACCTTTAAAGTCTGACTGTGTAACTTTTTGCTAAATAATAGACCAGCATGTTATGTTTTTTTTTAGCCTGGAAGGGGGACTCACTGGAAGCTGTATTTCTTTGGCTAGAATATTCCACAGTACAGCAACCTAATTATCTCCATGGAGAATGTTTCGAAATAAAACTAACTTTCTGTTTCCATGAGCAGTACAGTAGTCTTCCCAGATACTTCATTATTTTTGTTTGGATAATTTCTTGAACCTACTTGTGCTACTCCTTTTTGTGCTTCAATTCAAATGATTTTATTTTGAAGTAACCATTCTGCTCCTCATCAGTACATCAAAGTAGAACGACTATTAGCACATTAGCGTCGTCATCAAGAGCATCATTAAGGTGCTCGCAAAAATAGAACAGTGAAAGAGATTTGTGTTTTGCTTTGTAAGGGAGCTGGAGAAAAAGACGCAATAACAAACACTGCATTAAGAAAGTGAAAGCAGGTGGACATATATTTTGCAAACGCTGGGTATTGTGAAGAAGTAATGCTTGTGGCGTTGCTTTCATTGTTATGAACACAAAAAAAAAAGAAAGTATGTCGCTATTCAAAGACTGTCTCATAATGGCACAATGTTCCAGTGGAAAAACATGTAGCACATTGTTGAAACTTCGCAAACTATTTTAGACCTTGAAATTCTGTTGTGCTTGCTGGGGAATCCAGAATCCACTCTCCTTCAACACTTCATGAACATCTGAGGCTGAATGCTTCTGAACTTACCTGTTTTCAGATGGACATGATTGACAGGTGAATTAGCCAATCAGGGACATGTGTGGTCCACGTATATCGGAAAAAATATGGAAAAACTGTAGTTGTGTTTTGTTTCTTACACTCAACTTTAAATATTCAGTGACATATAGGCCTCTTCCCTTTCCCGCACATTTCTATAATCAAATTCTTTTTCACCAAGGGTTACATATGTACCGTATTTTTCGGACTATAAAGCACACTTAAAATCCTTTAATTTTCTCAAAAATCAACAGTGCACCTTATAATCCGGTAGCCAGGTGGGTGCCACCTAGTGCCTCCACTCAAATTAATTTCTCTCTAGTAACCAGGTCAGGAATCAGAATACACTAGATGATTTGCAAAAACCCCGGAAGTGCGAGTTCGGGCACCAACCAATCAGCGAAGAGTCAGACATTCTGTGTTGGCAATGATTCCCAAGATCGAGGATTTAAAGCTGGAAAAAAGAATGTTTGGTGAATTTTATCAAGGGGAAAGACGTTATTGCCCTTCTTCCTACGGGATTTGGGGAAAGCTTAATATACCAGTTAGCCCAGTTAGCGGCGCATTACATACGTCACGACCAAGTAGCAGCGATTAAATGAAAAAAATACCCGCCTACCGTTGAACGAACGACTTCTAACACTGCGGAGTCAGATGGTTTCCATGAAGTGAAACTGGCTGATGAATCAGGCTAATAATCCGATGGACCTTAAATATTAATTCTGGTTGTGCTTACTGACCTCGAACCCGAGTTTATGTGGTACACTCAAAACACTTTAAAATCTGTCAAAATGTTTTAGTGTTTTGGTAAAGCTCTGTGCATATGACCTGCAGATTTATCATCTCTTAAAAGTCTCACATGAACCAATTCCAACGCGATATACACTCACATACACTCATATTCCACTGAGTCGTGTCCTGTATTCCGACAGAAGCTGAAACACATCAGGGTACAAGGAGCGAGCTGTTTTTTTTTTTTTTGCGCTTATAGTTTATGCAAAGTAGCCATGTGGTTTTAAGTTTTGTTTCTGTAAAATGTAAACAAATGTGCGCAAAGCTGCATTAAACACTTTATTACTCAATGTATATTTGAGTCCTCCTCGTAGAAAATAAAAATCTAAACTTAAATGATCCACCCACATTCACATTTGTAATCCATATTCATCAAGACAGGGAGGCAACACCGGGCGAATTACACCACGATCAGTCAAGGGATCAGTCAAGTGTTGTAAGGTTGTTTCCGTAATTCACCTTGTAATCCGGTGTGTCTTATGTATGAAAATAGATGAGAGAATTCAACATTATTGATATTGTGCCTTATTGTCTGAAAAATACAGTAAATGTAGTGGGAGAGGGAAGATGAGTGTGTGTTTTTCTCTCAACCAGATGTAACAAAAGTGTGATTTTCATCTGTTGTGTCATGAGGTTCCACGTTATCTGATCGATTTCAGTGAGAGCCGTTTCAAATTGATAATGTGTAGAACTCAGTTCTACAAATATCAGTCTGGTGTGTATTTGAGTAAACTGTGTCTTGCCCCAGTAGAGATAAACTGTATAATCAGCTCTTGAGGTCAAAATCAGTACTGTCTGCATCGAATTATAAAGAATCCGTGTATCATTCATTCATTCATTTTCCAAATAAAACCAAAAATAAGGAAATGGAAAAAAAATAAAAAAATCCTTCATTATTTATCTCCAAACCAAAATGAAAAAATGGATAATGATTCAATTTTCAGTTTTAGATTTTGTGTTTAAATAAAAAATGGAAAAAATGGATAACGACCATTTCCTGTTTCCGGGACTTAAACTGCGATGCTGGACTTTTGTGTCGTATACAGACTGAACCAGGACTGAACCAGGTCTAAACCAGGACTGAACCAGGACTAAACCAGGTCTAAACAAGATCTAGACCAGGTCTAAACCAGTCTCAGTCCTGGTCTCAGGTCTGGTCTCAGGTCTGGTCTCAGGTCCCAGTCCTGATCACCCGACAGTATACACGGGCGCACCTCCAGACACTCAGTCCTAGTTCAGTCCTGGTTTAGACCTGGTTTAGTCCTGTTTTAGTCCTGGTTCAGTCCATATGCAGTGCAAAAGTCTTTCATCACAATTTAAGTCACAGAAACGGGAAATGTCCGTTTTTTTTCCATTATTCATTTAAATACAAAAACAGAAAAAATACGAATCGTTATCCGTTTTGTCATTTTAGTTTTGGAGACAAATAATTAAGAAAATAGTTGGTTTTTCGTTTTCTTGTTTTTGATTTTATTTTGAAAAATGAATGAACGCATGACACATACGGATTATAAAGCGTTTTATTGTCTGATAATCATGATATTTGTTGTTAATTTTAGAGGAAGACTCCACACTGATCTCTGAGAGTTGTGAAAAATGTTTCTAAACTCATCCTGGTGAATAATTATAACGCTCGTGATGCAAAAACTGAGGAGTGTCCGTAATTGTTCACTTTTAATACTGTCTAAAATGTGTCAAATATGTGTGTGAATATTTTACACATATGCTCACAGTGAGTTGAGTGCATTAGAGACAGACAAAGAAACGCATAATAAGTCCTTTTAAAGCTGCTGTTTACCTGAATAAGCAAACTGACTCCCACACACTGAAACAGCCGCGTCAGCACAGCGACGCTAATGCACACAACTAACCCTAATGTGCTCACAACACGCACACAGGTCAACTCCAACACCTACAGCATCTCTACACACAAGTACACGCAAAAATACACACACAAGTACACACAAGAACAAGCACAAGTACATGCAAAAATACACACACAAGTACACGCACAAGAAGATGCAAAAATACACACACAAGTACACACAAGAACAAGCACAAGTACACACACAAGAACATGAACATGCGAAAATACACACAAAAGAACAAGCACAAGTACATGCAAAAATACACACACAAGTACATGCAAAAGTACACACACAAGTACACACAAGAACACACAAGAATAAGCACAAGTACACACACAAGAACACGCAAAAATACAATCACAAGAACATACAAAAGAACACACACAAGTACACACACAAGAACATGCACAAAACACATAAAAGTACACACATAAGTACATGCAAAAGTACACAAGTTCACCCACAAGTACATGAACAAGTACACACACAAGTACATGCACAAGTATACACACAAGTATACACACAAGTACATGCACAAGTATACACACAAGTATACCCACAAGTACATGCACAAGTACACACACAAGTACACACACAAGTATACACACAAGTATACCACAAGTACATGCACTAGTACACACATAAGTACACACACAAGTATACACACAAGTACCTGCACAAGTATACACACAAGTACATGCACAAGTACACACATAAGTACTTGCACAAGTACACACACAAGTACACACACAAGTATACACACAAGTACCTACACAAGTATACACACAAGTACATGCACAAGTATACACACAAGTATACACACAAGTACATGCACAAGTATACACACAAGTACATGCACAAGTACACACACAAGTACACACACAAGTATACACACAAGTATACACACAAGTACATGCACAAGTATACACACAAGTATACCCACAAGTACATGCACTAGTACACACATAAGTACACACACAAGTATACACACAAGTACCTGCACAAGTATACACACAAGTACATGCACAAGTACACACATAAGTACTTGCACAAGTACACACACAAGTACACACACAAGTATACACACAAGTACCTGCACAAGTATACACACAAGTACATGCACAAGTACACACATAAGTACTTGCACAAGTACACACACAAGTATACACACAAGTATATGAAAAAGTATACACAAAGTACACACACAAGTATACACACAAGTACACGCAAAAGTACACACAAAAGTACATGCACAAAACATGCAAAAGTACACACACAAGTACATCCATAAGTACACACAAGATCATGCAAAAGTACACACAAAGTACACGTAAAAGTACACATAAAGTACACGTTAAAGTACACGTAAAAATACACACATAAGTACATGCAAAAGTACACACACAAGTATACACACAAGTACATGCACAAGTATACACACAAGTACATGCACAAGTACACACACAAGTATACACACAAGTACATGTACAAGTACACACACAAGTTCACCCACAAGTACATGCACAAGTACACACATAAGTACATGCACAAGTACACACATAAATACACACACAAGTACACACACAAGTACCTGCACAAGTACACACATAAGTACTTGCACAAGTACACACACAAGTACACACACAAGTATACACACAAGTACATGCACAAGTATATGAAAAAGTATACACAAAGTACACACACAAGTATACACACAAGTACACGCAAAAGTACACACAAAAGCACATGCACAAAACATGCAAAAGTACACACACAAGTACATCCATACGTACACACAAGAACATGCAAAAATACACACAAAGTACACGTAAAAGTACACATAAAGTACACGTAAAAGTACACATAAAGTACACGTAAAAGTACACACATAAGTACATGCAAAAGTACACACACAAGTATACACACAAGTACATGTACAAGTACACACACAAGTTCACCCACAAGTACATGCACAAGTACACACATAAGTACACACACAAGTACATGCACAAGTACACACACAAGTATATGAAAAAGTATACACAAAGTACACACACAAGTATACACACAAGTACACGCAAAAGTACACACAAAGTACACACACAAGAACACACACAAGTACATGCACAAGAACACACAAAAATACACATAAAGTACACGTAAAAGTACACATAAAGTACACGTAAAAGTACACATAAAGTACAAGTAAAAGTACACACATAAGCACATGCGTTGCAGGGGAGGCGGTCGGCGGTGCGTGTCAGCAGTGGCACACAGATATGGAGGCTCTCTCTTCTCCCTGAGGCCGTATCAAAATATATGAGGTGTGTTGGCCGAGCTCACGGTGAATCCTGATGATCCTCTGTCATAACATGGTAGAGCCAGCGCAAACATACTCCAGCCCACAACAACCTCAGGATTCACACTGAACTATAAAGAACTTGATAACAATGTTGTGAGTGGAAACATGATTTGAAATGAACATGAAGGTTTTAAACATAAACAGCTGATTTAAATGTGTGAGGAGAAGTGAAGCATTTGGAGAACAGATAAACTTAGACACTGGCAGGAAGTGGAAATCTGTATCTTCACCACTTACTTTTTTATTCATTGTTTTATATAAAATGATGTTGGATACAAAGAGAGTGATCAACGGTGATATAGAGCAGAGGTCCCCAATCCCTGGTGCCATTGACCAGTATCGGGCTGTAGGTTGTTTAGTACTGGGCTGCGAAAGCGCGAACACCATCTCCCAAACGCCACATGGACCATGTCTTCTCACGTACACTGCAAGAACTGTGCTTCCTCCTGTACACCACGTGGGCCACGCCTCTAAACCAGAACTAAAATCAGGACTAAACCAGGTCTAAACAAGGTCTAAACCAGGATCGTACCTCCACTCATACGCCGCGTATTCTGGTGTATATACGCTACAGATCCGTGAAAATATTGTCCCTACTAGCTGCAACAATAAACTTTGGATCTTGGGGCTCAGCAGGTAGAAACAAATTTATTTTTTTTACCAGATTTTGTATGTACAGCTATAGTCATTGTTTTTTTTTTTTTTTTGCTGTTTGTTTTTATCTAAACAACTAAACAGCACTATTTGGTGAATATACGACTTTAGACTTTACATGTTCTCTATTGGCCATTGTTGTTGTTTTCTACCTTAAAGGTGCATTGTGCAACTTTTCTGTTGCAGGGTCCATCAATGTTTTTTTTTCTATGGAGATGTTATTACTTTGTCTGGAATGTTTCACATTATGGCATTAAACCTTTCTATCATCATGGAGACCAAACCAGACCAACTTTCAGGTCAGATCTGTGAAGAACACAGTCAGAATGTCTGTTTTTTGAGGTATTTTTGAGCTATAAAACCACATGTAAAAGTGTAGAGCTGTTTAATGTCATACTGTGGAACAGTCCAGGCAGAGCAGTGACAAGAAAAGTTGAACAATGTTACACCCTCTTTAACACCAGATTCAGACTAACGTTTTTCACTCGGTTTTGAACTCGGCGCGATCATTTTCTGAACAGATACAGTCGCATGTTCTTCTCCATCCATGAACACAAACAGAACACGCATTTATCAGAGTTTCCAGCCTAAACAGCTGAATTGCCATGACTGTAACATGGCATTAGGCTGGTTATTCGTCGCATACTTCCATAGGTCCATTACAGCAGCAGCCTTCACGCCCAGGGGACAGGGGGGCATTAGCTGTGAACAGATGAGCTCTCTCTCCCGCGGCCTGTGTGTGTGTGTGTGTGCTTGCGTCCCGGCCCCTCGCTGCTCCGGTGGGCATTCGAGCTCGCCGTATAGACCCCGGCAACCGCTGCTACGTGCTAGTTTTCATAAACGGATGGGACTAGCAAACAGTCACACGGCTTCATTTACCGCGCTGGGTTTATTTAATCTCCGGCTCGCTGACAACTGGCCCCCCGGGTTAAAGAGCGACGCACTGAGATATGAAATGAGAAAACATGCTTATATACGACATACAAGTGTGAATGTAACAGCGCGGGGAATTACTGTGTGTAGTGATGAAACAAGATAGTGGTTTAGTATCAACATGCGGCTTTTTTTTGCAGGGGTAGCTTTCACAGACTGTAAAAAAAAGTGGACTACGAAAGTGTGACGTCATCCATAAAGTGACGACAAACTAGTTAATCTACAACCAGAGAGAGAGAAAGAAAGACGGAGAGAGATACTTTATTGATCTCGAGGGAAATTCGCGTTTTGCTGCAGCGACATTTTCACGGCGCTTCACTGTGTCCTTTGTGTCTCAGTCAAAGGTCCCAGTGCAGTTTAACAGGAGGACTGGTCAGCGAGGGTCAGCAGGTCCTGTGGAAGAGACAAAAGTGTCTCTCCTCTGTGTCCTGCAGCATCCCAGCGGCCTCCAGGGGTCGCCAGGTGAACAACACGACAGGAAAGGCGTCGCTCTTACTCCAGTCGGGTGTTTCGTTTGGTGATGAAATGGTTCGTTCTCTCAAAGTGTTTCTTCTGGAAGGTCTTCTGCCCCATTCGTTGCCACATATGGTCTAAAAGAGTGGTCCCCAACCTTTTTTGCACCACGGACCAGACAATATTTCGCGGACTAGAGGGGGTTGGGGCGGGGTGGATGGGAGGAGGCGGTCCATAAGTCCTGGCTAAATCCTGCTTTAGACCTGTTTTAGATCTGTTTTTAGACCTGTTTTAGACCTGGTTTAGTCCTGGTTTGGACGTGGTTTAGTTCTGGTTTTAGACCTATTTTAGACCTGTCTTTAGACCTGTTTTAGTCCTGATTTAGATATGGTTTAGTTCTGTTTTTAGACCTGTTTTAGATCTGTTTTTAGACCTGTTTTTAGACCTGGTTTAGTCCTGTTTTAGACCTGGTTTAGTCCTGGTTTAGACGTGGTTTAGTTCTGTTTTTAGACCTGATTTAGATCTGTTTTTAGACCTGTTTTAGACCTGGTTTTAGTCCTGTTTTAGACCTGGTTTAGTCCTGGTTTAGACGTGGTTTAGTTCTGTTTTTAGACCTGTTTTAGATCTGTTTTTAGACCTGGTTTAGACCTGGTTTAGTCCTGTTTTAGACCTGGTTTAGTCCTGGTTTAGACGTGGTTTAGTTCTGTTTTTAGACCTGATTTAGACCTGGTTTAGTCCTGTTTTAGACCTGGTTTAGTCCTGGTTTGGACGTGGTTTAGTTCTGGTTTTAGACCTATTTTAGACCTGTCTTTAGACCTGTTTTAGTCCTGATTTAGATATGGTTTAGTTCTGTTTTTAGACCTGTTTTAGATCTGTTTTTAGACCTGTTTTAGACCTGGTTTAGTCCTGTTTTAGACCTGGTTTAGTCCTGGTTTAGACGTGGTTTAGTTCTGTTTTTAGACCTGTTTTAGATCTGTTTTTAGACCTGGTTTAGACCTGTTTTAGTCCTGTTTTAGACCTGGTTTAGTCCTGGTTTAGATGTGGTTTAGTTGGGGCTTTAGACCTGGTTTAGTCCTGGTTTAGACCTGGTTTAGTCCTGGTTTGGACGTGGTTTAGTTCTGGTTTTAGACCTATTTTAGACCTGTCTTTAGACCTGTTTTAGTCCTGATTTAGATATGGTTTAGTTCTGTTTTTAGACCTGGTTTAGTCCTGGTTTAGACGTGGTTTAGTTCTGTTTTTAGACCTGATTTAGACCTGGTTTAGTCCTGTTTTAGACCTGGTTTAGTCCTGGTTTAGACGTGGTTTAGTTTTGTTTTTAGACCTGTTTTAGATCTGTTTTTAGACCTGGTTTAGACCTGTTTTAGACCTGTTTTAGACCTGTTTTAGACCTGGTTTAGTCCTGTTTTAGTCCTGTTTTAGACCTGGTTTAGTCCTGGTTTAGACATGGTTTAGTGGCGCCATGTTAAGGCGATTTGAAAACATTCAAAGTTGGAAGCTGAATTTCTTTAAAAACACAGAGGAGCTGAATTACCATCTGGTGATGTTTCAATAATAACATTAGATTAGCACAATCTAGTTAAGCTATTGAGAAAGTTTTATCATGATTTAAGTAAATTTCCCTTGACAAGTAAAATGATGTGCCAGTGGAATAAGACTTTTTGTACTTAAAATATGAAAATACATCTTGCTACACTTAAAATAAGAAAAACAACAACTTAAAATAAGAAACTAAATCGAATGTTGCTTGAATTAACAACAACACACTTATTGCAATGGCTGATAATTTTACTTGTCAAGTTGAATCGACTCAAATAAAGTAAAATGTTCTTAATTTAAGTCATTTTAACTTACCTACATATTGTTTTTTCCAGTGCACATCCAGAAAGACAGAACCCACAGAAGGAAACATCCAACTTTTACATACTTAGTTCCACAATTTGATATTATTTGGGCAAATACTTGGTTAGAGAAAAAACATTGACCTGGGTTATAAACATGGAGAATAGAAGAAATGTCATGTTTTTCTTTCCTACGTTGTTGTGTCAAATAAACGTAATAGTTAAAAATATTCCATTGACATTTTTCACTCAAAGATTCATGAGAATACACGAGATTCAGCACAATCAGCTAACCTCACTTAACAACATTACATAAACCAGCGTGTATATGTCGTATGTCACATGATTTACTACCATTACTATTTATGGCCAAAAAATTGACACGGAAATATGTCTAGCCACAATAAACACAATTAGAAAAGTTACCCGCCGTTGCATCATTACATTCTCCAGCACACAGCAGCCTGCCCCAGCCGCCTCCTGTTATACCAATAGTCCCTGCACACGGTCTAATTCATCACCATCGTGACAAATAGCCCTGGGTGCACTGGCCCGTGTAGCGGCTAGGAACGCGTTTAAAGGAGACATATTGTAGTAAATCATGTTGTGTTTTTGTTTTCTTTTAACAGTGCTGTGATTCTGTTATTCAAAAATGTACCCGGAGAGGTTTTAGTCCTGTCACTTTATAGTCGCCAAATTAGATCCTCTACGTCAGTGTTTCCCAAACTTTTTTTTTTTCTGGGGACACATATTTTAAAAGTCACAAACCTTCACGACCCAAGTCCATAGACATTATTTGTAAATCATAAAATAAAGGTGGATTTGAACATTAATGAGGATATTTTATTCATCATCATCATCATCTTTATTCTGGACTCATGGTCCATTTAAAAAACAGACAAGGACAGTGACAATACAAAACAATAAACATTCATGTTTTTAAAAGAGAGTGTGGGTTTTTTCGGAAGGTTCAATGCGTGTCCTAAAAAGAAACACAGGAGATGGAGAATCCGAGAGAACAGGCCACTTTATTTCAGCATTTCCATTGAGAGAGATTCAAGTTGATTACCAAGTACAACTGCCACCCCGGAACGACGTCTCTGACCAACTCGAAATCAGGGGTAGCTTTATACTACATCTTGACAAAACATTAACTTGTTGATTTAGCATATACAGCAAGAAAATGAACAATACTGCTGACCCAGTACACCTTATCATGGGTGGGAACATGCCACGGGGTCCACATATGTCAGTTTTTCTGCTTCGTGGCACTCAAAGTCCAGAAAAACATGTTCTTTATGGCACTCAAAGTACAGAAAAAACATGTTATATAGACCTATAGATAGTCATACGTGTTTTCCACCCTGTTGTCATTCCAAAGTCCATAATATTGGGTGAATTAGCATGACCAACACATAATATTTCCCACAAGAGCCATACCAGTGTCTCCACATGTTGGACTGATATCTTATTGCACTGAATCTCAAATTTGTGAGTGACATTATTATTATTTCATTGTCTGATTTGTTCAGTCTGCAGATAAAACTGTACATTAAAATTCTTAGTGCAGCTTGCAAAGTGTTCACTCGAGCAGTAACAAACATCTCAGTCGCACTCGTCCATCGTGGTCTCCTCAAAATCACCGTAAAGCGTCATTGTAGTCCACCTGCAGTCTTTGCAAACTGGCTTTTTTATAATAAGTCTAGAGGTGAGTCTAGTCCCAGTCTAATCACGGTCTAGTCCCGGTCTAGCCCTTGTTTAGCCCCGGTCTAGTCCTGGTTTAGTCCCAGTCTAGTCTCGGTCTAGTCTCGGTCTAGTCCTGGTTTAGTCCCAGTCTAGTCTCGGTCTAGTCTCGGTCTAGTCCTGGTTTAGTCCCAGTCTAGTCTCGGTCTAGTCTCGGTCTAGTCCTGGTTTAGTCCCCAGTCCTAGTCCCGGTCTAGTCCTGGTTTAGTCCCGGTCTAGTCCTGGTTTAGTCCCGGTCTAGTCCTGGTTTAGTCCCAGTCTAGTCTCGGTCTAGTCTCGGTCTAGTCCTGGTTTAGTCCCGGTCTAGTCCTGGTTTAGTCCCAGTCTAGTCTCGGTCTAGTCTCGGTCTAGTCCTGGTTTAGCCCCGGTCTAGTCCTGGTTTAGTCCCGGTCTAGTCCTGGTTTAGTCCCAGTCTAGTCTCGGTCTAGTCTCGGTCTAGTCCTGGTTTAGTCCCGGTCTAGTCCTGGTTTAGTCCCAGTCTAGTCTCGGTCTAGTCCTGGTTTAGTCCCAGTCTAGTCTCGGTCTAGTCTTGGTCTAGTCCTGGTTTAGTCCCAGTCTAGTCTCGGTCTAGTCCTGGTTTAGCCCCGGTCTAGTCCTGGTTTAGTCCCAGTCTAGTCCTGGTTTAGTCCCAGTCTAGTCTCGGTCTAGTCTCGGTCTAGTCCTGGTTTAGTCCCGGTCTAGTCCTGGTTTAGTCCCAGTCTAGTCTCGGTCTAGTCTCGGTCTAGTCTCGGTCTAGTCCTGGTTTAGCCCCGGTCTAGTCCTGGTTTAGTCCCGGTCTAGTCCTGGTTTAGTCCCAGTCTAGTCTCGGTCTAGTCTCGGTCTAGTCCTGGTTTAGTCCGGGTCTAGTAATGGTTTAGTCCTGGTCCGGTTCTGGTGTAGTCCTCGCGATCGGCCCGGTGCTTGTGGTGTATATATTTATTCTCCGTTCATGTTTGTGGCTCTCGCTCTGGTTCTCGGGTCTTTCTTCTTGATAATAACGTTGCTGCGTCACTGGATACTTGTCCCTGATTGGAAAAGTTCAACATTTTCAACTTCTTGATGCTGACGCCTTGGACCCGCATCTAGAGCGTCGACGCGAAAACGCTCAAGACGACGTCAGATTCACAGCCCGCTGACGCCGAAGACGCGCCGCAAAAACGCAGGACGCTCTAGTCACGCGTCCACATAGACTTTACATAGCAACTGGATGCTTTGACGCCTTGGTCTGTCACACTGTCTGTACGTACATGTCATCATCATCTGTCATGTCCGCAGTGATGATCTTCCCGACATTTGACAGCCAAAAGTCAGGAAATCTCATGTGCTTATCTTCTTTGGTCCTACAGATCATGACCACACTCTTGGTGGCATTATACTTTAAGATCATGCTCCACACCTTAAGCTGAACAGATGTTAAGTAGCTGCTGGAGACCAGAGGTGCTCGGACGGAAAATAACCAAATCATCTGCATACATTAAATGATTCACAACAAGATTTCCAGCCACGTAACCTGTTATTATTACCCTTATTGTTGACTGAGTGATTGTGTCTCTGAACAATTAGTATTTCTCAAGTTTTAAACAATGAAAAACAGTCATTGATAAAAGGATCCATAAGTCGCCTATTTGGACATTAAATGTAGCCCATTTCTTTTTCTTTTCAACATTCAACTGAACCAGAAAAAAATAGTCAATAGCACAAATACAAAAAGATTAGAAATTATACAAAACATTTCAACTTTTCTAATGAGGTAGGTGGGCCTGCGTCTGCGTTTTTGTAGAGAGTTCCAGTCCGGGGTGCAGGAGCAGAGAGCAGCAGCAGATCAGGTGCAGTATTCAGTCTGTTTCTGTGCTTTTACCTCATTTTTGTGAGCGCAGAAAATCTCATGTGTCAGACCTACAAAAAAATTGCAGATCATGACAAGGCGACCCAAAAAAATCTCTCTCCAGTCTTTGAGAAACAATGCTCTAGAGCACAGGTGTCAAATATAAGATCCGGGGGCCAGATCTGGCCCTCCGAGACCTTTAATGTGGCCCTTGGGTAATTTTCTACTAACATATTTTAATTATATTTTCTATTAAAATATTTGTAATTTTCTGCGGTGCTGAGCATAGCAGCGTCTCCAGTGTCTCTGTGCGTGGCCCCTCCCACCAGAGCAGCACAAATGAAGACTTGTCTCTTTCCAAACGCTCTTAAAGGACGATCGTTTTGACTGTTGACCGTGACACCCTCAACTGCTAAATGTCCAAAATGAGAAAAGTGGAGCCGAGTGCAGGATTTTCCAAGAAAAATTGACTTCTTCCTACTTACATACAAGTTCATGTTAAAACTTTGTGTTGAAATAGAATTTTTCTTAAAGAGTTCATCAATTAAAAAAGATTTGTGTAATAGATTTGCATTTCTCTGCACAAATATTTGAACTTATTGTTATTTTTGGGGTTTATATGACATGAGTTTTCTGATCCGGCCCTTTTGGGATCAAAGTAGGTTGGATACGGCCCCCGGACCAAAATGAGTTTGACACCCCTGCTCTAGAGTTTGCCTGTCAACGAGGCAGAGGTGTTGACGATGTTAATATAAGTTTTTATTTTGGGCACAGTGTACGAACATCTGGAGAACCGAGATCAGGTGCAAGGATTTTTCCTGGACTTTTATCAAGAAGCAGCATCGTGGTTTAAATGGCTCAAGTTACGCTTTTTTCAAACTATGTCATAATGTTTCCTCGTCACAAACAGACCTGGAGTTGTGTTTTGTTTCATTCAAACATGTTCAACACACAAAGCTGCATATTTAAGGTGAGTTCAGTTCTCAAACAGAAAACACCCAAAAAGTCACACAATGCACCTTTAAGCCAGAACAAAACAATTTAAAACTTTTCTTGTAAATCGCTGACATAAAAGTGTGTTGTGGGTTGATTTTGCTTACATTTCAGATGCAGAGAAGTTGTGTATAAACTTTGTTACAGGACAAATGCATTGTTTTTGAGGTTAGAGGCATATAAATAAGGCGAGAATTTACATTTTGATAAACCTTCAAAGTATTACAAGACAGGACCATCTGGTGTTGTGTCTGTAGCTAAAGTGGGGATTTCTTTGCAGCAATGAAGAAAAGTTTTGATTTGACTATAAAACCATATGAAAGTAGTCAGTTTGGATGTGTGCGTGTGTGTATGTGCGTGTGTAGAATAATCTAGAGACAGTACCCAGAGGTGGAAAGAGTACTGAAAATTTGTACTCCAGTAAAAGTAATGTAACATGGCTAATAATAATAACTAAGTTGTTGTGCATAATAGTGAAGATTTATGTTTGCAATTGATTAGTAATTGTGCCTGAACTGAAATGTACTGTTTTGAAATGTTTTAAAGTGACTATTGGTGTTAATGTTTTGTCTGGAAAAGGGAAAAGGGTTCAGAGAACATAAGATGGCATTTCTTTCTGCTCCTTTTCATTTATTTCCTGTATGTTTGATGTTGTGACACAGGTGATGTCTTTTTATACTTAATGAATGAAATAAATGAACAAATAAATAAAATAATATTCTGTTTCTACTAATGTTTAGGAACAGTTTCTCCAGTAAAGACTCAGGAAGCTTCTTGCTGTTTCTTACTGAAGAGTTGATTGTAAAACTGTAACATACAAAAAATAAAAGCATATTACAATTATGTTTTCACATTTAAACAAACAAAGAATAAGTAGAGCTAAACATAAAACAATGTAGAGCAGTTTAATAATTCTATGTATGCATAACAATAACATTATAGGCCGGGAGCCAGGTCCACCCCTCAGGATGGTTTTTGCTACCTTTTTTCACTATTATTTCCTGTTATATTATATCTTGGGCCATCACAAGTTGATAGAGACCAACCCCAACTCGGCCAACTTGGTCTCAGGGCCCAAAAAATTATGTAACTGTAACTGTAACTGTAAATATTAAGGTACTGTAACTGCATACATGGTCAAATAACCCTAAAATTTGGCATGGTGTATCCTGACACATGGGGAAACTAGCAGAAAAATATTTTGGGGCTTGCTGCCTTTCTACTGTCAAATATCACCCTCAACATGTCCTAACAGACCAAAAAATGTCTGTCCGCCTGACAAATTGTCATCAAAAGTGATAATTTTCAAGCATTTTATTGCATGTATCACTGCCTGAAATCTACATGAAAAACGTCCCATGTTCATAAGCTTCAATTTAAGCCCAAGATGACCTTTGTATCTAGAGGGAAACAGCTGCTTTGACCAAAGTTCTTCACTGTACCTCAAATCGGCAGAGAGCAGAACTTTCAGACATTACCATTTCATCTGGGATTAAGCAGGATTTTTTTCATAGAAACAATATTTGAAAAGAGTTGACTTATGTACTGCTGTACTATATGAAGTGAATTACATTAAAAGTGAATAATATGAATTACATTAATAGTGCATAATATTAAAACTCAGGGTCAGAGTGCAAGATAAAACTATGGTAATCAGGTTACACACACAAACACACACAACCCACACACAACCAACCAACATCCTGACCCTTCATGCAACATCCCATCAGAAGTTATTTTACAAAAGACAATTGTGAGTAGTTGATACATTTTTCTGGTTATAAGAAGAGACTGTTGTCTATTGGGAGATTGGTGTCCTTTTCTAGGCGTCTATGACTTCTAGACTGAACATTAGCTATTGTCAGATTGTTAGATAACAACCAACTAAAGTAGGGGTGGGAGGCAAAGTATGATGTGTGTGTGTGCGTGCCCCACAGAGTGAATTAACATGTTATAACATTACAATACTTAGAGACAGATATTTTCATGAGGCCAAAAGACAGTTTACAGGAATTTAACACTGGCAAGAACAGTTGAAAAGTCTAGAACAATATGGCGGCTAAGGTAGCTCAGAGTAGACAAAACTGATAAACTCAAAACAGAAATATTCTTTATCCACTGGGGCAGAACAAAAAATATACTCAATTACAAGTAGAAGTACTGCTGCCAAAATTGTACTTAAAGGTCCTATATTACACAAAATTGATTCTTGTGAGCTTTTAATTATTAGTTATTATGAATCTGTCTACATCTCCAAAGCTCAAAATTATCTCATGTAGTTTTCAAGTTACCAGCTCCTTTTACCTTTAGTTCTGTAGAGTTTGACAATTCCAGGGCTGAAAAAAATCCAAATGATTATACTGAATGTGTTTTCTGATTGAGAGAAGAACACAGTGTGAATAAGCAGGATTTGAGTGTTAAACATGTGAATAAAACAAAACTCAAGGTATGTTTATGATGAGAACACAACATTATAATATCAGAAAATCAGATAATAATGCCTCTTAAGTAAAAAGTATGCTAGAATTATACACAAGTACAGGTACAGGTTTAAAAATCTACTTCAAAAAGTTCTAAAATATCACCTCAATTACTGCAAAGTGAGTATTTGTAAGTAGTTTCCTTTCCACCCTGTACGTTTTCAGATCAGCTCCACTCCAGACTGACTCAGTACATAATAAGCAGGTGTGTTTAAATGGCCTGATGCAAGCGATATCCTTGCATTGTGCCTCTGATGTACATGAAGAGAGAGTATTGTTCGAGGTGTTGTTTTGGTTTCACACATGAATGAGAGTCGTTGTAATCCTGTTACCCTGTTATCTTTCTGCAGGTGGTAATCAAAATAGAGGCGCAAAAGCTGTAAAGTTAACACAGAGCGCACGGAAAAAACACTACGATAACAGGCGCATAGCTGAATTCTGGACTGGTTGAAGTTTATGGAGGGTTTTGACAGGTTTTCTTGCTCCACACTTCCAACTCAGTCCTTGTTTTCTCGGCCTACGTCATCAGAGGTATAATACTCCCTACAACAGAGGCATAGTCGGTGTATTTGCATTAGAGCCCGACCGATATATCCATATTTACAGATATCAGATAAATGTTAATATTTAAAATGTCCACATCAGTATTTATCTACGGAGTCATTTGTCTGTGTGTGTCCGTACTGTCCCTGAACACACCACAGAGTCGCGTCACTCACGTGTGTTTGTTTACACCTGCAGACACAGATCCAAACACTGAGATTATTTTTCTTTTTACGGACAATCGGTTTGAGTCTGGATTAAAAGGACATTTATTAGTGCAGATTTGTGATGTGAGGAGGAGCCTGTGTGAGCGGTGAGTGTTGGAAATATGTCGACTCTGAAGCTAGTTTTTGTCATTTGTTATGGGTTAGCTGCTGTAGCTCCCGCACATAAACAGACTGTTTTCTATTGGTCTATTCTAAAGTGACTATATTGGCCGTATATTTGCGTGTACGTAGGATTAAAAAAAATAAAAATAAAAAAAAACAAGCATATTTGACAGTAGTTTAGCATAAAATAAATAAGTCCCGGTTTAGTCCTTTTTTTAGTCCTGGTTTAGACCTGGTTCAGTCCTGATTCAGTCCTGCTTTAGACGTGCTTTAGACCTGCTTGCAACAAAACAATCTGAAGAGCCACTTGGGAGCCAAAAGAACCAGCAGCTTTTAGTGAGCCGAGCCAAAAGAGCCGGTTCTCTAAAAAGAACTGGAATACCCATCACTAGTGTCTAGAATGTGATGCAAAAATGCCATTAAGTCAACCTACTGTCTGTAAATATGATGTAAAGAGGCAGAATAACAATAAATGTTGCCTAAATAAACCCAATTTAAAATCCACCAGAGCCAAACCTAAGTTTTTTAAACAATTCAACATTTACAGTGAATTTTTACATCACTAAATATATCGGTGATTATATCGGCTATCGGCAGCTCCAACTCCCATTATATCGGTTTCATATCGGCCACAGCAAAATCCATATCGGTCGGGCTCTAATTTGCATGTTTAGACCTTGTGCTATTAATGCTAAAAGAAAACAGAGAAAGATGAGAAAAGGGCGTGTTCTGGTTTTCTGTGTACATGGAGCAGCCGTGTTATGTTCTCAAGGCCCACCCCCGCAGATACGACGGACAGCTGCAGTTATAATTTGCGGGGGTTTGGGTCAGTTCGGATCTGGTCAGGGTCGGATCGGGGTCCCAACATTTGAACCCATTTCTTCAGGTCAGGTGGGTCGGGTTGGATTTTATCTAAGGTTGAAACAAAAAAAGATGATCTGCGCATCACTAATAGCCAGACTGGTCTAGAAAATGTCTTGAGGGTTTTGGTCTCTGGTCCTGGTAAATAAACTCATGCATTAGAAATCCACCCTATTTTTTTCTTTTACCAAGTGTAGGGCTACTTCAATTGTTTTTTTTTGGTGTTTTTTTTGGTTTTGTTTTGTGATCAAGTTTTTATTCAAGTGCTATCATTTGTAGTTAGACATGTTCCAGTTGGCATTATTTTCTCCCTTTTAAACCCCTCACCTCCCACCCTGAAACTCCCTATTGATGGGCATCTACAGAAAAAAATATACACACACACATACACATAAATACATATATAGAATACAAAAAAAAGGAAAAATACGTCCAGGTTTATATTCCCTCTATACAAAACAACTGCAAATTTCCTCCGTTCATCATCAGCAGAAATTGCGTTATATGTACTTATTATGTACCGTTCATAAAAAAAAAATATATAAATATTGTGTACATTCTGTGAACATAAACTATAACAGAAGGTCTCCAAGTAACAACTATACAATACATACGAGAAAACATGATGACGACATGTCCAGGGTGGCAGCCAGTTTGGTTGGCAAAAAGCGTTCGTATCAACAAGTCAGCATCAACGTCGTCAACAGTACAACATCAGCAATCATCATGCAACACTACAACATCAACATCGTCAACAGTACATCAATAATCGTCATACAACACTACAACATCAACAATCGTCAACAGTACATCAATAATCGTCATACAACACTACAACATCAACATCGTCAACAGTACATCAATAATCGTCATACAACACTACAACGTCAACATCGTCAACAGTACAACATCAACAATCGTCATACAACACTACAACATCAACATCGTCAACAGTACAACATCAACAATCGTCATGCAACACTACAACATCAACATCGTCAACAGTACAACATCAACAATCGTCATGCAACACTACAATTAGTGCTGTCATGCGATAAAAAAAATTGAGAGATTAATTAATTATGATCTGTAATTAATTAATCTAATTAATCTCATTTTAATCTCACCTAAAAATTGCTGAGAAAAAGCCTTCAATTTGAGGTATTTTCATTTAAATTCATTATTACATTATTGTGGCAGATCAAAAGACTGATATAGAACAAAAAAAGTGACTTTATAAAGTCATTTATTGTTTAACAAATGTCTCCAAATTGGCTGTTGAGCCCAAGTCTCCATGAATAAGAAACTGTTTGCTGTAAAGTAGCAAAGGCGAGGAAATCTGAACATAATAACTTTTGTGTACTTAAAGACAATAAAACGTCCAGTCTTTCCTTAACATATTAAAAATATTATTGATAGAGAAATGCTTTATATATGAGATCACTGGTTTTAGTCCTTGTTTTAGTCCTGGTTTAGACCTGCTTTAGTCCTACTTTAGTCCTAGTTTAGTCCTGGAATGGATTAATCCTGGTTTTAGTCCTGGTGTTAGTTCTGGTTTAGACCTGGTTTAGTCCTGGTTTTTCTGGTTTTAGTTCTGGTTTAGACCTGGTTTTAGTTCTGGTTTAGTTCTGGTTTAGTCCTGGACTGGATTAGTCCTGGTTTTAGTCTTGGTGTTAGTTCTGGTTTAGAGGCGCACAGGAGGAAGCGCGGTTTACGCCGCGTACGCGAGAAAACACCATCCACACGCGGCTCACGGGAGCACGTCGGTGTCCGCGCAGTAACTACGGAAGGAAACGTGGTCCGCGCTTTCTCAGGTTAATGACGATGATGAAGGTGTGTGTTTGTGTGTGTTTGTGTGTGTTTGTGTGTGTTTGTGTGTGTGTGTATAGGACAGTAGTGCAGACATCATGAGTCTATGCAGGTTGTTTTCACCAGTGACATTTAAGTTGTAGGCAATATTATATTTGTTATTTTCTTTTATATTTCACGTCGGGAGAATAATTTCCAAGACACGAATGTGTTTTTACCTGTGCACTGCTGCTCTGTTCTACTGGCTCTTCGACTTCGTCCATTGTGCGACTGACGCCGTAAACGTCGCTCTTACTGCGCGTGTTTTGTGTGGGTTTCCGACAATGAGTGGAATTGCCGAAATTAAAAAATGTATAAATGTGTTTTTTGTTTGTGCGTGTGTGTGTGTTGTTGTCCCAACAACACATAAAAACAGGTTTTATAATAAAGCAACTCACATACAGAAACACTAAAGTTAGAGATTAAAATGAGATTAACGCGATTAAAAAACATAACGCGCTAAATATGACTGTAATTAATTAATCACAATTAACGCGATAATTTGACACCCCTAACTACAACATCAACAATCGTCAACAGTACATCAATAATCGTCATGCAACACTACAACATCAACATCGTCAACAGTTATCGGCGAGTTTTAACTTTTCAATGTAACGTTTTTGATCCTCAACATTCAGTGACTTAGAGTAAGACGATGAAGTCATGTCAAAACAATTAAATGCAAAACCTACTTCAAAATAAGACGAGTTATCTCATGACAGACATACGCAACGCATACATCAACACAAACTGACATTTTCTCGTATTCAGATTTCAATTTGGTCAGTAGATTGGACCAGCCAGAAATGCTTTCGGCTTTTGCTCCATGCGTTCGAGCAGCAGTAAGCTCCAGTTGAGTGATTTCTCTGTAAGATAAGAGCCATTCTCTCGCAGTCAGAGATTGAACTGATTTCCAACGGCATATTAGCATTTTTTTGGCAGCTGTAAGACCTGCGAGTAAGCCACTTCAATAGCCGAGGTGTTGGTTACAAGATGTTCTTAGAGTTGTGCAAAGAAGTGTATTTACCATCAGTCTGGGACACGGTGACTTGAACACCGCACGGTAATATTAGCATTTCAAGCCTGACTGTGCATGCTCTTCTGTAACAGCTGGACGACGCCACAGCCATAGTTCACCTCGGAGAAATATCAACAATAATAGAACTGAAGATGTCCTTGCCACGACTATGGAAGGGCTAGAAAATTCCACAACAGGTTCTCGGGAAAAAGCACAAATTGCACTGTATTTTAAAAAGTCATTATTTATCGCACGCCTTACACGCTTCGTCATTGATGTTGCCTTTACCCCTTACTTCTGTGATCGTTGAGGGATGACTATAAACCAAGCCGCCTTGTACAGATAGATTACATTCTATCTCGCGCACGCACAATAGTACAACACGACCTATGGAGCCAACCCTATCTCCACCGGCGCTTTCTTTATCACGCGGGACTGGAAAAAGGGGGAAAAAAAATCTTCAATCGATATCCCAATAGTCCCCGTGTCTGCTCCACTGGCCCCGACGCTATCCGGCATCATCGCCACAACACGCAAGACAAATGACTACATGGGGCCGTGCGCAGGGGGAGATGAAATGCTATAGGCTACATGCTAACATCAGCACCGCCCGTGAATTCTAAGTGACGGAGGAGCCGAGGTAAGTAAAATAAAAACATGAAAGATCGGCGGCGAGGTCCGGCGCTATGGGGCATGTTATGATGGAGGAAATGGGGTAAATATATATAGGATGCAGTACACGTGTAAGCGGTGATAGAGGCTGGGTAAATAAGAGCTGCCGCCACAGTCCCCGGGGGGTAAAGGGATACACTGGTTTGCTGTTGTGTATTGGAGCGGGATGCAAGGGACAAGCTGGATGTTTAGGTTACACGGTAAATAGGAGTTTCATTACAGGGTTATTGATGCTACAGTAAGGTTTATTTTTACAGCCAAAGGGACGGTCTGGACAACTTTTGTATTGGTGTTTCTTGTTTTATAGCTCAAAACACTGTGTGGGAAATGTGAGTATAGCTATAGACAAAATGAATAGAACAGAGAGATGGTTTGTGGTTATGAAAATTTAAGTCAGAATGAGGCGCATGGACATTAAAACAAGATTTAACTGTTTATTAAATTGTGGCTAAATATCTAAAATCTACCCACAACTGCATTTCAAATAGAGCTGCTAGACTGGGAAGTACCTGCAGGACTAAAGAAGAGAGCGATGGTCAGGGTCTGGACGTTTGGAAGAGTGTGATTGGTCAAATGGGTATCCACACTTCAGACTCCGCCCCTGCAGTCAGGCGCAGTGTTGGGGAGTAACAGATTACAAGTACCGGAGTTACATAATCAGAGTACAAATAGATACAATACAGAGTAACTGTATTCAGTTACAGTTACTGTTTCAGTGAGTGATAATTGGATTATAGTTACTTTTTTGAAATAGATAGATAGATTACATGGTGGTATTTTCCTGTTTTTACATTTTGGGCTAAACCAGGACTAAACCAGGTCTAAACCAGGACTAAACCAGGACTAAACCAGGTCTAAACCAGGACTAAACAGGTCTAAACCAGGACTAAACCAGGTCTAAACCAGGACTAACCCAGGTCTAAACCAGGTCTAAAACAGGATTTAACAGGACTAAACCAGGATGCATGGACTGTGTCTTCCTTCTCTTCTATCAACAATATTTTTTATTTGGTTCAGTAAAGTCTGGGCTTTTTATTTTCTTTTAGCAGACAAAACTTCTTATGTGAAGATATTGTAGTCTTTGCTTCTCTACAGCAAATCAAGTAATCCAAAGTATTCAGATTACGTTACTCACTTTAAGTAATTTAATGGATTACGTTACAAACTACATTTTGGGATATGTAATCTGTAATCTGTAGGGGAATACATTTTAAAAGTCACCTTCCCAACACTGGTCAGGCGTTTGTAATCAGAAATACATGGCTGTAAACAAGACAGTCCTGCGTGATGTCACATAGTACTTGAAATTGCAGTGGCAGTACACTTTTAAATTAAGGTAACAGTAGAAACAGACACAGTAGCTAATGCCATTAAAACACACAGTTGAGTGTTACAGTGCTACACATTGAGATCACAGTGAGGTCAGTGTTATACAGTGAGGTCAAAGTGAGGTCATAATGTTAAACAGTGAGGTCACAGAGTTACACAGTGTTACACAGTGAAGTCACAGTGTAACAAGGTGAGGTCACAGAGTTACACAGTGACATCACAAAGTTACACAGTGATGCCACGGTGTAACACAATGAGGTCATGGTGTTACACAGTGCAGTCACAAAGTTACACAGTGAGGTCACAGTGTTTCACAGCGAGGATCTAAGTGTTCCACAGTGAGGCCATAATGTTGCACAGTGAGGTCACAGAGTTACACAGTGTTATACAGTGAGGTCACGGTGTTACACAGTGAGGTCACAGTGTAACAAGGTGAGGTCACAGAGTTACACAGTGAGGTCATAGTGTAACACAATGAGGTCATAGTGTAACAAGGTGAGGTCACAGAGTTACACAGTGAGGTCATAGTGTAACACAATGAGGTCATAGTGTAACACAATGAGGTCATAGTGTAACAAGGTGAGGTCACAGAGTTACACAGTGCAGTCACAGTGTTACACAGTGCAGTCACAGTGTCACAGAGTGAGGTCACGGTGTTTCACATAGAGGTCTAAGTGTTCCACAGTGAGGTCACAATGTCACACAGTCTTATACATTGAGGTCACAGTGAGGTCACAGGTTTCTCAGTGTCCCAAGGTAGTATGAGTATAATTTCTCGTACAGTCTTGGGGCTAACACACGTGGAGTAAATCTATCTGATAAGCACCAGAGAGCCCCGAGCAAAGTGACACGTAACACTGGGTTAAGTCAATAATCCTGAGTCTCAGTAGAAAACGTACAGACGGCAGAGTCTGACCGTGACTATATAACCCTGACATGAGACATGAGACCAATGCAGATTTGGATCATTACAACATTATTAAAGATCATTTTATCTGACTCTTTCCCGCTTTACTCTCTCTTATGTTGCAAAGCTGTTTCCTCACTTTTGCTTCCACACACAAACACACGTGATGAAAGCTGCGTGGCTAATATAAACACATGTGCGTCTTTATTAACCCACCCTGTACATGTGAGCTGAGGCACATTAAACATGTCAGAGCAGGAGGAGGGGGATGAAGGCTCCACAGCTCTTTGTAGCCCCCTGGTTTTGATGTGCGCGGGCTTCAAAGTGCCAAAGGGCCTTTCATTCCCGGTAGAACTGCGCAGTCTTATCACACATCTCATTTGTGTGGTGCAGACAAACAGACAGCAGAGCACAGCCAGCTGAGGGCCCACTCCATCCGCCGCCAACAAATTAGATTTCTGTGTGATTGATGCTGAATCAACAGCTGCAGTAAAGTTAGAGCAGAGTCAGGCTTTGTGGAGAGGCCGGGGAGAAAAGGATTCATGAACTTGTTTCTTTTGGACTGGAGATAGGAACACAATGGGTCATACATCTTTTTTTTTTTTTTTTTTTTTTTTAGATTAAAGCTCCTGTATTATGCAAAACTGACTCTTGTGAAATCATGTTATAATGTTGTTACCCCCTCAAAAACATGTCTGGAGTTGTGTTTTGTTTCATTCACACATGTTTAGAGTAATCCTACAGTCCTAACACAATCAAACAAAACACAATTCCATACTATAATACCATACTGTAATACTACCATAATATACATAGGCCCCTTAAGACACATTTGTCCCAGCATTTGACCAATCTACAAACGTATTGGGTGATCTACCAGCTTCTTATTAAAGTGGGACTAATCACCTAAACTGCGCCCACATCCACATTTCAAACAGAGCTGCTAAGGAGGGGCGGGGTTTGGACATTTAGAACAGTGTGATTGGTCAAACAGGTGTCCACACTTTAACACACAAGTGGGCAAAATGTTATAAGGTTCAATCTGAAGTTTTGGTCAAAATTGAGTTGAATGAGTCCTACATTTTTGTTTCTGAATACCTCCTGTATATTTTTATCAAGATTTTGTAGGGTTTGGGGAATCTTTAGGTTTTTATGAGAAAAGACCTAATTTCTGATTCCATTGTGCTCTATATGAGTGATCTGAACTTTAAAACTCAATTTAGATCAGTGTTTCCCAAACTTTTTTTCTGGGGACACATATTTTAAAAGCCACAAATCTTCGCGACCCAACTCAATACACATCATTCGTAAATCACTATATACATTTTTGACCATTATTGAACATTTATGAGGATATTTTATTGTTGACTGAGTGATCGTGTCTCTCTGAACAATTAGTATTACCGTATTTTTTGGATTATAAAGCGCACTGGATTATAAAGAGCATTAAGTGAAACAAACAGGGGAACACTTGAGACTTGAAACTTTTTTATTTCCAACAAGGAGGACTCAAATATACCTTGAGTAATAATGTGTTTAATGCGCACATTTGTTTACGTTTTACAGAAATAAAACTTCAAACCACAAGGCTAATTTGCATAAACTGTAAGTGATTTAAAAAAAAAAAAAAGCTTGTTCCTTGTGCGCTGATGAGGTCAGCTTCTGTTGCATTAAAGAACACGATTCAGTGAAATATATGTGAAAATCGGTTCAAGGTCAGTAAGCACAACCAGAATTAATACGTAAGGCACACCGAAATATAAGGCACACTGTTGAGTTTTCAGAAAACTAAGGGATTTTAAATGTCTGAAAATACAGTACTCAAATTTTAAACAAGGAAAAGCAGTAAAAGTGAGGAGAAGAAGTGAGGAGGGGTGGGGGGTTGCATGTATATTGTAGACCTACATGCAGATTGTGACA